>NC_134181.1:25474996-26184996 GCF_964188355.1 Buteo buteo | reverse complement strand
AATGAGAAACCGCGGATGATGCGCTGAATAAAAACACCCTCTGCAATGCGGTGCTTCAAGTATGCAGCATCTTCCCTTCCTCCTCAACGTGGTCTGTGAAAGATGGTAAATGTTCCCCTTTCATTCCCTTCCCCCTTTTTTTCCCCCCTCTCGCGCTCCCTGGGCAAAGCTCTTCCAGCGCAAGGAAGGTCCCCTTGATGTAAATTGTTCCCTACATGTTGAATGGAGCCGCAGACAAAAGCTCTAATTAATCGGCTCAGCCCCTTCGCTGGAGCGGAGGTTTTCAACCTTGCAAAACGCTGCTTTTCCCTTTGTAGCCTTAATTAGTTTTTTTGCTCCTCTGCCTGCAAGGGGGAGGAAGGGGCCGTGGGAGCCAGCGTGTCCCACGTCACCGCCGGGGCACTGCACGGGGAGGGAAAGCCCCGTCTCTGACTGGGCTTGTGGGGTCAGGCTGTACCTCAGTTTCCCCCACCGGCAGAGTTGAAGCCATTGCACTGTGGTCACTGCCGGGTGATGAAGCTGGGACCCATTGGCTTGTGCATCCTTGGGTGGACATGCTGGTGGGTTTCAGGCTTGCAGGAACCCTCTCCAGCTGCTGGAGAGGCTAAGCTGATCCCATCTCTCTCTGATCCCCGTGTCACAGCCTTTTCCCAAGACTTTTGCTGGGAATCTGCCCTTTTCCCACCTGTTTGCCCAGTTCCCAGCAGAACCAGCCAACAGCCCCTTCTCGGGGTGGCTGTTTTGCAGCGGGGACCCCTGCTCCCCAACTCATCCCATGCATCACCCAGTTCCCAGCCACGGTTTCCCTGCCGGCATCCAACCCGGCATTGGAACCGGAGAATGGCTCAGGGCCACTGCAGAGGCAATGAGCTTACCATAAGGTGATTAGTGGCGCGGATCAGAGGGCAGAAGCAGACGCCGGGGTGATCGGATTAGGGGCCGCTGGCCCCGGCGCCTCTTGCTCTCTTCCAGCGGCACTGCGGCTGCCTGCAACCCACTGGCCCCGAATGATGCTGCTGGGCAGGGGATGGTGCAGACATTGGGGAAGCCTGGCCTCAGCAGGGCTGTGCTGGGCTTGGGCATCCCTGATATCCCAAGGAAAAGCCGAGAGTGCTGCTGGATCCTAGCAAAACCACTCTCAGGACAAGCTCATTAACATCTACCAGCGATTTAACGAGGTGGTATCTGTTGGCCAGGGCTAGATAAGGGACAAACAAGCTGCTGCTGTGCCCAGATAACATGATACTCCTTCCACAAGGCGCTCCATCCGCAGTTTATCTAAACGCGTCAGATCTGGAGTAAAGATATTTGGGAGAGGGAATAAACCTCCGGCGATGAGTGGGTGACACGCCGAGCTGCTTCGTTAAAGGATGGGAAGGAGAGTTAACGCAAGGCTGGGGTGGGGTAATGCTCCTCAGTCCCCGCATCCCGATCCCATCAGGACGGCTCCATCCCAGAGCGAGGAGTCTGGCAGGACGCCAGGGAGGGGACTGTGTCCCTGTTTGCTCAAAACCGGAGGGAGAACACCACCCCTGCGGTCTCTTCTGGGGCGGGGGGAAGCTTTGCCCTGGGCTGTTGGAGGGGAGCCTCATCTTTTGGGGTGAAAACCCCTGCAGCCAATTTGATCTGTCCTCTCCACAGAACAGCCCAGAACTTGTTCACGAATCCAAAATACAGAATAGTGGGGGGAAAAAAAAGCAGCAGATTTTTCTTTAATCCATGCTCATGCAGGTTAACAGCTCTCTGTGGTTAAAAGCAGCTCATTTGTTGGGGAGTTTTGAGGCCCGATGTGATGCACAAAGCTGGGGGGGGGCCGGTGGCTGCTTTGCAGGCTCCCCCTTTGAGGGGTCCTACCCAGTACCCGAAGAGCCGGGAGCACAGTGGGAAGGGGGTCCCCGCTGCCAGACGAGGACGTGTGTGATGGCCACGGCTGCGACCAGGCTGCCCAGCAGCAGCAGCCAGAGGAGCATTTTCACTGTGCTGTAGGACAAGGCAACACCTGCAAATAGAGACAGAAACTGGGGATGGGGGGGACATCCCCTGCCCTCCCCGGGGGGCACTGAGGCTGGGTTGGATGCCAGGTTGGATGCACAGGCTCAGAGCACTTGCGGGATCGATCCTGCCACATCCCCACCGCTGCCAGCTACGGTTCACAGCCACGCAGCACCTTCCACGCTAGCTGCGCGCTGCACCGCGGCCCCAGCCCGTGGCTACATCTCCCGCTTACTCATCCCAAACGGATTTAAGTCCCAAATCTCATTTTGGAGCTGGAGGGGCAGAAACCCCCCAAGCCCCCAACATTTGTCCCACAAACCTGAGGCCGCAGCTTGGCAGGAAGCTACCGTGATGTTGGTGCTGTCTGCGCTCCAGCTCACCGGGTTGCTCACGTTGCAGCGGCAGACGGTGGGGAGCGAATCCTCATGGACCTGCAGGTGCAGCCAGGGCTGGTGCTCCAGGACTCCCTGGGGATCCCCACTGCAGGACCAGCTGTAGGAGACGTTGTCAGCACCAGACACAGTGCAGACCAGTGAGAGGTTGCACCAGCCTTGTTTCCAGCCCAGGACGCGTGTCTCCAGCTGCAGCGAGTGGACGGGCTCTACGGGGACAGAGCTGGTGAGAGGGGACAGGGGGGACAGGCTGACGGGGTGATGGGGACCTGGCTACTCACCCCACACTGACACATGGAAGCACCGCCTAGTAAAGGTGCCTGATGTGTCCTCAAAGTCTGCCACATAGACCCCACTGTCTGCCATGCTAACCGGGCGGATCTGCAGGGAGAAGGTCTCCCGCTGGAAGACAGCTCTCCCCAAAAAAGTACTGTTGAAGAATAGTTCAGCTTTATTCTTCTCAACTGTCAGGATTCGCTGGTGGTATCCTGCATCCCGTTTCACTTTCCATGTGAACTTTGTCCATCCCTGCGGGGGTTTCTCCGGCTGCAGGTGCAGCGCTCCGTTGGCAGACACGGCTTGTTCCCAGCACTCCAGGGGTCCTAAAGCAGAAAGGGATGAGCGAGGGCTCGCAGCCCTGGGAGATGCTCCATGGCTGGGGAGGGGGCATGGTCACCGCCACCACGGTGGAGTCCCACACCTGGCACAGCCCGGCTCTGTCCGTCCCTGGGGATCTGGGGCTCAAAGCCTCCGGCATTGTGCGCCTTCAGCCATCCCTTGGTTGCCCCTGGAGCGGCTGAGCACAGTTTGGCAAGCTGTTTTCAGTTCCTCCTTCTCTCTCATCCTCCGCCTCCACTTACCTTTGGTTGGTAAGAAACAGCAACTCCAAACAGTGCATGTGGGGGTTATTTTCTCCCAATATGTATTTGTTATCTAAGGCTAACATAAAGGGGATTCCATTTTCCAAAGACGGGGGAAGTACTGACAAAGCTCTCCCTCACTGCCCTCCCCTGTGCCTCCTACAGCAAGTCAAATCCTCACGAGCAGAGCATTTTTTCCTAGACGCGCAGCCTTTTCTTAAAAAAATGGACAATTTTTCATAAAAATTCCTTCTCAATGGCCCAATTTAAGCGATACCTGTAGTGCTGAGGTTTTCTGACGCTCAAAAAGAGCCTTTTGCTTTTGGCTTCGGTTTGTGGTTTTTTTTTTTCCTCACCTGCCAACCTGAGAGACTACTCTGATCCCATGACAAGCTGTTTGCTTGCTAGTTTGCACAAGGAAAAAAAAACAAAAACCAACCCACAGCCAAGCACTGACCCTGGGCATGGTTTTAAAAGCAGTTTCCCAAGGAACATACCAACCCCACGTGGATGCCTGGCACAGAGGCTGGACACAACTCATTGCAGCTCCCGTGGCAGAGTTGGGGGCCACCCACCCATGCTTACCTTTGGCTTGGCAGAGGAAGAAGAGGGAGATGTAGAAGAGAAGGATGACATGCTCCATTGCTGTGCCAGGGAAAGGTGGGAATCAGGGTTGGAGATCAGGGCAGGCACAGGGGGAGGATCAGCCCCCACTCTGCATCCGCTGCCCCCCACATCTCCTGGGAGCCCCCCCGGCTGGGCTGCACTGCTCCCCAACTCCCTGACCACAGGACACAGGGTTTTTGGGCTAACCACTGCTACCCGATGGGCCGAATCCTGCTGCTCAGGGCTGTCCCTGGCCTGCCGTCAGGGTGCTGGACATGTCCGCACATTACAAAGTGCTGCCATGCAGCTCCAAAGTCAAGCTGCAAAAGGAAAGCAAAACGCCTAAAACCTGCCCCCACCCCCTTGGGTAATTAAAATTAGTTTCCTCTGAGGTTTGCAGCCGCCCAGCCCTGTAGCTGAATTTGCCGGGGCAGCCAGCAGCCCATCCTTCCCCACTGTGTTCTGCCCCACGGAGGCTCGGGGTACCCTGGCATCCACGCTGGCGTCCACCACGGGGGAGGGTTGGGCTGGGGGGCGGGTGTGACAGCGGGGTCAAGAGTAGCAGCATGGAGGATAACACATAGAGGCGGAGGGTGCAAAGGAACCGCAGGCGGGAGAGGAAGTTGCTGCTGGACAGTCGCCAGCTCCGAGGGGTTTTGCACCTCTCTGGCTGCAAGGCAGCTCGCTCGGGTGCCATTTGAAGATGCACAGGCATCGGGATCCCTGGTGCCCACTGGCACCATCGGTGCTGCTCTGCCTGGTGCTGCTGGCTGCGGCCAGCGGCCAAGGTGAGGAAGGGGAACGCGGTGCTGGGCTCGCTGGGAGGATGGGGGCTCACTGGGAGGATAGGGGCTCGCTGCCTGAGTGCTGGCAGCGTTCGCAGGCAGGGCAGGAGGGATGCATGGATGGGAAGGTGTTGCCGCTGCCTGCCCCGGGGAGCTGGGTGCTGGAGAGAGGCTGACTGTGCTGCTGGTGTGAAGGCATCCACAGGGACTCGGTCCAGGGAGGGCTGCGGGATCACAGGCAGTGAGCCAGGCTCGGGGTCCCTGGGGAGATGGAGTGGGGCTGGGTTGGGGTTTGTTTGGCTTTTCTTCAGTTGTCTGTGTCCAGTCCTGCCCAGAGCAGGTAGAACCAGGACAGCTTTCAGGCAGTGCCGATTCCCCTTCACAGGCAGCATTGCTGCCTGCAGCATGCAGGGTTTGCTTGAAAGAAGTCACTTCCCTGGCAGAGCTGAGCCCACACCCTGTGGTCAGCCCTGACCTTTCCTGCACCCAGAAATGCAGCTTTTCAAGGCCAGGTCTCTCCACTGGACAAACACGGCACCTTTCCCCCACGATTTCAGTGGAGCTGGTGGTGGCTGAGGGTCTTCTTCCTAAAACCAGCAACTCCTGCATGAGGGGAACAGACAAACGCTCAATTTTGGGGGCCAGTGTGATGCCTGGAGCATCTCCTGGCTGCATGTCTGTATCCGCCATTGTGCCACCCTTCCCTGTTCATGGGGAGAGCAGGCAAGTATCACCTCCACCTTCCCTCTCTCAGCACCCTAAGATGCATCTCCCAACCCCATTGCCCACCCTGATGGTGCAGGGCTGGGGGGTCACTCGCTACTCAGGGGTGGGTGCACAAGATGGGGTGTTGCTTGCTTAAAGCAGTAAAGCCCACAGCAGGCACAGGCTCAGCTGAGGTGCAAAACCTCCCTGCAGGTGCTGGCGTGGTTTACCCATGGCGTGCTGCACCGGCCTGACCCCAGCACTCATGCCAGCTGTAGGCAGTAGGTTACAATCACACCTCCAGGCTGCAGGTGTGTTTTTGCATCATTTGTTCTCTGACTCTGCACACCCACTGCCCTAGCACCCTCCCTCCAGGGCAGCTCCAGGAGCCTAGGATGAGGCCATTAAGGTGCCCTTACATCTTTCTTGCAGTTTTAGATGCCTGCAGAGCAGTAATAAGCAATAACCCCTATTTCTTGCAGGCTGTTTAGTACCTGGGGTGGTGGGAAGGGCCCCCTTTGTAATGAGCTGCAGGTCCCAGGTGTGAGCCATCAGGGGTGGGAACTGATAAATAGAGCCTGCGCCTTCATTTCTCCAGGGGAGGATGTTTCTGCCTTTGCTTCCTCTGGCTGATTGTATTCCCAGATCTGTTGAGTATGGGGATGTCTCCTCTACACCCCAGGGTCTGGTGAGGGGAGGAATCCTCATGCCTGCAGCTTTGCAAAGATAAGGTTTAAGCTGGAGCTGCTTGGGGTCTCTTGGCCGTGCCAGGAGATAGCAAAGCTGGTGGCTCCAGAGATGTCCTCCAAGCACGGCTTGGTGTTTGGACTGCTTGCATGGAGACAAAACCTTGCCGGGGGCTGTGGGCTGGGTGGGCTAAGCCAAGCTCTGGAGGCTGATGCTTGCCTTGATGGTTGTGCAAGCCGGGCTTTGCTGAGGGCTGCAAGACAGGTGGTTGTGTGGGGCTGTACTGGACAAAGTCTACCCACGGCTGAGGCAGCTCCCAGCGCTGCTCAGACCGCACGCAGCCGTGAGAAAGCCATGAGGCTGTGTGCACACTTGGCCCCGGCAGCCGTGGGTGTTCGTTTGTTTTAGGGGCTTTTTTATCTTGCCTCTGCCAGAGCCCTTGACATCCGGGGCTGCACTGAAAAGAGGGAGGCAAGCACAGAAACGCAAGAAAAAAGGTCCAGCAGGCAAAATTCCTGCTGTTCCCCAGGCTGGATGGGCAAGGAAGGAGCTGAGGCACAAACAAGCAACCAGATGCTATGATTAGAGGGTCTGCAACCATCCCTGCTCAGGGCAGGGCAGAGGCTATTGCGTGAGCATCTGCAATGCATGGCTAGAGCAGCGGCTGCAGACAGACACAAAACCAACCTGGGCTGGTGCAGAGCGAAGGGTACCACCATCTTGGGGATGTTGGTGGAGAATCAGGCTGAGCTCACCCCTGAGGAGCAGGAGGGGCCGTGCTGGGGGCACAGGTGGGCTCCAGCAGCTGTGCCTCCTCCCCAGCCATGGAGCATTTCCCAGGGCTGCGAGCCCTCGCTCATCCCTTTCTGCTTTAGGACCCCTGGAGTGCTGGGAACAAGCCGTGTCTGCCAACGGAGCGCTGCACCTGCAGCCGGAGAAACCCCCGCAGGGATGGACAAAGTTCACATGGAAAGTGAAACGGGATGCAGGATACCACCAGCAAATCCTGACAGTTGAGAAGAATAAAGCTGAACTATTCTTCAACAGTACTTTTTTGGGGAGAGCTGTTTTCCAGCGGGAGACCTTCTCCCTGCAGATCCACCCGGTTAGCACGGCAGACAGTGGGGTCTATGTGGCAGAATTTGAGGACACATCAGGCACCTTTACTAGGCGGTGCTTCCATGTGTCAGTGTGGGGTGAGTAGCCAGGTCCCCATCACCCCGTCAGCCTGTCCCCCCGTCCCCTCTCACCAGCTCTGTCCCCGTAGAGCCTGTCCACTCGCTGCACCTGGAGACAGACGTCCTGGGCTGGAAACAAGGCTGGTGCAACCTCTCACTGGTCTGCACTGTGTCTGGTGCTGACAACGTCTCCTACAGCTGGTCCTGCAGTGGGGATCCCCAGGGAGTCCTGGAGCACCAGCCCTGGCTGCACCTGCAGGTCCATGAGGATTCGCTCCCCACCGTCTGCCGCTGCAACGTGAGCAACCCGGTGAGCTGGAGCGCAGACAGCACCAACATCACGGTAGCTTCCTGCCAAGCTGCGGCCTCAGGTTTGTGGGACAAATGTTGGGGGCTGGGGGGGTTCTGCCCCTCCAGCTCCAAAATGAGATTTGGGACTTAAATCTGTTTGGGATGAGTAAGCGGGAGATGTAGCCACGGGCTGGGGCCGCGGTGCAGCGCGCAGCTAGCGTGGAAGGTGCTGCGTGGCTGTGAACCGTAGCTGGCAGCGGTGGGGATGTGGCAGGATCGATCCTGCAAGTGCTCTGAGCCTGTGCATCCAACCTGGCATCCAACCCAGCCTCGGTGCCCAGGGGTAATTAGCCAGGTGATTTGTCCTCAGCTCTGCAAAAGCAGGATTTAGGGGGCGTGCAAGCCGCACTGCTTCCAGTCCTCTCTTGGGGCCCTTCATCTCCCTGCCTGGGCCAGTGAAACTGTGGAGGCTGTCACACTGACGCCAAAATGTGGCCAGCTTCCTCTCCTGGGAAAGAACCAGGGCTGAGGTTTCCTGGCCAGGTCTCTTCCCCTTGTGCTGTGATCTGTGAGCTGTGATGGAGACTGTGTTTAGAAATGGCTCAAGGCTCTGCCCTGCATCAAAGATGTCCCCTTCTCCTTTCCTTCCTCCCCAGGGCATTCCAGCATCATTCCATGGTGGGCAGCAGCTGTGTCCCTGGGGCTGGCACTGGCCATCTCCATAACCCTCATTGTCACCTGCTACCGGTGGAGGAAGCGAGCAAAGGACCCCCCAGCAGGTTTGTCCCTGGGGTTGGTGCGGTAGCGGGCGGGATGGGCAGCCATGGGCTTTTGGCTTTGCAGCCCCTGCTCTCCTCCTGACTGCTGTGACACTCCTAACGCTCTCTGTGCTGGCCCTGGGGTTCTCCTTCTGTCCTGGGGCTGGTGCCTGGTAAGCCACCGGGCACTGCTGCACAGGTGCTGCAGAGGGCATGAAGTCTTTGCCCATCCCTGCTGATGCAGGGTGGTCCAGGTTGATGAGCTAGATGAAGCACCCCAGCAGCCCAAGCATTGGTGCCCAAACCTGGAGGCCTTGTCCCATGGGGTCTAGAGGACTGTTTGGGTTTGGATATTCATTTTATTCTGAGTTGGCCCATCCCTCCCCAGCCCCTGCCAGGTGCCTACGAAGTAAAACCTCTCAGTTGCCAAGGGACCTCTTTCTCCCTCTGCTTTGCTTGAGGGCTGAACCCCCCCAGTCTGGGGGCTCTAACATGTCAGCTGTCTTAAACTGACCCTTCAAACTCGCCCAGGACAAGTTGAACAGATGCTGACTGTCTACGAGGAGGTGGGCAAAGCCCAAACCGGCCGAAACCCTGTAAGTGCTGGGGGCGTCCCTGGGCATCCCTTCCCCACACTGTCTGGAGGGATGGAACCTCTGTTTGAAAATGTCTGTCACACCAGGTTGCATCCTTTAACCAGTCTGGGGTTGCTTTCTCCCCCAGAATGGGACCAGTGAGGCCGCTGCGGGAGGAAACACCATCTACGCTGTCATCTGCACCAAAATGCAGGTAGGGTCAGTCCTGTGCTGGTGAGGGGGGACTGGAGCTGCCTTGTGGGCTTGGCTGTGCAGCCCCTGTGGTGGTTGCATCTATAGCAGCTGTCAAGATGACCCCTTTTGCCCAAAATTTGTTTTTCTTTGCGCATCTTGACCGTTTTTCCCTGGCAGGGACCCAGCCACCCTCAGGAGCCCCAAAACTACACCATCTACTCCACGGTTCAGCCCACCATGAAGGTGAAGTTGCCCTACTGTGACCCCAGCCCCTCTGCAGCAGCACAGAAACCCAGGTCCTCTCGGTTCATCAACCGGGTGCTGGGTTCACTGTCCTGCTCGTGTGTTGCCTAACAGCAGGTTCTTGCTCTGCTCCACAGTCGTCTTTCCAGAAGAAGAGGCTGAACCCAGCTTTGGTTTCCACTGCCTATATAGAGGTAACGGGCACCAGACCAGTGGGAAGACAAGACCTGGGTATCTCCAAAGCTCATCAGCTTTTTGGGGCTGTGGCGTGCTAAACCTCACCCGTTTCCTTGCAGGCTACGGGGGATTCTAGAAGCTGGTGTCCGCCGTTGCAGACATCGCCCCTGGCTCCTGCTGGCCACCACCATTCCTAGTGCCCCAGCTGCCTCAGCAAGACCTTCCCTTCCCTACAGGACTCTTCTGGATCACGCAGAGACCTCCAGCACCCACCAGGACCCCAACCAGGAAAGCCGGGGGCTTGCTTGGAATGGGAATGGTCAGACGCGGGTTTTTGCAAGGATGCAAACCCCAGCTGTGCCTTGGAGGCTTTCCTGTGAGGGAAGGAGGAAAGACTTGGTGATGGAAACCTGTCTTTGGAGGAGATGGATGTGAAATTGGACAGGCGGGGTCGTGGGGAAAGCGGACATGTGTGATGTGTATGTGTTTAGTGCCAGTGTGTGATCTTGTGGGTTTTTATAGGTCTTGACAGGTTTGATGGACCTTGGGAATTTATTTTTAGGCGCTAATATAAGCTGAACTGTATGAGGCATTATGGTGCTTGTTTAATTAGCTTAATTGGCTATTTATAGCCCGAAGTGTACCTCGGGCACAGGGAGGAAGTGGGAATTGCCTTGTTTGTGACTCGGGACCCTCTGAATTGATCAGAATCTCATGCAGAGATGCACTTTGCAGAATTTCAGCTACACGTGTCGGGTAGGGGAGAGGTGGCCCTGGGCAGGATGGTCCCTGCCTGCATTGGCTGGGCTGGGCACGGCCCCAGATGCCCCATGGTGAGCTGAGACCAGAGACGCTGCCATGTCCCTTCCCACCTAAGTTATCCCATGCTCCTACAGCACGAGTGGCCACGGGAGGAGGAGGTGGAGAAAGAAGGGCTCTGCCTTCAAAGATCTTCCCAAAGGCAAGATCAAGGGCTTTTCTTTGGGATGAAAATGAAACGTGGCACTTTGATGGGAGCATGGGGAGCAATGGTGGCTCCACAACGCTCCTCTCCTGCCTGAGTCCCTGGATCAAAATAGCTTTGTGGCTGCTCCCTGTGAAACAAGCATTAATTGGGATCATTAACCGGAACTGCATTAGGAGGCTGGCACAGGGAGGGAGGGGGTGTCTGGCTGCCACAACAAGGGAATTTAGGGGGCTGGGCTGGCATGGATGGGGACTCAGTCTCAGCATGCTGGCACTGCCACCAGAGCTGGGCTGGTTTACACCATCCCAAGCCCTATGCTCTGCTTTTCACGATGTGCAGGTGTGAGTCGAATACTTCTTGCACTGTAAGGGCATTCCCCTCTGCATGTGGCAGGCGGCAGCGGGGCCTGTGGCCGGCTGAACTCAGTGGGAAAAGTTCAGGCATGATGGAGGGGATGGAAATCCTTTAGCGCAGGCGCTGGGGATGTGGTGGCCGTCCTTGCTGGGCTGTGGCTGCTGCCTGGGAGCAGGGGCTAAAGCAGGAGCCACATCTCAGCCCCTTTGCAGCCCAAAACATCTGGTCCCCATGCTCCTGACGGAGCAGAAACACCTGAAGGCGACAGCACAGAGCCTGGGGGCTGCCGCATCCATCAACACGTAGGGCTCCTGCTGAAGCCACGCTCCATCACGGGCTGTAATTTATGCTAATGACCTGCTTTTGCATATTGGAGATAATTTGCAGCACTTGCTGCAAGCGCTGAGGCAGCACTTTGCTCCCTGCCAGGGAAGTTTGCTTTCCCATCTCCATTCGTTTCTATCAGCATGGTGTAATCAGGCGTGGGGACAAGCCGGTGGGTGCTCGGCACTGCAGTGCCACTGACTCGGTGCCAGTGATCCGGCCATAGCATCATTGCGTGCCTGCTGGTGTGCTCATACTAACGTCTCCCTGTGCTGACATCGGATCTCCTCTCCGATGGACGGGGACCGCTCAGGGCTGAAATTAAACTGGGTCAGGGCTCAGCGGGTGCTGCTGTCGCCCTTTGTTCACGGCCGGGGTCGGCCCCTGTAGTCCTCGCTCGTGGCTGGGGTGGTGCGTGGGAAGATGCTGGCAGCTGTTTGCCCCCGACGTGGGGGCTGTGCTGGCTTTGCTGCCCCGCATATCCCTCGGCCGGTGCCAAACAAAGGCCCTGAAATGTCTTTCAGAAAGGAATCCAGGCTGTAATTAAAATCATTTTAAGCATCTGCCCTGGTCGGAGGCCAGCATACTGGGCTGTGGCACGTGCTTTAGCGTCAGCAAGTCATCCCTCCCATCTCCTTCCCACCTGCAAACCGGCATCACGGGGACACCCTGAAGGCTGGTGCCAGTGGTCCCCACTCAAGCTGGGGCTGCTCAATGGCACGTCCAGGGGCCAGACCTTGGTGAGGAGACAGACCTGGGTTTGCAGGTGGACAAATGGGAACCCTGTGGGTTGGTTACAGCAGCTGTAAAGGGGAGATGTGCCCCTTGGCGTCTGCTTTTCATTTACTGTCAGGATAGTGGGGCGACTCTGATGGGTGGTGGGGGCGTCAGGGATCCATGGGGTGCAGTGCGTGGTGTCCCCAAGGAGGCTCAGGGGTCCATGGGGTGCTGTGCGTGGTTTCCTCAGGGAAGCTCAGGGGTGCAGTGCCTGTTCTCGCTGGCCGCCCACTGGACGGCGTCACAAACCTCCCCCAAACCACGGAAGTGGTGGAGGAAGTGTGGTGGGTTCATGTCACGTCCCAGCTGCGTGGCTGCACAGCCAGCCCCCTTCCTGCAGAGCCCCACTCCTGGCCCCGGGTTTAGGGATGGTGGCAAGAGGCTGCAGACTCGGGGGGTCTTCGGTGAGCAGCTGCCCGGTGAGGAGGATTTCCACTCTGGGGTTTGGGTGCGGACGCAGAGAGAAGATGGCGATGGGGCTTACAAGGGCGTTCCTCTTCCTCTTCTTCATCATGCAAAGTATGGTGGTGGGTTCTCTGGGGGTGAGGGTGCTGGGTTGGGGGGGACATGGCTTTAGGGATGGTGGGGGACCTTGGGGATGTGCCTGCAGGTAAACCCTCCCCATCCCCGCTCTCTCCCCTGGCTTTTCCCATTCCAGCACTGTGCCCAAGGTGTGACCCACCGGCTCCCTTCCTGCGGGAGCCCCTGGCGTCACCACCACCAAGCTGAGGGTTGAGGGGCTGCTCTGGGTGAGCCTGGAGCGGTGAAAGGAGCCCAGAAATGAAAGCAAAGATGGGAAAAAAAACCCCAACACTGGGGCATCTGGGTGCTTGCATGCTCAGGGTGGGGAGGTGGAAATTCCACTGCCAGCTGTAGGGCTTGTTCATGCCACATGCCTCCAGGGCCAAGAGAGCGCAAAGTTGTTAGGAATTATTGAGCAAATGGGTTATTTGCATTTTACACGTGTCTGGGAGGAATGGAGGTCCCTGGGGATGAGTCCCAGGGAAGAGTGGGCTGTGTCTGGCTGGCCAAGCAGTACCGGTTTCTGCTTTCTCAGCAGCCTGGGCACAACACGGTGCATTGGAGGTGGTAGGGGCTGTTGATAGGGTGGCATATCTCAGCCCCAGACTGCAAACCCAGACCTCCTATCATCAAATCCACTGGCGGCGCAACAACTCGGTGAAGATCGCCAGCCGGGACAGCAAGGGGAAGGTCTGGTATACCAACAGCTCCTACAAGGGACGCCTGGAGCTCTTCCCCAACAACACCCTAAAAATCAGCTGCCTGCAGAAAAATGACAGCAGCATGTACCAGGTGTACCTGGAGGATGAGGTGGGCAAGGAGTACATTGAAAACATCCTTCTGACAGTGTACGGTGAGCTGGGAGAATGGGAGGGTTGTCCTAGCACCCCATGGGGGGACAGGGTGGCTGTGACATCCCACTGCCTCTTGCAGAGCTGGTCCCGAAGCCCACTGTGAACGCCAAAGTGATCAACGGTGACTCGACATGGTGCAAAGCCACCCTGGAGTGCTCAGTGGGGCTTGAAGGGGTGACCTACGAGTGGATCCCCCCCACCAAGTTCCCACTGGAGGATGTGGGTGCCTCTGAGCAGCATGTCTCCTTTGACCCCTTGATAGAAACCTACACCTGCAAAGTCAGCAACCCTGTCTCCTCCAACAATGCCTCACTGACCTACAGGCACCCTTGTTCCTGGACAGGTACCGCCTGCAGTGCACACATGAAATGGCAAAACTCGGGTGGGATGGGCTGCAAGGTGGCCTTGGCTTTGGAGGGTCCCCAGAGCAGTGGTGATGACCCTGAGGACAGCGAGTCCCTGCAAGGCTGAAGGTGGCCCATGGGTCAGGAGTGGTGGGTGCCTTTTCCCCCTGCACCGTGGGCTGGTGGGTGGCAGGAGCCCAGCTGGGGAGGGGGTCAGGTGGGGTCCCCTGCCAGGGCTGGACAGCCCACAGCCCTCTCCATGTCCCAGGTCTCTCTTTGCCTCCAGGTGAGTCCTCCGCTGCTGCAGCCTGTACCACCACCAGCATGCTGGTGGTCCTGGGACACCTCCTCCCCCTCTTCTTCCTCCTCAGTCTGGCTTAAGGATGCTCTGCGGTTGACATGTCTCCTCATCTCATCACCCCCAGTGCCTGGATGAGGTCCCTAAACTGGCTGGATGCAGAATGATACGGTTGCTCAAGGGAACCATTATAACCAGTGTCTGTTACACCAGCACCCACCTGCTTCCCACCAGCCCAGGCTCTGGCCTCTCTGCCGCTGCCTTCAGGGTAGTTCCATGCTTCACTTTCCCTCCTCACCTTTTCTACTTTGCTTCAATCAGAGGTCATGTTCTCCAGATCTGAACAAAACCAGGATGAACACTGTTGCAATGGTGTTTCAAGAACCTTGGCAATCTAAATCGTTAAGTTCATGGTTAACTTCTTGGAAATCCTCCTCTCCCCAGCCCTGAGATCTGTGGGGAGACCCAATCTGAGCCTTTCCCAGGGATGCCCATGGACTTGGAGGGATCCTTGGCCATTGCCTGCTGTTGATGATACCCTTTATGGTGCTGATGAGCAGTGTGACGGTGCAGGACAGTACATGACGTGTTTATCCTGAAACCAGTGACACCGGCATGGATGCAACTGGGTGCTGCTTGACCTCCAGGTCTGGAGCACCAGACCATCTTGAGGGGGCAGAGCTAAGGTGGCTTTCTCTGCAAGGGAGTATTCAGCAGGGCAAGTATGGCCTCTGCCTTCAGAAATGTGTCTGGGTATACATTAAATTAATTTTAACCTTAAACACCACCTTTTTAGGTGCCTGTTCTGTGTTCTCCTCTGGGCTGGGGTTGGTCATAGAGGGTGCTCAGGGACTGGGGAGATGATGGAGGGACACACTTTCCCTCCCCAACAACCATGCTGGGGACAGAAGCCCTTCCACAGTTGTTCCCCATGGGAGGAACTGGCTCTGAATGGTGGGACACAGGCCCACTGGTGTGGGAGGATGTGTCTTGTGAGCGGTGGAGACGGTCCCTCAACATGCAAGGAGGGACGGGGACATGTCTCAGGGCCACCGCAGCCCTGGGATGCTGCTGCTCTTGCCAGCTCCAGCAAACCAGCCCAAGAAAAGGGAGAACCGGGCTCTACCCTCTGGAAAACCCAAGAAGCATCACTTTCCAGTGCCGTCTTTAAGCAAAGACTCCTAAGGGCAGATTCATCAAAGGGTCAACAGGGACCTTGCTGGCTCATTTGAAAAATCAATAACGAGCACAAGTCATTCCAGCTCCTGGGTCTAATGAGCAGCTCGGGGTTATTCCTGCCATGTGGCTGATGGTTTTAGCACCAATGTATATTTTTGCAGAAATCTCCCCCCTTGAAAATATTTGCTTCGGTCTTGGTCCATTCCCATATGGAGGTTTGGGGCTTTTCTGCCTCTGACAAAATCCAAGATGACCACTGAGCAACAGCATCATCATAAAACCTCCTGTGATGAATAAATACAGAGCCTGGTGCTGTGGCTCAGTCATCTTTCTAGCCAGGAGACTTCAGCCTGAGCTGTTGGGGAAAGTAAAGGCATTTAGGATCATTATTTTCAGTTAAAGGAGTTTTTTTCTGTGACTGCCTGTATGTTTTTTGTGCCCCCAGGTGCTTCCTGGAAGGGTTTTTTTCCTTGACAGTTTTGCTTATTAAATAATTTTTCCCATATCTCCTGGCTGGTGCCAGCCCAGCCTGGGGCATGCTGCTGTGGTAGGGCCCCACGGGTGATACTGGCATTTTATAGTTTTCCTGGACCAGATTGCCATCAACAGTCTTCTCCATGCCGGCACAGCCTGTACCCAAGTGCGGGGCGCCTGTCCGTGGCAAGGGGAAGGTTGGGGACCATTCTGCTGCCCTACCTGGGGGGCTGAGCTGAAGGAGCCCATCCACTGGAGACCCCTGTCCTGACCACCAACTTTTCAGGTGGGATTTGTGCCAGGGAAGCTTGCTGCTCTGCAAAATACCCCAAGGCGATGTCTTTGGCCCTCTACCATCTGGCCAAGCATTCGGTCTGGGAGCCGGCTGCCTCTGGTAGGAACCACCGCCATGTTTCAGCTGAGTCGAAGCTCCTTGTGTGCGCATGGCAAGAAAAGGAGCTGAGTCCCTTCGTACTGCTCTTACTCATCCTTTCTTTTTCAGGCCTCTGCAGAGCCCTTCCCTTCAGCAAACTGCTGATTATTGGGAAATGGCTTGGTGGTTTTTTTTGTTTGTTTGTTTGGGTTTTTTTTCTTTTCTTTTCTCAGCTAGATGCTTTCTGAGCAGGAAAGGAGCAGCCTAGCAGGATGCTGGGGTGGTTTTAGGGTTTTTATCTTCAGAAATAATTTATTGGCAACAAAACTCTTGGAGCTTGTCTCCACTGAAAAGCGGTGGGCTGTAAGATCACCCTTTATTTCCTTGTGGCACTCAAATTTGGTTTAAAACAGTGGAGGAATTCCTGCTTTGTGCTGTTGCCTCTGCTCTTTTCTCAAAGCCAAAGAAAGCAATGAAAACTTGAAGAAAGCAATAGGAAAAAACCATTCTCCTATTTTAAAGTTGCGCGGGCTGAGCACCGACAGAGGTGAATAATTCATTCCACTAAAACCAGAAAAACAACCAAGCTTTTCTCACCCCTTTTCAGCAGTGGAACAAGCGAGCGGTGTTTTCCCTGTGCTCCCCATCCCCAGCTCTCCGTCAAGTGTGGGAGGGTGCAGTCCCCTCTCCATGACCACCCGGAGGGGGACACCAGCAGGACGGGTGACTGTTCCCATCCCTGAGCACTCACTATGGCGTTGAACGATGGCAAATTGAAGTCCAGATCACCTCCCTGAGCACTCAGCCTGAGAACAAGGATTGGGCTTTTCCTCGGTGAGTTTTTGAAGACCACCCATACTCCTCCTCGCTGTAGATCCCATGCAGCCCAAAGTAGGGGTATGGGTTTATCCCAGAATATTTGGGGTTTTCCTGCACTGGTGGGCATTGTGGCTGTGAGCACAAGTGCACACTGTCTCTCTGGATGAGCTTCGTGCTGGGTACCAGCCCCACAGCACTGGGATTGAACAGCAGCGGTTGAGATGATGCCACGTGGGGGGAGCGGCTGCCTGCCCCTGCTGTGGTAGCAGGGTTTGAAGGGTCTGTACAGCCCCGGGAAGCTGTAACCGTATGTGAAATGATTAACTTGCTGGTCGTTTCCTCTTTTGCCGTTGGGTTAAGGACCTGTGGCAGGATGATGCAGTTCTGGCACAAACTATAAATCGATGCTCTGCTTCCTTCTGCAGGTCTCTTGGGCTGACTCTGGTGAAGCGTTCAGCAGCACGGCTTAGTGCTTTGAATACTTTCCACTGAAGAAAAAAAAAAAAGAGAAGAGTTATTCAGCCAAAAACAGGAAACACATGGCCCAAGGCATCGTCTCTGATTTGAGTACACCTGTCCTTATAATGAGCCCGGCAGTAGATATTAACTCCACTGCAGCAGAGGCTCCGTGAACCAAGGCATGGGCTGCAGTGTGTGTCTCTGGCTGCTGATCTCTCTTGGCCGTGTTTGGGGTATGTATATTTTCCTCTCCGTGCAATACTTGGGTTGGATTGTTTGGGGATTTTTGTCAGATATTAAGACCTTTAGAAATCATGAGCTGTGTGCCAGGCGGACGGGCAGATTGAGTATAAATATGCATATAAAAGATAAATGGCTCGCAACTCCAAGCTGGATGTGTGGTGCATCCCTAATATGCTCCTACTAGTCAGGCTGAGGGAGGAGAGAATGAAAGATGATGAACAAAGGTGGTGATGGACAAAGTACAGCTGCAATAGTGAAGCACTCTACTGTGTGTTTTAATGGGGTATTAATAGCACTGAGCAAATAATTTAGTACCAAATGTGAATTGAGATACTTGAGATGAAGGTCCTTGGTGGATTGTCTCACTCTGTGATACCAAGTGTCTCAGATCAAGAGGTGCCAGTGGGCTGGGAGATGGTACTCAAGCAATAAAATGTGTATAAGCCAAGTGGAAAGGGACTGGCAGTGGGCAATGGTTGTTTTCTGGGTGCCCAAAGAGCCCTGGCTGGCTGTGGATGGTGTCCTAGGGATGATGGTGTCCCAGACAAGTCAAAATTCCCCCCAGACCAGCTGGTCAGGGAGTGAGGACCACCCAGACACACCAGGGCTCCTGGGTCCTCTCCTCCCAGCCCGTCGGCAGTTACGGGAGGATGTTGCAAAATCGGTTTCAGTGGTAGTGAGCCTGCGCAAAAGCACTCGGGTGAGTTGGGGCCCCCGAACAGAGCAGAGCAAAGGGAGCTGTGACTAATCCTGACGCTCTTCTTGGTCCCAGCCTGATATCCATTCCCCTTCCCTGGGGATGCTGTGTGTCCTTGCAGCCCCATCAGCCCTCTGCCACTGCATCTGTGTAATTACGGGTCACCAAATGAAGGGCTTGGCCAGAAAACCAGCAACCTTGGCAGAGCGGGGGCTTCTCCTCAGCTCTGCTGGCTCACTGTTACTAGAATACCTGCCTTTAAAATCCCCCCGGGGTTTTCTGCCTAGCCAGCACACTGAAAGTCCCATGAACCCAATACCTGACGCGAGGGCTGCTCTGGACCTAGCGCTGTGCCAGTGCGAATCGCTTACCTTCCTCCATTTGGGCTTCAGTGCAGACGGTTTCGGACCTCTTTACATCCCTCCTCCTGCAGTCTTGCTTCAGACAAGTTGTCTTCCCCGGAAAGGAGATGCTTCTCTCTGGGGTAGAGGGTTTTTCTAATGTGATGTAAAAAGGGCTTTTCCATTTGGTAATTAATGAGGAGCCTAACTGCTGTGTGTCAAAAACACATGTTGCTGAGAAAATACACCATCCGTCTGCATGCTGGGCTTTACAGTAAACGTATCAGCAAAAAATGTATGAGGTACTGGGTCAGACAGACCGTGGGGCTTCTGGGGGATGACGACCATGTCCGCATGGCTGCTTGAGTGCTGGGGAGATGCAGTCCACAGGGACAGCTCAGAAACTACTGTGTTTCATGCCATGGAAGGGCCAAAAATAAGTGATGCCACTCACTTGGGATGGCGGCAGGGAGAGTGTTTGCTTTGTAGTTTTTACTGGAACCATATGTGCCACAGGAGAGGCAGATACTGGGCTTATCTGGGCCTTTCTAGACCTGTTCTTCTGGGGTAGCTCCTCCTCTTTTCTTTTCTACTCTGGGGCAAAGCCTCACCCCAATGGAAAGAAGTCGATAGGAAATGTGGGGGTGACATGGTGGGGTCCCTTCCATGTTCAGGGTGACTGGCAGCAACGGTGAGCTGGCACTTCTCCCCATGCTGTTTCCTATGCAAACAAACTTGTTTGCTCAGGGGTGTGCGTAATCACTGCCTTGCAGCAAAAGACAGGAAAGGGTTTGGGGGAGAAGATCCTCCTGCATGCCCTCCAGGAAATCCGGGTGATTCAGATGCTTCAGGACACGTGGGAGATGCTTGCACTCTTCTTAAGAGCACTTTTCTGTGGCCATCAAGAAATGCACCTGGGACCACCTCGACCAGAAGAAGGACAACCTGGGATTTACACCTAAGCCCACCTCCAAATTCTTGCAATTTCTACAAGAAAAATCCCGCTGAAGGTTTCTGGCGCTGAGGTGCTTGAGGGAGGTGGGTGCCATGACATGCACCCAACTGGAGGCTTTGGCCAAGAACCACTGAGCATTGCTTCCCTCTGGACTGCCCTGGTGGCACTGGGACTTCTCCAGGCTGGTCCCACCACAGCCAGCACCCTTCTCCCAGGACCAGCATCCCCACCAGACTGGGACCACAAGCGCCTTCCCCTGCTTGAGGCAACCACGCTCCATGGGGTGATGTTTCACTGTTCTGACCAGCTGCTGTTGTGCCAACAGAAAGTCCAGAGCCTTAAACCAGGATTTGGCCATCGCGCACAGTGATGCCTGATGCAGGAGAATGCTGAGGCTGATGCAGACAAAGACTCGCCTTGCTCCAGGAGAGGAGCAGAGGAAGGCAACGCTTCCCCTCCGGCTCCTGAGCCAAGCCCTCAACCCGCATCCTTCAGGGTCAAGGATGTGGGGCCAAGGGCTGGGGGTTGCTCCTTTGGTTCTGAGGATGGTCCTGTGAAGTGGGCAGGGGGCAGAGCTTGTACTGAACCCTGATTTACAGCGCAACTCATGTTCCCACCTGCCGGCAATCACTGGTGCAAGATGTGGTGGATAATCCAGAGCTTGAAAATGTGGTTCGATAATCTGTTCAATTTTTGACCCATTTGTCTCACGCAACCCAAGCTGTCCCCAATCTGTGGATTACCAGGGTGGGTCCAAAGCCATTGCTGGTTACCGCAGCTCTGCGGGCATCCGCCCTCCTCCAGCAGAGCCGGGACGGGGGGCGGGGGGTGGGGGACATGGTCGTTCTGAGCCGTCCTCTGCCTCCCTGCCTGTCTCAGCCCTTCTCTCTGGTCTCCTGCCAGGCATGGGCCGCGGAGCGAGGGAGACTGTGCTGGGCACCCTAGGGAAGGCGACAATATTGCAGATCCCCCCTGAACTCCAGAACCTCACCCTGCGCTTTGGGGCAGCCGTCTGGAAGCGGGACACAGAGGACCCACAGAGGAAGCTTGTCCTGCTCAAGTACTCAGATGGCAACTACACCAACTACATGCAGGGACGAACTCGCTTCCACAAGTCGGACTTCTCCCTGGAGATCCTGAACACCAAGCGGCAGGACGCGCAGCTCTACGAGTACATAGTCAGCAAGGGGCCGGAGGAGAAAGTCTGGCAGATACAGCTGGAGGTGTATGGTGAGACACGCTGCTTTGGGAGGACAGTCCTGGGTGCTCCCAGCCTCTCGTGGTGCTGGGAGCAGGTCTGGGAGGTGGGTGGTGGTCACGGAGGTGTGGGAGATGCCCACCCTGATGTCAAGGTGCTGCAGTGAGTCTTTCAGCCCCATCTGGGTACCCTCAGGAGCCTTTGGGTACGTACAGACCATGTCCCTCCCTAATGCTGTTTGCAGTGGTTCTGGGGCCAGACCAGTTCCTCTCCACCTCCCAGTGATTTAGGAGAGACCAGCAGGATTTCCCAGGCAGGGGCCAAGGCAACGTTTGCATCCTTTCACAGACACAAACTTTTACCCCTTCCCTCCCTCCCTCTCTCCAGAGCCGGTGTCTGATCCCAGCATCCAGATCCTCAGCTGGGTGCTGGCCAATGGCAGCTGCACTGTCACCCTCAACTGCACGGCGGAGCAAGGGGACAAAGTCTCCTACAGCTGGGGCAGCTGGGACACCAGCACCCTGGGGCTCTGCTCCCGCAATGGCAGCCTCCTGCACCTCTCCTACCCCCTGCAGAACACAAGCATCCCCTGCACCTGCACGGCCAGCAACCCAGTCAGCAGCCGGGTTGTTGCCTTCAACTTCTCCGAGTGCAGCTATGAGCAAGGGGGTAAGTAAGTCCCCAGTTGCCGATGTGGCTCTCTCCAGCCTCCTAGTCCTGCTCTTGCTTTGCAGGGGACTTCTTTTTCATGCTGCTTTAGGCAGCCTCAAAGGAGCCTTTTGCAAGAAAAGTGGCTGCTGTGTCACCTGCCCGGGGTTGCCGAGTCCTTCCTGTAAATGCCGGTCGCGGAGCTGCAGGTCCCACCTGCCTCCCCGGTCAGCCAGGCCACTGCACTCGCTGTGCCCCAGTGCTTGAGGCTCATTTTAAATGCATGAGACTCATACGCTGGGTGATTTGGGGAGGATAAAAACCTTGGTGACAACTTCCCCTTCAGAGGCTCTCAGGGCAAAAGTCATGCTCTGTCTCACTGGGATTTTCTAGCACTCCCTTGTGACATGGGGACTTTCGCGGGGCTGGGAAGCACGGTGGCTGCCCCTTTCCCTGGGGACCCAGAGGTGAAGTCACACCTCTGCTGGGGCTCTCTCAGTGACCTGTGCTGAGAAAACATCCCCACGGGAAAAAAGGTCAGGACTTTTGCTTAGGAAAAGGAGGTGCTGAAATGAGATGCTGCAGGAGGGTTTCGGGCTTGTTTCTTAACCCGCCTTGCCCCAAAACCCCTTGCACTGTGGGACACCCCTGCATGGTGTCACCGTTAGTAGTCCAGGAGCGGGGCCACCCTGGGTGCCTCCTGGTGATGGGAGCCCAGCTGGCAGCTGGAGCTGCAGAGCTCCGTCCGAGGGCCGCCTTCTCACACACCTGCGATGCAAGGGCATTATACAAAGGGGCTGCCTCCCCACAGGCCTCCGTAAAGCCACCAGCGACGTTTTGAGGGTTTTGTCTGGCTTTTTGCTGACTGTTGCTATCTGGAGGCGATTAAAGAGAGCCTTGCTCAAGAGAAGAACTTCCTGCCCCTTGTTTCCTGTTCTACAGAAATCATCAGCCCAAAATTGGGTGATGAGATGAAGAAAGATTTTAGCAGCCTGTTCTGCTGAGCTCTAGGTGACCCTGGGCCCCAGGGCCAGTGGCTGACCCCCTCCTCTCTCTGTCCCCCATACCAGGCAGTGCCGAGCTGAGGACAGAGCATCTTGTGCTGATGGTGGCGGTGCCCATCGCTGCAGTGATGGTCCTCACTGGGGTGTTTGTGACTGCCTATTTGGCCACGCCAATCGGTAAGTGCCACAAGGGAGGGGTGCTGGGGCAGTTGGTGGTCCATGAGTGGGGTGAGCCTTGTGGGGGGACAGAAGCTGCCCCCAGCCAGCGCTAGCAGATTGACCAAGGGGTTGATTCCTGTGGGCACCTTGTCTACCGAGTACCCTGGCCCTTGGGATGAGCGAAACCTGTTTCTCTTGAAGCACAGAGTAAAAGGCAGGAAGGAAACGAGCTTAAAAAAAAAAAAAAAAAGGGAAAAAAAAAAAAAGAGAAATGAACCTGCACATGATATCCAACACTCTACCTGGATGGTGGGCTTCTAAGCTCATATTGCACGGTCTCAAGGGGAATTGAATGATCCCAGCCCAAATTAGAGAGCGCCTTATCTCTATGAGTGCCTCAGCCGGGCCGTGCTCCCCCTTCCCATTCCCTGTGAAATGACAGATTTGCAAAACTGACCTGTGGCAGCCAGAAATCCTCCAACTGCGCCCGGGCAGCTACAGCAGTATGGGTGCAGCTGGGTCCAGCCAGCGGGCACCGTGCTGGGGACGAATCCAGCATGGGCTCACCCTTGCTGTGCCTTGGAGCACAGGAGCAGGATGTGGCTTGCAAAGCGCTGGGGTCCCCCCCAGTCCCTGCTCCCCTTGCATCTCGGTGACTTGCTTATCCCCCCGCAGCCAGCCAGGAGCAGGAGCAGGCGCACTTGCCACTCGCTGAGGACAATGCAGTGCACACCATCTACTCCCAAGTGCAGCGGGTGGAGGTGAGCCATGACCAGCATGACCCCAGCCGGCCTCAGCACCTGGGTGGAAAAATGCTCCTTTAGAGATGGAAATGCTCTTTTAGTAATAGGACCCCGAATGCTGCAGCCGGTGGGGAGCGCGGGCATGACCCTGCCAGGGTTTCTTGGGTGGGGGTCTCGGACAGCGGCAGCTTGGCTTTGGGCAGCAGCAGCACCCAAAGCTCTGGGTCATTGCTGGGTGCCTCCTGGCTGGTCTGCGGCACCCTCTGTGATGGGCTTTGACCACTGGGTGTCAACACAGCCCTGTGGCTGGCGAGGGAGAGGGTGAAATTGTGGTTGGGGTGGGGAGGGACACTGGGGTGGCCACGGGCTCCCTGGGGTCACCCCTTCCTGCCATTCCAGGAGTCAGCCCAGTCACCTTTAATTTAGGAATTGCTAGGAATAAGGTTGGGTGCTGCAACTTCCCCAGCCCCCAGCAGCCCAGGGTGGCTTTGGGGCCAGACTGTGTGGTTTTCCCCCCTCCCCGAGTCCTGCTCAGCGCAAACTGAGGAGGAAACAGTGGGTCCATGCAGGGTGGAGGGAGGGAAGGGCCCCTGTGGCAAGCTGCCTACCGCTGCTCATCCTTCACTCTCCAAGCAGAAGCAGAAAGGGGTCCCTGCCACCGAGCACCCCTCCTGCACCACCATCTACGCTGCAGCCACCGGCCTGCCCACGGACACAGCCCCAGCCCCTGGCAAAGCCCCACGACCCCCCCACAGCCAGCTGGCAGAGCCACCTGCCCCACAGGGCTACCCATCCCTCTCGCAGGTAAGGGTGGCTGCCCCCCACCAGGTCCTCACCCTGGCTGGGCATCACCACGGGGCAACCCACAGCCTCCCCTCCTCAGCTCAGGCACCTCGCTGACCCCTTTGCTTCCCTGATCCTTGCTGCAGAGCCCCGACAAGGAGCCCATGACAGTTTACGCCAGCGTGATGATGCCCATGGCCTGAGCCTCTCCAGGCAGTGGGCAGCAGCCAAGCCCAGCCTCCGCATCTGCTCGCCGGGCACTGACATCCACATTCCCGACTGGAGGATACTCCGCTTGTCCCTAGGGAATCGGGGCAAAACACTCTGGCACACGCTGACCCCCCACTGCAGCCAAGCTGGGGCTGCAACGATGGCCGCGGAGGTGAAGGACAGTGGAGCAAAGAGCAGGGTTGAAGCCAGGCAAGAAATCTCCCCAGGCTGTGGCTAAGCGTGACCGGCAAGATGCTGAAGCACCAGGAGAGGGTCAAGGGGCTCTGGATACAACCCTGCAGCTGGGCATATGCGAGGGAGAGAGAATCGGTGCCTCAGAGGGGAAGGGTCAGCCTTGTCAGCATGGTGAGACAGCACTGGGAAGCATGGCCAGAGCAGGTTTGCATCCCAATCTCATCCCAGCCCCATGGGTTTTCACCCCATGGCCTCATCCTGTGGCGCCCGGCTTCGCTAGAGGGAGCCCCCAGCTCCTGGCAGCCAGCGACGCTGGTGATGTGCAGGGATGTGGGTTCAATGGCAGTGGAGAAAAAATCAGAAATGAGCTTTGTTTTTTGACCTCTGCTCAGCAACTGGTTACAAAATGCCTGGGTTATGGTCCAAGCACTAAAGAAAGTTTTACAGTGCCCTTGGAGTTGAGCCCTGCCTGGTGCCTGCCCAGCCCCGGCTGCCTCCTGCACTGGGGACACTGGCAGCCCATGCCCGTGCTTGGGGAAGCAGCTGCGTCCCACTGTGCTTTTCCATCCCCATCCTTTTCCACTGATGACTATGGGAACAGGCGAGGATCTTCCAAGTGGACTATTTAAAGCTGAATTTCTGGCTGAGAGGGGGAGGCAGCCCCTGCCTGTGCCTTGGCCACCCCCTGCCTGCAGCAGCTCCCGACCTCCCTTCAGAAATATCTGGTGTGGGGATGCTGGAGATGGCCTGGATGAGGGACCAAGGCTGTAAAATCTTTCCAGCTCCCCCCTGAGTCTGAGCTATTTTATAATCCGAACATAACTCAGCTCATACAGTAAGTCTGATCTTGTGTGCCGCTGCTAAGGGAAAGGAAAATAAATTTATAGTAAAGTGTTTTGGAAAGGTTTGCTGGAGGAGTGTGTCATATGCTGCATCAGGCTTTAGGGGGAAGAGAAATCAGTGTTTTTGCACCTCCCCAGCTTCCTTCTTTCATTGCAACAGAAAACCAGCTGAGTGGCTTCCTTGGAAAAGTCTGCCTGCAAAGCAACCGCTTCCCCAAGGAACTTGGGGGGTCCAGGGAAGGGCAAGGTCACAATTGCCCTTCTGCCTCTAAAATGGTGCAAAAGCCCCAAATTCTGCACCTGGCACTTGTGCAGGATGGAGCCCAGTGCTACCTGTGTTGGTCCTTGCAGAATAATGGGGAAGGTGCCTGACCCTGCAACACGCAGGCCGGGCATGCGTGCACTCATTGCAGCCCACCCCATGGCTCCGAGGGGTCATCAGATGCTCAATATGGGGAAAAGTTCAAATAAACCCACTAATATTGCCATTGCAGAGGAGCACTGAGACACAATGCCACAGACACCCCCCCCATCTCCCAGGTGATGGTTGGAGGTGGCAAAGGGGGGTTATGGGGTAGCTCATTCCTCAGAGTGTCTCTTTGTGCCTCTCATCTCAGCCCCCCTGCCAGGGTGTTGTGAAACACAAGCTGCTTTTAGGAGTTCAGGATCTTCCAAGTGGACTATTTAAAGCTGAATTTCTGGCTGAGAGGGGGAGGCAGGCCCTGCCACAGCACTGAAGGGCAACAGCAGCCCCCACTTCCTCGCTGGGGTAGGGGAACCAGGGTTATTTTAAAGCCTGACATCCCCCAGCTTGTCCAGCACGCTTCCCCCACCTGAATTTCAGTATGACACCGGTGTCATGCTACTTCCCAGAATAATCTGAATTAGGGAAGTGGCTGGTTTCCCTGCAGTTGTCATTCAGCTGTCCTGTCTAGGGGGGATGGAGTTTGAGGGCATGGGAGAGTTTGGATCTCAGCATCCCTTATGAAGGATGCCCTTGGTGATATCGGTCCATGGGCACCAGCGTGCTCCTGGGCACTCACCTGCGATGGTCTCCACGACACCCCTCTCTTAGAGCTGGTTCCCATAGAAGAGCTGGGACACTTGTCACATGTGGCCATGATGATTCTCTTTGTCCCAGCTGCCACACTCGTCTTTCCTTCAAAATGGAGTTCTTCAGCTCAAGATTTCATTATGCATGTGGGATTTTCCTTCTTGTCATATGCCTTTGTACCAGACACGTCACTGCCTGATGTCACTGGTGATCAGAGGGGAAGCTGTGTGGGTGCAGCTGCGTACGTCTTCCTCTTGCTATCATGCATGATCTGTAGTAGATGCTGTGTACGGTGAGCCCCTCTCTGTGCGCCGTGAGGCAATGGATGTGTTTTGGTGCCTGCTGCTTGCCCTCCTCCTCCACCAAGCAAGTAAGTACAAGGTGCTCCTTTTCCCTTGGTGGTGGAAGGGAAGGAGCCCACAGGGGGCTTGGGGTGGTTTTAGGGACTCCTGGGAGAGCAGGGACAGGGTTGGCATGTGTGGGACCAGCGGTGCCAAGTGCAGGTGCAGCTCTGCGGGGATGGAGTTCATCCCAAGAATGTCGGGGAAACCAGGGTGAAAGACGCCCAGCGCAACCCGGTGCTGGCCTCTTGCTCTCGTGTGGTCCCTTTCTGCTAATGAGGGAATGCATCAGGTCTCAGCTCCAGCCCAGCCTCTGTCCAGCTGATGCCAGATGTGCATCAGCCACCAAATTTACCGTTCTGCTCCTTGTTCAGGGTCTGTCCCCACCGTGTCGTCTCTGAGTTTTCTATGTTCCTGTGGGGAACATTGTGGGGTATTTAGGGCTGTTTGGAACAGGAGACACTTTCTGCCTTTTTTTAGGCAAGAGGGAAATGAGCAGACGCTGGCTCTTCCCTGGCCCCCTCCCTGCAGTCTCAAGGAGGGCTTTACCACCGGATGAGTCCTCATCTGCTGTTTTAGCTGAATTTCCTTCTGCAAGTTTATCCTCCCCGACCAGCTCTTCCTTCCATGCAGTCAAGAGATGCCTGCTCCCAATGTCCTGGAGGCATCCCCATGGGGTCAGGCAGTGGTGAGCAGAAATGCAGAGCCCTGGGGAGAGGTGACAAACTCGGGGTCTGGCTGCCTGGCTAAGCCAGGATCAATTTCCCTTCCAGGAACTGGGGAGAAAAGTTCTGTCCCCAGTCCAGACTGGGCAGCACTGATTTTTAAAATGGGAAGTAGACCCATCCTCAAAATAAGGGAAATGTCGTCTTCTTCCTCAGAAGAGGGAAGAAGCAGCTGCACATTTGGGGAAGAGGTTATCTGTTTTCTTGCCTGCCCATGTAGGTGAGCTTAGCCTTTTGGACCGGTGATGAAGGGGAACCTGCCTGACCTTTCTGAGCCGTTGCAAACTCCTCCTTGCACTTTCATTTTGCACCTCAAGGGTCTGTCCCTTGCACCCCCTTTGCACGCGGGAAGCAGTGTGGGCGTCCTGTAGCTGCAGGGGAACCTGGTGCTGCTCGCTTCACGAGCCCTTGGAGCATGTGAAAGCACAGGTCCTCCTCAGCCCAGAGCCTCAGAGGCAATTAGTTTATTTAAAATAAAAAGGAATCCCCTAATTCCTGCAATCACCCCACAATGGAGTGGTTCCTCAGTGCTCTCCATATCCAGTGTCAGTGATCCAGCATGCATCCTTGTCCCCAGGGATGCCCCAGAGAGTTTAGGTAAGCCAGCAATGCGTGCCTGCACCCCAGAAAACCAATTATCTCCTGGGGTGCATAGAGATAAGTGTAGCCGGCAGGTCGAGGGAGGAGATTCTGCCCCTCTGCTCCACTCTGGTGAGACCCCACTTGCAGTACTGTGTCCAGCTCTGGGATCCTCAGCACAGGAAAGGCACAGACCTGTTGGAGCGGGTCCAGAGGAGGGCCACAAAAATGATCCAAGGGCTGGAACACCTCTGCTATGGAGAGAGGCTGAGAGAGCTGGGAGAAGAGAAGGCTCCGGGGAGACCTCACTGTGGCCTTTCAATACTTATAAGAAAGATGGGGACAGACTTTTTAGTAGGGCCTGTAGCGATAGGACAAGGGGTGATGGTTTTAAACTAAAAGAGGGGAGATGTCAGGAAGAAATGTTTTACACTGCGGGTGGTGAGGCACTGGCCTCAGAGAAGTGGTCGATGCCCCATCACTGGAGACATTTGAGGTTGGTTTGGATGGGGCTCTGAGCAACCTGATCAAATGGGAGATGTCGCTGCTTATGGCGGAGGGGGTCAGACTAGGTGACCTTTAAAGGTGCCTTCCAACCCAAACCATTCTATGACTTTACCCGCAGCTGAACAGAGGTACTGTGTGCGCGATAGCACAGGGGGCTCTGGCCCGTATAGATCAGCCTGTCCATGGCATCATGCTGTGTGATTGCAGCAGGGTGAGGATCTTCTTTTCAGCTGAGGCTCTTCTTTTTGGCCAAGGACCCTTCCCCAAGCGCTCCTGCCTTCTCCACCAGCCAGCCCCCAAGCTTGCTGTGCATCTTCTCCCTGGGCACACCAACTTCAGCCTGGCTTCTCTCTCCAGCATGCACCAGCGATGGGGCAGAGGTGATTGGGGCCGTAGGCAGGTCTGTCACCTTCCACCTCAAGAACCTGGATAAAGAAGCCACAGCCTGGAGCTTTCACAACGATGTCATAGTGACCGTGAAATTCGGCGATCCTCCTGAAGCCACGTTTTTTGATGACAACTACAAGCCGCGCTTGGCCTTCCCCAAGAACGGCAGCGCGCTCACCATCTCCCAGCTGAGGATGGAAGACGCTGGTACCTACACCGCAAAGACCTTGGGGGTAAAAGCCACCTTCACCCTACATGTGTACAGTAAGTGCCTTTTAGTGTTGGCTTTTTTTTCCCAATGCTTTGTACTAAATGGGGGGATCGGGGATTTCCTGACAGCCCCCCGCTTCCCACAGGGGAGCTGGCAGTGCTGACGGTGACCTGTGTGGCGCAGAACTGCTCGGCTGGTGGCTGCCTCTACACCCTGCACTGCACCGCGTTGGGCTCTGGCTCCGGCAACATCTCCTACAGCTGGAGCACTGGGGGCTTGTCATGGCAGGAGGGGCCCACACTGCTGTTGGAGGAGTCATCCCTGGACGAGCCACTCATCCCGCTCACATGCACGGCACAAAACCCTGTCAGCAGCCGCAATGTCACCATCATCTCGCCTTCTGCCCTCTGTGCAGGTAACAGCCATGGAAATATGCATGGTAGGTGGCAGGGATGGGCCATATCCTGCTCCTGGTGGCTCTAGCTTTCCCCTGAGCTGTGCCTTGGTGGGCAAAGTGAGAAACGCAGACCCCTGGCAGAGGCATTTACCTCTCTCCCTGTTCTCTCCCCTCGCTGTGTTGCTTGTGCCACCAGAAAACACAAACCACCCTCCCACCACTGGTGGGATGCCAAACTGCGTGTCCGTGTCTGGCCTCACTCCTAAATGTCTGAGTGTGCCCAAGCCAGCTAACAGCATCCGGCCACGCTGGACCCCCACGCCTGGGGAGGGGAGAGATGGGGAGCCTGAGGCCAGCACAGTCCATCTTCTCCCAAAACAGCTCACGGGGGGATATTCAGGCTTTCTGGGCTGTGCCCTTAGCATCCATGTGCTTTGTCACCTGGGGAATTTGGGGAGAGGGGGGCTGTCCCCCAAAAAGTCCTGGCTTGGGGTGGGAACATTAAATCAGTTCATGCAACGGAGAGGCAGAGCCAAGGATGGGCTGGAGGTGTGAGTGTGACTCTGCGTGCAGCTGCTGTCCCCAGCCCACGTGGGGTTCCTCCCCTCAAAAACCCACCTATGAAGTCCCTGGAGGGCAAAGGGGCATCGGCAGGGGCAGCCGTGGCCATGGAGGGGCTGGGGCAGGAGTCTCCCAGCTGCTGCTCTGTTTGCAAAGCCACTTGTCCTCATGCAGCGTGTCGCCTCTTTTCTGTCTTGGACCACGTCATTGTGAAATAAGGCTCCCTGCGAAGCAGGGAAGGGCTCAGCGGGGTGTTGAAGCAGAGACGTGCCTATTTCCCCCCTCTCTGATGGCAGAAAGAGACAGATGTATTTTGGGGATGTTGTTACCGGACCTTCTTCTCTTTCAAGGCACCTACTCCAGGCAGGCTGGAATCATGGCTGCATTGGTGACTGGAGCCGGAGCGCTTTTAGCAGTGGTTATCTTTGTAATCTACTGTAAATTCAAAGGTGAGCTGCTTCCCCTGTGGGTAACCGTCCCTGCAGACCTGGCAAGCAGGAGATAGGACCTGAGAGGGGAGGATGCACCCAGCCCCAGTGCCCAGGCACCCAGGAGGGGCTGCAGCAGCCAGGTCTGAAGATGCTGCATGGGGTTTGCTTTTGTTGCTGCTGCTGACAGGAGCTTTGTGTTGCTTCTCCCCCAGGCTGGAGGATCTTCCATTTGCCTGCAGCCGAGGCTATGAACACAGGTAGGACTTTGGGGCTCCCCCAGGCACTGCCCTCCCTTCCCCTTTTCCCTGGTGGGAATAGCCTAGTAGCATTTAAGATCAGGAGGGAAATCATCCACCACCGTGGCTTAGTACCACAGCATACCCCAGCTCGCAGGACCCCGATACCTCCCTGTGCCCCCACCCTGCACCCACAAAGGCGAGTGAAAGGGGATGAGCCCAGGTGATATCGCAGTGGCTAAAGCCGTGCTCTCCCCCAGTCTCTTGCTGGAAAAATTCCTGCCAGCCCACCAAGAAGGAGCTGGGAGCACAGCCGTGAGATCACCAAAGCGAGAAGGATTTTGGGGAAAAGCTGGCAAGAGACAACTGGGGGTCAGAGACAAGCAATGAGGGGTCGTGTGCCCCATGACCAGAAACAGCTCCCCTGCAGCACCACATGCAACTCAAGCAACCACTGCCTGCAACTGCTGCCTGAAATTGCTGCCTGAAACAGCCGTTGCCTGGTTTCCCACAACGGCGGCTGCAGGGACTGAAGTGTGCCCTTCATGTTGCTTTGGGATCAGCTCTGCTAGACTCAGGGGTTCAGGATATAAGTCCAACCAAGAGACCTGGTGGAAGAAGAGACCACTGGACCAGTTCTCATCTCCTCTCCCTGACATTCAGGGCTGTTTTGTGATGGGACGTGCCATGCCCATCACTGCTACTTCTGAGCCATTGCCCAGCAAAGATCTTGCTGACTTTTTTCTTTTTTTTTATGTGTGTGTTTTGTTGTTTCTGTAAGCTGAAATAAAGCTGACACAAATGGGGGAGTTCCTGCCTTGTATTTTGCATTTGCATGTGTCCAAGGGGGACATCGGGGTGCACCCAGCACCAGGACCACGGGCTCCTCCCAGCCCATAATTTGGATCCAGCTCATTCCTCAGGAACCATGGGCAAAACCTCTCCCCGAAGCGCTCCTCTCTGCATGGGCTGAAGCCTGCATGGCTGTTCCTCTGTGGGGCTGGCAGCAGCGCTTCAAATGGGAGGCACTGACATTTTGAATCAAAACAGGGATTATGAAGGATTTAAATCCTCTCTCCCCACCTCTGTTTGATGAGCCAAAGAACAAGACGACACTAACAATTGCTGCAATGGTGGCAACATATGAAGGAGAGACAAATGCATATCACCCTCCAAAAGCAGCCTGGGATCTTGTATTTAAATAAAAAAAGCGCTGATTTTCACTGGCAAGTCCCTTCGACTGCTGTCCTTTGAACTGGAAGCAAGCTCCCCGCTCCCGCAGTGGCTGGGGCAGGAGGGTCAGTGGGATGAGAAGCAATGCTCACCTCCACCCAGACCCACAGCAAACACCTCCATCAGCTCCAAGGGGCTGCTGGGTGCTGCAGCTCCTGCACGGCTAAGCTTTTGCCTGAGCCTGGCACACTTTAAGCCGAGATTCCCTCCAGCCCTCGGCGAGGAGCATCCCAGCAGCACCATGGGTCAAGCAGGGAGATCCATTACAGCCCCTTCCCAGCTGCAGCAACCCACTCCCTTGCTGAACTTCCACTTTTTTCTCCTTGCAGAGGCCAGAGCAGAGGACATGACGGTGTACGCCCAAGTCGGCCCTTCACAGCAGGTGAGTCCACGCAGGCTCATTGCTGTCCTCCAGTATGTGGCTGGAGTGGGCTGCGCAGCTGGGGGGTCCCTGCACAGGACGGGGACGGCCTGGGGGCCACGTGGTGGGGATGGGATGGAAGGACGGTAGCTGGACAACCCCTGGCTTTGTCTGTTAGTTCCTCCTGGGAACTTGAAGGGGGACATGCCAGTGCTGGGGCTGGCCCAAGAGCAGCCAGGACGGCCACAGCCACCTGCCTGCACTTCCCAGTGCATGACCAGGGCCTCTGTCCCTGGCTCACCCGGGCTTTGAAATCCCTTTGCCAGCTCCGAACTCTCGAAATACTTTTTAAAACCTTTTCCCCAGGTGCACCTGCAGAATTTCTCTAAGGCACAGCAAGATGACCCAAAGAAGATGCCGAATGCCAGCGAGGAGACCTTCAGAACCATTTATTTCACCATCCAGGCTCATGGCCATGTCCCCTGCAGGGGTTCCAGTGCAGAGCAAGGAGATGGGCAAGACCCCAGGGTGAGAGATGTGCTCCCTGGAGCAAGGGGCACAGACAGATGGGTCTTCCCTGGGCTTTCTCAGGGTCTAGAGCTTCAAGCCAAGCCCGTGGGTCCCCTCTCTCTCACCAATGGAGGGATCAGCTCCCACGAGGCCAAGCAAAGCTTTTGTCTCTTTGCAGTTGCAGACGGATGATGAGAAGATGGGCAACGGTATGGCGGGGTGCCAGGAGCAGGATGAGAAAAGTATCTACTCGTCGGTCAGCTAGACAGACCCTGTGACGCAGCCCCGATGGCTCCCTCCGGTGCACCCATGAGCCTGCTCTGACCGTGGTGGTCCTCTCTGCCCAGCCCTGGCCCATGGGGGCTGCAGCATCCTCCCCTTCCCTCCCCATCACTGCTGCCTCCGATTGCAGGCTTGTCTGGCACAGGAACTCTGCCCATGTTTTGGCATCTGCGTGGGGTTTGGGCTTCTTTTTCTGCCCTCTCTGATGAGACCAAGGAACATGGACCAAAACTGGGGCTGCGAGTCCAGTCCTCCCAGTGCAAGGACATGAGCTGATGCTCCTGGGATTTGTCCTGCAGCACCTGGCGGTTCAGAGCCTCAGGACAAGAGGACAGGAAGATTTGAGGAGCCTCTTAAAGCCCCCTTTTTTTTTTTGCTATACTTTTAAACTTGGCAAATACTTGGCTGCTTCCTTTGGTTGCCAAACCAAGAGAAAGCAAAAATAACACTTGGTAGAAAGCTGAATATAGAAACACGTGTGCCTTTGCTACGGCGAACACATCCAGGCTGCTGCAGTTTCGGTGCCGGCTGTTTCCCCAGTGCCTGCCGGGGACCTTCCAAACCTTGCAGCACCCCAGCACCATGCTCAGCATCACTTTATGCTGCCAGTGAGCTGCTTGCAGTCCCCTGAGACGCTGCAGGGCTGTGCCGAGGTCCAGGAGCATGAGGTGGTCCGGGCCTGGGGGAAAACAAGACAAGGAACGTGGCTGATGCTGTTCTGCTCCATTCCTTTGATGTGTTTGTATATGAGGTTTTTATTCTTGGATGAAATATTTTTATGTGAAGTGTTGTGTCTGTGGAGTTAGGCAACTTCCCAGCGGAGCTTTAGGGAGGAGAGCAGCTCTCCAAGCCCCAAGTGATGCAGGGATGCTGCATGGCATGGTAGCGGCTGCATCCCACAGGAATGTGTGTCCTGCAGCAGGGTCTGCGTGGGTTCACCCTGAGCTGGGACTTACAGGGAACTGGGTGCCCAGTGAGCAGGGCACAGGGCATGTCCCCACCCTTCTTGCTCCCCAAACCCACCCAGAACCAGCAGCTGAGTGAAACGCGCACATTGGCATCAATTTTCCAGTGCCGCCGGACAGACAGATGCTGCCCACGCTGGGAAGCCTCTTCCCGTGTGTGCTGCTCCCCCCTGCTCTTTGTCTTGTCTGTGCTGATAGTAAATTATTCAGGGATGAAACCGGAGATTTCTTTGAAGTGCCTGGCACAGGAGAGCCTTCTAGGAGCTGCTGGAATAAAAATGCAAGACGCATCCGAGCTCAGTTTCTGTCTGCATATTATTTTGGGTGAAAACAGTCCATTATTGACAAGCTTGTGGAGTAATTTGTTTGTTCTCTGCATTTTCACAGTATATGACATGCTTGTTTTTGAGTTCGTCAAATCCATGCCGATCAATTAAAAATATATACCTCGGTGGGTCATGCATTTTACCAAGGGATTTGTCTATGTGGCACCAAATCTGTCCTTGTAACTCCTATCCCCAGCCTGGACAGGGCTTAAAACAGCAGTGATGGCACCAGGGACTGGCCTGAAGGGAGCCAGGGCAGCGCTGGAGCATCACCTCCTCCTTCGCCCACGCCGACAGCTGACGGGGCTCCATTCCTTAACCCTGGGAACAGCCCCAGAAATGACCCCCAGCACGGTTTCTGGCCATTAATCACCCTATTTCAGTGCCAACACCTTTGAGCTCGCAGGAAGCTGTTGGCTGGGCAGAAAGGGGAAGGAAGACATTGCAAGAGAGGGAGCGGCGGTGGAAGGCTTGGTGGGGCAGAGGAGGATGAAGCCAAGAGGCATCAGGACGGGGTGGCTCTGCATCGCAGTGCTCTGCTGTGGAGCTGGTGAGTGGGGTTGGGGTGGCAGAGTGGGGTCTGGGGGCTCCCCCCGTCTCTGGGGCAGGAGGGAGGAGGAGGAAGAAGAGGTGGTGTGAAGGCAGCGGGCCCCAATGCCTTCCCAGGGGACCTTTTGCAGCAAGGCAGGATGCTTGCCTGGCTGTTTCATGGGGGTAAGGCTCAGGTTGACTGCTTTATTGCTTGGCTTGGGTCTGGCTTGTGTGCAGGGGAAGGGCTGGGGTTTCCTGGGCTGTGCCAGCGCCGGGCTGTGCCACAAACCTACACCCTGGGTTTCCTCACACCTGCCCAGCCCTTTGCTGGCCAAGCAGCAGGGATGGTCTCTGACCACCCAGCCCCTTTCACGGCCAGGACCGTAGCGGCCATGGGCTGGTTTGCCTGGGGAGCCTGTTTTGCCACCGCAGAGCACCCATCCGTGCTGGCACCGCTACCAATTGCCCAACTGCCGGCAGCTCCATGGGGGCTGTGTCAACGTGAGGCTGCTCAGCAGCATGTGGCCGTGCATGACTTCCAACAGGACTTCGGCTTGGTGTCTCCAGCATCCACCGCGGCACAGCTGCCATTTAGCACCTTCTTCATTAGCGGGGGTTTGTCTTGGCGGAGTCGAGCAGCAGAAGCGTGTGAACCCGGCTGCTCGCCGCCCTGACAGGATGTGGGACGGCAGCACTTGCTGCTTTGCTGGCATCCGCTCACCCGCTCAGGCGATGGCCCCCCAGCCCCACACCTCCATCCCAAGTCACCTGAGGCCAGAGGGACGTGGGTTAGCTGTTTCTTGCTCCTGCCTTGCCTTTCCCTAAGCTACGGTGCTGCAGTGCAGGCTGAGCTGCTGGTGCAGGACCATGGTGGGGCGGGTACAGCTCCCAGCTCTGCAGCTGCGTTCCTGATCCTCGGGGGCGGTTCTGGTTTGGGGAGCCATTAACGTGAATTAATGACACTTGTTCCCAGCTCTCATCCTCAAAAAAGAGGAGCCAGGGCACCAAAGCACCACGCAGCGTGATGACATCCTGGAGCACGTGGGAGAACCCACCACATCCGCTGAGGATGTGGACAAGCTGACAAGGTGGCCAACGGCCACCCCAATGCCTCCTTGGACCGCAGACACCATCACTACCTCCATGCCGACAAGAGCAGGCGCCATGGGGAACAAAACCCGTGAGTCCCACAGAGAAAGGAAGAGATGTGACTTGGGGATGTGCCACCATCCTTGGAGGGTCCTGCACCCCCCCCAGAGGCCCCCCCAGTGCCTGGCACTGCCCCCAGCCACCTTTGCGGGCAGCATGCCCACATCTCCTCTCTCTTCCTGTAGAAAATACATCGGCTGTTCCCATCAGGTACTGGTCCCCAGCCATTTTTGTGGTGGTTGCTCTGCTCGTGCTCTTCTTCACATACCGGCAGACCAAGGGGGAAGGTGAGCTCCCCCACTGGGGTACCAGCATCTCCCCCCTTCACTCAGTTGCATGCTGGGTTAGCAGGAAAGGGTGACAACCATCTTGCAGCCCACATCCTCAAAGCATTGAGAAGTGCTGCAAAAAGTCAGTTATTCTGGTACAACTCGGTAAGGGAGGGGGTCTGGCTTCGTGCTGGGGTGGGGGACAGGATCAGGCCCTCGCACCAGCCAGAAACCCCTTTGGCCACAGCTTAGCCCTATGGTGAGTGTTGCCCCTTGCTCAGATCTGGCTTTAACAGTCCAGAAGTTTAACCCATAATTCCCTTTTCTGCCCGATTTTGCATCTCTCTGTGCCAGCTCCGCCATCTCTCCCCACAGCTTCTCCTTCCCTGCTTTAACACAAACTTGAAGCTCAAGGGTTTTTTCCTCCTGGAAATCAAAACCCAAAGCTCACCAGCTCATCCCCCACTGCTGCCCTCTTCCCAGGAGGGTCTTGCTCAGCTTTTTGCAAAGCCCGTTCGGCCTCACTGTTTTAACGCCTGTGTCTGCCCTGGCCCGCAGGGACCCAGGACCAAGCCACCCCCGCTAGTGACTCTTCAGGTAAGACGTGGTCAGCCTGAGCCCCGTGAGGCCGGGGCATCTTGTTATACCATCGCTGACCTGGTCTCAGTGCTGTGATTCACGTCCAAGCTCGTTGCATTGCAGATTTGGGAGCCCTGGACCATCTCCCTATCCAGGACACCACCCCAATAATCCCTACTTCCCAGGTGAGCCCAGCTGATGGGGATCTTCTTGCTGGCAACACGTGAGCTGGGAGGGCTGAGAGCTGTTTTCCAGCCCCTGCATGGCTTTGGGCAAGCCCCAGCCCGTGCATCAGTTTCCCCATCCACCGCAACTGACGTGGTGAAGCTCCTCAAGCAGCCACTGCCTCTCTTGCAGGAGGAGAAGGGGCCAGAGAAACCCCCAGAGCACACTGAAACCACCTTCTGTGAGCCGGATCCCCCACCGCCACCACCACCCCAGGTATTTCACCCCAATGCACTGAACCCCAGTGCCTGGCAGGGGGGTGTGCTGCTAGCTGAGTCCCAGTCCCTCCAGCCCACGCAGGTCCCTGGGGAGGGTTTGTAGCCCCCCCAGCACCTGATTTTGCTTCTTTCCCAGCCTGATACACCCACAGTCGCTGGTGGTCCCTGCTGCTCCGGGGAGCCTGGTGCTGTCTGAGGGCACCCAGGGGATCCCAGTGGCTTCCAGACACCCCCAGGGATCACGAGGCCACCCCCGAGGGGACTAAGCCAGGATGATGTTCCCAGCCGGAGGCCACGCGGTGACCGGGGTGCTACAAGCATCATGTGCCTCCTCAGCCCTTCCTACGGATGCTCGAGCATGTGCCCAAATCCTGGTGGGAACCGGGACCCGCGTGGGACAGGGAACCACGTGGGATGTGGCCGTGTGTGTGCCGTTATTGCTGTGCCCCACGTGCAAGGACAGAGGCTCCGGGTGTCTGTGCCGGGCATGGCCGAGCCAATAAAGCAGGATTTCACCCCAAAACCCCTGGACTTTCTCTGCTGGGACAGGCAGCCCCCCCTGCCCAGCCCAGCCGTCACTTTTTCCCCCATGTCTGGGAACAGATCAGAGGCGGCTGGCAGCCAGCCCCCTCCGAGATGGCTGGGGGAAGGAGTTTTTTTGTGTTGCCTCCGTTAGTCACGGAAAGGAAAAAAAACCACACAGGACTGAAATAACCCGCCCTCCCCACCCTGGGGCCAGCAGCTTGTCAGATGACTGTTGAACTCATCACAGGGCAAAGATAGGGCGGGAAATAAACACCCCATGGAGCCCCAATGCCCCTGTGGGTAACATACCCTTGGAGAAGCAAGAATGTCCCCAGGGAAATGAAGAGCTGGGGGGGTCCATGAGCCCCAGCACAGCCTGGCAGGGGGGGTAGCACCCCCCCCCCCCCGGCTTGTGTCCCTTGTGCTGGGCACAGTGCTGCAGTTGCACTGACCTGCCTCAGTTTCCCCTCGCTCTGCTCCCCCCACCCACAGCAAACATCCTCCTGCAGGGAGCGGGGCACAGCGTGTGTGTGGGGGCGGCCCAGGGCTGAGATGAGGGGAGCAAAGGTGTGAAAGCCAAAGGAAACGCTGACGCTGGGTCCCAGTGAATCAGTGGTGCCATTGCTGCATGAGGGACCCCCCCACAAGCAGGGGTGCAGGGGCCCAGGGGCGGCTGGGGGGGATGTGTGCAGGTGGGTGCTGGAGAGGGTGCGCAGGAGCCCAAACATCCGCCACCTCGATTGTCACAGTGAGGGGATTGCAGGAGGCAGCAGCCCCGGGGCAGGTGGAGGCTCTGCAGGCTGGGAGCAGCCCCTGCCCCAGGGAGCTGTGCATGGGGGGGACTCGTTCCCCCCAGCAAAGGGGTTGGGTCTTGCCCCCCCCCTCCCTCCCTGCGCCAGGGAGGGTTTGGGCATTTCTCCCATCTGCACTCGGGGGAGGTAGAGCAGCAGCCCCTGCTCCCCTCTGCTCATCCCAAGCCCTTCACCCCCATAAACCCCAAATCCCTTGGTCCCCCAAACCCCTTGGCCCCCATAAATTCCAAATCCTTGGCCCTATAAACCCCAACGCCCTGACCTCACAGATCCCAAACCCTTGGCTCCATAAAGCCCAAATCCTTGGCCCTATAAACCCCAATGCCCTGACCTCACAGATCCCAAACCCTTGGCTCCATAAAGCCCAAATCCTTGGCCCTACAAACGCCAAATCCTTGGACCCCTCAAACTCTAAATCCTTGGCCCCACAACTCACGAACCCTTGGCCCCATTAGACTCCAAGCTGTTTGCCCCATAAATTCCAAATCCTTGGCCCCATAGACGCCAACCCCCTGACCTCACAGATCCCAAACCCTTGGCTCCATAAAGCCTAAACTCTTGGCCCCACAGGCCCCAAATCCTCGGACCCCTCAAAACTCTAAACCCTTGGACCCCATCAACCCCAACTCCTTGACCCCATAAAACTCAAACCTTTGGCCCCTCAAACCCCACCCCCTTGGCCCTATAGACCCTAAATCCATGGCCCCCCACCAACCCCAAGCCCTTGTCCTGCACCGAGGATCCTCCAAGGGCAGGACGTGTTTCTCTCCGAGTGCTCCCTTGAGGCCACATCCTGCCACTGCAGCATCTCTGAGCTGCCCAGACCGGGCAGGAGCAGAGCTGGGACCTAAAACTGCTGCCTCACCCCAAAGCACTGGGTGCAGGAAGATGAAGGAGGAAAAAAAAAAAAGTCAAAATGGGTTTATTTTATAAAAAAAAAATTTGTACAATTTTAGTTGCTCTATGAAAAAAACAAACCCCAAAACAACCAACAAAACTTCCTACCACTGCCGTAATGCTTTGATCCACTGCAAACTGTAAAAACAAGCTTTTTATATATTAAAAAACAATTTTACATTTTACAATTTTCTACACGCATGCACAAGGTCTCGGCTCTGTGGAAAAAGAAAAACCAAACCAAAACCAAAAACAAATGAAAAAGGGTTTATTCTTCTTAAACTCCAAGTGGAAAATCCCCCCTCCCCGGCCGACCCATCTGCTCGCGCTCACTGAAGTCTCTTTTCCAGTAAAACACCCCAAAACAGGCTCCCAGCAGCGGCCGCACTGATGGAGCTGGGAGGACCAGGGGGGTGAAACCCAGGTCCTTCAGCCTCAAGAAGCTGGAAGACGAGGGGAGCAGCAGGGAGGGGTTAGAATCTCCCCAAACATGGCGATTTCCTGGAAATCGGGAAAGCCAGCCCCGAGCAGTGCGGTGCCTGGATGGAGACAGACCCCATGGAACCCCTCCAGCATCTTAATTTTGCTACTGGTACTTACTGGGGAAGCCTCCAGCCCCTCTGGGGTGGCACATGTGGCCAGCGTGCCACAGCCCAAGCGGCATCATTGCCCCCGCCCTGAAATCACACCCCTTTTAGTGCTTAGGAGAAAATAAACCAAAATCAAATCCAACCTCACGCCTCCCTGGGATGAAATTTGGCAGCTCCCATGACCAAACCAGCCACAACCACCCCGCCGGGACCACACAAGCCCCCCGACCCGGGATGGCATGGCCGAATGATGGGATCCAGAGGGGGGGAAAAAAAAAAAAAAAAATCCATGAGGTATTTGCGACCTTAACAAAACCAAGGGAAGGCAAAAGGTTTTGTGTCCCTGATGGCGAGCCAGCCCCAGCCCCTGCTTGTGGGACCACCACAGGCCACCTGCCACCATGGGACGTGAAGGACCTCACTGAGCCACGAGCCTTCATCACCCTCATCAGGAACCCCTCGTTTCATTCACCCCGCTGGCTCCGGGGCCAGGATTGGACCCTGAGAGACATTTCAAGCTGCTGGGCCTGCAACCCATGGCCACAGCTCCAACTGGCGTGGGGAAGCCCCATGGAGATGCTGTTGGGACCAGGGACATGGGTCACCTCGGGAGCAGGGAAACCATATAAAAAACTTCTGCTTCTCTTAAAAACCAGATTTTCACTTGCTTTTGTTAAGAGCTGAGCACAGAAACCATCAGCAGAGAGGCGAGGAGGACATTCCTACAGCCAGGAGCATCGCCACTCTGGTGTCTTGGATGCCGGGGGAGGTTTTCATAGCAGCCACGGATCGCGGAGGTGTTTGCAAAATACTCCCCCCACAAATCTCTAGGATTAAAAACCAGCCCCAGATGCCGGGCAGTAGTTTAAGGCCAGAGCCAGGACAGTTGCCAGGTAGAAAACGCGCAAGCGCAGAAGGACCTGGGGACCTGATGGTTCTTGAAGACGCTGGTGAAGAACATGTAGAATTAGCCCTTGAGTTATGGCACCGAAACACTGTCTCCTTCCTGGCTGTGCCACTGTCCTCCGCCAGCTGCGCCTTCTGGGGGATTGCTACAAGGACCTGGGTTTCGGGAGGGAGGAGGAGGAGGAAGAGGAAGGGGCTCAGCCCACCCCAACGGGGGCCAAGCCGAGGCTGAGGGCGAGTGCTCACAGGTAGGTGATGGAGTCGGGCATGGGTGCTGCTTCCTAGTGCCCGCCGCAGTTCTGCCCTCGAGCCGTGGCCTCCCTGAGCCCCGTTGGAGATGGCGAGGATGAGACAGAGGGGTGCGGAGAGGGTGTCACCCCCGACCCCTCTCCATCCCTCTTCAGCTCACACGGAGGTCTCCGACTGCAGCCTCATGACGAACTTGTGTGACTTGGGGTCCACGAACTCCTCTGAGAGCTTGAAGAAAGGGATCTTCTTGGTGCTCACCACGAGGCTGAAGTCTTGGCGCTTCAGCACAAAGACCACCCCATCTTTCAGGCCATTCGTCACCGGCTCCTCACTGACCAGCGTCCACTGCTTGGCCAGCCAGCGGTCCTTGTGGTACTGGATGGTGGGCCCGGCCATCAGGTACCGCTCAAGGAATGCCTTGGAGGAGGGAAAAGACATGTGAACGTCACCTTCCCATGGCTCAGCCTATTATTTTTTTTTTGCAGCCTCAAGCTGCTCAGCAGGTCCTGCAGGAAAAACATCCCCGCGGAGCTGGTTCCCATCACTGTGTGTTGCTCCCTTGGGGTTACACCCACTTTTCTGGCTGTATCCCCCAATCCCTTGTCCTCCCAGGGGGATGCTCTCAAAAGGTGGGGGACCCCCCCCCCAAGTCCTCATGATCTGGACCAAGCCTTTGGGCAAACCCGTGGACCCATCCCACCTCGCCATGCCCCTCCTCCACGCACCTTGGGCGTCATGTCATGGGTGATGCAGAACTCAAGGTGCTGCAGGATGCTCTCCATGGTGTGGTAGGGCTGCTGCTTCGTGGTGCGCAGGTACTTCTGCATGGCCCGGGCCATGGAGGCAAAGATGGCCTGAGCCGCCTCCCGTGGGTCCATGATCTCCCGTGGGTTCTTCTGGTCTTCCTCCTGCAACCGCTTGATGTGGGTAAAGGCTTCTTCCACCGCCACCACCAGCCTGTTGGGAGGAAAGCCATGGATGTGGCTGCAAGAGGGCAGAGTCCGGCCACGGGCAGGAGATCCCCTGGGGTTGCGGGGGGAGCCACTTGCTGCTGGCAGGAACCCAGCTTCTACCCCAAAACAGTTTTGGGGGAGATCTGGCTGTGCCGCACAATAGCTGGGCTTGGGATTCGCTTCCCTAAGAGCAGGGAAACCTCGTCTTGGGGGGCTGGAGGTGACCCCAGGAGCACCCACTCCCTCCTGCCAGCACTGCCCAGGTCCTCACGGGGGGTCCTGGGATGGGGACCCCATGGGACACACAGCAGTGGGGTACCCAATGCGGCATGCAGCCCGGTCCCCACCACTGGCCCCGTACCTGGCTCGGCGTTTCCGCACCCTGCGCTCGTGCTCTGCCTCCTCATAGTAATACTCGTTGTGGCTGTTGTCACGCCTCCGGGCAGCTGCCGCAATGACAGCCCGGGACTGGCCCGTGGAGTTGTTCGTTGTGTTTTCTGCAGGGAAAAGGGTGAAGTTAGAGAGGGGTTGGTGCCCCACACTCCCCCTGCCCCACAGTCAGGCTGCAGCGATCCCACTCCAGGCTCTCTGGAGCCAAGAGGAGCCTCCAGAGAGGAAAACACAGGGATGGGAAAGGGAAGGAGGAGAGAAAACGAGAGGAGAAGCCAGGGGAAGGGGAGCTCACCCTCGCCGAGGGAATAGACTTTAAACCCGGACATTTTCTTGGACAGGACGGATTTTGGCAGGTTGAGGAGGGCAGGATTGTAGACCGGGAAATCGTGGTAATAGTTCTCCAGGATCCACACGGCTGCTCGCTGGATGCTGCAGGGAGACACAGCCAGGCATGGGGGGCACAGAGAGCCAGTTAGCACCATGCCGAGGGTGGGAGGCACACACAGCCGGGGCAGGACAAGGAGGGAGGGACGGACAGCGTGTGGCACTGTGGGGACATCTCATCCCGTGGATGGAGCGGGGCTGTATCCGCTCCGGGGCATGCTTGCAGCTCCTCCAGCCGGTTGATGCTGGGGTGCCGTGGAGGGCAGCGGCGTGAGCACAACCACTCGTGAGTACACTTGTGCACCTGCACATGCACCAATGCACGTGCACACATGTACAGGTGCATGGGAATGCACACACGGGACTGCACAAACACCCAGGAGCAATCAGCGGACACGCACACCTCATGCACACACACAAAGAGGGTAACCCACTGTGGCAGCAACCCCCTCCGGCACCCCCATACCTGAGATGGCCAACGTTGTAGAAACGACTGGCTCCGTCAGCAGAGCGGACGGCTTTGAGGGTGAACTGGGGCTGGAGCTGGCGCAGCTCCAGCAGCACCACGGCCAGGTAGTGCACGAAGAGCAAGGCATCCACCAGCGAGACGGCGTACTGCACCACCCCCTGGTAGTTGCGGTCCCGCGAGTCCAGGATCCGTACACCGTAGAAAAGCCAGTAGGAGACGACGAGGAGGAAGACAAGCACCATGAGCAACGCTCGGAAGACGAAGATGCGAGGGAAGAAGGCTTTGGGGCGACGGAAGAAGAGAGCCCAGCTGCCCAGCAGGAGGATGAGGAGTTTGAAGGCCACGGAGATGAAGAGCCCCTCGCAGGGTGTCCCACAGGGCTCCAGCTCCTCCCGCCACAGCAGCTGGGGTAGGAGCATGAAGGCGAGGGGTGTGAGGAAGGCAAGCAGTGCCAGCGCCCCGGCCAGCGAGACGCCCAGGTGCCGGGAGCAGTCCAGGTGGGCGCTGTCCTCCATGTCCTTGGTGATGCGGGTGATGTCATCGTGCGAGATGCTGTGCTCCGACGTCCCCGTCACCACCGTGGTGGTCTCGCCCCAGTTGTCATCCTGGGAAGGGTGGATGGGAGGGTTATGCAGGGGATGGCTCCGTGTCCCCCCTTCCCTGTCCCCAGCACCCCAGGGGGCTGCCAGCTGCACTGGACCCCCACCCCAACCCAACTCCAGCATCTCCCATCCACCAAACCTCAAAGCCCGGTGCGCTGCCTGGTGCCATCACCCCCATTTAGACAGTGGAAACCTCAGCCTGGGGTAGGGGAATGCAGCCATTTGGCTGGGACCTTCTAGGAAACCCCCGTCGGCAGCTCTGTGCCGTGCTTCACCTCTCCGGTACTGGCGAGAGCAGCTTTGGTAGTGGGAAGCATCCTGCTTCCAGGCAAACCCCCTCATTAGCGGGGCCAGAAGGAACATGCCCAGCTGCTATCCCAACACACCCTCGCTGCTGCCGAGCGGGTGGGTGCTGCCTCCTCCAGCACTGCACCAGGCAGGACAAAGTGTCTGGCAATCTGGCAGCTCACTGCACCGGACGGGATTCCCATTGCCTCCAAAAAGACCCCTCCTCCAGCCAGAGGGGTGCAGAAATGACCTGTCCCCATTTGATTCTTTCCCAGATAAAACATGGGGTTTTAGTGGAGGGAGAAGGTGTTGCGCTGCAGGTGCTGAAAACACCACCTTGGCGCAGCCACGGGTCTGTCCATCTGTCTGTCCTCTCACTCAGACTCGCGCATTCTGTTTTACTGCACTTTGGCATCCCCGAAACTTGGGGTTTTATCGTATCTTATTCCCCCCCCCCCCCGAATTTCTGCAGGAAAGCCAGCAATTTCATTCCAAACAACAAAATAAAGCCACAGCCTGGGGCTTTCCAGAGGGATGGGAAGCAGAGGAGGGTCTGGGAGGACCAGTCCATGTCCCAGCCCATCCCCAGGTGAACCCACGCTGCCATCGGCTTGCTCTGGCCACAGCTGGACTGGGCAGGCTCAGCCGCCGGCATCCCGGCCACCGCAAACCCCGGCCTCTGCCGGCACTGACTTCTTGGTGGGGGAAGATGAAAAGAGCTGGAGCCGCCTGCGTAGGTGGCTGTGAGATGATTAAAGCCAGGGACCAGGCTCTGCGGCAGCCGGAGGAGTGCCGGCACCCAGTGTGGGGGGCACAGCAGCTCTGCCCCCACTGCCGCTTGTGGCGTGGGACCCCCATGGGACCAGGGGACTGGGGTGTCCAGTTGGGGGATGCAGCGTGGGACCCTCCTCTGCACCAACCCGCTCGCCGGTGTGATCCTGCTGGGAGCCGGGCTGGGATTATTATGCCTTGGCATGGCCGAGCCAGCATCGCCTGCAGGAGGATCTCGCCGAGCGAGGAGCTGAAGCTAATCCCTAGGGAGTGGATCCCCAGGGAGTGGATCTCCAGGGTGTTTTCCACCCTTGGGCAGCCTGTGCCCAACCCAGCTGCTTCCCCAGGGTGCCGCAACAGCCGGTCCCCTTTCATTTGCACCCATGCCGCCTGTCTGCCCTCCCTGCTGGCGCTGCTACAGCACTCACAGAAGCCCGTCCGCCAGCCAAGGGCCAGCCCAACCGGCTCAACCGCTCTGCTGGGGAGCACCAGGCATGCCGGGAGCCCCCGTGCCCCGCCAGCGGCTCCCACCCTCAGCAGCATCCCCACGATGGGGCAGAGATGCCAACCCTATTCCTCCCCCTGCCCAACTCACCCTCTCATCCCCCCGGGTCGACTCATTGTCCAACAAGGGCTCGCCTGGTGCTTGGATGGTCACCGACTTGTCCCCGCGGCTCCCGTCCCGGCTTTTCGAGCGATGCCGGTCCCGCCGATCCCTGGAAGGCAAAAAAAGGGAGTGGGGTGGGTGCACCTGGGTGGCAGCGCCCATTGGGGCCAGGGGATCCCTCCCCAGGCAGGCACTGACCCCTCACCTGTGCTTGCGGGAGCTGCGGGAATGCCCGGACTTGTAGGAATATCCCGAGTATTGTGACTCATTGTCCATGGTGTCAGAGTGCCGTGGCTTGTGCCGCTCCACGCCGAGGGGCTTGGGTCTCCCCGGCCCTGGGACAGTGGCCAGGGCCTCCTTCAGAGGGGGCTTCTTCAGGCCCAGGGGCACCTTCAAGAAGTCGACCGTCACCTTGAGGGACTCTATTTTGATCACTTGGTTGGGCTCGTCTCAGGAGAAAACAGCTTGCCCGCCTGCGGAGGCGAAGGGGAAGGGTCAGCGGTGGCACACCAGCATCCTAGCAATACCCTGGGGGTCCTGGCCACCGGTGAGGATCCCCTCGCCCACCGTCCCTGCACCACTGCAGCTCCAGCCCTGGTGGCAAATGGGGACGAGACTTCAGCAGAGAAAGGGAATTTGGATCACTTTGGGGCATTTTCTATTTTATCCCATGCCCAAGCTGGGTCCAGGATGGTCACCTTCCCCTTTATTAATGATACTGCATGATTAGCTTCTGTTTTGGGTGATTTACACTTTAATTAATACCACGATAGTTACTTTGAGTGCCTAGGGTGGGGGCCAAAAAAAAAAAAAAAAAAAAAAGGAATGAATAATTGGGTGCAGGCAATGTTTCAGGCCCATCTTGCAGTGCGGGGCTCTGCCTGGACACGTTTCCCAGTGTGGAGCTGGGATCTTACACCCAGGAGATAGGCGCGGGAGTCCCGGTTTCTTGAGGAGCATCCCTTTGCACCGGCTCCAGCTCCCCTTGCAGCAGCAGCCTGAGCCAGGGAGAGCTCAGGATTGCTGGGACCGGGGGAATCGGGGGGCTCCCAGACTGCCAGATGCCACCGCGGTGGCTCTGAGGATGGGACCACTGGCCTGGGCCACCCCGACAGCATCCAAAGACCGGTCCACCATCGCAAGGCTGGCTTGGAGCAGATACCATCGCCCCGTGCGCTGACTCACGGCTGCCATGTCGTTATTAGCCAACCCCAAACTCCCATTACAGCCATTTGTAGATGCACACATATATAAATATATACACACGCACATGATTCCCACCTACACCTACTTATGGTGTCGGATCTTTGCTGGGTTGGGAAGAAGAACACCTTGTTGAGATCCCAGCCGGGCACCAGGACCTCGGGCAAAGGCTCACAGGATGCTGGTAGGAGCCGGGGTCTCTGTCAGTGGTCTCCCAGGGTGCCAGTCTGGGTCACCTGGCTGGTTTTGGGGACTCCCAAGACGCTTACAGCCCTGAAGCAGGTTCGGTGCTGGCTTGCCTGGGTCTGTGATCCCACCGGGGAGGGGACCCGGACACAGATGGGAACCATCGCAGACACTGGGCTGCCTGACCCATGTCAGGGGATGCCGGAGCCCATCAGAGGGGTCCTGCCAAATCCTCCTGCCCTCACCCTAAGGGTGCTGGGGGGCTGCGGGCATTAGGCATCCCCCAGAGCCCCAAACCCCGCTTCCCAGGCAGTACCGCATGCTGGGGGGGGTCACGGCAGCTGTGTTTGGGGGTAAGCCCATGCTGGGTTACCACGGAAATGCCATTTCGACCAAATAAAACCCAAATGTCTTTTGGCCTCTTTTCCAAGGCCTCAAAGAGGGGGAGATGGGGTCGAGGAGGCAAAAAGGGAGGGAGGGGTGGTGATCCTTTTGTCCCAGATGCTGGATGCTCACACATTTATCACTATGGAAACAAAAGCCCCCCCCACGCCGGTTGTCTAGGAGATGGCAACAGGACCGGGAACTCGTCCCGGCATCCCCAGCGAGCGATGGGGGAAGGGGAAGGGACTGGGAGAGAAAGGACCCCCCTGTGCACCCCCCCAGCCCCTGCCAGCCCCCCCTCTTCTGGGCTTTGTTTGCAGGCAGGGATCGGGTTTCTGCTGGGAACAATGCCGGGGCCTCGGCGCAGGGGGGCTGAGGACTGGCTTGTCCCCAGTCTGGTCCCATTAACACCATTAGGAGGTTGATACTGGGGCAGGGGACAGACCCCCAGGGACTCACCGGCAGGGCGGTGTGGGAAGTTGAGGCGAGGCGGCTGCAGGCGGGTGCTGTCCCCCGTCCCGGTGGTCACCGAGGCACTTGGGGCATCTTCAGCCTCCGGCGGGGACGGCATCCAGCTGGCGGGCACCGGAGGGGGGCTGCGCATGGGGGGGACCGCTCACAGGACAGGTGGCCGTGCTGGGGGTCCGCTGTCAAGCTGGGGGAAGCAAGAAAGAAGGAAATCAGGAGCCAGGCATCCCTGCCGCACAGGGCTGCTTCGCGGCATCCCCTCCCCGGGGACCGGGACCACGCGTGTGCCGTGGCAGCCACCCAGCCACGTGTTTGGGGGACAGCCGCAGCGCGCCACACTGGGCACCGTCAGCCAAATTCCTTGTCCTGCAGGTCACCCACTCCGGTTCCCTCCGGGGGCATCCGCCCCATGAGAGGTCCTTGCTTCACCTTGACCCCCGGTGAGCACCCGATGGGCAGGGGAGGAAAATGAGGGTGGGCTGGAAAACCCCCCAGACACCACTACAGCCCAAAACCTGCCCAGGCATCACCTCCATGCCACACGGGCACCCCGGTGCATACGCCGGCACCACGCGGCTGTCTGCTGCTGGATGCGACCCTCCCTGAAGTGTCCCAAGCCAGGCTGAGCACTGCTCCCATGCCTCCCCACTCCAGCCAGAGCCAGGCACTCCTGGAGAGGTGAAGCCGATTTATCAGCCAAAATCAAGATGGGGTTTTCCAATGCATCTCAGTCATTCAAGGCACCAGCCTGTGGATTTAATGCTCCTCGGCCACCACAATCCCGTGGTCAGCAGCCACACTTCAAGTCCACCCCTGGGTCAGGGGGTCTCTACGGCTGCACCGGTGGTGTGGGGACCCCGGGGCCATCCAGTTCCCAAAAGCAAAACCAGAGCTGGGAGATGAAGGTCGATCCATTCAGAGGGAGAACAAGGCACGCATTTCCAAGGGGAGCGAGCAACAAGCCACGGGAATGGCTGCAGAGGGCTGCAGCGAGCCCAGCCCTTCAATCACAAGCTGGTGAAGGGGCAGAGGTTACGGGCAGGTTTTGGGGTGCTTTCCCAGAGCAGAGCAGTGGCACGGGACGGTTTGCTCTGGCACGATCCACAGATGAACCACGGGCGACCTCCACATCCGGACCAGGGCTCAGCTCTGGCCGACGAGGACCCTCTGTCTTGCCTGTACCAAAACAGCTGAACATTCTCCCCAGCAAAGGCTGGTGGGTGGAATAACCTCCAACCCAATGGTTTTGCAAGGTTAATTTGTAAATCAAGCAGCCATCCTGCAGGTCACTGGAGCCGGGAGCTCCTTGTCCTCCTGTCCCGCAGCCGCTCCAGTGCCAGCGGAGCAACTTGGCCACTCCAGTGGGGAAGAGAGGGATTTTTTTTTTTTTTTTTTTTTTTTTGGATGGTTTGCCTGGCAGAGTGGGGAAAGCCGGTTCAGCAGCACAAGGTGCTCAGGTGGAGAGGCTGGAAATGGATGCCTCGTCTCCAGGAGGATAAGTGGCTTCGCCTTACTGAGGCCGTGGAGACACAGAGCGACCGCCAAGGGCTGGGAGCGAGAGCCAGACACATGCAAACAAGGACGAAAACTCACATTTTTAATAGCCAGGTGATTAACCATCAGAACAAACTCCCCAGGGGAGGAGAGGATTTGCCATCTCTTGACATCTTCAAGTCCAGACTGGATGGCTTCTCGGGATGATGCTGGAGCACATCACAGGGTTCAAAGCAGAGAGAGCTCGGCTGGGGCTTCGGGGCAGTCAGAAAAGCCGCTGCCGCTGTCTCTCCTGCCTTTGAGTGCATGAACCTCAAACACAAACTATCTTTTGCATTCAAATGCTCAAAAAAACATAGATCCAAGCATTTCTAGATGAAAAAGCTTTCCTATTTCAAACAGCTGCAGGGCAAATCCTAAGAGGGAAATCCTCTCCTCCCATCCCTGGTGAGGCAGCATGCCCCTCGGACCAGGTAGCACAAACCCACACCGCGTGGCTCTCTCCCAGCTTTATTCAGCGCCAAGACCTCGCGAGAGCCAGGCATGACATTTGCTGGAGCAAAACCCACTTTGAGCGAAGGGCAGAGGGAGAAATCGGCGGCTGAACAACTTCTGTCCTGGCCAAGAGGGTTGGGACCAAACTGGTTGCCTTCGCACTGGAGTGGATCGGCGAGCATCCACCTGCTCCCACGCCAGAGCTCACCAATTTTTGCCAGCAGTGCTCTTTTTCCAGCATCTGCAAATCCAGATCAATTAAATAATACCAGCATTAAGTCAGGATGCTCTAATGTGGCTATGAGAGGGGTGTGAACGCAGCCCTTTGCACACCAATGATCACTAGCTTCCCACTGCTGGGGCCAAGCAGGAGCAGAAGGAACCATCAGCCACATCTGGGCAGGTGTTTTCCTGCTTGACCCAACAAGCATTGCGGTGACTGGGAAACTGAGTCACAGAGCGAGCCAGGTGGACCCTGGGGTCCTGGATTCCCGGCACATGACTCCACTGCTGTTTATCCTCCCAATAAACCTGGGAGGGCTGGAAGCATGGCTCTGCCCATGACAGAGATGGGGAAACTGAGGCACACAGCAAGCCGGAGTCCATAGCTGTTTATGGACAGGCAGAAAACCTAATACAAGCCTCAGGCCTGCCTCACACCATAATTTTTGGGCTGTCTTCCCTCACCACACCGACACCAGGGAGGTTGGCTCGTGGAACCCCTGGAGTAGCGATGCCCACGGTGGGTATGCTGCTGGCACACCTCCGAAACCAGTCTGGGAATGGGAGGCACATCCCGGCCCCAGCACATGGGTCTGCCGAGCCAAGTGCCCGGCACATTTGCTTGCTTGGCTACGCAAACACGCCTTGCTGCCTCCACACAATAGATGCCTTCCCTGGCTGGCAACCACCACGCTCCCCCACCAGCCACCGGCCCCTCGAGCCCCGCGCTGCCGGGGAAGCGGGAGGCGGTGGAGGGGGGAATGGAGCGGTGGCCATATTTCACATATGCACCAAATAGGCTGCCGGCACCAAATAGGCTGCCGGCACCAAGAGCTGGGCATCCATGGGTGACCCAGAAAGAGCAGAAGGTGGGTGCGCGGCGAGGGAAAAACCCCAGGGGTGCTTCTGCTTGGATGGGAGGGAGAGATGGGCTCCCCAGGCAGGAGCTGGGGAGTCAAAGCAGATCCCCTACCACCATGTCTATTCAAGCCCCAAGCACTGGCTGTGCATCACCTACCGAGGAGCCGGGGAGAGGCCGCCAAGGCAATTTGCTGCCCTCCCCCTGACTGCACCCCCTTCCAGAAGCACAAACACCAACAATTTTCCTTCCCTTCTCCCCGGGTTGTATCCAGCCCCACAGCTCCTCTCGCCTGGCGGAGCTGAGGCTTCACAATGAGCTCATGGCACATCCCTCAACCCGGAGGCTGCTCCGCTCCTTTCCGCAGCCGAGTCCCCCTGTGTCAGGCTGGGAAAGCGGCCGCCCCGGGCCCCCCGCTGCTGCTGCCACTCCAGCCCCAGCCCTGGGAGATGCCGCTGCTGGGAGGAATCTGCAAACTTCCAGCTCTTTGGTCCGTTGGCACAACCGGGCGCTTCAGAGGGACGCGGGAAAGGCCCATGGGAAGCCCGAGTGGCTTAATCCAACTCCCCCATGGGGTCTCATTCTGCTCTCAAATTGCTCAGCGTCAGCTTGGATGCAGAAGGTTTAATATCCCTTCCAAACTGCCAGCTTTAATTACTATCACTCGGGATTGTTACAATATCCACAGGAACGTCCAGTCCCTCAAGCGCTTGGTCCCCACCAAGTTTCCTCCAGCGGGGAAGTCCCACTGTGCGACTATGGGACAAAGCCCAGCCTTTCACCCAGCATTTCAATCCCGTTGCGTGTCTGGGAGCAATGGAGGTGGCAGCCGCATCGGGCGGTGGAGATGCACTACCTGCCTCCGCGCAGGTAAAAATGACCGCACCAAGATCTAGAACCAGAGGAAATAAAAAAATGTACAAAACCCAGGGATTTGCGTGAGAACGGGGCTCGATGCAAAAAGAAAGGTATTTGCATTGCAAAACCTGCCCTGCCGGCACCAAGGGATCCTAACTGCAGCCCTACACCCAGCTGCGCTTCCAGACGCCCACTGGCTGCTTACCTGCTCCATCTCTCCCTTCCCAGGGCTCGGCGCCTGGCGGAGGGGCTCAGCCTGCACCCTGCGTCCTCGCAGCCCCTGTCTGCCTCAGCCCGAGCTCATGGGGAGCACTCGGGGCTCCCCAGGAAGATGAGCGGCTGCTTTATCCTCATGGTTTCCAGTGCCAGGTCCAAGTGGAGGTGGGATGGCATCGTTATGCCCAGGACATGGCCAGTCCTGCGGCAAGGTGCTGCGGCTTCCAGATCTTCCTCCTGCTGCCCAAATCACATCTCCCGGTCCCCTCCTGTTCCACCACCCCTCCAGCCATGCCAGTGGCACCTCCGGGTGGGATGCTGGCATGAAGTGACAAACCTACAGTCACCCTGGGGCACTGGAGGATGCAAATGCCAGAGTCCCAGGCTGCTTCTCCGGTGGGCATGAGCATCCGAGCGGTGCCGCAGGATGCTTGGACAGGGCAAGCTGAGGAGGTGGAGGGATCTGCGCTCATGGTTCGGGCTGTTACTTTCATTTCAGCGCGTTCTCCAAAAGCGTTGTCGGAAACTCTGTCCCCAAGGCTACAACCCAAAAGGCCAGTTCCTACCCCAAAGGGACACCTGCAGCATAAACAACTGCGCTTTTAGATCGATTATAGCTCTGTTCCATAGGCTCTGGGTGCCTAATACTTAACCCTACTAAATCCTGCCAGGCTGCAGTGGGCAGACGACAGTATTATCTGCGTCTCGGAGCCTGGAAAAACAGCGTAGAGATGGGATCCGTCTGGGTCCAGGCAAGGAGCAAGGTGACCGCATTCACCCACTGACCACAGTGCTCAAGGTGGGGCCGCGCTCAGCCCAAGGCAGCAAATGCCTTTGGAGGGTACAAGGCAAAAAAATCCTTTGCGTGGGGGATTTTGGCAGCTAGTCCTGCTGCCCTGGCAGCCCCGGTGCCACAATGCCCACAGGTCCGAGCACTCACTGCTTCATTGCTGGCACTTGCATGGGGCTAGCCAGGGAAGGGCAGCGAAACCCCGTGGTTTTCTCCGAGGCCCTCTCCCAAGCATCCCGGCTGGACAATAAAGCCATAAAGCATCTGCCAGCCACTCCGGCCCTCAGAAAACAGAGCCAAAATATAAAATTAACTCGGACTAAAAACCTGGGGTTGATTCAGTCCTGACCGATACAGGGGAGATGGGCTCCTTGCCTTCCCCCTGGCCCCATTGTCTGCGAGCTGATGAAAATGAGAAACCACATCTAATCATTCAAATGGCTCAAGGGAGCCCAGAAGGAGCACGGGGATGGACAGTCAGTGCCCCCAGCCCCATGCCCATCCTCGGTGCCGTGCCTTCAGGATGGGGGCTGCCCATGGGACCTGGCAACCTGCAACCCTAAAACAACCACCCCCCGGTCCAACAGCTGGTCAAGGAGCCATCGCTGGCTCCAATGAAGTCATCTGTTAATTAAATCAGCCGGTCTCATCCTGAGCTACGCCCCCCCCCAGCACAAAGACAGTGTAAATACACAGGAGAAGCCCCGGCTGCACAGAGATCGCATCTGACTCAGGCTGCCTCGGAGCCCAGCTCAGTCCCAACACAATCCCGAATTGCTGTGATTAAGCAACAGCCATCCCCAGAGGCTCCGCGAAGATAATATTTAATTCTTCTTTTTTTTTTTTAACCTCCACCTCGGTTATTATACCAAGGCCTGGGGGGGAAACAGACTCTACGCCCTCTCCCAAGGAAATAAAGCCTCTCACCCCAGACACAGCAGCAGGGCCGATGTCTGAGCTCGCACCCGGCGTAGCATGGAGGGAACTCCCTGTTGGCTCAGGGTGCTGCGCCAGGACGGGACCAAGATAAACCGGATCAGAATCCGGCCGGGTCTCTCCCAGAAGCAGGTGAGCGTGCTGGCAGGGACAGGTGAAGCGGGCAGACCCTGCCTCACAGGTCCCACAGATCTGGCAGGAACATCGGCCGTTTTCGCTTCCCTGTCCTCAGAGCAGTCACCCAGCCTTGGCGCAGGGCAGGTAGCGGGGTGGACACCCCGTAGGTGCCCACCCTTGTCCCCCAGCTGCTGCTGCGGTCAACTATTGCTCGCAGGGATTGCAGGCGGGGAGGAAGCCTGCCATGCTGGGCACAAAGGGCTCGGAGGCCAAGGGGTGGTTGACCGCAGCAGGGCAGCTTGGTCAGTAAACTCCAGTATAAGCATGCCCGCTGCAGAATGGAAAGCCACAAGCACCGGTGCCAGGCTGCGTGCAACTGGGGGGGACGCAGCCCCCGCTGCATCGCCCACCGGGGAGGTTTCCCAGGGCCGGCGGAGCCCTGCAAAAAGGGAATAAGCAGCACCCTGGGAGCAGGGCCCATCCCCGGGGTGCATCCTCAGCACCTCCCCACCCCGGCCCCTGCTTCAAGGGCTGGGGGGGGGGGGGGAAGGAAGAAAAAAAAAAAACCAAACCCCTGGCAGCCCCGCATCTCCCCCTGCCACGCTGCGGGGCACCCCCGGGAGCGGGGCTCGCCGAGCAGCCGCTCCCCGCCTGGCTGCCGGCCCAGGAAAGTCCCCGGCTTCCCAGGCCCTTCCTGGAGGGACGCGTCGAGCCCGAGCCCGGCCCCGGCCCCGGCCCCGGTCCCCGCAGCGCGGCTCACTCGGCCCCGTTCCACCCGCCCCCCCCCCCCGCGCTGCAGCGGAGCTGCCCCGCACCCCATTTCCCCCCGTTCCCCCCCCCCTTCACGCACTTACCATCGCCGCCGCACCTTTGTGCGCGTCCCCCCCTCCCCGCACCGAAATCCCGGGGCTGCTGCTGCTGCTGCGGCGGCGAAGGAGGAGGAAGAGGAGGAGGAGGAGGCGGAGGAAATCCCGAATCCCAGCGGAGCGGGCTCCCCCCCGCCCCCAACTCCGCTACGCCGTCTGCCCGGCCCCGGTCACGGCCCCGGCCCCGGCCCCGGCCCCGGTCCGCCGCACCCCGGACCGGCAGCTCCCGCCCGCGCCGCCGCTGTTCCCGGCCGCTCCCCCCGCTCCCGCCCATTGTCTCCGTTCCGCGCTCCCGGCGCCCCTCCGGGGCCATTGTCTTGGGGGGGGGGGGGGGGGGGAAGAAAGCCCCAGGTCTCGGCTCCCTCCCCCCCGTACCTGCAGGTGGGGAGCGGGGTCCCCTCCGGTCCTCGACCTGCAGCCAGGGCTTTTGGGATAAGGATGGCGGGAGGGTGGTGGTAGTGGGTGTCCCGGGGGGGTCCCCACTGCTGGGGGGGGTGAGGGGGCGTGGTGGAGCGCGGGGTTAAGCCCCACTGGCATCTCCCCCAGATTCGGTGGTCGGTGGGGTCATGCACAGCCCAGGTGACCCCCGGGCCTGGGGGGGGGGGTTACCATGCCCCCAACTGCCCCTCTGCACCCAGGCATGAGCACAGCCAGGCCGGTGGGGCGGGGTGGGGGAAAAGGACGAGACTTCACCCTGGCAGAGGTGCCCCCAAAGGGGTAACAGCCTGCTGGGGTCATGGTCCTGCTCCCACCTTTGTGCCAGGCCGGGCTGGTTTTTTTTGGGGGGGGGGGGGGGGGGGAGAAGGATGTGTGTGTGAACAAGCGACTCCCTGTGGTCCTTGGATCCCCTGACCGATGAAAACTGAGTCCGTCACCCAGGTGTGGCTCTGTCCTCCAGTGTGTCTGGGTGGACAGCCCACCCATGACCCTTGTGGTGAAGGTGTCTGGGCTTGGCCCAGGAACAGGTCACAGCATATAGAAGCCCCTGACCCTCTGCTGCACTGGGCTGGGTGGGAGCACCTGGAAGATCCCCCCCCCCTCCAGCCCATCTCCCAGCTCCCCAGGGACAAGGGATGCACTGGGAGCAAACAGGGGTGGGGGGACACACACGGGGACAGCAGCTCAGCACACACCTGCAGACCACTGCAGAGAGGGAGCTGGGGGGGCTGGAAAGGACAAACTGTGCCCCATGCAAGCCCCTGCACTAGGTGTGGGGGTCTCTTATGGAGGGAGGGGTCTCTTAGGGCCCAGTGCTCTGGAGCAGCACCATCCCCTCACCCAGCAGGACCCATGGGAAGGAGCCTGGCAGCATGGGTGCTGGGGGGGGGGGGGGGGGGCAGCAGCACCCCCACCTGCTCCAGAGGGAAGGACCCCCAATCACCCGTATGCCCCCACGGGCCAGGAACCCCCACGCAGAGCGCCCCGCAAAGCCAGTCTCTCCATTGGGCGAGGGGGAGACCGGGAAGCGTGGGACGCCCGACACCCTCCACGCGTGGAGAAGCCCACAGCGGGGGCACACCACCTGCCCGGAACAGCCTAGCCGGACCGCCCGACGCTTTATATCAATGAGCGAGGGTGGGAACCGACCGGGCCCGCCCCCCCTCACGCTGCCCAATGGCGTGAGGCGCTCTCCTCCCGGCGCACGCCATTGGTCGGATTTAAATGGCTTGTTTTCCCTTAATGGAGAGGAGGGTTTGGGAGGGGCGATGGGGCGTGCCTGGCCAGGCCAGGCCGGTGGGATCCTGCCCTGTCTGAGCCCTGACGCAGCTCAGCCCATGTGTGTTAGGTCCCTTTGGGTCACCTCCCTGCCGCCGTGGTGCCCCATAAAGCCGAGGCACCAGGTAGGGGGTGTCCGGCAACATCCTCTCCACAGCATCCAGAAATGCATGGTCCAGGCTGAGCTCGGTGAGAGCCGCTGGGTGAGGAAGAAGGGAGGGAAAGGGCAGCCAGAGCTGTAAGCTGGAACACAGAGCTTGGGGCACCTCGGGAGGGACCCCCCACACACAGTCTGGCCAGCTTCTCCCTCCTTTTTTTATCAAGTGTCATAGCTCTCGTGGAGGAGCCCATCTAGGAGCCATCGTTGTGGTTCCTGCTCTGGGGTGCTCCACGCAGCTCAGCTCAGCTCAACCAGTGACCTTTGTCCAACCGTGTATTTTCCTACCTCTCAGCTGGGCTCCATGCTGCAGGTGTCACTGGGAAGCCCAGCTCCAGCCTATTCCCTGGGGTGGCTTGAGCAGCCTCAGGGCTGCTCCAGCTCTCTCTCTCTGTCTCCACCTACGAAATGGCAAGGAGACACAATGCTGCATCCTGCGCTGGCCGTGGAGACTTGAGGGAGGGGGATCCCAGTCTGTGCTGGTCCCCTGGGTCCTGGCACAGCTGGGGGGGGGGTCAGTGCCCCCCCTTTTTACATGGCTCAATGGGCTGTGTGAGTCACTGAAGCAGCCTTGAGGTATAACCTTGGGAGTGCAGGAGCTGTGGCCAAGTTTGGGACCTTGTGACCCAGCAGGGCTTGGGGATCGCTGCCGGGTATGGGCCCCCTCTGGTCTCCCTTCCCCCTGCAGCCAGCTGCCCTGGGCCGTCCTCTCGCTCCCGCTCCGACTCCAGGAGTGATTAATGGTCCCTCAGAGCTCATTCCTGGCCAGCTGGGGTTGCTGGAGCCTCCCTGCCATCTGGGAAAGGGCCGCATTGTTCCACCTTGTGATTTACAGGGATGGTCCCCTCCCTCTGCACCCTGCTCTCAGGACAGAAGAGCCTGCCCGGCTCTGCAAGGTGCCCAGCCCCATCCCATGTGGAGCACCTGGTATCAGCAGTGCACAAGGTGCTGGGTGCTTCCCATCCATCTCCTGGGGATGAAGGACTCCCAGAACCAGCTCTGTCTTGTCTTGTTCTTGGAAATTACCTTCTACAGAGCAGGGAAGACCCAGGGCCCTTGCAAAGTCCTCATACACCTCCCTGAGCAAAGTGGGGAGCAGTTATGTCCCCTCACACCTGCCAGACCCCTCTCCTTGCCCAGAGCTGACCCATCACCCTACACACTAACAACCGGACTCCAGACAGGTCCAACACCCATTGGTCCCAAGGTGTCACAGCTGGGCTTCCCGCTCTGCAGGGAGGGGGGCAGAGACTCTGGGCAGATAACTCTGGAGATTAGGAGTCCTAGAAAGCAGGGTGGCTAGCCTCTCCCTGCCCTGGGCTATGCAGGCTGCTGGTAATCTCACCAGACCCTCCTTGGCCCACTGGCCCTCGTCTCTCAGTGCCACGTGCTGCGGACCCTTGCTTGGGGTGGACGACGACTCACGGGTCCCAAACTGTCCCTGCTGCATGCTCTTGCCACGCTGCTGTCCCGACAGGCTCTTTATCTCTGCCATGCGATTGCTGGCACGAGGCATCTGATGGCTCATGAGCTCCTGCTCCATGTCTCGAAGGAAGGGATCAGATCCCACCGGCTTTACCTAGTGAGCAAGTCGGCCTGTTTGGGCCAGGGTCTGCCTCTCCCAGTTGCCTGTCTCTGATCAGCATCACAGCCTCAGGGGACCCTTGTGCTCTAAATCAAGCACGAAAGAGCATTTAAAACGATGGGTCATGGAAGATGCTTTTGGGATCGTCCCACATATGCGCATGGGTGCCTTTTTGCCTTTGTCCCTTGTGTCGGTCCCAGTCCCAGCCCTGCCTGAGAGCTTCAGTGGGGTTTGGGTCACTTTGCAGGGGACAGGGATGCTCTAGGGATGGGGTCCCCAGCCTGGGGAGTGACAGGGGTCTGGCATGAGCATGCAGGGCCCCGTCCCAGGGACCCAGCAGATGGCACTGCCGCCTCGTGTAGGCGAGCTGGGGACACAGCTGCTGCCCACGGTGACATCCCCTGGGGACCAGGGCACACGCAGGCAACCTGGCCCTGGGGCAGCAGGCTGAAACAAGGGGTGTCCTTCCCCTTTCCCAACCCGGGGGGTCACATCCTGTCCCGGCTACTCCTTTTTGGGGGGAGGAAGGGACGTGGAAGGGGCCTAGCAGTCGTCTCCACCTTGTTGTCCCCAGGGCAGGGACACAGAAATGCCACCGGGCAGAAGCAGCTGAGCAGTTTCATGCATGTCTCTCTATCTGCACCGTCAGGACTATTTTCCATGGGTATTTTTCAAATGAAAAGCTACTGTGAAACACTTTTCATGAACACACCTACATGTGCACTGGGACCGGTGTCCTCCAGCGGCCAGGGGAGGGATGGGGAGATGGAGCTGTGTATAGGGAAGGAGAGAGAGAGAAGGAAATAGCTGTGGGAATAGGGAAAGAGTTGTGAAGTGTCTAGCAAAATGCTCAGGGAGGTAGAGGAGAAGCCGAGCTGCCTGTTACCCTGCCTGCCCACAAGCACAAAGAACAGGCAAGGGACCCAATCTGTCGGAGATGACAGCAAGGCCAGAACCAGCATCTAAATTAGCATGAAGTGTTTCCATTGTGTGAGGCACAATGAGGACCATATGTCAGGGCCAGGGTTGGCAGCCGGGAACAACGGCCCCGCAGAGGTTTGGGAGCCGCCGCTGTGGAGCTTGTGCTGCCCTAACCCGATTACCACCTCCTGGAGAGTGGGTGGCCAGGGGTGGGATGGAGATGGCCGCCCCACACAAACCTCCGCGCTGGAGGCTGGTACCAGAGGGACTGGGAGAAGAGCTGAGTCTGGATGCAGGCGGCGGAGACACGGTGCATCCCAAGGGGTGAACACCGGAGAGAAATCCCTGAGCTGGGACAAAAAGGGGCCCTGGGAGGGCTGAGGTCTCCCAAGGTCCTCTCCTGTGCCCCACCAGCCACTATTGCCCCTGCAGCCTGGTGCAAAGTTTCCCCGCTTCCTTCCCCTGCTCCCTCCCCCATGTTTATTATTTCCCCTTTGACGCATCTCTGCTGAGCCGAGCTGCAGCCGAGGCCAATTGATTATATGAAGAAATTTGGAGCAAGTCGGCGAACAGCTGCAACCTGCCCCTAGGGACACGCGGGATCGGCGCAGACAAAAGAGACGAGCCGCAAACTTGCTTCCCCACGTAGCTCGGGGTGGGCCGAGGAAGTGGGGAGAGTGCTAGGGGCTCACAGGGGAGAGGGCTGGGGGACATGGAGAAGGGAATCCCAGGGGCTCTGGAGGCAGAGGTTCATGGTCAAGTGACGGGTGACTTTGGAGCCAGGGCTGTGCTGATTTCCCAGGGGTACGCAGGAGAGAGAAGGTGGTTTACTGGGTGTGTTTGGAGATGCTGATGTCTGAACCAGATGTCCTCATCCCTCTGCTGTCACCAGAGGGACTGGGCCATTTGGGGTCTGCTTGTCCCAGCAAGCCCAAGCTGGGCTCAAACGGCGACTGCAGACCTGGGGAAAGCCAAAGACACAGTGTGCGCCCTGGTTCTGAGCAAGCCCGAGCCCGGCTGGTGCTGGTAGGATTCTTCGAGTGCCAAGAGGACATGTCCTGGTCCCTTGGCCGGAGCGGTGGGTGATGGCCTCCCTCCCCCTGCCTCCTTTCACAGGCACGGCTGCAGCCATCAACTACTGCATGGGGAATCCACCACCACTGCCAAACAGCACAAGGAAGAGATGGTTAAAAACAAGATTAAAAAAAAAAAAAAAAAAAAAAGAAAGAAAAAGGGAAGCCGGGCACTCCAAGTTCAAGATCTCTCTTTTGCTGGCAGTTTAATTCATTTCCCCCTCCCCAACTTCCTTGTGAACTCATAAATAATAAATCCTTGCACAGTCTGAACAGCCAAGACAAACACACACTGGGGCACACTGTGTACAAGGGTGGGTTGGTTGGTTTTCTGCTGCGGTTATTATTTTTTGTTTGTTTGTTTTCTAGTTTTCCTTTCCCAAAAGTGCACAACACAGCAAATAAATAATAACATTTATCAATAAATTAATTCAATAAATATCCTTGTGGCACAGAGACATGGCTGGTGAGTGGAGGGGAAGGGTGGGCTGCCCTGCTCTGTTTTGCTCTGCCACTGCTCTGCTGAGCAGTGCAGTGACGGGGGAGCCGGCTGCGGGGTCCACTGCTCTGGCCCTCGGGGATCCCACATTCACTGGCGAGTCCTTGCGAGACAGAGGTAGCGATCATTCTCCCTGCTTTTATGGGGGGGGCGGGGAATGAGGTATGGAGCGAGGCATCGCTGGGAGCTGGCAGCAGACACAGGGGTGGGATGGAGCCAGGAGGTTTGCAAGGTCCAGGAAGCCCACCTGGGGCTCCCAGGGCTCGGACACCTGGCATGGGCAGTGGCCAACACCTGGGGAGGGCAAAAAGCAGAGGGTGGGACCCCGCAGGGCAGCGCTGCTGGGACCCTCTGCTCCAGCTCTGGGGGTTTGCTGGTGTTTGCAGGACATCGCACTGACCCTCTCACCACGACTGTTTCATCTCTGGCACACCAAGTCCATCTCCCCCAGTACCTACCCTGTGGGCCGGACCACTGCCCATCTCCCCTGAACGAGGAGCAGCCCCAACCCCTTCCCCGTGGGCCAGGCTGTGGCTCTGTTCCCGGCCTCGAGCGTTGGCTCTAAGCACAGCCAGTGGTTTCTGCAAGGTCCTGGTCCCCTGCCCGGGCTCTGCCTGTGCTCTTGCCACTGCCAGTGCAAAATTAACTCTTAAAACAAACACACACCCATAAAACAAGGCAAAACATTCACTCTTGCAATGAGCTTTACCCAGCCTCAGCATGCCCTTGCTGGAGAAAAGGCTGCTCGGCTCTGCTTTCCCTTCCCACTCCCCTCCCTCTCCCAAAGTGCTGATCCACATTAGGGGGGGCTGGGGAGAGCCCCAGCTGCTGGAAACTGGGCAAAGGGGCTGTGCCTGCCTCCTTCCCTTTCCAACCCCACTGCCCTGCGAGCTGCAGGTAAAGTGCAGTTTACCCCAGCAGAGCGCGTGCTGTGAAAGGTCATGCTGCACCAGTGCCGTACTGGTGTAAACCGGGGGACCTCTGGCACCCTGGGGGTAAGCCTCTCTGCACATGAGCCCCGCCAGCACCAGTTGCACTGCAGAGGTGGGGGAGCTGAGCGCTGGTGCCCACTTGTTCTGGGGCATGTGCCACGCTTGTGACCCACTCAGGCCTTTTTCACCAGGAGCACTGAACGGGAGACAGAGGAATAGTGGGGAGGAGGGATGAAGTGCTGCATGGGGACGTCTGGTGCCCCGGGGTTGTTGTGTCTGTCGGTGCAATGGGTCAGGCCAGGGGAGCTTCACACTCGTCGTGCACTAGTGCAAAGGAGGGTCAGGCAGCAAAGCCTGGGATGCACAGGTCTGGGGAGCAGAGTGCTGAGCTTCAGGGAGACCAGATGTGTGATGGAGGGGCTTGGAGAGACCCCGGGTGCTGCTCCAGCCTGGCCAGCTCTGCTCCGGGCACCTTGCGGGCAGCACAGTGAGTGAGAACACTTCTCTGCTCTGTCTCGAGGGGAACCAGCTGCTGTCATCTGTGGAAAGCGTGGCCAGGTCCTGCCAGGTCTGCAACACAATTTGTTCTTCTTTTTGGGGTGCGAAAAGCCTGGGCAAACACAGAAGAGCTGCTCTGTGCCCAAGGATGCTCCTGGGCTGTGCTCCCTCTGCGGAGAAGATAGTCCTGACGTGGGCCTTTAAGTGACCAGCACAATGCCAGGGGCAGAACAGCAGCAAACAGACAAAATGCCCAGACTGGCCGTGCCGGTGGGGCGGCCGGTGGCAGAAGGCGGAGGCAGACAGATGGACAAGAGTCCAGCGCTGCTTGGTGCTGCAGTGTTTCACAGGTCCATTTTTTTGTGGCTTGTATAAAAGAGGTGACACACACAGACTTGGGCTCAGTGGCTCCTGCTATGGGTAAGCGAGGGGACGCGGCAGACACACTGACGGATGCAGGCTCAGGATCCCTTAGGCAGCATCAGTGGGATGCGCAGCAGAAGGACAGACAGAAGTTGGGAGTGTACACGGCCAGCACAGGCTTCAGGCAGCAGATCCAGCAGGACAGACAGATGGCTGATGGACCAAACATCCAGCCTGTCTCAGGCAGGATGGAAAGACAGACAGATGTGGGCTTGGTGATGGGGAAATATAGAACATAGTTCAGATAGGGGGTAGAGCAGACAGCTGGGGACTTGGTCCATTTGAACAGATGGATGAACACAGGCACAGCATTTTGGATGCCCAACATGTGGTTCAGGTCGTAGATGGACAGACGGACTTGAGCTTTTGGCTCAGATGCCCAGCACATGGTTCAGGTAGGAGATGTGGCAGACAGACAGACGGACGCAGGTTGGGCGGCTCAGACATCCAGCACATGGTTCAGGTAGGAGATGTAGCAAATGGCCAGGCGGAGAATCTCAATCTTGGAGAGCTTCTTGTCCGGTGGCAGGGTGGGCAGCAGCTTCCGCAGCTCAGCAAAGGCCATGTTGAAGGCTTCAACGCGGATGCGCTCCCGCGTGGCGTGGGCTGTCCGGTATTTGGCCGTGGCACGCCGCCGGCGCCTACGCTCTTCCCGACTCAGGTGCTGCAGGTCTTTCTTCACAGCCTCACCCGGCTCAGCTATCCGGGACTGAGCACACAAGCCAACGCCACCGGCGTCCTCCACGCTGCCTGCGCGGCCGCCACCACAGTCGCTGAAGACAGATTCGGACTCGGAGTGTGTCGGGGGCAGGTCGATCTCTGTCTGGTCTGAATTGAGCATCATCTTCGCAGAAGAGGGGTGGACAGACAGATGGATGCTTCAGAGATATGGTATGTCAGGAGGACACACTGACCCAGGCAGTACGTCAAAGCAAAACTGCTCTACTTTAAAGGAAGGGTCTCTGGCTCACAGCAAGCCCCTGGTTATTCTCCTCCTCTTCCTCCTCATCACACACAGTCTCCGCAAGGGAATTTCAAAATTTTCCCTTTTCTCTGGAGAACCAGTTGGGCGGGCAACAACTTTCACAATAAATAATGTAAGAAAGATGGCAGGATGCATATAAATAAAATAAATAAATAAATAAATATCCTCTGCGTCCACGTGTGCACAGAGACTGTGGGCTCTTCCGTGCAGCTGTGGCAGGACCCAGTTTCAGAGCTGTCAGGTGTCAAAGCCGAACTCCTCCTGCGTGCTCTAGAAAACAGAAGCACAGGGGCTCTCAGTATTGCCCAGCTCCTGGCAGACACAAGAGACATAGCTAGAGAGCACGGCTGTTTGCTCCACCTGCCCTGCAGCGTTGGCCCCAGCCGGAGCAGGGCACAGCCTGTCCTCGATGGGATGGGCTGGGGCTCTGGGTCCCCAGTCATGGACAGTGGAGAGGGAGCCTTTGGGGTGGCTCCGGGAGAAGGTGGAAGCCATTTCTCCGGGCTCTCCAGAGAGATGACAGGTGGTGGATGAGCGAAGGGGAAAAACAGACTGCAGGGGCGAGAGAAAGGGGGGCTTATTGTATACTAAATGAGCCCGTATGTCATGGATCCTGGCACCCCCCAACATATGGAACCCAACACAGCTGCTTTGCTTGATGTGTCCAAATAGACGCTGGCTCCCCGCTCCCTCTGGGATGCTGTGCCACCGGCCAGGAAAGCTGCCTCTCCTCTCCCTTCTCCTCCCCCCCACTGCCTTCCCTGCGAGGCTCCGGCATGGGTGCCCCAGGCCTGCACAGATGCCTCCGGCACCCCAGGAGCAGGTCTGGGAAAGGCAGGTCTTGCCGAAGGCGCATCTTCCCCGCGGGCAGGGGAAGGGCTGGGGTGGAGCAGGGGAAGGGAAACAAACTTCAGATGGGGAAACGTTGCTGCTGGAAGAGTCGGCAGCCTGGCTGGGAAGCCAGCCAGCCAGAGATGTACAACATATTACCTCTCTCAGGCCTGACAAGCTTGTAATGAGCCATATGACTGAGAAACGGAAACTAAACGAATATGGACAGGCAACGACTGGGAAGAAATAGTCCACATCCCGTTTTAAAAGACTGGCGGGGGGCAGAGCCCTTGATGTGTGTTTGCAGAAACACTGCCCAAGAAAGACAAGGAACCCCTTAAGCATGTATAGCAATGTCTGCACAGTTCCTCTGACTCCCCCCTCCCCAACATAGGTGGCTGCTTCTTTGCATGCTTACACAAACACACATGTACACACGCAGATACACATATACACACAGACATATTTCCCAGCACATATGTGCAAATGTTCCCAGTCAAAAACTCCTCTGTGAGAATGCCACATCCATTTATGCACAGTAACTTACACCCACGCTCATAAATCTACCCTAAGTTAGGCATCTCTGTGTACACACACACTCACCCTTGCACTGCGATATTCAGATTTCACAAAAAAAAATAAATTAACCTGGACTTTTTTTGCTATAACACAAAACCTTTCAGCTATGCATGAGAGTACAAGTAAACCATTCAAATCCTAAATAAAAAGTTACTCCTGTGAAGCCCTTAGTCTGGAGATGATGGAAGGGCTGATGGAAACGTGGCTTTTAGGATCTGTGGAAATGCCCTCTCAAGGCTTTGAGCTTGCAATAAGCTGCACTGTCCTTAAGAGTACGGCTGAGTTTGGTTTTGTGTTTAACTTGCTCTCCCTGTGATCAGCTTCAGAGACAAACCATCCAGGGACCAAGAACCACAACCAACGCAAGAGAGTGTATCTCAAGTTCCTGAATTAGCCACATCTGCTGTAGCTGTCCTCTATAGCCTTGACTCCTGCACCTTGTTTAGCCTTCTCCGTTCCCCTCCTGCTCTAATTCTTTTTCCTTCTGCTCTTGTCCCCTTCCTGCACACCCGGGACCTCCTTTCTGGTGCTCGACGATGGAGGGAGCAGTCCTGCCCTGCTGGCTGCTCTGCCCTCAGGAGCAGCATGTCCGTGGGCAAACACCACCCAAAGCAAATCTGTGCATGGCTGGTGAGCCAGGGCAGCCCTTCATGGCCAGCTCGAGGCTTGTTGCCACAGCCCTGATGTTCCCCTGCATGCTGGTGGTGCCACCCTGCTCCCACTCACAATAGCCGTCCCTGGAGCGTTGCTCCCAGCCACAGCAGCTCCCCGCAGCAGGGCAGGACTGCTGCTCCAGCCATGAGTGCAAGCTCCGGAGACACTGCAGCCGGGCCGGGAGAAAGACGGAAGGTTGACTCTGGGGTTGGACATGTGCCACAGCAGCTCTGCACTTTCAGCATCTTGGCTGTGGTGAGAGGTGGGTGCATGGACATCCAGATCATGCTCAGGTGTGCAGCTCTGCACCTGTGTGCACAGCTTCTCTTTAAATACTCTTCCCCCCTGCTCTTAGGGATGGGGAACTGCATTTAATCTCTTGCACAGCTTCTCCGCTCTTCTGTCTCCCTCTTATCCAGGTGCTGCTGCTCTGAAAACAACGGGCCTGTTCTCCTCTTGCTCTGCAAACTCAGGTGCTGCCTCATCTGACTGGGGCTATGCCGGAGGTGCAGTCCATGTGCGGGTGAGCCACCCTGGCAAGAAACTGCAGAGCAGCTCTGCTGCCTCCTGGCCCCATTGCTTCAGCACAGGGCAGGGAAGGAGATAAACAATTGCCTTCTGTCCCCTCCTGGGACACCAGCACTGAGGCACAAGCGTGTTACTTCATCCTGCAGTAGGGGAAGCTGCAAAAACTCCTTCTCCTTGGGCAGATGGGGATGGCAACCTGGCTCAGGAACAGCCTGGGAACCGCTCACCAGTCTGCTGTGGTCTGCAGAGCGCACAGGCTGTGGGACACATTGCTGTCCCTGTCTCAGCATCCTTGTGAGTGAATTTAAGGTGTATCAAACATGGCAGGCAGGAGTCCTGCACGGGGGTCTGTATTCTCAGTTGCAGAAGGATGTCGGCAGGAGATGCCTGACCATTTGCATGAAGACAAGTTTCAGTACTGGACCCAAATAAACTCCTTATCCCACTCCTCCTTTGCTGGGTTAGTCCAGTCCTCAAAAAGCTTTTCCTTTGCATGGGTGACTTGTGCTCTGAGAGGCTCTTTTTCACTCTTTCCTTCAGATGAACTGTAAACTGCCATCTTCCTAAATTCATCTACTGCAAGGACCTCTGTTACACCTACACTTGCTCCAGTCCTACCTTCAGCAAAACCCCAGTAATGCTTAAACCCCCAATGGGAAGCAATGCTTCCCATCTCCTCGCTTGCCCTTCAGAGCAGTGGTCTAACCATTTTTGAAGACTCCCTGGCCATGCAAAGTGTGTCTGGGACCCACTTTCAGGCCATCTGAATGGAGGTTCCTTTTCTTTTTCCTGATCAGATATCCCCCATGCCACCGCTGAGCCCAAAGTGAAGGAAGCGCACGCAGGTTTGTGCGCTAAACCTTGCACCGAGGTCAAGCCCCCTGCCCGGGAGAGCCTGCGGCTTTGTGCGGAGGGCTATCCTCCCACACAGACCACTTGCCATCCCTCTCCCCACCTGCCACACTTCCATTTCAGCAGCATCAAACCTCGCAGCAGCATCCAGGAGCGCTGCTCACCCATCCCCAGGACAGCCACCTTACCCCCAAGCCGATGACCATTCCCGGGCTCCAGCTTTTCTCTTCCAGCAGAATGAAGCTCAAGTAATCCAGGGAGGGAGGAACCGCTTGGCTCATCCATCCATTGAGGAGGCAGAAAGTTTCCCTAGGTGTGCACGGTGTCCTGCTCTGCGGGATAGACCTGGGGGGTCAGGGGGAACCCTGGCAGCCTTGGGGCCCAGGCATGCTACTCCTTGGGCAGGAGCGCAAGCAGGCCACCGCACATTGAGATGGACACCCCAAGGAGGCATGTGCCCCATACGCTATATATACACCCCAGCCTCGCACGCCGGGTCCGACCCCGGCCGCCTCATTGGCCGCTCCGGTGCTCCCCCCCTCATAAATATTAAAGTCAAGAGAGGGGATGCCATTGGCTGTGCGGGAGGTTGGAGCCCCCGGGAGAGGAGGGAGGTGGAGGTTGGATGTGGTCCTGGAGGGTGGATGGAGGTGGTGGGCTGGGAGGGAGGGAGGGAGGGAGGGAGGGAGGAGGGTGGGGGTGCTCCGGGAGAAGGCGACATCTGTTCTCCATGCATATTTCATAAAGGAGAAATAGAGAGATGGGAGCGAACGTGGAAAGGGGAGAGGGAGAGACAGGCAGGCAGGCAAGTCCCTGCGCTGGGGGGGACGAAGAGCAGTGTCTGCAGAAGAAGTGGGACCAACAGCACAGCCTTCCCAGTGGCTCTCACCGGTGTGCAGCCCCCGCAGCCATGGCGTGGGTGTGTGTGGGAGCTGGCCTGTGTGTCCGTGCTGTGCTGGCATAGATGCGTGTCCGTGTGCACGCAGCTGCATGATGCACGGGTCTGCAGGCGCGTGTGTGGGGCGGGTGAGCACTGGTGGGTGCCCGGACCATGGACAGCCTCTCCCAGACAGGTTCTGCCAGCAGCAACAACTATCCCACAGGTCCTGCTTGTGAGCTGCTGTAAAATTCACCTGTAGTAAAGTTTGGTGAGGAAAGAGAAAGAAAGTGAAAGAAAGAGGTACCAAGAATACACAGGTATTGCTTTGAAACACTGATCCTCTATTTAATCATGAAACAATGATCTCCTTTGTGGGTTAGACTTGGTTTCTGCCTCTCACCCTTCTCCAATTTCAAATTATCTTGTTAAACTCTGTCCCGAGAAAATCAGCTCTAGTTTGTCCTCATTATCAGTAAACTCCCTGCTCTGAAATCCCCGCGTCCCCCACCCCATGCATACATATCTGTGTGTGTCCTCCCAGACCTTCCTGCAGCTTGCTTGCTGGAGTCTCCCACGTTCATCTTCTCCTTCCACCGAGTGCTGGAGGTTATAGCCCCCCCTCACCTCCCTCCCAGGCCCTGGGGTCTGGTTCCCCCTCCCCTGCATGGCAGGTGAAGCCCAGGTGATGGGCGTTTGCACCTGGGTGGACTCCAGCCCGTGGCACAGATCAGCAGATGGTCTCAGAGTTTGCAGGGCGAGTGGCGGATGAGGCAGAGGGATCAGGTGGCAGTGAGAAGCCTGCCTCACCATTGCTATGGCACCGATTATAAAACAATATTCGCCTAATGAGCTCGTGGCAATAGCCACATCCGCCCTGAGACTAACATGCGCACGATGCACAGCATGCCTGGATAATACACTGGATGCAATGCACGTCATGCATCTATCACATGCACGTCCTGTGCACACTTCTCACGCACAAATTACTCCTCTCTCACATGCGGACACACAAGCAGCACATAGACGTCCACACAGGCACGCACACCCTTCCCCAACCCCTTTCAGCCCCATTGTGTGCCCCCATATCCCCCTGCCCATGCACACGCGTCCCCCTCCTCCCTCGCTGCAGCGCTCCGCCTGGGCCCCCCATCTCCCCCGAGAAGCCTGATGGGCTGTTTGTATTTATTTCTCGCTCTGTGCTCCCTGCCCCTCCTCTGTTCCCATCTTGCCTGCCCACCCCCAGGGCCAGCTCCTCTCCCCCTGCCAGGACGCCAGCAGGGCCCCACCTCTCTCCGCAGCTGATGCTGCGCTGCTCCGGGCATCCTGCCGGGCCGGGCTCGGGGAGGAGGGGAGGGAAGGAGCGGAGCTGGCTGCCGGAGCCTCCCCACTGGGGATGCCAGGCCCGATCTGTGCTGGCCTCACAGCCATTGCAGCGTGCAGCATCCAGGCGAGCGGGCAGGTTTCGGCTCCCTTCAGCGGGCTTCCACTCAAGTTCTTCCCTCAAGTCGAGGCATTGGCAGATCCATCCTCCCACCCCGGATCCTTGCAGTTCTCTTGGGGAGTGATGCACAGCGCTCTGTGGGGACACGGACTGCCCCGCTTACCCCCAAGGCAGGGGACACTAACTGGGGACAGCCCTCTCTGCTCGGCTGCAGTGACACAAGCACAACGCCTGCTCCCAGCAGCCAAGGTCCCCTTCCCATAACACAGTCACCTTAACTCTGCCCTGGGATGAGGAAGACTTTCAGACTTCCTCCTCCTGCAGGTAAGAGCTGAGATTGCAAAGGCCCCTTCATCTGTCAGCATCCAAATTTTGCACTGCCAGGAGGGAGGATTTCATCTGGGGATGTCCCTCAGCTTAGAAAATGGTTGTTCTTTGTACCCGAGAAGTGTCAAGGGGCAGGACGCAGCCCTGATGCTGTGTTGCACGGCCTTGCAGAGCTGACTGGCTCATGGAGGACAAGACAAACACCAGCAGGGCTGTGCTGGGGAGCAGAGGAAGATGAAGCTATAGCCACAGGTCTCATGGGAGCGTGACGACAGACCAAGAAACTCAAGACCCTTCCCTTGCAATCGAAGCCAATATTCCCCCCCATAGCTGCAATCCTCCCTGGTGCCTGCTCAGAGCCTGCAGCCCATGGAAGCTGCCATGATCCCGGGGATTTTGGCTGCTGCCTCATTCTCTACCTCCTTGGCAAGAGCTTCTGAGCTTCAAATATCCTAAGGCTGGCAAAAAACTGATGAGATTTTGGGGAGGGAGAACAAGAGACCCTCTGGCTTTGTTCTTCACCTCTGAGTTTCCCGACTTCCTGGCTGGCAAAAACTGGTATTCCTTGTCAAAACCAACCAGGTTTCTTAATCGCAGGAGCCCACAAGCTGGAGCCTGCAGAAAACCCTTGTTTCCTCTGAATTCCTGGGCCTCCCTTTCAACACAGCGTTCAAGAAGAAAGAGGGTGGTGAACACCAGTGGGAGCACCGCCAACTTTTAAAAATCTCTTGATATCTTCAGCTTGACCTATGAGGCTGCTGGACCCAGGTGGGTCCATTGTGGCATTTCCATCCAAGGGGATGAAGCCCTCCAGGACTTGCCCACCTTGACCCACAAGGTTCAGGGATTGGCTGCAGAGAGAGGAGCTGTGGCACAGGGTCAGGGGGACCTGAGCTGGGCTTGCTGCTCCAGGCCTCCTGCGTGCGTGCAGGGAGGGCACGGCGAGGTATGAAAAGAGACTAGAAGAGGCAGCATTTGGCAGGAGATGAGGCGACATATTGTACAAAGCCACTGGGGACCACACTGGCCTGGGCTTGTCGGGGAAAACAGGCAGCTTTAACCCTTGTGCTGCTGGAGCAGAACCAGCTGGAGTTTTGTAACTTTTATACAGTGAGGGGCTGCATGTCCAAACAATGGGTTGGAGACCTGGAAGAAGATCCCAGCCACAACTCACAGATGCTGGAAAGACAGAGTCCCTGGGGGCATTACTACTCCTGCCCATCAACTGGTACCTTCAGGCACATGGTGGGACTGCGCCCCATCTCTCCAGCAAGGACCCTCTGCCGAACAAAAGGTGCTGGGCTCCGCTGTGTTCCTGTGACCACCCAGCTGCTCATTCATGGCAAAGTCTTCTCTGGCAGACCTGCCTTTTTGGACCATTCCCTGCAGCCAAGCCATCAGAGATCCTGTAGCATCCACAGTGTCGCCTTTGGTGCCATTATACTTTGTCCAGACATGCACAAGTGCAGTTTGTGGAGGGGGCAGGTGCCAGCTCCATCATGTCTGGTTTGCAGCATGCTCTTGCAACTAATGGCTGCAGCCCAGGCTGGCTGTGAAGGTTCAGACACTCTGCACAGATGGCGCAAGACCTCGCCGACCACACTGCAATGCTCAGCCGGGTGATGCTCCAGCTACCAGACTCTTTGCAGACAGTGAGAGGGAAGCAGAGCTATTTGGATCGATGCTACAGAAGCACCTGGGCAGCCTGTTAATCTTCACTCAGGGTGATGATGACCTGCAAAGCCAGGGCTCAAGGCCTTTTTGGGCAAGGATGTTAGAACACGCAAATGCATGTGCACGTGCAGGCTGTCTATGCAAGCTGTGTGTGCACAACTGTGCGTGCATGTGCAAACTTGGGCTGCAGAGTACACGTGCATGCGGGTAGGTGGCTGAGCAAGGTCCAGCACCCCTCAGCACATGTGTTTGCACACACCCCCATGTTTACTTGTGCATGTGCCTAACTAATAACAGAAGGCCCCTGATCTGCACAGCTCTCCCCACACCCTGGGCACGCTTGCCTGGCTAGTGACAGAAGCTCTCGGCTCCGATAGCCCCTCTCCTCGCCTTTGTCTCCCTGGCTTTTATGGAGTGCAGGTTTTGTGAGCGGTCGGTGACAGACGGCCCCGGTGCTCGATAACTAGACAATCTGTCACCACCACCACTGACAGCTTTCACAAGGAGCCCCTTTCCTTTCATCCTTCCCGGTTCCCTTCGCCTCTGCTTGTCCCCCTTCCACACGTGCTCTCTGGCTTTGTTCCCCCCTAAAAGCCAAATAGCGACAGAAGCTCCTGATCATAATATTGCTCTAATCGAGTCTGTCATAATCGGATCCAATCTAATTATGTCCAGATCCCTCTCTTCTCCTGACTCTCTATTGCCTGTCCATCTGTCCCTCTCTTCCCTTCCAGTCTTTGTGTCCATCCATCTGTTATCTGCAGGCCTTTCTCCCTTCCCATCATCTCCCTGGGCCCCTGCCCCATTCACAGCGTGGCCGCCCCAGACCTTTCCTCCAGTGGCTCCCTCTCCAATCCATCTCTCTTAAAGGCCTCTCCATCAATCCATTTAGCAGCAGCTCCCTGCCTCCTCTAGCCCATCTGCTTCTCCCTTTCTGCTGGCTGCAAGATGCAGAGATGCTGTTTTGTTTGTATGTCGATCTTGATTAGCCCCAGAAACCTCACTGTTAAAGCTGTGCTGGCACTGGGGAAAGATCACCTGGGTAGCAGAGAGCTGTAGGTCCTAAGCAGCATCCTCCATCCCTGCCTCACCCTCTACCTCCTCTGAGCAATTGCACCACACACAAGTGCTCAGGCTGGACAGGCCGGTGAACGAGGCTGGAGATAAAATGACAGGGCCCCAGGAACACAAGGCCACACAAGGCAGGCTGGGGAAGACCAAGCTTGAATCATTATCTCCCCAAACTACCCTCCTTTTTCTCTAGCTCTGGTATTTTTCCTCCAGGGATGCATGCAACTGACTGGATGACGGACAGACGGATGGACAGACATGCAGGCGCGGTGGTGGCGAGATTTGACTGGATGTTCTTGCTGCACGCAGAGAGAGGACAAGGTTGAGCAGAGCTGGGGCAGACAGCTGCAATGGTACCCAGTGTAGGATCCAGGTAGCCAGGTATCAGTGTGTCGTGGATTTGGGGCGTGGGGTCACTCCAGGGTCTTCTGTGCCTTTCCCAGCAGCAGTGGGTGCTGGTCTCTGTCAGAGACAAGGGAGGCGGCAGAGATGGACCCTGGGCATTATCCAGTCTGGCAATTCCCACACTCCTAGTTGTAGTAGTCAGACCCTGATTTTAAACACATGTTGGACTTGGATGCCTGCTGGGTGCCAGCCAATGGCCCTTGCTTGCTGCGATAGTTATCCTGAGGTAAGCTGACTTCCTTCCTTCAGCTGGACCTCATTGCTGCTCATAGGTAGGACACAGAAAGCAGTTGTCAATGATCATGGCAGCAGGACTACTGGAAAGGGACCATAGGCTACAGGACAGAGCACTGGACTGGGACACAGGACTCAATGTATCCTTTAGACAGCACCATCACACAAAGGCTCCATTACGTCTGTATCCACTTTATTGGTCCATGGACCAAAGACCTGCCAGTCTACATAGGCAAAGGATAGGCTCAGGCCCATTCCACAGACACTTGAGGCACAGGGCACACAAAGCTCAGATGTCTTTAAAGTATTCAGCACAGACAGATCTAGAGCAGTTTTGAATGCATGCAGAGGAGTAGCTCTTGGGGCAGGTAGCAGGTTTTCTCCACGTATTTATCTGGGAGTTAAAGCTAAATGCTCTCCCTTGAATAATCCATGCCTAAGCAATTGTCACTTGTGAAAACAGGGTCTGGTTGTTTGTATATGCCTTAAAGCAGTATGTAGAGCAAGACCTCAGTCTCTCTAAATCTTGAGCCAGATATCAGGCAGGCAATAGCCTGACTGGAAGCTGAACCCAGCCACACTGCAATACTGACTGTCAGGGAGAAGTGAAGGGGATGAACGACAGTCCTATCAAGGCCATCTGTGGGACAGCTCGACTCCAGCAAGCTGCAGCCACTGCTGCTGGGTTCCAGTGCTGGGAACAGGAGAGGCAGCAGAAGCTGGGAAGACTGGTGAGGAAAGGATGCTACATGGGGAGCAGAAGTGTTATCTCAAGTAAGAGAAAGAGCGACTTCTTAGAGAAGTGACAGAGAGCATGGCAGTACTAATACTGCTCTGCGATGTCTCAAGCTCTGGCCCAGCCTGAATAAGGCAATGGTAGCTATACCTATAGCTCACCCAACGAACTCTCCTGCCCTTTGTCAGAAAGCCTCTTTCTTTGGTCTCCAAAAATCAATCCTTTTACCCCCACAGTGGGCTTCATCTCTATTTTAGCTGCTGACAAAAGGTAGAAAACAACTTATTTAAGACACCAATTTTTTCTTCCCGTCTCCACTGCTTCCTTCTCCCAGAAGCCAAACAGCCCTGGCTTTGTTCTGGGTATTAATTAACTTTCCTGCCTCTTAATATTCCAGAGTCATAAAGTTCCCAGGAGCTGGAAGGCTGGGTGCTAAGAAAACACACATTTCCTCTCCTTTCTCCTTGTCTCATTGACTGTCACCCCCATATGCCTCCCCCCTCAGGGCACAAGGGCAGCTGCAAACCCTCCTCTCTGGGCTCAGCCCCAGCCCTCTGCCTCCTGGGAGGCAGCTGAGTTCAGAGGTCAAGAGAGTCAGTGGCATCTTCTTTTTGTGCAGAAATCCCTGGTAGAGTTGCATGGGGAGAGAGGAGAGGAAACTGATGCTTGCAAATTATGTGTGTGCATGAACGGGGGAGTGTGTGTCTCAGCAAGATGCCTGGGGGCTCTACAGCAGAGAGAGCATGTGCCAGCTGCCCTCCTCAGCAAGGGGAGTCAGGGGCTGCCCAAAAAACCTAGTCTGGGATTTGATATAGGCTGGAGGTGGTTTGGGGTAATTCAAGCACTATCTCAGTACCAGAGGCATGGGTGAGAGTGCCATGGAGAGGCTGCAGGGTTATCAGTAAGGACAGGACTTCTCATGGATCCATGCAAGGCAAGGTACAGGCATGAAGCTAATTTTGGAGGACAGTCACTGACAGTCAGGAGAAAAGTGAAGCAGAGATATCCCTGGGTTTCTACTCCTGGCTTGACACCTTGTAGCCAAAAGAGCCAGCAGCAGGTAGTGAATTACTTCTCTCCAAGTACAACAGGAAAGGTGGTTCCAGTGTCCGGTTGATCTTCTCCAGGGCTGTCCTGGCAGCACCAGACTCACTGCAGCTGGGTGTGGGGAGGAGATGGGAATAGGCTCAGAGCTGCAGCCTTTACCTCCAAGGGCAAAACACAGTGCAAGGTGCAGACAGGCAACTGCCCCTGGGAGCAGCTGCCCAAGCCTTCGCTGGCGTCAACGGCCTGTTTATTTTGAGGAGCAGTTCAGCAAGACTTGCTAGAAGTTGCATCACTTCTTTTTCCCCTGGCAGAGGGCTGCAGAACTTGCTTCTTCCAGGCTCCATCTCTTAAGGGTGAATCTGCCCTTGGCTGCTCAGCCACTTTCTCTTTTCTTCCCTCCTTCTTTGGCCAAGCATTGAGCAGGGGACAAAACTTGCAGAACCCCTGTCCCACTAAACTGGCAGAATAACTGACCTGCTGAACTCAGTGCCTAAAAGGTGCCAAAGATGCCAAGTGCTTGGACAGAACTCAAAGCTGTCCAGCATCTATAAGTGTCAGGAAAAACTGGTTAGACCAGGAATGATGTAAACAACCTCAAAATGTAGTAGTTCTGGAAGAAATTCAAGTACTCATGCTTTGGAGCAACAAGCCAAAGTGTTAAGAGTCAGAAAAGATCATTTTCCCAGTACCTGAACTTGATTGTGATGCTGAACTGAAATGGACTGAGCTTTTGTCTCCTCTGCTGACTGTGCTAGAGAGATGGTAACCTTTGTCAGCTGGGAGAGTATCTTAAATCAATGCAGCAAGGTTTGCCAGGAGAAATCTGTCAAAGCCAGAAAACAGCTATGTATCTCTAGAGCATTCCTGTGAATTGTTTCTCAGCTGGACTATGTCCTCCAGGACCAGCTACGACAGATGCAAGTGGTGCTTGCTGCATCCCTTCCCTAGACCAAGAGGCAGCCAGGGGTACTCTGCTGTGAGCTGCTGCTTCAAAGACAACCAGACACAGAGCAGGAAAGTTGTTTGCTTTCCATATGTTTTGCATAATTTCCCATGCAAACTTTTCTAATTATCAAAGCAAATGGGCTTTGAATGGGGGAATTCTCATTCATGTCAGCCTACCTCAAAGAAGGCCGTACCACCAGCTTTGCACTGTCACCCAGCACAACTTAGACTCTACCTTATTTAGCCAGCACACTTCAAAATACACACAGTTGTTCCTCAGAACTCAATAATTTTGCTTCTATCGCAAAGATAAAAGTAAATCTACATGTATGCCGATACTCAAACTATTTTGCACATTAATGTACTGAGAAGGCACTTATTCCCCATTGCTTATTAGCATTAGGGATGCTCTAATTAATGCATATAATGTCAGGAGTGATGGAGGAAAGTGTATCAGGGGAGTTATCAACTTTAAGGTTTGCGCAGCTGAGGACAGCTGCTGTTATACCAGGATAGCAAGGAGGAACTAGAGATACAACTCAGCCCCAAACCAAAGGCAGCTACTGTACATTATGAAGGAAGACACACAAGGGGTCAAGCCTGTTTCATTTTTGAACTGGGGGCATGTATCTGCTGCAGATAACTGTACTCTGAAGGTATGGAAAGGATGGCTTAAGAGTGAGCCTTTCCAGGGCTAAGACACTAACTCCGGGCTTAAAGCAGCAGACAGCAATTCCCTAAAGGGCAGCGATTGAGCAGTTGTACACAAAAGCAGCAAAGACTTTCCTGGTCCCAGCAGAGGTGAATGAGCACTCCCAAATCCACTGTCAGCTCTTTGTTTGAAGATCAGGAGTGAGACTAAACGACTGAATAGGTCACAGAAATCCCGATTCCTCCCATCTTGCCCTGTTTATGATCTGGAGAGGGATGCGAGTGAACATAAGACCTTTTTTGCATGGTCTTGTTTCTGTGTAAAATGAGATTTCATTCTCCATGTCACAAAAAGCAGCTTTCACCAACATTGGCTTACTTTAACAAAACACCTATGTATTTCAAATACCATTCACCTCAAGATCTCAAGAGCATCCCCTCACCCCTGTGAAACAGGGCAGTAGCGGGGTCCGCGTCACCGGTGAGATTCTCTCTCTGTGAGGGGAAGGGAAGCAGCTGGAGCCAGTCTGGGGCTGGACAGGGAAGAGAAACCTAGGGAGTAGGATTCACTCTCGTAGCTTATTTACTTCCCAGATGAATCCTGCAATCCTGACTATTTCTTCCCCACCCCCTTTCATCCAACAGTCAGGCCCAATTCCCCAGAGGAGGGAAGGCTCGGATCTGCACAGCGCAAGCCTTGTCATCAAAAGCCAGCTGAGCAAAACAAATTTACTGACCATGGCAAAACAAAATGAGGAGGGCTGGAAACACCGATGGCTACTGCCTTCCTTTTACCCCTCTGAGCAGCGAGCGACACTGCTGGCACCAAGAGAGTTTGAGGGACACGCAAACCTCCAGCTCAGGGTAAATTCTGGGCTGACAGTCAAGCGAAGACTTGCGGTGTTCTCCAGCATTGGCAGCAGGAGGGAAAATGTGTCTCTGCTGCAGCGCCTGCCAGCCTAGCCCCCTTGCTTCTCCCCTCCTTTTGTCAGCCACTGATAGGAGGGTTGCTCATTGCACTGTCCACAGGGGAGACCTGTTGGCCATCCAAGGAGCGGCGTAGGCACAGACAACAGAGGCAGCTGTTTGTTTGCCTCGCCAGAGAGCAGCTCTGAACAAAAAGCTGGGAGTGGAAAATGGGGCTGGGAGTGGTAAAAGGGTTTATTCCTGTTCGTATGGGGAAAACAAGGAGGGAAAAAAATTCCAACCAGAAACCTTCAGGGAAAGAAAAAGGAAAAAATTAAAAAAGCCCAAACCTGAGCACAGAATCTAGATTTGAAAGACAGGAGAGTGAGCAGTATGGGAAGGACAGATGCATTTTTAATTTGAAAATTATCAAGAACCCTGTGTATATTGACCCAATTTGCTGATTAGCCATCACCGACCCCAACATCTCTCCACACAGCACTGCTCCACCTTGATTTAAGCATTTGCATTTTGATATGTACAAAACCAGAATGAACTTACCTTAGGGAAGGAAAAACACATTCTGCAAAATTCTCTGCCAGACCACATGTTGTCTTGAGGTCCTCTGTCTCACCCCAAATAAGTTCATGCACAGAAATAGCTTACTTGCATAATTCTGGGGAACTGATTTTGTTCTGACAAAGTTGGAATGAGTCCAAAGATCAGGAGTTAGAGGCTATGAAAATCCTTATTGTAAAGACAAGATATCTCCATGCAAATTGAGATATGACTTTCTTCAGCATTGCTAGGAGAAACTAGAAGAAATCAGGCACAGAAACATTCCACCAAGTATCAGGAGCAGTTTCCTGATAGCAGGATGCATTAGCAAGTGGAAAAAGTCTCCCTCAGGGTAGCACTGAAAGTACAAGGTCTGAATTACTTTAAAACTCCAGAGTGTATGCCTCGTTGAGAAAAGACTTAAAAACAATAAGCCCTCGCTGTCCTCTAGGGAAGGGAAAGTGATGTCTGCTTTAGTGCTAGTCAGCTCTGATTTCTGGAATTAATCCTCTCTACCTATTTTTGAGCTCCTCGCTTTGGACAACAGCACTATTGCAACTTTAAATCACGACTGCTGAAGAACAAGTGAATTTTCATACAAAAGGAACAACCAGGAATATCCAAGTGCCTGGTCAGTCACAACTGCTAATGCTGAGAGCCCAGTCTTGCTGGACACTAAGCAATAGCATTGAAGGAAACAAAGTGTGTGAGCATGCTCATTAAAAAACATGTTTATTATACCAGTGCCTAGGGAACGACCAAGATCAAGGTACCATCGTACAAAGTGCTGTTTGGAGTGATCAGCCATCCCTGCCTTGGAGAGCTTACAGTCTAAACAACAGCAAGTTAATTCCCTGTCCTGTGTGAGGGCACAATGTCTTTCTTTTGTCCAGCTGTAGAAAGAATTAAAAGTTTCAATAAGAGTCAAAAACCAAATCAGACAAACTCTCTTTCTCCCAAGACCAAAATATATTGCAACACTCAGTGTTTTTGGTCCTTTTGGCAGCAACTAAGACAAAACAGGCAATGGGTTAATTTGTAAGTGGAGGGTTTTTGTTTTTTTTTTTTTTTTAATTAAACGGAACTATTTATATATATACGAAACCCAGAAAATATTGCACCATTAAAAAAGGACATTTTACACCTAATCATCTGTTAAACACATCTTGCCCTCCCTGCATTGTAGTATACACAGACTCACAGCAACTGCTGGACATTAACAGGCAACCTGTGCTGTCAGACACCACGGAAATCTGCTGGTCCACATACATCCCAGAGAAAATACCTTTACCCTTGCCTTCAGTTACGGAACAAATCCATCACATTGTCGTCTCAGTGGCATTCAGGACCAATCCTCTCAAGTTGCTCAGAAGTAAGGACAAATTAAAAAGAAAGGTTTTGGGAACTTCTCAGTCACAGTTTCTTTAGGGCTTGGTCGGCGTGGTTTTCTGGGAAAGTCTCTTAAGTTTTAGGGCTCAGTCCCCAGAACCCGAGCAGCGAAGCTCTGGAGAGAAACATTTGCATCCCTATCCAGAGAGAGGGGCACTCCAGTGTAGTTTTATCTTTGACAATTGTAATCCAAGGGCTAAGACTTCTCAAGCCCCGAGAGCATCTTCAGTAAGCCACAGCCCCAGGGTCCCGTGGGATGCTAAAAAGTACATCTGCTTTGGCATTGATAAAATACGTGGCGATGAGAGAGAAGATCAGAATGGCAATGCCCACAACCAAAGTGATTATCTAGGAAGGGATGAGAAACACTTAGCATTGTTGTTACAAACACAGACCTGCAGCACCTCACAATTTGCATCAAATGGGGGTCTCTGAGAGAAAGCTACAGAGAGCAGCTCACTACTGGGGCACTATGTACATTGAAATAAAAAGATACTCTGAGAACCTTCCAGCCTTAGACAAAAGCAACTGCCAGAGCAGGCCAGCTTTTGTAGTTATCAACAGAGCACACAAACTGATCTTTAAGAGAAAAAGGTAAGAAAGTTGTATCACAGATAAAGAATGTATTGCATTTCAGAGTGGTCAACGCAGTTTGCAAGGATTTTTAGCAAGCATTTAATGTGACACTTTGGCTACTCCTGCATGAACTGTCATCTCCTCCGGCGAGGACTGTAAATGCCTTCAACAAGCACAGTTGCCGGCAGAATCGACATCTGCCAATAGCCTTTGCATAGCCGAGATTACCTCCTGCTCAGCACCTTTCTGAAGCCTAAGTTCCAGACCAATCTAAGGCCTGTCAACCCTTCTCCTTGCATGCTAGGACTGCCATGCCCAGTCTCCCCTGGATATCTCAGAACAGTACCCATACAGCAGCCAGACACTCATGTGCCACTACAACTCTCTCAGTACATTTTCTATTGGGTCAACACTTCAGGGATGGCCGGGCTTAAACTGTGCCTCTCCAGGGCACCAGTATCTACTGGGCTGTAACAGGCTGACAGACACAGGCAGGGCATTGTGCTTGCCTGACAGTGTTAAAAAGGCCCAGCCCCACACAAATAAATTGTTCAGATTTCAACTATCTGAGAGATGCAACAATTGCCTGGGCTTGCATGGCCTTTGGGTGGCTTATTGCTAGCACATGATGACAACAGCACTGCGCACTCCTGAGTCTGTCCTGACAGGGTATGACATCATTAACAGCCAACCAGAGGGCATCAAGAGAGGCAGAGAGTCCCAAAGTGACTGTACACTTAACCCCTATTCTGCTGGCACTTAAGCCACATCACACCCAGCTAAGGAGTACATAGAATCTGAGACACTGAACCAACAGAAGCTTTCATTTGTGAAGGTTTGTGCAAAAGTTATTTCTGCACGGTTGAGAGGGGATTTGAACTGCAGGAAGGAAGATCCGGGTTGCACATCAGGCGAAACACCTTAACAGTCAGACTCATAGGCTTGGCTCCCTGCGCTTGGGGAAGGGGTTAAGACTCCTGTCACTTCTATCTTTTATTCACAGACCTCAGCCTGCTCATGGGACTTTTGATTATTCTGCACTGTCTCAGCTCCAGCAACTATATTATTAACCCACAAATGGCTGGAGGTGATAGGGTTATCACCAGTGATGCGTTCTTGGTTACCTTGTTTTCAAGGATCAAAGCCTGGCTGCTCTTAACTAGGGAGCTCACGCAGGATGATGGCACAAGATCTTGTAACAAACTCTGAACTGTTTCTCCAGCTGTCAGGAGATGTTATTCAAAGCTAGCCACACTTCTTTCTCTACTTTCTTTTTCAGACATGTACAAACTCACCTCTAGCTCCTTGCTGGCTACCAGAAATATTCGGGCATGGATCTCTTTCCACCGACTCTCTGTCCATGTGGAGTACTCTGTAGATCCCCATTGCCTCAGCTCAAAGGCAGGAGAGAGTGCTTTGCTTAGGTGAACAGTTGACCTAACACAGTAAGGGACTCGTGATGTTGAGTTTGGCTCCAGAGAACCCTGCACCCAGGCATATTCATACAGCTGCAAAGAAAACAGGAGAGTAAGAGACAGCAAACAGCCACTAGCAAATAACCAGACCATCCCTTGTTCTGGAACCTTTGGGGAGAGAGAGAGAGGGGCTTTACTGACTGTTGTCACTGTAAAGGGATCCTTTTGCCCACTCCTCCCCTGCCCTTGGGCATTAAGAGATGCCTCCTTGTTGGAGGAGTTTCCCAGTTCTCCCATGTGTTATTATGAGCAATAAAAAGCAATCCTAACCAGCTTTCCTCAAAAGCAGAAATCAGCAAATTGGACAGCAGATCTGTCCTTACCTATCACCCCACTCTAATGGATACATACTTCTTTCTCACTGCTGGGTGTTTTTTCAGGGTTCAGGCACTCTTCCTTGGTGAGGTTAACAACAGTGCCTGTAAGGTTGGCCAGGACATACTGTACAAGGTAGGTAGTGTTCACAGGGCTGGAAACAGCAACGTAATGTTGGGGAACATCACCTGGAACAGTCAGAGAAATGGGATTGACGGGGAGATAGCCAGAAGCAGACAATGCTAGTATGGCGCTTTAGAAAGCTGCCAGGTAACATATGGGGTCAAACCCATCCCCTTGTTCTTCTTCCCTATGTTGCTCTTACCCAGAATTGCTTTTATGTCTGGTTTAATGATGGACTGAAACCAGGAATTGTTCATTTTAATCAGAAATCCATACAGCATTCGAGAGACCTGGAAAGAGGTGGAAATTGGTTTATACAAAGAGGAGAGAAAATAGCATCTTAACAGCTATACCTCTCAAAATTATTTGGCTGACAGGTATTTCCCGCTACAGGGGCCAAGAGCACAGCAAAGGAGAGACTATATCTCACAACTGTATATAAGTCAGGACTGTGCTGTGAGAATTGGGTTTGATTCCAGCTCCACTGACTCCTTAGCTGATCCTTGTGGCACACACTGCCATTTCACCTCAGCTTCCTCTTCTGCTTTGTGGAACGAGGATAAAGGAGCTCTGTTTTGTAGAGTGCTCATGAAGCTTGATGTCTGCCCTGAGATCAAGAGGCAAGGAACTAGAGAAGGGTGAAACGTTTTTCATTCAGCTGTGGCAGGGAAAGAGAGAAGGGGGGGAGGCAAAGCCCTTATGGAAACAGACAGGACAGCATGCTGTGTAAACACACATAAACAGAGACAGAAGGGAAGTACGTGAGGGCTCATAAGAGATGCTAGGGACTCAATTCCATCTGCTCGTACCGTTTTTGGATCTGCCTGAATAGCAGAGGTGTTGTTGGCTCCCCCCGCAAGCCGGTAGAGAGCACGGGCGACCACTGTGGCAACTTCTGCCAGGGACTGCAAAAGAAGAGTGCTCTGTGTTAATCAAGATAGGCAGATCCAGCAAAACAAGCAATGAGAGCGAGCCAGAATCTACACATCCATCAAAACACTTACATCGTGCTAGCATTTGAGTGCCTATTGCCTTTGTCACTATACAAAGCACTCCCTCCTTCTTTCTGCCCTTTTTGGAAACAGCTTTCCCCCTCTTCCCATGACCCTGCTTCTATCTGCCCTTACCCAAAGCCCCATCCACCCCAGATACAGCAGCTAGAGAAAATGCAAAGTAGGAACCTTAGCTGTGTCTGTGACATACTCCAAGGTCTCCTCAGGGCTAAGCCCCTCGGGATATTGCATCCGGATGTTCTCTGGAGTATCATACATGCTCTGGTAGTATCTGAAAAGAAGGCAAACAGAGGTTGGGGAGGGGCAGAAAGAAACCACAGGGCATGGAATTAAATTCAGAGTATGCCTAAAGCAAACAGTGGGAGCAGTCTCCTGGGAGCAGAGATACAGCCCTGCCAAAGCACTGCCCTGCCACACGCTCCTTAAACCATTTAATGAGGCTTTATAATTAACTTGGCCCTTCCACAGCTTCTCCCATCTGAGGATCTCCAAGCAATTTACAAGCTGTGATTAGCTTTCAGGTGGACAACAGCCCAATCTATTAAATGGGTAGAGAAACTGAGGCAAGGACAACCCATGCAGAAGGTCTCCTGGGAAGAAGGCTTTTGATGCAAGTCATGCCAGTGGATTTTATTAATGCCTTATCTTGAAGGCGGCAAAGAATTCCAAGTGAACTCTATGAGAGATTTACACCAAGGCATCTGCAGCACATGCAGCTGAACTGGGAATTGGGCTGAAAGCCCACTGCATGGTCTTTGTGCCTGACATTCCCAGCCAGTCTGGGACTAATCCCCCCAGTCCAAAGATGGGTAACACCGCAGTGAGTTGCGCTTTCCTCCACCCCAGCTCTTCCCACCCCTTTACAGCAGTGCAGATTTAGAGGTGAAAGGAAAGCTACTTCCCCTTGATTACTACAGAGATCCTCAGAAATAGCAGAAAAGGATAGAAGGTGAAGGGAAAGAGACAATTTGAAGAGTTTAGGGAAGAGGGGAGAAACATATGTCTGTCCTCTACCCTACATTTCCACTTCCAAAGTTGCAGAGGAACAGGGGATACCCAAGGAACATGCTGCAGTAGGGTCATGTGGGGTAAATGAAAGTGCCCTTTCCAATGCCTGGGGCCTTCTGCCATCACAAATAGAAAGCTATACTAAAAAAAAAAAAGAAAAAAAAAAGTCAGCTAGCTTCTGGAAGAACAGATGAGGCTTAGGCACGCTTAGTTGCCATTTGCTCACCTCTGGCTTCCAGCCAGCTGTGGGGAACATTTTCTGTACAAAACTGGATTTCTTTTGGTTGTCAGAATAATTATGTTGCGCTTGTTCAATCCCATGGCACATGTTTGCTCCTCTGCTCCCCCGCGGGGACTACCGCTCTACATGTATGTTAGGCAGCACACCCCTGGCAGAGGTGTTGCAGGAGCTCAGATGCCCTCTGCCGGCTCTGCTGCCTTCGGCCATGGGCCAGCCTGCGTCCACTGACCCCGGAAAAGTACCTGTTCTGGAAGGCGGTCTTGTGGTCAGTTAGGACCACTCCAGGGATGTGCCGGGCCCGGAGGAAGCGCTGGAAGGAAGATGGGGGAAGAGGCTGCGAATATCCAGCTTCTTGCAAAGTCACGTTTGCTCCCACGCTGCTATTACTCAGAATATCTAGCAAGTTTCTAACCTGAAATAAGAGAAAATGGCACTGTTCTGCTATTCTTCTGGATGTGTAATTTCTCTGGAAAGGTTAACATCCTGATCATTTGCAGTGTGCTAAAGATCCCACAGCATTTTGGTTAGATGAATGACTACAGATTGCTTTCTATTACCTGCACTTCAACAGATTCATTCATCCGAGAGACAGGGTCTGTATGCATCCAGAGAATCGAGTCATTCCTTAGAGCCACCTTCACGAAAAAAAACCCACCATAAGTACATGATTGGACATCACTAAGTCTTGCAGAGCAGGGAGGTCCAGTCCAAGGGAAGAAATCAAAAACAGTGGAAGGCTAGCTGGGAAAACCACAGCTAAATTATCACAGAGAAACAGGGAATAAAAAGGTTCCCTAACTTATCCCACACCTGATTCAACTCCACAAATGAATGAATGTTGTCCAAGCGGAGAGGAAACTTGTCTTTTTCCATATCATACACCATTCGTGAGCTGCCAATATAATCAAAGGTCTCCTACAACAGAAAAAAAATTAATACATGAATCACATACGGAGAGCTGCTTGGCACAACTAACAGCAATATTTGAGGTGCTGAGGTGGAACAAAACCAGGAGTTCGAGGGCCAACTGCTGCACCAAGCATTTCTGAAGGTTCACATAGCCTGGCACACACCAAAAGACCAAAGTAAATATTACATTGTGCCTGGCTCCAAAGACAAAGATATTGTAGGAAAGGATGCAGCAAAGGACAAAAAGGAAGGCAAAGAGCAAAAAAACCCAGGGGACAGCTACTGAATTCCACACACAAGAAAGGCATGGAGGCAAAGTTAGACTTAAGTAAGCATTGATACCTAGCAAGATACTGTTTCTGTGAGTAACAGCAGAGAGGCATTAATACAGCCTTTACTCTGGCACAAGTCATCATCTTTGTTTTTTGGTAAGGAGGACAGCAAGTCAGGGAAAAGGGCAATTCTCTATTCCAGGAATTAAACATATGAAGCTTTCCTGAAAGGAGGGGTGTCTGTTTCCCTGGAAAAAAGGGAGGGAAGGCTAGATGACAGAAATGAGTTTGTCATGGGAGCTGCAAAAAGCTGAGCACTGCCTGGGGAAGAATAGGTGCCCCTAAGAAGAGAATCCCCACGACAAAGAAGGGCAGTGAAGTCAGCCAGCCACCAGACTTCCCCCTTGACTAATTTACAGCCAAGTCTTATCATTCCTCCTACATCCCGGGAGCATGACAGAGAATGTCCGCTCTGTAGCACTGTATGCCTGTCTCCCCCAGGGAAATCCTGACTAGGGATATCGGTGCTGAGGAGGGTGAATGAAGGGAATCACATGGCCACAGCATGGGGCTGTGGGAGCCAGTTTCACAAAGCTGCACAAAAGAAGCCATCAATGTAGATGCCTTGAGGGGAACATCAGCTGTTGGCCATCAGTCCCTCCTCTACACGCTTGTTCTGCTTTTCCACAGCTGCCAACCCCAGTGCTGGGCTCTCAGAAATGAGCTACATTTTGTTGCTGTCAACACATATATTTTTAATCTAGCCTTTTCTGGGCTTCATTTCAGAATTTAAAGCCTGGCCATTGCAGTTCATCCTGAACGGGGGTGAGGCAGAGAACAGACATAAAGACAGGCACAATGGGAGGAGACAGGAGGGAAAGCAAAGTTTGAATCATTCATCCAGAATGAACTGTGGGGCAGAATATGCGTTGCCCCAGTGGAAGCTCCATCTGCTGTTGTTATCCCAATGCAATTAAGATCCTGTTCTCACTGGGGGAGTGGAGAGAACTATGGTGTGGGGATGCAGACAAATGACTCCGCACAAAGAGTATGGAAAAAGTTCATCTGCAGGGAGCCAAGGGCTGATTTGCTATCTTAGAACAAGCCAAATGGTGGAGCGATGCTGCTGCTCTTACCCCTTGGAAGAAGGTGAACATTATATTCCTTTGCAGCAAATGAACATCTGATGCTTTATGAAGGGCTTCAGCAGCAGCCAAGTGGGTCACAAAAGAAGAGACAGCACTCTCTGCTCCAGGTGCAATGTTCCAGAAGAAGGAATGGCTGTCAATCTGTAAGCATGAACAGGAGGTGTAAGAAATGTGCAAATAGACAGAGGAATACTGTATTGGGAAATCAAATCTATTACCTCTCCCCTATCCCACTCATCCTACTTAGAAGGGAAGAATCAAAGCACCCCACCTAATGAAACTTAAAATACCAGTTGCATTGCCATGGCAGTCCTAAGGCCTCAGAGCCCTGCCACCGCCACCACCCCTCAGCACTGATCTGAAAACTGGGATTATCAAGCATGCCGTAATTTTAATGCTAGCATCACTGTTCAGCATGAGGCTCTGAGATGGTGACAAAATGGAGTTTTGAACTTGCACCTCTGGAGAGCGTAAAGTGACTGCAAAACAGACTGCTAGATGTGGAAGTGAACTTCTTTCTCAGCTCTGACACTGACTCACTGCTTGACACACAAGAAGATCTCCATGTGATCCAGCCTCTCCCCCCCAAAAAGATACAGATGAGCCAACCATGCCGTCTCCCTCTCTGGAATGCTTTTTAAGGATGTGAAGTATCTTAGGAAAGCATAACAGACACGCTAGCTATTTCTACTTGTCTGGTTCCATCAGTGAAGAAAATGCTGAAAAAATTCTCACATAACAAGACGGAAAGAAACAAAAGGCAAATGTCCTTATACTGAAAGAGCAGGTAAACCCACCAACTAAAAGGCTTGTACCTGTAGAAACACAATAGCCAGTCAGATCTAAAAGGTTTGGAATACAGGAAGAAATGAAAAACACATGAGAAGTCTATTCCCAAGAGACCCTAAGCCCACATCTTCCCAGAATCCTTCCAATCCATGCTCAACAAAGCAAGATTAAGAGGTACCTACTCGCGTAGCGACAATAATAACTTCCTTCTTGGGATCAACTTTTCCAGAGGAATTGATAGGTTGCAAGGTGCTCCACACATTGTAATCAAGAAGAGGATCACATACAACCTCTAGGAAGCAGAAGCAACATTACTTGAGACTACAGCAGTGATAAGTGAGAAATGAGCTTTCTGGTCAGCTGTAGCTCATCAGTGGGTCTATCAGGGTAAAGTCACTGGCAAAACATTCACCAAGACCAGGATTTCAATTCATGTACACACAGTCTAATGGAGCAGTAATCTCAGAGCCATTCTTGATGATCTATGTAGCAGGTATTGGGTACCCTTCTCAGCCAGCACCTCTTCTACATATTATTTTCTAAACTGATGACAAACATAGCCAAAAATTCCTTACCACTTGAATAGTTTATTTTGGAAAGGTTCAGTCGGCAAGGAAGCCTTTACAGAAACTCTAAATTTTCTTTCTTTTGCACAACTGTAAACCACTGGGATTTTTACCACCAGCCTTATCCCACATCACGACAAGGAAAGAGGAATCTGCTCACCTGGATTAATGCTGAAGGTGCTTTGGAGGGAGCTGCGTCTCATGCAGGTAACCGTGCTGGTGACAGCATGCATGTGGGAAAAAAGCTGCATGGCACAGAGAGGGTACTCGGGGCCAGATCCATCACGAGGAACATTATGGTCTTGATAACACTGGATGGAAATAAAAATCATTACAAAACTTAGCCTTTCTGTAACAGCATTGTATACTGCATATAAAATTGGACCATACATTTTTACTGTAGATTTCAACATCTAAGCTGAGAGAAAACAAAACTTCTGCCCCCTTTCCTGAATAGTGCAGCAGTTCCCCTCTCCTACTCACTGAGGAAGTGCAGTACCTGCTTAATAACTTGTGTCTCATTGGCATCTTCAAGAAGAAAAATAGGGAAGTCAAAATCCTCATACGAAAGCCCACTCCCCACAGGATTCCACACAGTCTTATTGCAGTGTGCAAACTGAGGGCCATAATCTTTGGAATAGACACCTGAAACCAGAAAGAAATGGGCAAATCTGAGCCTGCATGAGAATAACAGACTGCAGCAGAGGTAGGGCCTGCTGAGAAAATAGCAGCAAATACAGAATGAGCACTATTATGGGCTGAGGAACCAGCTGACAAAAGCTTGGAGAGATGGAGTTGGTCACTGTATGCGGCAGAGTGGCAGAGACAGAGCGCTGTGTCACACAGAGAGAATGAGAAACATGCATGCTCAAAGCCATCACATGCCAGGAGGCTGGCATGAGCACTCAATGAGCATTTATCACATGCTGAGAGAGTGGAGGAGGCACACAGAGAAACATTATATTTCAAAAGGAGGAACATACAAACCCGTATTTTTTGAGCTTATCATGTGCTGGAAGCACCCCTAAGGCATCCGTAATGTGCCAATCATTTTAACACCTAGATACCGTGCAAACAGCATGAAGGCAGACACAACAAATGCCAGCACACCAAACTCATCTCAGGAGCGTAAATGGCATCCTTCACAGCAGAAAGCTTTGTGCAAACTACAGAAGGTGTAGCAATTTCTCCCCTCAAAGTGCAATACAGTAAATTTACTGCATGAAAAAATAGTGAAATGAAAACCTAACTGAAACCACAAGGGGAGTTCAGGGAGGCAGAATGTAATTTTAAAAAGTAGCAATTGGCCCAGAGAGGTTAACACACACTCCACTCAATCTATGCAAACACAAGATGCTTTAATGATCACATGTGGACAAAGTACAACTTTCACATGTTAAAGAAAAAGAAGTTACAACAACCCTTGGTCAGGTTTAACACTTTAGTGACTTAATGCTGTTTTAGCCAGCTTATATAACAGTCTTCCCCTAAACACCTGTCCCAGCCTTTGCTGAGAAATGATGAGATTCCAGCTCAGGCCAGCTACTTTGAAAGAACATATTGAGCCTGTTATCTTAAACACCATTTTGACATTAAAGTGCAGCTGCAATTTCAGCTATCCTTTGCACTTCTTTCTTTGACCATACAATGCAAAGGCACTATTCCTCTTCCTCCTAACAAGGATAAAGACTTAACATTTCCTTACCAAACCCATCATTGGGGCACTTCAAACCAGGAGAGAATCCCTGGGGAGGGCTAGGTTTGGAAACGGCCACAGCAAGGCCTGACACTCGTGAGGTTCCCTTCAGCTGCAGCATTACCCTCCTGGAAGACAGAAAATACAACAGAAATTATGAATTAATTAATGAAGAGTTACAATTCCAAGACATGCTAATGCTAGCTTATTACAGTTGAGCATGTCATGATGCTTTTGATCAGAATAACCAACACGTCCATTTTTCTTCTCAGAACTGCATAAGATTATCCATACAGCAACAAGCAGAAAACTTCAGCTACTTCTTTCCTGCCCAGGAAGAGATGTGACCAATCTTAATCATGTTGCTTAATGAACTTTAGTAACTGCTACAGTGATGCACATAGCATGAGAATTTACACAGAGCAGAGCTCTTGTAACAGCAAAGCAGCCCATTTAAGAAGAAACAAATTCAGGCACTAAACCACAGTAAAATCACAAATGTTTCCACCTCACTATACTTCAGTGCAGTCAGGGCTGATTCTGCCATCTGTCACTTGAAAAATGACATTTTCATCACCAGATTTGGGACCCTTATTGGTCTTTGGGGCTTCAGTCAACCTGGGAAGATAAAAACTGATGATGACTGACCTGTTGAAGAGGTTCCCATCGAGTAATATCATATAGGGTGGGTGTGGGCCATCAACAAGCACCCAGTTCAGGTCCTCCTCCTTCTCAACCACGTGGATTACCCCCGTATCTCCGCTGATGGAGGCTGCAGAAAGAGAGCGTGCCCTTCCTGTTTCACAGTGATCTACTTCGTTCACACCCCCAAACCATCCCGGAATAGCAGAGCAGTATGTTACTGAGGGCTTTAGGGAAGAACACCTCATGGGATTAGAGGGCTGGAGGAAGCAATTTGGTGAAATGGCACCATTTAGCTAGAGCAGGACAGAAAAAGGAACAGTGGCTTTTAGTAGGGGAAAAAATTGCTGAACAGCATAGATTAAGAAATAAGCACTCAGGCTTTGAAAGCATCTTTTGTTTAAGCACATCAAAGCACTTAAGGCTCTTCAGCTAACTAAAGCACTAGGAGTTTCCTGTGACTGAAGAGAATAAGGAGGGACAGCAGGAAACTGAAGCCCTGAGAAGAAAGGCACACAGAGGAGACAGGACCTGCCTCAAGCACCACAGTCACAGAAGCAGTTCAGTGCTGCCCCTCAGCAAAGAGTAAAGATTGCAAATTCAGAAACTGAGAGCTCAAAGACAGCTCAGCACGAGGCCCAGAGGAGCACAAGGGGCAAAAGATTGTGCAGCAAAGGGGACTAGCAACAAAGCAGGTCCACCACTTTTCATTTTGTCCTGTCCCAAAGAAAACGGATGACAGACAAAGGACTTTCATAAGAAGCTACTGGTAAAAACAAGCATTTTGTCAACCCCCACAGTTAGTAACCGCTGTCACTGTCAGAAACCGCCTGTGACTGGGAAGGCAGGACTGCATACAGCTGTCTGACCAAACACTAGGCTCGCACAGAGGGTGGAAGAGGAGGCAGAGAACCTTGTACCCTCAGTTATCTGACACACTAAGTGCAGCTGTGCTGCCCTGTAGCGGCAGCTGACAACCTCTGCTGCAGGGAGTGGCTCACCGTGGAGGCAAAACTGAACTGGAAATGAGCAGAACACTGACTCACACTATCTTCAGCCAGCTTGAATGGGGTTCCCTTGCCTATCTTTTAATTTTACAGTCATGTGGTCCTGCCTTCCCCATTTCAACATGACAAAAACCCCTTACAAAGTTAACAAGCATTGTGCAAGCAGCTCAACCAAGCCCCCCACTCCCTTCAGCCATCACCTTCTCACTTCTTCACTTCCTGCTCCCTTCCTCTCATACTTTGTTATCCCCTAATTGCATTCTGCAGTGCTCACAGCTTTGCCTCGTACCCCTAGAAGCCGTGGCTTGGTTCTGCCCTGTGTATGCACTGACTGCAAAAGCTCAAAATGCTGCTCTCAGCCTTGGCAGAGATTTTTGAGGTCTGCAAGAACACAGTCTCTCTAAGGTCTCCACTCCTCAGTTTAGCAGAAACAGGTCAGCATTACTAGAGCAGGATTAGAAAAGAGGGAAAAGAGTGCTGAAAACAAGGGCTATACTGATCTAGGCAAGTCCAACAGGAGAGCTGCATTACACCCCATCACAACCATGCCAAGGAGCTGTGCCAGGGCCCCGCAGCTGTACTCACACTGGCAGCCGATCTGGTGGGTGGCATTCAGGAGGCGAACACACGGTGCCGTTTTGTTCAGGGGGATGTAGATCTTCCTCTCGACAGAATTCCCCTGGCAGGAGCCTAGGGAGAAGACACAGCCCCATCTCAGAGGGGGACAAACCAGGGGCTCTTCGCATCTCAAAAGGCTCTCCTCAACTCGGGGAGACAGAGGGAAGATGAGCCCCTCCCCAACTCAGAGGGCGACAGGCAAGGGCTCCCAGTGCCGCCACCTCAAAGGGGGCCAGGCGAGGCCGGCTGGCCCGCCCGCCTGCCCGCCCTCCCTCCGTGCGTCCGCCCGCCTCAGTCGCGGAGCAGCCACAAACCGGGGGAGGCCAGGCCTGCCCTGCTCCACCCCTCTCCCAGTCAGCCTCACCCGCTGCCAGCACGGCGAGAAGCAGCCCCCACCATGCCGGGAGCTGGGCTCGGCAGCTCCCCGCAGCAGCCTCCATCCCCCGGCTGCCCCAGGCTCTCCTCGCCGCCGCCATCTTCCCAGCCCTTCCGCTTCCTCCGCCGCGGCAAGCACAGGCACCGCCGGAAGCCGTTCTGCACCGGCGGGAGGACTGACACTCTATGGTGGGGAGGTGGCGGAAGCGGAAGTTAGCTGGGGCACTTCCGGGGCGCTGACGTGGAGGGCTGGGGAGGTGGCAGCGCCGTGGGCCGGGGCGGAGGGCGATGCTGACCAAGTTCGAGACTAAGTCGGCCCGGGTGAAAGGTAATAGCGGCACCGGGCTCGCGCCGTTCTGGGAGCCCCTGGGGACCTGGGGAGGCCGTGCCGGGAGCTCCCACCCGCCCCTGGAGTCCCTGAGCGGGACGGGGTGGGCGACGGGGCGAACGGCTCCACCGGGGCTGCTCCGGGCCTCTGGGCTCCCAAGTGCGCGGAGGCTTCGCTGTCACATCTCTGTACCTCCGCAGGGCTTAGCTTTCACCCCAAGCGGCCGTGGATCCTCACCAGCCTGCACAATGGCGTTATCCAGCTGTGGGATTATCGGATGTGCACCCTTATCGACAAATTCGATGAGCACGACGGTCAGTGTGCTGGGGGGAGGTCTTGAGACCTGTATGTGGAGGAAAATCGGGGTGCGAGAGGAGGAAGGGTGGCTCTGCTGAAGTGTTACTGAGGCCTCTGCGTGTTTGGCTTCAGAGCCTCTCAGTTTTAGCCTGTGTTTTTTTGTGGCCAGTTTGCTGGCTCTGAACATTGCTTGCACATGCATAAAGTGGGGTAGTAGTTTTATTTTTGGTATGAAAATGAACCTGTAAATACAGATCTGAAGGGCCTGGATGTTTTGCGGTGGGTTGCTGCAGGCATCTTGATGGAAAGGAATGGGTTTGGGGGTGAGATGTCAGACTGTTACATGAGTCTTTATTGTTGCTTTGAAGCTCTTAATTTATCAATAGCAACAGGAGCGAGGAGGAATGCAAGTTGTAGTCTTTAAGTGGTACAAGGGACTGCTTCAGCTGTCAGCCATCTTGCTGTGTCCAACCTGCTCTTCCTATTTGTAGGACCTGTTCGAGGTATTGATTTCCACAAACAGCAGCCTCTGTTTGTTTCTGGAGGTGATGATTACAAAATAAAGGTAAAATTTTACCCCTTTAGCACTTGTTCTCTAAAAGGCATCATTCAGGGAAGGGAATGTGCAAAGAAACCAGTTAAAAGATGAGAAAGAGTGTGTGTGTGAGGGAAACAGGGTTTGGCAATTGCGATTCTCCTGTTTCCGGAACCTTAGAGTTAACTGCAGCGAGTTGAAGTCTCGTTGTAGCTTGCATTAGAAACACATTTTAAAATGGAAGAGAGAGGCTTGTCGGTGAACTGAAATGTGAGAATGCACACAAAAAATCTAGCAGGCGGCAGCACCTACCGTCATTGTTCTACTTCTGTGTTGTGCAGGTCTGGAATTACAAATTGCGCCGTTGTCTCTTCACTCTGCTCGGGCACTTGGATTACATTCGCACTACCTTCTTCCACCATGTAAGCTCCTCTTGTCCTTACCCCAGTGATGGGTGTCTGCTCCCTTTGTGTGTGAAAGGGAATCTCTTTTGTTCCCCTGGTTGGGAACCTTTGCTAAAGAAGTTGTGCTGGTCTTGCTGGTATAAGGGCGCTCCAGATATGGTGGCCTTCTGTAGAGGTGTAAGAGGCATAAATTCTGCCTCCAAGATCTTAAATAAGATTTAAAAAGGGTCATACCTGGGGACAGTTGGAAAATACCATGTAGGGAGGGAATGTCTGGGGTGTGTATTACTTCATATACAGAATACTTTGTCTTTTTAGGAATATCCCTGGATCTTGAGTGCTTCTGATGACCAGACCATTCGGGTTTGGAACTGGCAGTCCAGAACTTGTGTTTGGTAAAATCAATGGTTGCTTTAAAAAATAACTGCATGGTTTGGGGACGAGCTGTCTGTTGTTTTCAAGCAGAAACTGTGCTTAGTTGAAGGAATAGAACTGATATCAGTTATGAATATTTCCGTCAGTCTTGTCTTTTGCTTGTTTATTCTGATGCCACTAGACTTGTATTCATAAATTCACGTGTTTGGTTGAAAGATTTTTGAGGTTAAAATCATACATGTCAGTGCTGAGCCTTTGAAGTTATTGACATCAGAATTTGACCCTTGAATGTAAAAACAGATGTGCTCAGTGTTCAGTCATGCTAACTTGTGAAGAGTAGCTTTTATTTAGCAATCCTGTATTCCTCATCATCCTACCCGAGACTGAGCTTACTGCTGTTGGTGCAGATTGGAATGTGTATTAATATATCTTATATTCATATGGTATTTTCTGTCCTTTCTGTTGTAGTGTGCTGACAGGACACAACCACTATGTGATGTGTGCCCAGTTTCACCCCTCTGAGGACCTGGTAGTGTCAGCCAGTTTGGATCAGACTGTGCGCGTTTGGGATATTTCTGGTGAGCTGCCCAGATCAAGGGGGTACCCAGTGGCAAAGCCCACTTCAAAACTGCAATTGCTGAAAGCCAACTGAGGCAGGAAAGAGGGGTTTGGATCTGAGAGCAGGAAGAGAGCCTGTTGACTGGAGAAGCCTCAGGAGAAAATTAAGATTTCTCTATTGATGGGGACCTATTCCCCTCAGCTGCCATGAAGTCATAGGATATTGGCTGGGAGGGAGCTCTGGGCATCATCTAGTCCACCCTTTTGCTGAAGCAAGTCTTCTGCAACAGTAGATGAGGTGAGCTGTAGTTTTGTGCAGCCAAAAAACCCTCTAAAGATGGAGATTCTGCAACCTAATCTCCCAGTCTGGTTTTATAGCCAATATAGGCAACAAGTATTGCTGTCAGAAGGGAAATAGTGTTGTCAACTGACCAGCTTTGCAGATGTGACAGACTTGTAGGAGGATTTTAGAAATTTCTGGACCACCTATATCCCCTTGAAAAACTCTTGGAGACAGCAATATGTCATTCATTCTGAGAGAAGGATAAAAAGGCCTCTGTTGGGTTTTGGTTTTTTGGGGTTTGGATTTTTTTTTTTTTTTGTAGCCTAGTTGTGGGTGGTGACAGGAAGTTAATATTATTAGGGATTCTTTCAGCTTTTTCAGTCTGCTTGTCAATTTCATAAAATGAAGTGTGGCCTAAAGATCAGGGCAGGAGTTGCAAGTCAAAACTCCAAAGTACTTTGCTGATATCTTAGCTGTTTCTTAGTTATAGAAAGGCCTAGTCACCTAGGCCACAAGGTGACTTAATGGAATGAAATATAATCCCTAAATGAAAAGCTAGAAATGGAGAAAATATTAGATGGAGATAAGGGATGGGTGGGAGGCTGGCAGGGGCAATACTGGTGGTGTTACTGCATAAACTATTCTAGAGACAGGCTTCATCCGACCTGCCGCTCTCACCATTGCAGTTTTGGTTGGGCACACTGTGTTGTTTGTAGTACACGCTCAGACATGGCCAGCTGTGTCAACAGTGGGGGCTGGGGACAGGACATCCTGGTTATTTAAAACCTGTCCCCCTGTCTGTACTGCCAGCATGGGGAGTTTAACAGCTATTCTGCCACTAAGCTTTGCTGCTGCATTCTCCCACAAACACTCTCTCTCAGCAGAGTTCCAGCTGCGAAATTGGTTTGGAGATAGTACAGATCTTTTTTTCTCAGCTGATATGTGATGAGGGGTTTTAGAGACATGGTGAATTATTGACTCAGCTGTCACTCCAGTCAGACATGACACTGTGAGAATACTAGTGTGTGGAAAAACCTACAGAGAGTCGAGAAGCGGATTCAAAATACAATTCCACTCCCCAGTTTTTCCCCCAAATGACTTATGTCCTTAGCAGGATTCTGTTCTGGCTCTAGCAGTCTCCTGGGAAGGGTTATTCCCCCATTTTGTCTGATGTCTGTTGTGCACATAATCCTAGTCATAGAGAGCATCATTTGGTGTTGAGCTTTAACTCCATTTCTAAGTGCTGCTATTAACTTGCAGCTTCTGCTGACATCAGTGGGGATTTTTTTCAGCAGGTTTTGGGATTATGAGCACTGGTTCTTTGATGCCCTCAGTTAAGTGAGTTTAAAGGTCACATTGCAAAATCCTCCTCCCCAAACTGTGACCCTCAGCAGAGAGTGTGAGGGATGAGGAGCATGACCCAGACTGGGCACCAGAATGTGAAGATGGCCCTGTTGCTTTGAATTCCTATACAGATAGTGCTCCTTGGTTTGAAACCTGCTGCAAAAGGATCTTCAATGCAAAACAAGTATGCTCAAGGTTAAAGGGTCTGTTTCCTGCTAATCTCCTGAGAGAGACTGTGTGAATGCAGTCAGAATAAGCTTGTTTAGATATATTAAAATGCATGAACGTTTGTGTTGTGTTATTCACCTATGCTGTGGAATGAAGTCCTTGCTCATGACGCTGATATTAACCTGCAGAAACTACAAAATAATCTTCTGTTTTTCCTCTGTCTCTTTATAAGTATTAACCCCCAAGGAGGGTCTTAGTGGTCTTACCCTGATCAGACTGCTTTTGTGTGTGCTCTAACATCACACACCAACTCCTGTTTAACCTTACTCATGGTTGGCAAATGTTGACGTCTGATGCTTGGCAGGAAACTCCCTTGTTCTGTCAGGGCTCTGTTTAGTCGATCTGGATGACCAGCTTAAGTGAGGATCACCTGAAGGTTTGGGCTGGCAATGTTGAGAAGCCCTGGGACTGGGAGGACCTGAGCTGAGAGTCCCCAGATAGCATCTGTAGACCTAGACTGCCTCTCTCTGAGCACCCTCAGTGGATATATGGTGATGGCTGGCAAAACCTTTGGTACAACTTCAGCTTCCACTGCACTTCTCTGATTACCCACTGAATGTGGATGGATTACAGGGGCAGGAAAGAATCTGAGCCCAGCAATGAAAGAGTCTGCACCCGAGAGCCCTCTTTAAGAGTTTCCATTGAATAAGAGAATAGACCAAAAGAATTTGCAAAGCACTGTCTGCTTTCTTTCTCTCCTAACTTGCAACTTGTCATTCACAGTGAGCATGTTGCCCCTTCACTCTGGTTATTTTAATACCTGTTCTCCTGAGTGCTTGTGTGCATGAGCTGAGTCTCCTTTTCAGATTTTTTTTTTTTAACAGTTGACCTCAGAATGCCTAATATCTGCCTTTCTGCCACAAGTCCTTTTTCTGTCCCTGCTCCCTCCCCAGAGCAACACAGGAGGCTGGTGTGTTCTGTGAGTGTCCTGCTTTTCCTCTCAATTTGTGCAGTTATGCCAGAAATTTTTCACTTGTGTCCCAGTCCTGTTTCACTGGCTTGTCAAAGGCTCAAGTGTTTTCCCTTCCAAAAGTCTGGTGTTTCTTCACTCATCTTTTTTGGATTATGGATGTTTTATTCCTCCTTTCTGGGGTACTTTGTGTCAGCTTTGTAGAAGTATCTACTCAGCCATTCAAGTCTTTCACTGTTACCTGGGCCATCTGTGTGTGCACCTCACTCAGTGCGCTGAGCATCTGTGCTTTGCTGTGAGACACTGCTTAACATGTTGGTTTCATTAGACTAACTTTGCCAGAGAGGCTGTTGAGATGTTGAGCTGTTAATCCATGAGGAGTTTGGGAATCAGAATTGCAACAAGAAAATAATAATTTTTTGTCTTCAGTATTGTTTGTTTTCTTCTTACATTTCCCTCTTTCTTGGGATCCACACCAGTGCAATTCTCCTTTTATCCTAAACAATTTTTTCTTATCCTTGATAAATTTCATGGTAGCATCCTTGGGCCAAGTACTTAAATGGAAAAGTACATTTTCTAAGTTTTGTTTTAGAGTGTTACATGTACAGTCTTTTCCCTGTGCACTGTTGGAGGAGAAGCTTTTCCCGATTCTCAGTTTCCCTATTGTGTTCTGTTGGGTTTTAATGAAGGACAGCACATACAGGTCTGTTTTAACTTGGATGACTTAGTTTTCTTCAGAATTGGGAACAGTCTTTATTTCATACAGTTTTAGCTCCAGAAAATATTTTGTGTCCAGGCAGATTGTTCAAATCCATAACCAAGAGGTCATCAAAGTGGCATGGGTGAAAGTGTCCTGAAAGTTGCAAGCTTAGATTAGCAAAGGGGTCAGAGGGAGAAAAATCGGAATGCGTTGGTCCTCCTTTGCTGAGGTGCTGCTGTCTGTGTCCCAGTGAGCTGAGGTGATCCTTTGTACGATTTGCTGCATTGCAAACTTTCTTTTTGGTGTGTCTAATCAGAGCTTGAGCTTTTGGAGGAAGTGGAAGGGAGTCCTGGATGTTTCTCACCCTCTTTCAAGTTCCCAGCACAGGGAGAGCGCTCAACTTGTTGCTAAATTAGAAACATTGTCTTGATAATATGATTTTTGCTTCCTCCACCCCTGCTTCTCCTTCCTCTTTGTTCCACAAGGCCTAAGGAAGAAGAACCTGTCCCCTGGAGCTGTGGAATCGGATGTCAGGGGAATAACAGGGGTGGATTTGTTTGGAACAACGGATGCGGTTGTGAAGCACGTTCTTGAGGTACAGTGTCAATGTGTGTGTGCAGTACAACCTTTTCAGATTTATTTAGCAAAATCTCTGTAACACAAATGGTCCTCTAAAAGCCCAGGAAAACAGCAGAGGAAGAAAAGAGTTGAAACACCTGACTCAGCTCTGTAGAGTTATATGCTCTTTAGATTACAGCATTACTTTTTCTGAGTTTAAAATCTGAAATCTGGAGATGTTTGCACTGTAACCAAACAGATACAGTTTTCTCTGTACAGCCAAAAGCACGGTTAAATAGCAGATGTTATTGCCTTGTGTTACTGGAAGCAACAGAGGAGATTATGGTAGAGACAGCCTTCTGTAATGGCTTGTTAAAGCTAGGAAGCAGTGCTGCTCTGCTGCTGAGCATCAGCTTTGCTCTACTGGTGAAGAACGGTATCCACAAAGCTTATTATTGTGGGCATCTATAATCTTACTATCTGTAAGCATTTGGTATGAGCAACATGGTGTATAAAAACAGTGAAAGCTGTGTCTTGGCAAGCCTGTCTGCAGTCTTTGTTGCTTTGTCCTTCCTTTGCTCATTCCATTCAGTCACCAGATTGCTTCGAGTGACTGTTTTCTTTTTGCCTGTAGGGCCACGATCGTGGGGTGAACTGGGCTGCCTTCCACCCTACAATGCCACTTATTGTGTCGGGAGCTGATGATCGGCAAGTGAAGATCTGGCGGATGAATGGTAAGAGGATTCTCCAGGGGGAGCCCACAGGGAGAAGGGGGTTAAGAGTTGAAATTTATGTTTGAATATCTGTAGGCTGAACCTGGAGGTAATTTACACTTTGCAAATGTGTCTGTATGATAGAGTGGTAAATAATCCCAAGCAGCGTTGGCTTTTGCAATTTGAGGAGAGCTCAGTTCTCTAGCGAACACTTCTAGCTTCTTCTGGTTTGCATGCACTGCTGAGCAGAAGTTTGTAGGAGTACAAAAACTTGACTGTGAAGTTTTTTGAATATGTAAGACATGGAGATTATTCGAGAGCCAGAAGCCCTCCATCAGGACCGGTTGTGCTTTTGTCAGCTCAGTCCAACTAAACTATATACAATTCTTATCACCTCTTTAGTAATCTAGCTTATCTGTCTCTCTTAGGTGAGCTGTGGTAGTGGTTAGGGAGAGGTGATAAATGTAATAATAATAATAATAAAATTGTATGATAGAGTGGTAAATAATCCCAAGCAGCGTTGGTGATGATTGCAGAGAATGGTATAGTAACTAGTGGCCGATGCAGTTTGCTTTATAATAAAGCACTTGCTCTGCTTCCGCTATGGCAGAGCTTAACCTGCTTAAGTGTTATTTTCCTCATTCTTTTCCACTTCTTGTTAGAATCGAAGGCCTGGGAGGTTGACACTTGCCGGGGGCATTACAACAATGTCTCGTGCGCTGTCTTTCACCCACGGCAGGAGCTAATACTCAGCAATTCAGAAGACAAGAGTATCCGTGTCTGGGATATGTCTAAACGGTTAGTGCTTGTCAAGCATCTGACTCAATCTTATTACAAAAGTTTTTACATGTATGAAAGACCTACAGTTATTCTTAGAGAAACCGAACACTAGCAGTTCTTATAGTGTTTGATAATTCATGAATGAGAAGCCGTGTTTTTCACATTCTCTGTCCCTTTGAGACACATGTTAAGAGCAAGGCTTTTAATTGTCTGAAAGCAAGTGGAAGAGGGCTGACTTGTCTAGTGATACTGCTGCTGCAAATATGTTAAATGAGAATATATTATTTGACAGAAGGCTTTGAATGCAGTATTTTTATGCTCTGTGGACGACTTGTGCTGAATGCTGGAGATGGTCTGGATGGCAAAACTTAGGATCTTCATTTTGGAAACTGAAGTTTACGCCAAGGTTTCCATTTTGTTTATATTCTTTATTCCTTTTATTGCACATTTAGCACAGGTGTCCAGACCTTTCGGCGTGATCATGATCGCTTTTGGGTATTGGCTGCTCACCCCAACCTCAACCTCTTTGCTGCAGGTAAAAAAAGCTCCTACTCAGTGTCTGATAGGTTGCTGTGAAGAGAAAACGTTTTCCATATAGGAAATCCATATAGGATTTGTTTTTCTTAGCACACTTTGCAGAACACACTGACTTGCAGATGCTTTTGTTAAATGTATTGTGGGGAAAAAGATCCTTATTTACTAGAGCACAATCTCATTGTATCAGCTGTAGTTCAAAGCTAGAACAAGATAGGCTCTGCATTAACTAGCTAAATGTTCTAAGGCTAAGAAGGGTTGGGATAGATCCTAGGGGAACCCATGCTGGACTATTAACGCTTAAAGAAATGCGTGACAGCAAGGCAAAGTGTTTCTAGAAGAGCGTCAGATCTTAGATTTATTAAGAAGCCTAAAGGGGTGTGGGCCTTTAGGAGGAATTACTTAATTCAGTCAGGCTGAGGTGTAGCAGACATGGCTCCAGTCATTGGTTATGATTTTTGTTGGCTCTTTCTTGGTTTGAAGGGCTTGGTAGTGTCATCTTCATAATGAGAAAAAAACCCACAGGATTTAATTCACGTTTGAATTCTTGCACGCCTTTTCTCAGGCCATGACGGTGGCATGATTGTATTCAAACTGGAGCGTGAGAGGCCTGCTTATGCTGTGCATGGGAACATGCTGTATTATGTGAAGGACCGTTTCCTCCGCCAGCTTGATTTCAACAGTTCAAAAGATGTTGCTGTCATGCAGCTGCGAAGGTAGGAGATGGTGCTCGTTGTTTTACAAGAGGTGTTGCCAGTATCCTGAATCCCTTGTTAGTTTCTTGCTTACAGATAGGTTGTATTATTGTATTCGCATACTTCAGTTTCAGCTGACTCTTCTGTCAGATGAACTTCCAAAGCCTACAAAAAGTTTTTTAGGTCAATTTTTATCTGTGCATAGATATAATTTTATTTTTTTTAATTAGTTTTAAGTCTCAAGCTGAAGGGCCAGCTCTTTCATTCAGGAAATGCTCAAGCTCTTAGAGTGTTTCCAAATGATTTTGATTCAGGAAATTAATCAAAATGGAGCTTTTCTGGTAGTTGGTATATTTCAGAGAATGAAGAGCATTTACCAGAAGATGACTTTAGTAGAAACAATCTTGGTCCACTCTAACTTTCTCTTTTCTTCATGACTCTTCTTTTCTTCAGTGGTTCCAAGTTCCCTGTGTTCAATATGTCATACAACCCAGCTGAGAACGCCGTCCTTCTCTGCACAGTAAGTCAGTTTTGCTGCATAATATGCTAAAGAACTTTCCATGAGGCTGTGAATGTTGGTTCTGTGAAATCCTATCTCAAAATGGGTTTTTCCCCTTCTCTGCAGAGAGCCAGTAACTTAGAGAACAGTACTTATGACCTATACACCATTCCCAAGGATGCAGACTCCCAGAATCCGGATGGTAGGCATTTCTTATTTCACATTAGTCCTTGTGCATGTTTATTACTATGTAGCTGTCCCCTCCTCCGCTCTCCAACTGTGTGTGTTTATATATAAAAAAAGCTTCTTTTCTCTAAGCCTCTCTTGTTGGACTCTTTCTCTGTGTTTCCCAATGCCCCTGCAGCACACATCATTTGGCAGGCTTCCTGCTCACTATATCACACTACACTGACTTGAAAAATTCATGTTCATCTCAAACTTTTACTGCTACAAATATATATTTTATAATTTTGTTATTAGGAACTTTCTGTTTTCCCTTTCAACGCAGCAGGCAGCCTTCCTGGCTTGTCGACAGAGATGGATTTTAACCAGATATGTTTTGTTCTAAGAGGTTTTATACTCTGAAAAGTGGCTGTAAAAATGACAATGCCAGGGTGCCAGTAGTCATTCTTTCTCTCGGCAAATTCCAGATCAGTTTTGTGCAATTTACAAATCAGAACATGATTTAGGAAAAAAAAAATAATTCTTTCTCCTAACTATGAATTCCATTTGGGATCTGAAACTCCAGCTGGTTCCTCCTGCCTCTGTCGTCACAGCAGTAAAGATTTTGAAATGAGTGGGAGTGATGAATGAGTTAGACTGGAATCCAGCTCACTTATTCATCGATTTATTGATTTCTGTGGGTCTAATGAAGGGAGGATTTCTTTGCTGAGTACAGTCAGCAGGTGTATTTGGAGAGAGAAAGAGAAAGGGAGCTTTATGGTAACTTTACATAGATTAAATGTTACTGAATGTTTTTCAAATATTTAGTTTGATTGAGATGTTCAATGCTGACTTGTCTGGGGACACCCAGCTTGTGACCCTTTAAATGAGGAAAAGGGGATATTCTTCTTGCAGAGGAAGAAATGTCTAGGCCTCATGAAAACCATGCACTTTTAGTGCATTTTCAAGAATAGCATAAAATTCTACTGGTTGGTAGGTATCTTCTCCAACAAGCTGTTATGTGTGCAACCTTCTGATGATCTCCCAGGACTATAATGTAGGTATTTAACACGTGCCTTGGAGTTGTCATCCTCATGTCCTTCAGCTTATTTACCTGACCTACAAGGGAAGCTTTCTTGTCACTCTTTAACAGTCTTCTGGGTAGTATATTTCAATCATTTTCTGCCTGATCTACAGTCGGCGTTAAAGACTTAAAGCCAGTAAAAATGTTGCATTGTGGAAGTTCAGAAAAACAGTTGAAGTTGCCATCAGAAAACCCCAGGCAGAGCTGGGAATTGAATTCGGACAAGTCTTTCTTGTGTTGGGTACTAAATGAGGGCTGAGGGGCAAGCCAGTCAGGTTTAAATCATCATTTGTTAGGATGTAGATCTGCCACAAATGGCACTATGCTTGGTGAAGTAGTGCTTGGTCTAGCGCGTGAATCTCCAAAAACACTTGGGTTGAGCAGCAGGACTGGTGAGAAAAGGGGCTGAGAGCTAAAGAAAATTTTATTTTACCAAAACCAGCAGCAGCTCTCTCACTCTGTTCCCTTCCGCTGCTGCAAAAAGCCCTCTCCACATCTGATACACATCCTGCAGTACTGTTCTTCCTGTGCTGTCTGACATGCAGAGTGCTGTGTTTGTATTAGCATTTTAAAACTGGGAGAACAGCTGCGTGCTGGGGAGAGTGCAGCCTTTCTCCTCCAGCTCGTTATATCAGTTTGTGGGGGGGAGAGAGAGGGGGGCTTACGTTGAAGCCGGGACCCTCGCTGCTCAGTTCGTTTGGCCAGCAAGGCTCTGCTCGTTAGCTTGACAGACGGTGCTGTCGCCCAGGATGGCCTGCTTCAGCGCCAAGCAGTGGCATTGGCGGTACAGACAGCCACTTGTCTTGTGCCTTGGCTGGAGAGAAGGGCTGGCGCTGGCCACACTGAGATCTGAAAGGACATCAGGGGAGGAAATGAGTCTTTTGAATAGCCTCAGGTTAAACATGAATTACTAGGAAGCAGCTACAACAGCCAAGATGGGATCAAACAAGACTGACTAATGTGTTGCCATAAGAGCCTGCCAGAGGTTTTATTCACTGCCTTCGTTTTGCTCTCCCTAGCCCCTGAAGGGAAGCGTTCCTCCGGGCTAACAGCTGTGTGGGTAGCTCGTAACCGCTTTGCAGTCCTGGATCGCATGCATTCGGTAAGGGGACAAGCTTAATAGGGTCATCTTTTTAACAGGGTATGTTGTCATTTGGAAGCATGCAGATGGAAAGTGGGGAGATTGGGTTAACAGAATTATTGGAGATCCAAGTAGACTGGCAAAGCATTGTCAGTAGAGAGTGGGCTGCAGACGTACATGAAGAAATATAATACAGTGAAAATGTATTTGAAATATTATTTAACTTCTTTGACAGTACATCTTAGCTCAGTTGCTGGAAGCCTGCTAGAGCAGGTGAGTTCAGGAATAAAAGCTGACCAGAACAGGACTGTGAAGCCACCCAGGTCACTTTCACAGAATGAAAGTAATGGGGAAATGGTAAAAATACAGGTTAGATTTTTAATAAAGCTCTTTGTTCTCACTTGTGGAGTGCAATAGGAGAAAGAAGGGGGAAAGACAGTCATGGAAAGTTTTCTCTGCTTGAATTTACTTGATGTGAAGGGGAAGAAAAGTCTTGCTCTTTGCCCCTTGCAGGAATTGTATTTTTTCTTTTTTTTTTTCTTTTTCTTTTTTTTTTAAAATAATTCAGGGTGTTTTTTGCCTTAGTAAATTCAAATTTATTTCATGCCTTTTCTGTTACTCCTCCCTGCCTTTCCCTCCTCCACTTGCCGTTCACCCCTCTCAACTTCATCATTTCCTTTTTCTATCTACACTGTGTTCTCTCTCGCTTTTCCCTAATATTACTTTGTTCATATACTCATTGTAGAGGGGGTTTGCAAACTGTATCAGCCAGCTAGTAATGACAGCAGTGGGGCTGAAAAGGAAGGATACACTGTGTATGCACCCTGGCAAACTTGAGGTTGGGTTTTCTAGCAGGATAAAGTCTGATCCTGCTTTGAGAAAAGCTGCAGCTCTTATTTTGCCTCTTGTCACTGAGATTCAGCTATACAAAATTTCTGAGTTAAAATAAACCTAAATTTCTTTGTTGAATCTACCTAACTGTCCTGTGCTGTTACATTTCCTCTTATCAAATGGCAGATCCTAATCAAAAACCTGAAGAATGAGATCACGAAGAAGGTGCAGGTGCCGAACTGTGATGAGATTTTCTACGCTGGCACAGGGAACCTGTTACTGAGAGATGCAGACTCCATCACCCTCTTTGACGTGCAACAGAAGCGGTAAGATCCAGTCTGCAGGGAGAAGTTTTAATATTGTAATCCTGCTGGTGTATGCCCTCTGGGGACAAGTAATAGCTATTAATGCACTCCAGAATTTAGCATCAGCTGCAGGCTCTGTCAGACTGATCCAAACCACGGCTAACAACTGTTATGAAGAGCAGAGTGTAAACATAGCCAAGGTGCAATTTATGCTGCAGGCATCGTGCCATTGATCACAGGGAGATGTGTGCCATACCCTTGTAAATCCCGTGACTACAGAATTGGGTGCTATAAAAGTGGAGAGAAATCAAAAACCCCAAACTCAATCAAGCTAAGCTTGCCTGATGTCTTGTCCCTTAGGTTTTATATCTGCTCAGAATGCTCTTTTAGCAGCATGTTTGTGCTGGTGTATGTGTTGCTAGCCACAAAGAAACAGGCAAGGAGCTGGTGCTTTTGGCCATCTTGGTAGGCTTGAGAAGGTTCTGGATTATCTACAGATAGATACGGTCTATGTTGATTGCTTATGTCCCAGAACTTGTCTCATTTCCTTATTTGTATGCCTTTGTCTTACTAGAATTGTTGGGAAAGTTACAAGTAAATCAAACAATGCAAATGCTGCTTGGAAATACCTTATTTCCCTCGTTTGGTTAAATCTATCCCTAAAACCCCCTCAGAAATCCAGGTTTTGAAGTCAATTGTCATACAAATATATTTGTTTTTGCACAGGTATGGGGAGAGGTTTGTTTTGCTGTACTGGACTGCAGAGACACTCAGTTCTGCCTCATGATTTTATAGCTCCAGAGTGGCAAAAAGGGGCTTCAGCGCACCTGCAAATTGGGTTCAGGGTGTTGAGCACTGGTAGTTATCATACAGCTTGATCATAGAGCTTGCTGTTGGAGGGATATTGTTCAACTCTCTGATGTCAGTGCTGTCCTTTCCCAGAACTCTGGCCTCAGTGAAGATCTCCAAGGTGAAATACGTCATCTGGTCAGCTGACATGTCCCATGTAGCTCTGCTGGCTAAGCATGGTAAGTGGTGGTGGGGTGCAGTGTTTCACGTGGATCCTAGAGCACACTAGCTCCTTCCTTGGTTGGGAGCAGTGTCCCTGCAATCATGGCCTGCTAGAGAAACCATTCAATGCCATGGCTAGCAGTGAAGGTGCAGCTGAAGACATTCACAGTGTGAGCCCTGCCACTTTGTCTCTTCAGCAAAACCTTTCCACAAGTTTGTAAAACAGAGGGCTTCTTGTGCTCTTCAGAATGATCCAGCTAATCTCTTTCATAAAGCAAAGGCAGATAGTGACAATTTAGTTGTGGTTGCTGTCATATCCTTATTGTCTGACACTCTGAATATAGTCTCTGTTGCTGGGACTATGGAAGAGAGAAGCCATAATTCAGAGGCAGGTGTTTAACCTTAGAGGGTTCCCTAGCCTTATTTCTTTTGGCTTTCCTCTCCAGCCATCATGATCTGCAACAGAAAGCTGGAGTCACTGTGTAACATCCATGAAAACATCCGTGTCAAGAGCGGTGCCTGGGATGAAAGTGGTGTTTTCATCTATACTACCAGCAATCACATCAAATACGCTGTCACCACCGGGTGAGTCTGGGAGTCATGCGCTGAGTCCTTGAACTGGCAGGCCTTGTGCAGACTACCATGGGGTTTTTTTGGCAGACTCCAAAGCTGGTGCTTGTGAAACAGCACTTCTGTTACAGCATGGACGTACCCAAATACAGCTAGAGCTAAATACTCATGTTTGGTTGCTCACCCTGTGCGCTGGTATTTTTATCGCTGGGCTGGATGGCTGCACTGTTCCTCTGACTGGGGCTTGCTTTTATAATGCAGGCTAAAATAACATACAGAGTGTTGAGACTTCTTTGAGGTAGGGAATGTAGTCATGCACGTGTTGTGTTGGTGTGCATGTTATGTGTGTGCTGTGTTGGCATAGGGATCATGGAATTATCCGCACCCTGGACCTGCCTATCTATGTTACCCGTGTGAAGGGGAACAACGTGTACTGCCTGGACAGAGAGTGCCGCCCCAGGGTCCTCACGATTGATCCCACAGAATTCAAATTCAAGCTGGCATTGATCAACAGAAAGTATGATGAGGTGAGGAGATGTAAGAAACCCTGCACTCTTCCTTGATATATACCTGAGGGTAAAGGAAGTTGTTGACGGCTTCAGTGCCTGGGCCTTTTCTTTGCAGGTGCTGCACATGGTGAGAAATGCTAAGCTTGTGGGCCAGTCCATCATTGCCTACCTGCAGAAAAAGGGCTACCCAGAGGTGGCCTTGCACTTTGTCAAGGATGAGAAGACCCGTTTCAGCCTGGCACTGGAGTGTGGCAACATTGAGGTGAGGCAGCAGGTGGTGCTGTGAGAAAGGCACGTCTTTTGGGGCATTGCTTCCAAACCTTACTTTTTGCTGCAAAGAGGAGGAATATTGGGAAGAAGAAGTGTTAGCCGAGGGTGATAGAGTTGAGGATGACAGCAGCCTTACTAAGGTGCAGGCCTTCGGATAGGGGCATGATTTAGTGCGGTGATCCTTGTAATCCCATGCTTTCCATCGCGGGCATTATCAACAGAAGCCTGCAGATAAAGTTGCTTTCTGCAAAGCCTTTGTAACCACATCAGTTCTCTTGTTAGATTGCTCTGGAAGCAGCCAAAGCTCTGGATGACAAGAATTGCTGGGAGAAACTGGGAGAAGTGGCGTTGCTGCAGGGAAATCATCAGATTGTGGAGATGTGCTACCAGCGCACCAAGAACTTTGATAAGCTTTCCTTCCTCTATCTCATCACTGGCAATCTGGAGAAGCTTCGGAAGATGATGAAGATAGGTGAGTGGCAAGATGGTGGCAAAGAAGGATGAGATAAAGAGGATCTGAGTGTCATTCCCAGAGGGAGTGAGTGGCATCACAGTGGAGGCTAAGAACAGCAAAGCTATTGTGACTTTTTTTTTCCTTTTGGTTTAGCTGAGATCCGTAAAGATATGAGTGGCCACTATCAGAATGCCTTGTATCTAGGAGATGTGGCAGAGAGAGTGAGGATCCTGAAGAACTGTGGGCAAAGTGAGTAATATCAGACTAACATGTGTCCCTGTTGTCTGGGGAGAAGCTGGGGAGGTTGTTGGGATGAACAGTAATCTCTGGAGACAGATCATCATAATCTTTTACCTGAGAAACTGAATCGGATGAGCAGAAAGTAACCCAAGAGCTAGAATACCATCCAGGAAACCTGAATCAACTGTAGAGCATATTCAAATGATCAGTTGTTGCCTACACATTCTAGTCCTAAATCCAGTAACAGCCCCAAAGGTGTGATTCTACACTTTGGTATGCTGCTAATCTTTCCTTTGTGACAGTGTGGCCATGCATGCAGGTATGAGAAATTTTCTTTCTCTAGGCAATGAAGAACCCGCACTCACGTTAGCTGTATCTCATTTCAGAGTCCCTGGCCTATCTCACGGCTGCAACTCATGGTCTGGATGAGGAAGCTGAAAGTCTGAAGGAAACATTTGATACTGAAAAGGAAACGGTTAGCAAACTGACTTAATGCTTTCTACTTCAAGAGCTCTGGAGTTTGGGAAGAGGATGACAGTGGGATCTGGTGTTAGTGTGACTGGCTAGGCAGCTTCTTTCTGGGAGGGAGGAACCATCTCCATTCCAGTTGCCACTTATCAGGCTTGAGACTGTCTGTGCTGCTTGGAGGCGGGTAGGTCAAAGAATGGGATTTTCCTTATGTGGCCTTTAACTGTTTTTTGCTCCTCTCTGCTCAGATTCCAGACATTGATCACAATGCAAAGCTGCTGCAGCCTCCTGCTCCTGTCATGCCTCTGGATACCAACTGGCCATTGCTGACTGTCTCCAAGGGGTTCTTCGAAGGAACAATTGCTAGCAAAGGTATTGCTTTGTATTTGGAAAGTTGCATTAAGCTGGGATATGCAAAATGGAGATGTTTGTCCCCGTGGTTCCTGAACTGTTGCTGTTAACCTCAGGTTTGTTGTGTGTTACCAGCAGATGTTGGAATTGAGCTTGGCATTTACACCGTCTTTAGCAAATCTCTCAAATCTTTGGCCTTTTAGCACAAGACAGGACTTGACAATTGGAGGGGAGGGTGCTGGCCTAATGTAATTCTTTGCTTAACACCTGACCCACTTGGAGATTTGTCAATGAAGGATCCTACCCTTTTTGTAGGCAAAGGGGGTGCCTTAGCTGCCGATATTGATATTGACACTGTTGGCACCGAAGGCTGGGGAGAAGATGCAGAGTTGCAGCTGGATGAAGGTGGGTGAATCCAAGAGTTTTTCTTGCAGAAGTGTAAGTCTGTGCCTGTGTAAGAGCTCTGACTGTTTCCCCCCTGCCCCCTCTGTGCAGATGGCTTTGTGGATGCTGGAGAAGGCTTTGGAGAGGAAGGTTTAGGTAAAGGCCAGGAAGAAGGAGGTGGATGGGAAGTTGAAGAAGATTTGGATCTTCCCCCTGAACTGGTAGGAGGCTTCTAGGAGGCTTCTTAAGTAGCACAGTTGTAGTTACTTGGGAAGGCAATGACAGCTTGTGGTGGTGGTTGTGGTGGGGGAAATGTGTTACGGGCTTCTTCAGTGACTTGGTCACCACAGCTGTGGCCAGCTCTCATTGCATCTGGGTGCTGGAAACTTCCACACTAATCACTGCTCTGTGTGTTCCCCCAGGATGTTCCTGCTGGTCCAGCAGGAGCAGCAGAGGATGGATTCTTTGTGCCACCCACCAAGGGCACCAGCCCAGCTCAGGTAGTGGCACAAGTCTTTGACTGTCTTTCTCAGAAACTTTCTACTTTGGCGCTTGTTTTTTTGGGTTCAGTCCTTCTTGTTAACACTCATCTGTGAGCACAGCATAGGGACTTTCTTAAGGGGGGTTACGGATGATAAAGGATAGATAAGACAAATCTGTGTGTATACACAATTTCTCTTGTATATGTTCCCCTTCCATTCTTGTAGGTGTGGTGTAACAATTCTCAGCTTCCTGTTGACCACATTCTGGCAGGCTCCTTTGAGACAGCAATGAGAGTAAGTTTTCCCTGGAGTTTCTAGGGAAAAGATTGTGCCCTTGTCCCCATATACTTTTGTCTCTGATCCAGTCTGAAGCTTCATTTTGTGTCCTTTTGTGAATCATTTTGTGCATTTTTTTTTCTCTGGGTATAAAATAAGAGGTGCTGTGAGCCTGAGTGATGTCTGTGTGACCTTTGTACAGCCCTGGACAAGATTTACTCAGCAGACCAATGTGTCTATTTCAGCTCCTCCATGACCAGGTAGGAGTAACAAACTTTGGACCCTACAAGCAGCTGTTCCTGCAGACCTATGCCCGTGGCCGTACAACCTACCAAGCCCTGCCATGTCTCCCTACCATGTATGGATACCCACATCGCAACTGGTAAGCAATTGGGTTAGCTCTTTTTCTGTGCTTTTTAACTTGTGCCATATACCTCCCAGACTCCTTGACAGTTGTAGCCAGAAATGTCTCCTCCCTGTGTTGTGATCGGAGGAGCCTTCCTGTTTGCTGGATATAAATAGGGAGCATTCTGTCTGTAGTGGGATTTTTCTGCTGTTTGATGTAAAGATTTTAAAGAACTGCTTTCATGTTTTTTTAGAGACTAAATCCAGGGTGAGGCAGTTGGGATGCTGTGTTTTCTAGCACTAATGCTCTGGCTCTGACAAAGCTGGTCTGAAGTATCTAGAGAACCACAGGTTTGTTTTTACAGTGGTGCCTGGAAGCCACTGTAGAAAAATGAGCCAGACTTTCCAGCCTGCGCTAATGCAGAGAGGGCTGGGCATTGTGGGTGGCAGAATTATGGAAGCACATATGTCTTTTGTGCTAAGCTAATGGCAAAGAAAAACAGCGTGGCCCTAGGTCAAAACATCTCAGTCGAGCTGACAATATGAGTGTTCCTGCTGGCCACTGTAGTGGTCCCATTTGTACACCCAACCCCTCTTTGGTGCCCCCAGGAAAGAAGCTGGCTTGAAGAATGCCCTCCCTGCCATTGGACTGAAACTCAATGACCTGATCCAGCGCTTGCAGCTGTGCTACCAGCTCACTACGGCTGGCAAATTTGAGGAGGCCGTGGAGAAGTTCCGTTCCATCTTGCTCAGTGTGCCCTTGCTGGTGGTGGACAACAAGCAGGAGATTGCTGAGGTGAGATGCATACTCTTCGGTCTGTTATCTGTGTGCCTGTGGGGCAGGAGGCCAAATGCCTGACTCTGTCTCCCTCTCTGAAAGGCCCAGCAGCTGATAGCCATTTGCCGGGAGTATATTGTAGGACTCTCAATGGAGATTGAGCGAAAGAAGCTGCCCAAAGAGACCCTGGAACAGCAGAAGCGAATCTGTGAGGTACAGAAACTCTGTAAATTTCTTCACCATGAGGGGGAAGTAGCCTTTAGGTTTAAAAAGGCATTGGAAATCCCGAATTCGGCCATTTCCTCCTTTAAAGTGGATGTGGCAGTGATTACTTGGGAGGGGTTTCTTGCAGCATTTTCAGGGTATCCAGTTATTTACGTGTTTGGTAGTGATTGTATCCCTACTTTCCCTCCTTCTCCCTAATGCAGATGGCTGCCTATTTCACCCACTCCAACCTGCAGCCTGTCCACATGATCTTGGTGCTCCGTACTGCTCTCAACCTCTTTTTCAAACTCAAAAACTTCAAGACAGCTGCTGCTTTTGCTCGTCGGCTGCTGGAGCTGGGTCCAAAGCCTGAGGTGGCCCAGCAGGTATGTCTGTGAGGTGCATGTGTAGAAATACCTGCTGTGGCAGACCCTATTTGGACTGCTTCCTAGCTGCCTCTCTGGTCGATGTGGTTGCTTTTTGCAGACTCGCAAGATCTTGTCAGCATGTGAGAAGAATCTCACTGACACCTACCAGCTCAACTATGACATGCACAACCCCTTTGACATCTGTGCTGCCTCTTACCGACCCATCTATCGTGGCAAACCCGTGGAGAAGTGTCCACTCAGCGGAGCCTGCTACTGCCCTGAGTTCCATGGGCAGATCTGCCGCATCACTACAGTAAGAGAGTCTCAACGTCTATTACCACCCACTCCTAACCTGTGATGTTTCCCTTGAGAGTCCCCTCCAGCAGCTTCCCCCATGCTTGCCCCTAACTTGGCATAGGTTTTGGGTGAAGTTGAATGTTGGAGGGCTTGGCATGTGCGGTGGAACAGTTTGGGAATTGTGAAATACTGTGTAGTTTAAATGCTACCTTCAGGGACCGACATTGCAGTGATCAGCAGCATGTGTTCTTGAGAACTGTCTAGGCTCTGAACGCTGCACACGGGGTTGGGCTGTTGAGTTGCTTTTAAGCATTAATCATCTCCCTTTTATTCCTCAGGTGACGGAGATTGGCAAAGATGTCATCGGGCTGCGGATCAGCCCACTCCAGTTCCGCTAGGGCATGCCTGTCCTGGGGAGGTGTGAGATCAGAGGGAAATGGTCTCGTTTCACAGCACAGTGCAGAAACTTTCACCTCCCATCATTCCAGCTTTAGTCTAGTCTCTTCACCATAGCCATGCCTGTGCTGTGTCTTACCTGCTCTTCCCCACCCAGGAATGCTGTAGTGACACTCTTAGCTGCTTCCAAGTAGTAGCAACTTGCACTTCTGTTTCCAGATCCAGCTGATGTTGAAGTTTCTATGTACCATCATCTCAAGAAAAATCTTTTCAGAGGTTAAAGGGTGGCTCTTGCTGAGCCCTGGTTACCACACATCATGCTCTGTAGAAACTGCTTGAGAGGCAGCAACTGCCTCTTGTATCCTTTTGTGTTAGGCTCCTGAAAGAAGAGCTCAAAAACCCTGCTGCAACCTGGACAGCAGGAAGAGCCAAGCCTGGTTCTCACAGGAATGTGGCACTGTCTGGAACCAGGGCCAGCACAGAGCCTGTCCCTGCTCCGGGGCAGCTCTGCTCCCATTGGAAGTGGCAGGAGAACAGCTCAGCATCCAAGTGCTAGTGTTGACTTTTTGTTTTGTTGTCCTAGCAATGTTTCTCAAAATAATCAGCTTCTCTCATGAATAAAGTACATTGACCATCTTGATCTTCCTGTTCTGTAGCTCAGTTGGCCTTGCTGAGACAGAAGAGACGTTAGACTTTTCAGCCCCTCCTCCTCCCTCTTTTGTGCTCTTAAGCTACCAGACTTGGTGGGTTTTGAAGTTTCCAGAAAATGGAGGCTGTAGTCCTGAAATAATTTATCATGCCAGCAGAGGCTGCTTCCGCCAATTATTAATGTGTAATTGCTGTTGCCAGTGCTCAAATTATCCTTATTGGTAATGCTTCTGTCTTTGCATTTACCTTGTGTAGTTGTACCCTTTAGTATTACTGTACCTTTCCCCACGGTACTTAACAGGCTGGAGGATCTCCAAAGCCAGGCAGGTTGTAGTTTCTGGCAGTGACAAGGATGAGAACATGCATGACCTAGAGATCCTGCTCCCTTTGTGGCTGGACTGCTTTCCTAGTGGTTTCTCTTCACTGATGATGCTGAAATAAAACCATGCCTTACGCTAGGATTTTAAACCTTTTATTTTATACATAAAAATGAGGACTGGGGATGTCCCCATCTTAAGGGCACTGCTTCCAGCTTTGCATTGGTCTTTTTTGAGGAATGTTCACAGTGGTGGGGGAGACACAGGAGCCAGGTCTAGGGGCGAGGGGTGTTAACAAGCAGGGAATTGTGGCAGGCCACCGCAATGCCCCCGATGAGGTTCAGGAACTCCTGGAAATCCAGCTGCCCGTCACTATTCAAATCGAGTTTCTTCATCATCCTGTCCACGACACCTGGGTCCTTCTGATTCTGCAAAAGACCAAAGAGATGGGAATCGATGTCTGCCTCGAGGCAAAGATGCCCCTCTGCAAAGAACCCCCCTGCCCTCACCAGTGGAGAGGGACTGGCAGAGGAAGGCAGAATTCAGTCAGGCCAACTCTTGTCAGGCCACGCTCTGGCTTCTGATGGGAGTGAGCTCTTCCCATCGCCTACCCCATGGTGCTTGTGGGGGTAGAGGCTTTAATAGCTGTCCCGGGGGCTGAAGTGCATGCCAGGGGAGACTCTATTTTTGCTCACCTTTGTGAAGGCAGCCAGCTCAGTGTTCATGAAGGCCAGGAACTCCTTCTTGGAGAGTGTGCAGCTGTCCCCTTCACGCCCTGCGTACCGCTGGAAGACTGCTAGCAGGGACTCGATGCAGCGTTCAGTTTCCGTGGGCTGCAGGAGCCAAGAGCAAGTTCAGGTGAGTGTTGCAGGGAGCTCTGGGCTTGCAGAAGAGGAACCTGACTCTATTTCTGGAGGAAGGTTGGGCTGAGCGGGGCCTCCTGCAATTGCTTTCCTCGAGGAGTCTCCTATGCCCAACCTGTCCAGCTGCATTTTTCTTTGGTATTAATTTCTCTGATGCCTTGACACAGCACTGTGGTGCAGGAAGGACCCAGAGGTTTGGGGAGTGGTTCATGGAAAATCCCCTGGGGAGATGTCAGTTCCCATCGGAGGAGCGTCCTGGACTGGGAAGAGCTTGCGCTGCAACCACAGCGATGTGCTAGTTTTTTCCGTGCTCTCCATCACGGCTTTGCTGGGGCTGCTTTTCTGGAAAGATAAGCCTGCCTCCTGCTTTCCCTCCCCCTGTCCTGTCTGGACAGAGGAGAAACTCTGAGTCATGAGAGAAAAATTTGAGCAGAGTTGGCTTGCCAAACTACTGCCTCCGGGCAGGAACAGATCTGGGCTGGCCTATGGGCTTCTCCAGTGGGGATGGATAGGGCAAGGTGAGGGAGGTGTGGGGGATGTGGGGCTCTTTCCCCTCCCCCTGGCTCTAGACTTTGGGGAAGGGCAGTGGAGGGAGAGCTGGGGGAGGAATCCACCCTTCCCTGCCTAACCTCAGCATCCAGGGGACTCCCTGCCCCATCCTGTACTGCATGAGGCTCAGTTCAACCTTTTTTGGTTAATGGGAGAGGAACTGAGTTGCTTCCGCCCTCAGCCACAGGTCCTCGGCTCTTGGCTCCTCTGCAACCCCCTACCCTGGTGCTGGGGGCGGGGGGACGGGACAGTGGAGGCAGAACTGTAGCCCCGAATTGGATAATGGGCATCAGAAACATCAGTAGGAAAAAAGGAGGGGAGGGGGTGTCAGGAAACAACCACGTATACAACCCCCTAGTCCCCCACCCCTGTAGGGACCCTCTGCCCTCCCTCTCTAGCTTGGCACCCTCTTCTCGTGCCCAGGCCCCCTCCCTGGCAGAGATTTAGCTCAGCCCTTGGCACCATTTCCTCTTTCTCAGGCCAAAGTATGTTTCGCCTTCGGCTCTGGGGCCGCTTGTGGGAAATGCTTCTCTCCCATCGCCCTCCTGCCCTTACAGAGCTGCCTCTCCCTCCCTGTCCCGATTCACTCACCATGGCTGGGGTGCAAGGAGGGGGCTCGGTCCTCAGCACAGCCTCGGTGCGATGTGGCAAAGCAGGAGCCGGGGTGGTTATGAACCTCACCCCGCAGCCACCGCCCTTCCCAGTGCAGCCAGTGCCTAGCCCTGACTCAGCCCCCTGGGCTGCGTTGGGCAATAGTCAGCTCTAACGGCAAATCTGGACATGCCTGCGGTCCCCAGCTCAGGCTCAGAAATGTGCTGGGCCCCTCCCCTAGACTCTCTGTCCTTTTCTCTCCCGAGTTTTATTCTTTACAGTTATTTACACTTCCATTTTTTCCTTGTCTGTGTTCTCCCCTTGGTCCTTTGCTACTCGTCCCTTTATGGCTCCCTTCATTTCTTCCCCAGGGTCAGGGCTAAGCTCCCCTCAGGGCTGCCTTGCTACTACCTGGAGCATGCTCAGTGTTTCCCCTTGCTGGGGCAAAATTTGGGCTTCCCCAGCTTTTCTAATGAGGCTGGCAAAGGCAGATCAGGCATAGGGGAGCAGGCGGTGTTCCGCTGCCCACAGCCAGGGCTGCCCACCCCTGGGGGGCAATTGCTGCCTGTCCCCTTCAACCCTGACCGGTCCCACCTGCTGAGCTTTGCTGATAACACCTTGTAACCTTCTTGTGGTGTAAAAGGAGGGGGAAAGGCAACCCTATGGGTTTGGGGTGCTGCACTGGGAGCTGGCTGCAGCCAGGATTTGTCTGCAGCAGTGCTGGTCTGAGCTCTTTACCGGGGCTGGCCCCCCTTGTGCTGCTGCAGAGCGAGAGACCCTGGAGGGCTGAAACAGAGGAGGGAGACATGGAGGTGGAGGAGGGACAGGAGGCACCTAAAAGGCACCCAGAAAAGCAAGTGATGTGCCCAAATAGCTCAGAGCAGGGAGGATGGGGGCTGCGGGGCTTGCGATGCTCAGAAACCAGCACGTGGGGCTGTGATGGCCGGCTGCTCCCCATCCATCAAGAGCTGGGGAAGCTGCTCGGACCTGTGTTTATCTGTGTTTGTACAGTCCTGTGGTTATGGCACCCAGCTCCACGCCTTTGCAACCAGCGCTGATACAGAATCGCCTGCCCAGGGCCAGATTTCCCTGTGACACCCAGCCCTGGGTGCTGCCGCGTTTCCCCAAAAGCTTTGGGAGGAGCCTGGAGCGGAGAGGTCCGGGTAACATGGGCTGTCCCGGTGGTGTGGGGAAGCCGGGATGTGCTCTGGGACCTGGGACAGCTTCCAGGGATGGGTTCTTCAGGAAATCCTGGTGGAGGCTGTGACTCAGCGTAGAGCAGGAGAAAGGGAAGCCATAAATCAAGGGGACAGCTGTCCCCAATGTACTTCCTTTCTTGCCCCAGTTTCCTGCCCCCAAACTTCTCCTTTTTTCTCATGTATTGGGGAAAAAGTACTCCCCCCCCCCCCCCCAACTCCTCCCAAACTGGAAGCAGTTCAGTCCATGTAAATCAAAAGGACTTTCCAAACCTGGGAGCTGAGGGAAGGAAACCTGCTGCTCTTCTCAGATTTTGCACTTCCACCTGCATTTTGCAAACTCCTCTTTGTGATCCCTTTACAATAAAATATGAGCTGGTTAGAAGGACAAGTGTTATTTCCCCCTTTGCAAGAGGAAATCCTGGAGGGGGTCATGGCTCCGCCCCATCCTGGCTGCGGTGGGGGATTTCAAGAGGTTTCTGTTTCTTGCTGCTGCTGCTGCGTGTGTTTGCAGTCAAGGCTTTGGCCCCGTTTGCAGACAGACCATCTGTGCTGCCATGTGTTTGTCACCAAGATGTGCGACTGTCATGTGCATGAAGGGGGCATTGCCGAGAGCATTGCCCCGTGCATCTGCCTGCCCCTGGCTGGGGCAGACCCTTCCGAGTCCCTCTGGCACCAGGTTCCAAACTTCACAGGATGGTGGCCATGGCTAGGTGAGTGAGAAGCCCTGGGTGCTGCCTGCTGAGGCTGCATCAGGCTACGGTGGACTTGAGATGCCCTTATTCCTCCTGGCCAGCCTCATTACCAGCCAGCGGGCTCTGGTTGCATTTAAGAGAAAGACACAGATGGTGCTGGGGTTGCCCTCGCTTCTCTCTCGACTTGCAGCCCCATCTGCTGCTGAGGGAATTGGTTCGCTCTTGCTCAAGGGAAAGAAAAAAATAAAATCTGGTTTTCTCCAGGGAGGGTCATGGATGTCTCCATCTCCAGCCTCATGCACCATGTGTGAGATCTGGTGCATTTTCCTTGCCGTGCTGCTGCCTCTCTCCTGCCCAAGGATCCAGGAGTGGTCCCAGGTACGGGGCAGCCCAGGGGAAAAGGCAGATGGATGCATGTGGCCAGGAAAATGTGTCTGGATGGCTTCTAACCAGCAGTGGCTTTGCACTGCTGGCTGTCCCTGTAGTGCACATCTGCCATGAAAGCTGGAGCACACAGGCACATCCGTGTGTCCCCATGTGGGTGTCAGATCACAGCATGTGTAAGCTGTGCTGGGAGCCCCCAAAATCATGCAGATCAGTAGTGAGGGCCAGAGTTTTAGAGGGATGTGGGCTCCTAGACATGTAGTAGGGGGGATTTGGTGGGATTTTCAGCAGCCCCTGTCTGGATTAAGTGCCTGGGATTAGGAGGAACGTGTGATCTGAACTGGGACACCCTCCCACCAGGCTGAGGCCCTTGTAGAAATTAGATGCAAGGATGAAGGATGGCAGCAGTCAGTGCAGTCATCAGCTATTTATTCTGGTTTCTCATGCAATACATCAGTGTGAAGAAGAAAGAGACCCCCCACCCTCCACCGTTACCCTGCAGTAACCACAGCATAACTCAGCTGCTTTAAAGCCTCTGTGAGGCTGGAGCTGGGATTCTGCTCATCTGTTAGGGGAGCAGAAAGGTGTAACCAAAAGGATTGAGTCTACAAAAGTGTGGGTTTGGGTTTTTTTTTTTTTTTTTTCCCCCAGCCTCAAGGATTTTCAGGCACAGCTGACAGGAGAGCCAGTCACGGGGCTAGGGAGATGTGAGTGCAGAGAGATACAGAACAGTCATGCCACAGGGTAGAAGAGATGACAGGGACATAAAAGACAGAGAGACCCAAGGAATCCTATTAGAGCAGAAAAGTGAATAAATAGTGCATTAAGGTGGATAGACATAATGCAGGAAGACAGAAGCTGCAGATCCCGGGTTAACTATCTGCCTACCTACTTGCTGAGGATTTGTTACATGGAAAACCCCCAAACCCACTTGACACCCTCTCAGAGCACCCCATTAACCCTTTTGTGTTGAACACTTCTATGCCACCACACGGTGACACCCTAAGTTGAAAGCAGAGAGCAGAAGTGATCCTCAAAGAGACTTGGAGAAGCCCCACCAGCTCCAGGGAGAGGACTTCCCCTTAAGATGCCTTGGCTTCATCCCTGGCAGGACGGCTCGGTGCCTCCTCTGAGACTGGGGGGCTAGGGGGGCCCTGGCTCTGCTTGCTGCAAAGCTGTGGTTCTTCCTCCTGTTGAGGCTGGGCATTGCTCACTTGCTGGCTGCTCCCCTTGCTGTTCTCCTGCCGTGGCTGGCGGCTCTTCTCTGGCAGGGAAACCTCTGCATCCTCATGGCAGTGACTGGCTTCATCTCTCCAGGGTGGCTGGGAACGGCTCTCCTTGGTGGCTCGCTGGCCTGGCTCACAAGCTTCCTGTGGCTCTGTAGCCTGGGGCAGAAATGGGCAGCTGTTGGCCTCCCTGTCCTCATGCTTGCTGACTGGGCAGCTGGATTCGCGCTCTTGCAGGACCTGCTCCCTGGCAGGTTTTGATCCATCTCCCTGGGGCTGATGCTCCTTCTCTTCTGCATCAGGCATCGTGGGGTTCTGGCTGTCCCTCCTTTCCACCTTGGGCTTTGCCTGACAAGGGTCACCCTTAACACCATCTGGCTTAGAGGCAGAAGCCTGGTGAGCCCCTTCTTTCACCCCTGTTTCAGACCTCTCCTGTGGCTCATTGAGATCCCCTGTGTTTTCCTGGGAGCCAAAAGCTGGTGTGCTCCCATGCTGTGGTGTTTCGGGCTCCCCTGTTTCTTGCTCATCCCTTTGAGGTCGTGGCTCTGGATGGTTGCTCCTGTCACATGGGACTGCTGGCAGCTGGGGTGACATGTAGCACTTCTTCACGTAGATGGGCTGCCCGAGGTTGGGGGGCTGGTGACAGACAATCTCGTAGGTGGTAGTTTCAGGATCATTCAAATTCTGAATCACGTGGATCAAGCACGCAATGGTCTGAGGCTCACAGGTCTGAGGGGCGACCTGCACCTCTGGCTGTACATCAGGCTCAGCGGGGATATAACAGACCCTCATGTCAGTGACAGATACCTGCTCCCCTGGAGGAGACGGGTGTCTGTTATCCACCTCTATGGTTTGGTAGAGGCTCCTCTTGTGCCTTTGTTCTTCATCCTCATGCGTAGGGCACCCATTTGGCTCATGTCCTTCTTCCTCATGTAAAAGCCTGTGGTTCTGCCATTCTTGGTCTTCTGAAGACTGAGAGGCAGTGCACTCAGAAGGCTCACATTGTAATTTGTTTGCCTGATAGTGCTGCAGAATCTCTCCCTCTTGTTTTTCTTCGAGTAGATGGAGGCTGCTTCTCTTGCGTGTATCTCTGCGGGATCCCATAAGACCTTGCTCTTCTGTTTCCCGCGTCAGGCGGCTGCGGCGATCATAGACATCCAGGTCCAGCTCCCGTTGGCGATCGATCCTCCTGTCGCGCACGGGCTCTTCCCTCTCTCTTCCTCGGCAAATCCTCCTCTCATCCTCTGGTTCATTGCGTTCACGGGGACGGTCCCTCCTTTCCCTGTCCTCACGTGGCTCCAGTTCCCGGGACACGCGCTGGATCTCAACGTCGGCTTCTGCTTCTACCTCTGCTGTCTCTCGTGTCCTTTCGTACCTCACCGACTCACGTTGTCTCCTTCCATCGTCTTCGGGCTCGCGTGTTTGACGGTCACGTCTCTCGCGTGTCTCTCTCTGGTCGGTCGTGGCACCTTGCTCTTCCGTTTCCCGCGTCAGGCGGCTGCGGCGATCATAGACATCCAGGTCCAGCTCCCGTTGGCGATCGATCCTCCTGTCGCGCACAGGCTCTTCCCTCTCTCTTCCTCGGCAAATCCTCCTCTCATCCTCTGGTTCATTGCGTTCACGGGGACGGTCCCTCCTTTCCCTGTCCTCACGTGGCTCCAGTTCCCGGGACACGCGCTGGATCTCAACGTCGGCTTCTGCTTCTACCTCTGCTGTCTCTCGTGTCCTTTCGTACCTCACCGACTCACGTTGTCTCCTTCCATCGTCTTCGGGCTCGCGTGTTTGACGGTCACGTCTCTCGTGTGTCTCTCTCTGGTCGGTCGTGGCACCTTGCTCTTCCGTTTCCCGCGTCAGGCGGCTGCGGCGATCATAGACATCCAGGTCCAGCTCCTGTTGGCGATCGATCCTCCTGTCGCGCACGGGCTCTTCCCTCTCTCTTCCTCGGCAAATCCTCCTCTCATCCTCTGGTTCATTGCGTTCACGGGGACGGTCCCTCCTTTCCCTGTCCTCACGTGGCTCCAGTTCCCGGGACACGCGCTGGATCTCAACGTCGGCTTCTGCTTCTACCTCTGCTGTCTCTCGTGTCCTTTCGTACCTCACCGACTCACGTTGTCTCCTTCCATCGTCTTCGGGCTCGCGTGTTTGACGGTCACGTCTCTCGTGTGTCTCTCTCTGGTCGGTCGTGGCACCTTGCTCTTCCGTTTCCCGCGTCAGGCGGCTGCGGCGATCATAGACATCCAGGTCCAGCTCCCGTTGGCGATCGATCCTCCTGTCGCGCACGGGCTCTTCCCTCTCTCTTCCTCGGCAAATCCTCCTCTCATCCTCTGGTTCATTGCGTTCACGGGGACGGTCCCTCCTTTCCCTGTCCTCACGTGGCTCCAGTTCCCGGGACACGCGCTGGATCTCAACGTTGGCTTCTGCTTCTACCTCTGCTGTCTCTCGTGCCCTTTCGTACCTCACCGACTCACGTTGTCTCCTTCCATCGTCTTCGGGCTCGCGTGTTTGACGGTCACGTCTCTCGCGTGTCTCTCTCTGGTCGGTCGTGGCACCTTGCTCTTCCGTTTCCCGCGTCAGGCAGCTGCGGCGATCATAGACATCCAGGTCCAGCTCCCGTTGGCGATCGATCCTCCTGTCGCGCACGGGCTCTTCCCTCTCTCTTCCTCGGCAAATCCTCCTCTCATCCTCTGGTTCATTGCGTTCACGGGGACGGTCCCTCCTTTCCCTGTCCTCACGTGGCTCCAGTTCCCGGGACACGCGCTGGATCTCAACGTCGGCTTCTGCTTCTACCTCTGCTGTCTCTCGTGTCCTTTCGTACCTCACCGACTCACGTTGTCTCCTTCCATCGTCTTCGGGCTCGCGTGTTTGACGGTCACGTCTCTCGCGTGTCTCTCTCTGGTCGGTCGTGGCACCTTGCTCTTCCGTTTCCCGCGTCAGGCGGCTGCGGCGATCATAGACATCCAGGTCCAGCTCCCGTTGGCGATCGATCCTCCTGTCGCGCACGGGCTCTTCCCTCTCTCTTCCTCGGCAAATCCTCCTCTCATCCTCTGGTTCATTGCGTTCACGGGGACGGTCCCTCCTTTCCCTGTCCTCACGTGGCTCCAGTTCCCGGGACACACGCTGGATCTCAACGTCGGCTTCTGCTTCTACCTCTGCTGTCTCTCGTGTCCTTTCGTACCTCACCGACTCACGTTGTCTCCTTCCATCGTCTTCGGGCTCGCGTGTTTGACGGTCACGTCTCTCGCGTGTCTCTCTCTGGTCGGTCGTGGCACCTTGCTCTTCCGTTTCCCGCGTCAGGCGGCTGCGGCGATCATAGACATCCAGGTCCAGCTCCCGTTGGCGATCGATCCTCCTGTCGCGCACGGGCTCTTCCCTCTCTCTTCCTCGGCAAATCCTCCTCTCATCCTCTGGTTCATTGCGTTCACGGGGACGGTCCCTCCTTTCCCTGTCCTCACGTGGCTCCAGTTCCCGGGACACGCGCTGGATCTCAACGTCGGCTTCTGCTTCTACCTCTGCTGTCTCTCGTGTCCTTTCGTACCTCACCGACTCACGTTGTCTCCTTCCATCGTCTTTGGGCTCGCGTGTTTGACGGTCACGTCTCTCGCGTGTCTCTCTCTGGTCGGTCGTGGCACCTTGCTCTTCCGTTTCCCGCGTCAGGCGGCTGCGGCGATCATAGACATCCAGGTCCAGCTCCCGTTGGCGATCGATCCTCCTGTCGCGCACGGGCTCTTCCCTCTCTCTTCCTCGGCAAATCCTCCTCTCATCCTCTGGTTCATTGCGTTCACGGGGACGGTCCCTCCTTTCCCTGTCCTCACGTGGCTCCAGTTCCCGGGACACGCGCTGGATCTCAACGTCAGCTTCTGCTTCTACCTCTGCTGTCTCTCGTGTCCTTTCGTACCTCACCGACTCACGTTGTCTCCTTCCATCGTCTTCGGGCTCGCGTGTTTGACGGTCACGTCTCTCGCGTGTCTCTCTCTGGTCGGTCGTGGCACCTTGCTCTTCCGTTTCCCGCGTCAGGCGGCTGCGGCGATCATAGACATCCAGGTCCAGCTCCCGTTGGCGATCGATCCTCCTGTCGCGCACGGGCTCTTCCCTCTCTCTTCCTCGGCAAATCCTCCTCTCATCCTCTGGTTCATTGCGTTCACGGGGACGGTCCCTCCTTTCCCTGTCCTCACGTGGCTCCAGTTCCCGGGACACGCGCTGGATCTCAACGTCGGCTTCTGCTTCTACCTCTGCTGTCTCTCGTGTCCTTTCGTACCTCACCGACTCACGTTGTCTCCTTCCATCGTCTTCGGGCTCGCGTGTTTGACGGTCACGTCTCTCGCGTGTCTCTCTCTGGTCGGTCGTGGCACCTTGCTCTTCCGTTTCCCGCGTCAGGCGGCTGCGGCGATCATAGACATCCAGGTCCAGCTCCCGTTGGCGATCGATCCTCCTGTCGCGCACGGGCTCTTCCCTCTCTCTTCCTCGGCAAATCCTCCTCTCATCCTCTGGTTCATTGCGTTCACGGGGACGGTCCCTCCTTTCCCTGTCCTCACGTGGCTCCAGTTCCCGGGACACGCGCTGGATCTCAACGTCGGCTTCTGCTTCTACCTCTGCTGTCTCTCGTGCCCTTTCGTACCTCACCGACTCACGTTGTCTCCTTCCATCGTCTTCGGGCTCGCGTGTTTGACGGTCACGTCTCTCGCGTGTCTCTCTCTGGTCGGTCGTGGCACCTTGCTCTTCCGTTTCCCGCGTCAGGCGGCTGCGGCGATCATAGACATCCAGGTCCAGCTCCCGTTGGCGATCGATCCTCCTGTCGCGCACGGGCTCTTCCCTCTCTCTTCCTCGGCAAATCCTCCTCTCATCCTCTGGTTCATTGCGTTCACGGGGACGGTCCCTCCTTTCCCTGTCCTCACGTGGCTCCAGTTCCCGGGACACGCGCTGGATCTCAACGTCGGCTTCTGCTTCTACCTCTGCTGTCTCTCGTGCCCTTTCGTACCTCACCGACTCACGTTGTCTCCTTCCATCGTCTTCGGGCTCGCGTGTTTGACGGTCACGTCTCTCGCGTGTCTCTCTCTGGTCGGTCGTGGCACCTTGCTCTTCCGTTTCCCGCGTCAGGCGGCTGCGGCGATCATAGACATCCAGGTCCAGCTCCCATTGGCGATCGATCCTCCTGTCGCGCACGGGCTCTTCCCTCTCTCTTCCTCGGCAAATCCTCCTCTCATCCTCTGGTTCATTGCGTTCATGGGGACGGTCCCTCCTTTCCCTGTCCTCACGTGGCTCCAGTTCCCGGGACACGCGCTGGATCTCAACGTCGGCTTCTGCTTCTACCTCTGCTGTCTCTCGTGTCCTTTCGTACCTCACCGACTCACGTTGTCTCCTTCCATCGTCTTCGGGCTCGCGTGTTTGACGGTCACGTCTCTCGCGTGTCTCTCTCTGGTCGGTCGTGGCACCTTGCTCTTCCGTTTCCCGCGTCAGGCGGCTGCGGCGATCATAGACATCCAGGTCCAGCTCCCGTTGGCGATCGATCCTCCTGTCGCGCACGGGCTCTTCCCTCTCTCTTCCTCGGCAAATCCTCCTCTCATCCTCTGGTTCATTGCGTTCACGGGGACGGTCCCTCCTTTCCCTGTCCTCACGTGGCTCCAGTTCCCGGGACACGCGCTGGATCTCAACGTCGGCTTCTGCTTCTACCTCTGCTGTCTCTCGTGTCCTTTCGTACCTCACCGACTCACGTTGTCTCCTTCCATCGTCTTCGGGCTCGCGTGTTTGACGGTCACGTCTCTCGCGTGTCTCTCTCTGGTCGGTCGTGGCACCTTGCTCTTCCGTTTCCCGCGTCAGGCGGCTGCGGCGATCATAGACATCCAGGTCCAGCTCCCGTTGGCGATCGATCCTCCTGTCGCGCACGGGCTCTTCCCTCTCTCTTCCTCGGCAAATCCTCCTCTCATCCTCTGGTTCATTGCGTTCACGGGGACGGTCCCTCCTTTCCCTGTCCTCACGTGGCTCCAGTTCCCGGGACACGCGCTGGATCTCAACGTCGGCTTCTGCTTCTACCTCTGCTGTCTCTCGTGTCCTTTCGTACCTCACCGACTCACGTTGTCTCCTTCCATCGTCTTCGGGCTCGCGTGTTTGACGGTCACGTCTCTCGCGTGTCTCTCTCTGGTCGGTCGTGGCACCTTGCTCTTCCGTTTCCCGCATCAGGCGGCTGCGGCGATCATAGACATCCAGGTCCAGCTCCCGTTGGCGATCGATCCTCCTGTCGCGCACGGGCTCTTCCCTCTCTCTTCCTCGGCAAATCCTCCTCTCATCCTCTGGTTCATTGCGTTCACGGGGACGGTCCCTCCTTTCCCTGTCCTCACGTGGCTCCAGTTCCCGGGACACGCGCTGGATCTCAACGTCGGCTTCTGCTTCTACCTCTGCTGTCTCTCGTGCCCTTTCGTACCTCACCGACTCACGTTGTCTCCTTCCATCGTCTTCGGGCTCGCGTGTTTGACGGTCACGTCTCTCGCGTGTCTCTCTCTGGTCGGTCGTGGCACCTCGCTCTTCCGTTTCCCGCGTCAGGCGGCTGCGGCGATCATAGACATCCAGGTCCAGCTCCCGTTGGCGATCGATCCTCCTGTCGCGCACGGGCTCTTCCCTCTCTCTTCCTCGGCAAATCCTCCTCTCATCCTCTGGTTCATTGCGTTCACGGGGACGGTCCCTCCTTTCCCTGTCCTCACGTGGCTCCAGTTCCCGGGACACGCGCTGGATCTCAACGTCGGCTTCTGCTTCTACCTCTGCTGTCTCTCGTGTCCTTTCGTACCTCACCGACTCACGTTGTCTCCTTCCATCGTCTTCGGGCTCGCGTGTTTGACGGTCACGTCTCTCGCGTGTCTCTCTCTGGTCGGTCGTGGCACCTTGCTCTTCCGTTTCCCGCGTCAGGCGGCTGCGGCGATCATAGACATCCAGGTCCAGCTCCCGTTGGCGATCGATCCTCCTGTCGCGCACGGGCTCTTCCCTCTCTCTTCCTCGGCAAATCCTCCTCTCATCCTCTGGTTCATTGCGTTCACGGGGACGGTCCCTCCTTTCCCTGTCCTCACGTGGCTCCAGTTCCCGGGACACGCGCTGGATCTCAACGTCGGCTTCTGCTTCTACCTCTGCTGTCTCTCGTGCCCTTTCGTACCTCACCGACTCACGTTGTCTCCTTCCATCGTCTTCGGGCTCGCGTGTTTGACGGTCACGTCTCTCGCGTGTCTCTCTCTGGTCGGTCGTGGCACCTCGCTCTTCCGTTTCCCGCGTCAGGCGGCTGCGGCGATCATAGACATCCAGGTCCAGCTCCCGTTGGCGATCGATCCTCCTGTCGCGCACGGGCTCTTCCCTCTCTCTTCCTCGGCAAATCCTCCTCTCATCCTCTGGTTCATTGCGTTCACGGGGACGGTCCCTCCTTTCCCTGTCCTCACGTGGCTCCAGTTCCCGGGACACGCGCTGGATCTCAACGTCGGCTTCTGCTTCTACCTCTGCTGTCTCTCGTGTCCTTTCGTACCTCACCGACTCACGTTGTCTCCTTCCATCGTCTTCGGGCTCGCGTGTTTGACGGTCACGTCTCTCGCGTGTCTCTCTCTGGTCGGTCGTGGCACCTTGCTCTTCCGTTTCCCGCGTCAGGCGGCTGCGGCGATCATAGACATCCAGGTCCAGCTCCCGTTGGCGATCGATCCTCCTGTCGCGCACGGGCTCTTCCCTCTCTCTTCCTCGGCAAATCCTCCTCTCATCCTCTGGTTCATTGCGTTCACGGGGACGGTCCCTCCTTTCCCTGTCCTCACGTGGCTCCAGTTCCCGGGACACGCGCTGGATCTCAACGTCGGCTTCTGCTTCTACCTCTGCTGTCTCTCGTGCCCTTTCGTACCTCACCGACTCACGTTGTCTCCTTCCATCGTCTTCGGGCTCGCGTGTTTGACGGTCACGTCTCTCGCGTGTCTCTCTCTGGTCGGTCGTGGCACCTTGCTCTTCCGTTTCCCGCGTCAGGCGGCTGCGGCGATCATAGACATCCAGGTCCAGCTCCCGTTGGCGATCGATCCTCCTGTCGCGCACGGGCTCTTCCCTCTCTCTTCCTCGGCAAATCCTCCTCTCATCCTCTGGTTCATTGCGTTCACGGGGACGGTCCCTCCTTTCCCTGTCCTCACGTGGCTCCAGTTCCCGGGACACGCGCTGGATCTCAACGTCGGCTTCTGCTTCTACCTCTGCTGTCTCTCGTGCCCTTTCGTACCTCACCGACTCACGTTGTCTCCTTCCATCGTCTTCGGGCTCGCGTGTTTGACGGTCACGTCTCTCGCGTGTCTCTCTCTGGTCGGTCGTGGCACCTTGCTCTTCCGTTTCCCGCGTCAGGCGGCTGCGGCGATCATAGACATCCAGGTCCAGCTCCCGTTGGCGATCGATCCTCCTGTCGCGCACGGGCTCTTCCCTCTCTCTTCCTCGGCAAATCCTCCTCTCATCCTCTGGTTCATTGCGTTCACGGGGACGGTCCCTCCTTTCCCTGTCCTCACGTGGCTCCAGTTCCCGGGACACGCGCTGGATCTCAACGTCGGCTTCTGCTTCTACCTCTGCTGTCTCTCGTGCCCTTTCGTACCTCACCGACTCACGTTGTCTCCTTCCATCGTCTTCGGGCTCGCGTGTTTGACGGTCACGTCTCTCGCGTGTCTCTCTCTGGTCGGTCGTGGCACCTTGCTCTTCCGTTTCCCGCGTCAGGCGGCTGCGGCGATCATAGACATCCAGGTCCAGCTCCCGTTGGCGATCGATCCTCCTGTCGCGCACGGGCTCTTCCCTCTCTCTTCCTCGGCAAATCCTCCTCTCATCCTCTGGTTCATTGCGTTCACGGGGACGGTCCCTCCTTTCCCTGTCCTCACGTGGCTCCAGTTCCCGGGACACGCGCTGGATCTCAACGTCGGCTTCTGCTTCTACCTCTGCTGTCTCTCGTGTCCTTTCGTACCTCACCGACTCACGTTGTCTCCTTCCATCGTCTTCGGGCTCGCGTGTTTGACGGTCACGTCTCTCGCGTGTCTCTCTCTGGTCGGTCGTGGCACCTTGCTCTTCCGTTTCCCGCGTCAGGCGGCTGCGGCGATCATAGACATCCAGGTCCAGCTCCCGTTGGCGATCGATCCTCCTGTCGCGCACGGGCTCTTCCCTCTCTCTTCCTCGGCAAATCCTCCTCTCATCCTCTGGTTCATTGCGTTCACGAGGACGGTCCCTCCTTTCCCTGTCCTCACGTGGCTCCAGTTCCCGGGACACGCGCTGGATCTCAACGTCGGCTTCTGCTTCTACCTCTGCTGTCTCTCGTGTCCTTTCGTACCTCACCGACTCACGTTGTCTCCTTCCATCGTCTTCGGGCTCGCGTGTTTGACGGTCACGTCTCTCGCGTGTCTCTCTCTGGTCGGTCGTGGCACCTTGCTCTTCCGTTTCCCGCGTCAGGCGGCTGCGGCGATCATAGACATCCAATTCCTGTTCCTGTTGGAGATCAGTCCTCTTGTCCTGTATTTGTTCTTTTCTCCTTGTATCTTGTTGTTTTTCCCACTCTTGATTCAGATGGATGTCTCTCTCACCTTCTTGATATTCAAACTCATGTTCCTCTTTTTTCCCTTTTTCAGAGTTTTGTTTTTTTGGCTTACAAGTCTCATAGTATCTGTGGTCGAGTTGTAGCGGTTTCTGTATATATGTTTGATGTGTGTTTTTTGAGTCCCGGCATTCAGGCTCATGTGGCTCGTGGCTGCTGTGTTCAAGTGCTTTTTGTTCCAGCTCACGTACGTGGTAGCGGCTCCTCTTTTTTGTGCATAATTCAGGTTTACGTGGCTGATTGTGACTTCCTATATCTGCTCTTTGTGGCTGCTGGGTTTTTTGATCATATGCTGGTAGTGCTGTCTCATGTGGCTGATGGCTACTCCACCGGTTTGGCAGTGCTTGAGGTTCACAGCTCTGGCTGTGACTCCTCACGTCTGCCAGTTGTTCTGGCTGCAGCACCTCTTGATTTTGCCTCTCATCTTCTTTCAGTCTGGCCTCTTGTGCTTGCAAGCTGCTGCACTTGCGGTGTTGTACATCTCCTTGTCTGTCTGTCTGTAGTGGCTGATGTCTATTTTGGCTCTTCTGTTGGTCACGTGGCTTTTGGTGTCGTTCTTCATATTCCTGAGGGGTTGACTCCCCTGGCTTGCTACTTCGCTTTGCATCGTTTCTGCTTTGCGTGTTATGTTGCTGGTGATGACTCCCCATTTCCTCTAGTGTTTCAAGCTCATTGATCCTGGTGTCTCGTTGCAACTCAGGTTCACAGGGGGGATGATACTTACTCTCACAAGTTTGTTGTTCCTCCTCCTGGAGCTGCTGACGGCTCCCTCTGTTCTTAATGTCAGGCTCTTGGAGTGACTTGCCACTGGTTGTCAGCTTTGTTCTTTGCAGAAGGCATGGTCCCTTTGGCAGGTACCAGTAGCAGGCCTTAGCTACTCTGAACACCAAAAGCAGGAACTCATTAAAATCTATTTCCCTATCACCATCCCACTCCAGAAACTGCAGAATCTTGTCAATTGTCTGAGGGTCATGCGGCTTCTGCAGGGAAAACACACACAGGGAAACAAAAAAGGGAGTTTAGTCTTCCTGCTCCTTGTTAGAGAAATGCAAAGGCAGGGACAACTGCAATCTTTTCTCCTTCCCTCTCTAACACCTTCACTTTCATAGCTGAACAGGAACTCCATGTCTTTGTTCTCCATTTTCCTGGTTGTTCCCTGGCTGCAGCCAACCAGCTGTCTTCTCTTTGGGATATGCTGTATCCCTCTATTGGATACATTTCCTTCCTACCTTTGAAAGAACACGATACCTCCCCACAGTTCATTCTCCAGCTTTTGCCCATTTGTACATGGCAAAATGGGTTGGGAGAACTGTTGAAGCTGTCAGTGCAAAGGAACGCAACTGCTGCTCCCCTTTGAAAGCCTCCCCATCCCACCGTCATAAGAATCATCCCCTCTCCAGAAGGAGATTTTGCAGTCTCTTGCACTCCAGTCTCAGCCTAAAGCCCTCCCCCTTGCAGCAGCACTCACATCTATGATATCTGCAAACTCCCTCTGGATGAACTCCTTCATCTTCCTTTGGCTGAGGTTGGAGCAGTCTCCATCTTCCTTTGCATGTTTGTGAAAGACGCTGATGATGGTGGAAATGCTGTCTAAGAAGCGAGACATCTTCCTGCAGATTCAAGCAAGCTTGCAAGAAAAGGAGCAGACCGAAGGATGGGAGATTGGCTTGCCTCTGAGCCTGAAAAGAGGAGGGAGAATTGCTGGGGTCAGGCTGTGCGCGTTAACGGGATGCTGGCTGCCATGTTCTGTGTGTTCGCTCCTGTGCCATGGCGAGCTCTTTCACCAGAGCACTGGGAAGACACTCAAATGCTTACGAGTTTTAGTGGGATGGGGAGTGTCCTCCAACTTGCCTACTGAGGTATTTGAATGATGGTTGATAGGGGATGGCAGGATGCCTGCATTTTTGGATCGCAGGGAGGGAACTGGGGATGGTGACTCAAGAGATGCCCCAAGAACCCATCCCCATGGGGCTATACCAGGTACTTATGTTTCCAGGACCCGCGCTGCTATCTCTGCCTGGCACCAAGAGAGATACACTGGCTTCTGTGAAGCGGGTTAGAGGATGTCTAACACAGCACTGGCACAGCCTGAGACAAGATCTAGCTGGGTCAGAGACAGGTAGAGTGCTTACAGAGAGTTAAAACAAGCCCTGTGGCTGGTGCTCCTGTGACCAGTAGTAATGCAAAACAATTGATAAAGCTTTCATTACAGCATCAGTTCATTGGCAAATAGATTTTGGCCAGAGGAGAACTGTCAGTTCACCCAGGTCAGAACTGCTTATTTAATTTTACTGAGATCTGCTTGGCAGAAAGCAGAGGTCCTGTTGGAGCTTTGTGTCTGGAAACCTCAAAAGCCACCTCCTTCCTTCCTCCTCACAGGATCCCCAAGCCTGTTATCAGGTACATCGGTGCTGAGAACAGCTTGCAGCTGGGGAAGCTGTGCCGTGTCTGCCTTGCCGCCTCTATAACGTGCACATATGCATGAACACATGTGCACAGCTCTGCATATGAAATCCTGGGTTTTGCTATTTCTGTAGAAAACAGAAAATGTCTCCAATTTGTTCATTCTGGGTGGGAGCTGACTCCAGACCAAAGTAAAGCATGAAACCTGGCTCCCTCTCTTGTTTTCTTTTGGAGAAAAACTGCATCTACACATGGACACACAACAACAGCATGCAGGTATCTGAATAACACTAAACAACACTTCACTGGATATAAACACAGAAGACTCAGAAAATACTGCAGCAGGAACAACGCTGCCACCCAACATGAATCCTATAGAAATAACATGTCCTTGCCTAGCAAAGTGCACGTTTCAGAAGGAGTGACTTACCCAAATCACCAATGGGATCAAGTGGGATTCCTGTGAAGCCGTGCGGAGTGATCGGAGGACCGGAGTGCTTTTATAGGGTCCTTGACGGAGCTACAGAAAGGAGACACCCTTTGTGGATGTTGTCCTGATTCATCTTCGGCCAAGCCCAGCTGCACCTTGACGTCCTCAAACGGGTTATTTAACTTATCATCCCCTTACCTATCATTTTAACCCAGAAATAGCAGTTGCCATGTGGCAATTCAGGCACTGGCTGGTTCCACCTAATCCAGACTGTAAAGTTATTTTATGGGCTGATTGTATTTCAGATTTTAAAAAAACTAGAGTAGCTATAAAGCGTGTATATGTATTAATGGGAGGGTGTATTTTCATATAAATGTGCATCTGCATAGGTATGAATTTATATATGTACAATACACACACACACATAAAACCAGTATGAAATGAAATAGAATAAAATTCTGAGGATGGGAGCAGAAGTATTGATGGTAGCAGAGCTGACTATGAGCAGATTTGGGACAGCTGCGATCTGTATGGCCCATGAGCTCAGTACCACGATACCAGAGATTATTTTTGTTTGCTTTTTGTGCAGTTCCTTTGGCACCTTGGGCCTGAGGTCAGTGGGGTTCGGGTCTGGCTTTTGCTCGCAGAAGGACAGAAGACCTAAGCACTACAAAAATGGTGGAATGCAAGTGCGCAGCAGTGAGATCCCCAAATCCTCCAGATCTTGGCTTGTGTGGCATCCTTGTAGAGTGTTTTATTTTTGGTAACTTCTTATTAAGGAGCCTTTTTGTATATTATCCAGGTTTTTGTTGGGAAAAACCCAACCACAAACAGAATATTTTTAAATGGTGAAGTTTGCAAAATGAATTTTCATACAAGAAAATATCTGTTCGATAAGCAATGACTTTTCATTGAGAAAAATAATGACAAAACGTTTTTCATATTAACTGTCTTCCATGAATGACTTTCATTTCAACTTTCCTTGATCTTTAATTAAAAATAAAAGCAGGAACGTCTCTGCTGAGAGGTCAATTCATGTTGAATCTTCATCTAGTTGCCCTAGGCAGCTTTTGCTGTAATTACCTCTACAATCTTCTTTTTTTTTTTAATGTTTTAACAATAAATTAGTTAGAGACCAACTGATTCCTTTATTCATCCTGAACTCTCACAGCACACAGATCAAATAAGGAAGATACCAGCCATGCCACCTGGGCCCCTGCTTTTGGAAGTAGGATGCTGCCTTGACAAGCATGACGGAGACATTGCAGAAAGCCTTCAGAGCATGAACTTGTCACGCAGCCTTGGGTGAGTGGCTCATCTGGCCCATCTGTAAGGTAAGATCATACTGGGTGTAGGAGCCTAATTAATTAGTGCTGGTAACACCTTGGGGATACTCATACAAGTGCGTACGAAGATTTGTTACTAACCATACTTCATTTTTGAGCTTTTTTTCAAGATTAAATTATACTTGTGCAAATTATACCCCACCTGTGGGATAATAACACCCTTGGGAAACTGTAATTTTATGGTAGATTGGAGTTGTTATTAGAATTAGAGTATTACAGTGCGGCTTGGTGTCCTGTAACAGTCTGTAATCCCCCTGCAGGGGCTGGGACAGTGCGGGATGGTCGAGTGCCACGTGAGCCACCAGGCAGAGTTGGCGTATCAATGCAGGAAAAGGTATGTCGCGTTTCGGCCACGTGCATGCTGGCAGGCTCGTCTACTTTCCCGTGCTTTGCTGCCATTCCCAGGTCAAAGCAATGAGTTGCAAAGCACGTTCTTGGCAGCACTGAAACCCCCTTTTCTCCAACAGCTTGGTTTTCCCCAAAGATGCTTTCATAAGACAGGACTTGGGTAGGTTTTTAAAAGCTATTACCAAAAAGGGTGGGCTCTGTCCTCCTGCTTCTTACCCAAGTCTGTGCCCATCCACGTCACTGTTTATACAGGGTGACTGAACTTCTATTGCATTTAATCTTAGAGGAAGTGGGCTTCTTGTGTGGTGTATAAAAGACCTTTTCTCTTCCAACACCTCCCAGGCTTGCAGGACTCTTAGACAGGTTTTTGTGTCAGTGGCATAATTTTCATGTTCTCCTTAAAATGAACCAACCCCCCCCCCCCCTTAACTTCAAATATGATACCCCTGATGGCAAAGGTAGTGTTGTTTAGGATAGAGCATATAATTAACGCAACCCTAACAGGGCTTGGTGCCTACCTGAACTGGGAGGTCAGTTTTTTACTGATGCTGCAAAAGGTGGCAGCTGATGGACAGACAGACTGCAGGGGGATGGTTGGGTCTAGTGATTTTAGACCCTAAGCCAGAACTAATAAGAAGCAAAGAGCCATTGGACAAACCTCTAAGACCTATTTTACAAGAAAAATGGAGTTCTCTGTAAAATAAAATGTTTTGAGGAATGACTCAGATGGAATGGGGTTTTGACAGATAGGTGGTGAAAGTCTTGACTGTCCCATTTCATGTCCACAGCTGTCATGAGGTAAGTCAGAACTTATTTTTGCTAATATGTTTTATCAGAAGTAGAGCATACTGGCGTACTTTGTGTCTAATGCATCAGCACTTTTAAACTAAATCATTTTTGCGATGTATGTTCTGGGGATAGTTTTGAAATGCTGGTTTTTCTGATTCAGCACTTAGCAAATTGTGAAATTCTGGGGTGTCCCAGAGGAATGACGTTTTATTTTCCAGTGAGGTCTCTGTGTGCTGCTTGTCACCAGCCACAGAGCAGGAGGTGCGGGTGCATTTATCATGTGCTGATTTTGCTGATAGGTCACAAGTGAAAGATAGCATGGTGAAAAACAGGCTGAGCATCACCCTCCCTGCGGGATGCCGAGTCCTGGGCCTGCCTGGTGGTCCAGCACGTCTGAACCCCCTAATAAACCCCACTGACTTCACCAGACTGCTCATGCCCTCAGCATTATCCACATTCCTATGTGCATGCTTGGACAAGTGCCCAAAGACCTGGTACCCCAAACTGCTTGAACTGAATCTGAGTTTGAGATTGGCTCCGTTTGTGCATGAGTTGCATGTCAGCTTTTTATCTCTGGCCTCTCAGTTGTTGCTGGGACTGGATGTACCCGAATAATAATTTTTCCTGTGTTTAATATATCTCCACTCCTTCCTTTGGAGACTTCTATAGCTAATAGGGATTTTTGATCTTCATAGCATGCTCCACATTCCCCTTGCGTCTGAGATTATTAATAAAGTGAGGTTAAATAGGACAAATCCCTCCCATTCAGTGTTAAGCAGCTGTTTATTTTTTTCGTGACAGACATGAAAAACACCCGGAGCAGATGGATGCTGTGAAGGATCTGTTCAGGTCAGCTGTGCTGTTGTGTTAAGCCAGACTTCCACCCTCTCTGAAGACATCTCTCGCAGGGATGTCACATCCCTGCCCGTAGGGAGCAATTGATTCACCTCAGCTAAATTGCAAAGGCAGCTGAGCAGCAGTTCCTTTAGGCTATCCACCCCCAAGACACACCTGCCTCTCTGCAGCCATCCCTCCATCTGCACCCTGGAGCAGTCTGGCCATATGTCATGCAAGGGACGGACGCTCAGGTCCTCTGCACCTCATCATGTCAACCTGGCTGTTTGCTCAGGCTGAGGGCATGCTTGCAACACCACACTGGGACACTGTGCCCTTTTGCCTTCAGTTTTATTGCTTTGCTTACACAGGCAGAGGCAGCCTAACACAGAGTAAGAGGGAAGGGCTCTGGTCATGCATAGCTCAGTACAAACCAGGGGTGTGAAGCCCAGGTTTAACAAGGAATTGGACAAGACATGACAACTAGAAATACAAAAAACAGAGCGGGATTGGACAAAATGTACCTCCATGCAGGGGGCAACAGCCTCACTTAGATGGGGGCTTGTTTCAGCCTTTACTGCTGTGGTAGCCACTGATACAGAGACTGCAGGAGCTGATGCTCTGTAGTGGGTTGTCTTTGGTGAGGAGCGTCTTGTTGCTGTTGTGCTGGACAAGATGGAGCATCTGCCCTGCTGTGCTTCTGCTCCAGCACCTTGGATTCAGGGAGCTGATGGCAAGTTGGGTTATGGCATGTTTCCTGGGGCTTGGGATCCCAATGGGGGCTTGCACCCCACTGTGGGGGCAGCAGCTTCTGGGTCTTGCTGGGATTGGGGTCCTGCCAAAGGGCCTTGCAGACCTGGATCTTGTTGTTTGGGTCTGTTCCTCATGTCTCTGAGGGACAATTCAGGTTCTGCTCTGCTGACTCTGTCTCTGGGCTCTGATGGTGGTTTGAACCCTGCCCTGGTGCCTCAGTTTCTTGGGCCTGGTGGGTTTTTGGGTCCTGTTTTGGTGCCTCAGTCTCTTCAGCCTTATGGGTATTCTTGTCCTGCTCTGGGGTTGCAGTGTCCAGGATCTCAGCTCTCTCTGGATCCCCTTCTGGTCCTTCAGTCCCATCATCTTGGTGGGTGTCCTGGTCCTGCTCTGGTGTCTCATGCTCCTGGGTTTGATCAGTGTCCTGGTCCTGCTCCTGTGTCTCACCGTCCTGGATTTGATGGTTGTCTGGGTGCTGTGTCTCAGTGTCCCGGACCTTGGTTGTTCACACCCTGCTCACGGACCTGCTGGTTGCAGGAGACCCTCCTCGCTGCATGCAGCCTTGGCTGCTGCTCCCTACCTGCCTTCTCTTGCACTGTCAGCTCTTGACTATCTTCTGGTGCCTAGTGCTGCTGGAGTGGCTTTCAACAAGCCTTGGTCACTTGGAAAACCAGGCTGAGCAACTCACTGAAGTCAACCCTGCAGTTGCTGTTATCATCCAGGAAGCACAGCACCTTCTTGATGGTTTTGGGGTCCTGGAGGGTTCTGTAAAGAGACAAATGGTGTTGGCGAAGCCTGTGAACCATTTGTGCCATCTCTCTAGGAGCACTGGAGCAGTCTCAGGGCAGAAATCCAGCCCCATGCCCCCACTCCCCCATGCCTTGTGTTGCTCCCTGCACTGAGCTCCACAAGCTGCTGGCTCTGGGAGAACGGACAGCCTCTCCTCTTCCCTGCAGATCCTGGGCTTTGAAGGCATCTGTGCCTTTCCCAGGGAGCCAGGTGTCCTGTACACCCGCATGGGAGTGCACAGCTTTACCCACCCTGCCGGCCCTGCAGCCAGAAGGCACACGCGTGGCAGGCGCCAGCTGTGGGGCTGGATCCTCACCTCCATCGCATCCGTGAACTGCTCAGTGAGCTGCTTCAGCTCCTCCCTGCTCAGAGGGCTGCAGTTGCCGTCGCTTCTGGCACACGTGTAGAAAGCAGCAGTGATGCCATTGATGTTTTCCTGGAGCTGGGCCATCTTGCTGCAAATTTGAGGCAGCCTGTGAGAAAAACCCAGACAAAAAGGAGCTTTTTTTTGGTTCATTTGTTTGGGTTTCAGATAAGTTACTCTTAAACAACACAGCTGGACAGAGAGAGAGAAAGAAGAGCCAGAGGAGGGCACAGATGAAATGAAATGGTATAAAGGAAGGGAAAGAGAGAGCAAGAAGGATGACACAGGAAAACAAATCTGAAAAATGAAACTCAGCTGCAGAAGTGGCTAGATGTGAGGACCAGCAGGTGATGGCTGGAGAGGTAAGGGACCGTGAGAGCCAAAAGGCTGGGGACACACAGTAAGAGAAGAGAGAAAAAAAATCCCATTTGGCTTTCTCTGGCGCAGAACAGAGCTGTGAATGGAGGTTGTCTCTAACAAACCATGGAATAGTTTAATTCCAGATCTCCTTTATTACTATTTTTTTCCTTCAGGAGAGCTCAGCAGTGGCAGCTCCAGGGACATCCTTATGGCCAGAAGCTCCTGCTTTCCTGCTGGTAGCAAAGTCAGACAACGTGAAAAGTATGTCCAGGCTTATCTGGGCGAGGAGGAGGAGCGCTGAGCTTCAGGAGCGCAGTCTGGAGCAGATCAGCTCTTGGCCATCTTATATACAGTTCAGGATCACAGCTTGCATCTTCCAGAGGAGACACCCCTTCAGCAGGGTGACCTGAAACATCTCACACCCAATTATGGTGGCATGCCCCTGTCTTCAGTTGTCTCTTTCTCATTAACTTCTGCTCTGATGCTTTTCTCTGGAGTTAATGCACGATCCTTCCTTCCTAAGCTTGCCCCACCTGCAGACACATTTCAGAGGAATTTAACAGAAAAGGCTATTTTTACCACTGGAGAATTTAGTTTGAGGTGATCCCTGAGCAATGCCTGGGACTCTTGTGGTTGGCAAACGTGTTTTGTGAGAAGGAGGTCCCCAGTGACTGACACGCAGGGGAGGAGACCAGCCAGGCGTGCTTGCATGGTAAATAAAGAGAAAAGAAAACAAAGGAAGAAAAATTATATTGTGATGCTAAGATTAATGTGATTCCTTCCAGATACTCCCTCTTCTGGATCCCAATCAAGCAAAGAAATCTTTTCAAACAGTGCCACCAAGTGGCACTTGGAGTAGGACAGAGGTGTGACATGGTGTGTCCCAGAGCCAGCGAGCAGCTGGGGACTATGGGCATGGTGGGCTGCAATCACCTATTTACCAGAAGGGGAAACTGAGGCACATGGCAAGGAAGGGACTTAACCTCCTCGTGCTGTCCAGCACCAGTTCCCACTGCAACCCTGTGTCCTGTGGGTGACGCCACCATACTGAGGTCCAGTGGGTTAACAGGGAGCCTCGCAGACCTAAATGCAGTTATTGCTGTTTGCTCAGGAAAGTAAATTTTGTATCTCTCTATGCTGTCTTATTGCTCCCCCGGCTGCTCCAAATGCAGTCTGACATGACAGTTGTTTCCTAGGCACTTTGAGTAAGACTTTTAGGTGTCCTTTAGCTTTCTCTTTTTTAGAGTCCTTTTCTTGGCCAATATGTGGTTAATAAGAAAGACTGGAAAAAAATGGTATCAGAAATCCATGTGGCTTTTAAAGTGCAATGTGTTTTAGGCACAGAAAATAATATACATCCAGTTTTGTACTAAAAAAAGGACTTTCAGGAAAATGCTCTGGCTTGCTCCGTGCCTGGCACGGGGGAAGGTTAATGGGTCCTATTTTGTTTATGTGAAATCCTTGCAGGTGTGCATGGAAGGGCTTGGAGAGAATAACTATGGGAGGCTGGAGGGTCAGGAGGGCTTTGCAGGCTGTCCTGTCCTGTCCTTTGGTTATGTGCTGAGTCCTCTTGAGCTCAGGGTTCCTTTTTCTCTGGCTGCTTCTGTCTGAAACCATGTCCTTTCTTTAAGCTAATATATCACAGTTTTAATCCCAGGTGCCATCAAGCAGCTCTTCTGTCAGCCTGAGTAGGCAGTGCCCAGGGAGGAGCTGCGATCTCCTAAACAGTACCCTTTTATTTCTATTTATCAACCTTTCTATCATACCTGCATGGAAATGCACCACTTTCCTCTAACATGTGGCATGTTCGCTGCTAATCTTCTCATTAAGCTGCAGTGAGAGTGGGGGGCAATTACTGGGGCACCTTGGAGAGGCAGAAGTGTTTAGGGTGTTCTTGCTGAAGTTATTTCTAGTTGAACCACCCAGACCTTGAGCAGGGCGGTTTCTCCTCTTGTAGACAACTGTAGACAATAACAGGTTTATGTTGTATGGGATTTCATGCATGCTTTATGAAGCAGAAAAGGTTAGAGGACCAAATTATATCTTAAGAAATTAAAAGTGCTGCAACAAAAAAGAGAAAACCATCACTTTTAGCAGAGCTTGCAATAAATTATGTTGAATCCAGGGAGTGGAGGGCAGGTGCTTCTGAAACTTGTGCTAACCTAATCACCTGAAACTTCAGTGGTGCTGCCTTGAGAACTGTGAAACAGGAGGGGAGGCTTTGCACAAGCTCACACCTGGTTTGCAATGATGCTGGGGGGTTTTGAAGAGGATTGGGGTGGGGCTGGGAGGGCTTGCTCTCTGAAAAGGTCTGGAAAGAAGCTGATCTTCCTAGGAACACCTCTACAACAGAAGAACAGCATTTGTGCTGCTTTTTACTGTGAAAACTGCGCTTGCAGCAGAGCCAAATTGCTTAATACAATTAGCTGGTAATGCCTTTGGCTGAAATAAAGCTTAGGTTCCAATTTCTCTGTTTTCACCCAATATCAAAAGGAGCCAGTAGCTTCCAAGGTGGTGTCCTGTGTGGTTAGAGATTCCTGGGCACCCCAAGACCTTTAAGCCATGCTGGTGCTAGAAAAGCATCATTAGCCTAAATTTTGGGGCAGGAGGGGTAGCTCTTTCCGCTGTGATGCCACCTGCACTTCAGAGAAGAATAGATAGTTTGGGAGTTTGCATTCAAAGCAGTCAAAATGGACTTTAATTAGGGATGGCTTTCCAAGGTGGATTTCCTGCAGAGGTAAGGTGCATGGTGTGGCAGAGGAGGGAACAAGTCTGCAGCATATTGTTTACTTGGCAAACTCACTCCACTAAAATTAGCAAATCTTTCAGGTGTATTTGCTGAAGGAGCTCCATTTTCTGAGCTCACCAGCAGAAAATGTGTTGGGGCACTGGGTAAACCAGCTTCTCTGGATAGGCAGAGTGTGTATTCAAGCTTATGCTGCTGGTAAAATGCTCTCTGGTTGCTTCCTTTAAGGAGTTTGATTACCTAATTTTGTGCACATCTGTCCAGTTCATCTTTCTTTCTGTTTCTTGGGCAAAAAGATATTCTAAGCATGCTGGTACTGTGTGTTCACACGAGGGGCAGCTGTGGTTCCCTGGGCTCTGGACTGCACCACTGGCATGGGTTTGGAGGAGTGATGCACACCGGGGCTGGGTGAAGTTGGAGGTGACACCTGGCTCACAGCAGCACTGGGACTCTAGCGTGATCATTTGGAGCAAGATTTGTGTCAGAAGTGTAGAAAAAAAAAAGGAAAGCCATGGAAAATCTAAGTGTTCATGCTTACACAAGAGCTTTAAAATAATATAGGAGCTGTTATTACCACTGTGGTGATTGCTGAAGATCTACAACTTAGGTCATGCTTAAATTTCTCCTGCTGTATTTTAATGTGTAAAACTTCAGCCATCTCACCTAAAATTCTTCTCTTTGAAAAAAGAACTAGAAAACCGGTGCCTCCTCAGACAGCCCAGGGTTATTTTCCTCTCTTCTGCCCAAAGACCTTGTGGATCTGGGAAATTGCTCAGCTTCTTGGTTAATGGGGAGGAAAGGAAGAAGCAGAGGAAGGAGGCATCGGGAGGGAAGGGGGCACAGAAAAAGCATTGCCAGCAATTGGGGCTGTGTCATGAGCGCATGTCAGGCAGTAATGGCAGGGACTGGTATTGAGCTGGTGTTGGGTGTCAGGCTTTGGGTGTGTTTAAGGTCTGGGGCTCAAGGGGGTGGGAGTTAGGTCAGAGCGGTCAGGTTCCTCAACAAAAACTAAAGCAGGAAATTACTGTTTATTCCTGCATGACTCTGATTATTCCTGCTCAGCAGGGAAGAGCAGAAGTGTAGGTTAGTGCTGATGAAGGAGGGAAAGTGCTGCACTGAAGGTTTAATGTGAGAAAGCATTTAAATATGGGTTTTAGAGAGCTGGAAGTCTTTGGGGCTTGAATGGATGGGGCTTGCTTTAGGGGGGAGGTTAGAAGAAAAAGCAAATGCCTGGTTAGTGCTTGCACTCTGTGCAGCCATGGGACCCAGAGGTTTTATCTGGGGTTATTGCCTTCCTCACATGCCTCCTTTGCCTTTTCTTCCTGTTGTTTCCTTCTTTCTTTTGCCTGCTGAGAGCTGAGGGCAGTTTACACTGAGGTTCAGGCTTACCTCGTTCCACACATGAAGTACATTTCCTAAACTTTCCTGGGGCTGGAGCCCATTATACAGAGAATTTTATCGCTACATCTATGTTATTATCAGGAATTAAGCTAATTGGAATAAAATGCTGTGTTTTCCTGTGCTGCCTAGGCATTTCAGCAAGTTATTTCTGTTGCAACCTTCTTTATTGCTAATTCATTGTGACATTAAGAAGTGTAATACATCAGCTTTTCTCTAATAGATGTTTCCACTTTTTTACATGTTAATGAGCATATTTAACATATTTCTTCAGAGATAATTGGATTCTAAGTCTCCCTGTGGTAATGCACTGAAAGCCAGCTAGCAATGCCTTTAATATCTAAAAGACTCTTTCTGCATTTGAATAATCCCACAATTAAAATTAGGAATTAATCTCTTGGCTGAAACAAGGCTTTTGAGGATACTTTTCTTGTTTTGAGACAGTTTTAATACATATGTTAATTACACTTATGGAGAAGTTAATTAAGCCCTTCCTTTGCATTTGTACCCTAGAACTCATAAAGGGGCATGGGTATCTCAGATTATCTTGTTCCTCTCACCCATTGATCCTCCTTGTGAAGGCAGGATTCTTCTGTGCTTCGTTTGCTCGTAACTTATCCAGCCGTCTCTTTCAATTCAAAACATAGAAGCTGTCATGGAGTAAATTATGTTTTCTGAAGGTGCAAAGGAACTCACAAGTTTACTTAAAGAGCTCTAGGTCTGGAAAAGGAAAGGAAATGATGATATGTAGCTAGCCAGCGCATAGAGAGCACGGATGAAATTCTGTGTCTCATTTTAAACAAATATTTAGCAATTAGAGACTAAGAATAAATCTAACAAGGAAAAAGGGTAGGGAGGAAGGTGAGATGAGAATATCCCACATTTACTGCTATGAGGAATTATTTCACCTCCCTCTGAAGGCACCTGTTTTTCACTGTAGGGAGGCAGACCGCGGGTAAGGCAGCATGCTGTGTGGCAGTCCTTCACCCCAGATGTTTGGGAATGCTGTTAACTGGCAGACGATGAAGACAAAATTAATCATGCTGCCACTACTCTTTACGTCCAGCCCAGAAGACTCCAAATCCTACTTTTTATCTGTCATCAGAAAATGAGCTTTGACACTGCCTGTATGTTCCTCGCCTTTCAACTTCTCCAAGCTCCAGCAGGACACGTCCTCCTGCCTTCCCATGCTGTACATCACCAGGGGACGCTGTGTGTGTGCATGCATGGTCACACGTGTGCATGTTTGCTGTGGGTGCCGGGGCCAAGTGTGTGCCGGGGCCAAGTGTGTGCATGCACAGACACACCTCTGTGCATTTGGTGTGAGCAGCTGGGATGCCGTCCCTCCCATCAGGTCTGCTGCCTGCACCCAGACCTCGCTCAGACGCACTCCCTGAGCTGGCCACAGAGTTTAGCTTTGGAAAATCAGCTTCTGGGCAGAGCTCTTACCATGAACCAGCTTTTTGTGCTAGTGCTCAGAGGCTGGGCAGGTATAGCAGCTGGGCTGTGAGCACTCCTCTTCAATTTTCTTCCCGTACTGTATCATCCTGAGCCCAGAACCATCGCTCCTGCTGTGTGCGGGGACCCTGGCTGGGGATGGAGGCAGCGGCAGTTTGCTCCTGCCACCTGTGCACCCATGGAGCTCGCTGCCTTCTCCCAGGGCTGTCAGCGGAGGAGATGGGCTGGGACGGGACGGGGCACTTGCCTTGGCTGTGGTCTCTGCTAGCTTGTTCCACTCGAAAGCTGAGGGTTTGGTGGATACCTGAGTCACCTCTTGTGGCCACAGTGGAAGTGAGTCACGGGCTGCACTCATTTCAGCTGCTCCCCTTGGTGGTAGGGACAATTTCGGTGTCTCTGCCCGTTAGCTTCCTCACTGTCCAGCACATCAGCGGGAGAATTTCAGTTCCTTTTGCTAGCTCATTTTTGGAGGAAGCTGCAGTTTTGGGCAATGGCTTAAAGTCTCAGGTTTAGTGTCTTCTCTGGTTGGGGTGGAAAGCTGCTTTCTGCTGTCTTGAAAAGCAGCTCTGGTCACCAGGGAGTGACTGCAGGAGCATTGAGGGCAGGTGGAGAGGAAGCAGCTAAGAATTGCTCAGGGGTGGCTGTGCTGCAACAACAGGAGTGTCATCTAGAGCAGAGGGTGGAAGGGGGCAGAGAGGATGTGTTGGGAAACACAACCTGATAGAAACCCCACCAAAGCCTGGCTGGCAGTGTGGTGGATCTGGCTGGGCAAGGTGCCGCTGGGGAGGAGCAAGGCGTTGTGTCGGGCCGGCAGCTGAGCACCGGAGCGGGTGCTCTGGGGAGAGATGGAGCTTGCCTGGCAGGGACGCATATCTGGCAGCGGTGTGGCAGCACTCAATGAGGCGAACAGTGCAGGTCTGGAAGCTGCTTGCACAAGGCTTGTGGGCTGGCAGCAGGGGGGAAAGCCAGGCAGTAAGCAGGCTGATGCACCTTGTCCTGCATTGTGCTACCTGTGCTGCTTGCAGGAATGCAACTTCTGCTTGCCCTGCCCACTCCTCTCCTTTTTTTTCCGGAGATATACAGACAGGGAAATCACCTGCTTTCTTTTTTTCACGGGGGTTCATCTTTCTTTCACCTGGCTTTCCCAAGAAGTAAAGCTTCTACGCTCCCGTGTTTAATATCCTAACCTATTATTTGCAAGCAAATTTTACGCAGTGGCATGGTTCAAACAAATGTTAAATCTTTACTAGTTTCATGAAAATTGGTAGAGGCTTGGTTCATGCTGCTGTAGTAGAAAGGACTAATCAGTTCTCCCTTCATCAGGCTGTTGGACACAGGACAGATGGTGGAAACCAGGCGCTACCAGTTCTGCCTGTGGCCTGCCTTGTTTAAAAACAACATTTCTGTTTGTTTACACTGGAAAGGCGAGCACAGAGGAAGGTGTGCTGGGCTCTGGCAGGCTCCCAGCTTTTCTCAGAAACTTCTTGCCCAGGTGTACATTTGTGCTGAAGTTTAGAACTGTGCCCTGCTTGAAACGGAGCCAGTTGCAGCCCACGGGCAAAAGTCACCGGGCCCTGAACCCAGCAAGATGCTGGATGGGAACCTGAAAACCAGAGGGGAGAAAACAGGGTGAAGAAATAGGGAATTTGGAGCTGATGTGGCAATGGCTGAACTTGTTATTTTTGTTAAATGCTTCACTTAGTGCAGCTCCTGTGTGTTTTGAAGAGTTACTTGGATGTGCTAAGGGGTGCTGACCTCTCTGGCTTTAGTAAAGAGTGGGAGATGCCTGTTTTAACTGGACTTGTCAGTCTCCTCCCTGTGCCTGGAAGACCCTCTGGAGCTGGTGACTCAGGCTAGGAGAATGTGGACTCCAGACTGGCAGGGCTCACAAGTGCAGACGTGTAGCAGTTGACCTGCTTGGAAGGATCAGCTTCCTAAAATGACTCACCAGGCGCCATGAAATAAGCAGTACCAGCCCTGAGGTACTGCTTATAGTCCTTCATCTCAGTACCAGCTGAAATGTCCGTAAGCAAGCTCTCAGCCTTGTCGGCCATGTCTGAGAAATGAGGTCCTCGACTTTTGTTTGCAAACAAAGTTTGGCCAAACCCAGGTTGGATGGCATTTTGTCCTTTCCTTCCTCTCTGTAGGAAAGGTATAAATTACTAGCTGATATGTTAGGAATGCCACAATCACACCTGATGCCTTTTTTCCAGCTGTACCAATTACACTCCACCCTGATGATGATGAGGTGTCACAAGGCAGGAATAATGGCAGATGAGTGAGGGGAGGAGATTATGGTGAGGGGAACATGAGAACCATCAAAGGAATGAAGAGCTGGGAGAAGGCAATGAACAGGCTGCTCTTGAGTTTAGAGATGGAAACACAGTACATCCTCAGATAACATGGACCAGTGAAAGGATCTAGCTGGATCTAGTCCTTCCTTCCTGCTTTGCTGCTTTACCACCAGCACTGCAGGCCTGGGACTAGGATCAGGGCACTGCAGTCCAGCCACAAAGACCATCCCCGCCCCACATTGCTTGAATGAAGAAACGCTTGCTGAAGTTACAATCAATACACCCAACAGAAAGGACAAGTTTTTCTAGGTTTAGTTTTCATATAAAACATGACATACTTATGGCCCCGGGTGGACTGTGGAGTCCTTCAAAGAGCTAAATGTGGAGGAATGGTTAATGGAGCAAGGTCACGAGTCTATGGAGACATTGTGCTGAGACAAGAAGATGTGTGCTAAGATAAGAAGATATGTGCTGAGATAAGGAGATTTGTGCTGAGACAGGACAGTTTTAGCTGGAATACGTCAACGGCGACCAATGACATTTGAGGACACAGTGAAAGAAGGGACTTTTAAAAGAGAAGTTGTGGTTGAAGAAATATAAAAATAAGTAGTCTGTAACTGCAAGTCTATAAAATATGTAAATGTAACTTTTTAGCATATAACCAATAAGAGAATGACTAGTAGGCATATGTTATAGAAATCATATAAAAGAACCCTGATAGAAATAAAGTTTGAAGACATTTGCAGGATCTCATATTGAGTGTTCTGTGTCTTCCCTGCTCGAAAACTCTCCGCAGCTAAAGAAACCTTCACCTTGGTCTTGATGAACACTTAGTGACACTTGAGGAAAGGAAACCCACTTCCTCGCCTGCTGAGCAGCTGCTGTGCTGGAGGAAATGGCTCAGCCTCCAGGTTGTTGTTGGTAAGCACTTAGAAGCACCCAGGATGATGCCAACAAACTCTTGAGTATCAGTAAATGGGTGTGTGAATGTCGAATGTGCTGGGATGGATGGAGCATGCTGTGTTGGCATAACCATAAATGTTGGGGTTGCGAGGGGAAGTGCCAGCCAGGGCAATGCAAATGTGTAATGAGAAGTTATTTTTGTAACTAACTGAGATGATGTGGGACAGCACGACAATTTGTAAAGGACAGCCAGTAATAGGATGTCAAAAGAGTGTCTTGTAACAATGAGCTGAGTTGATTTAACTTTGCAAGGGCATATTTGGTACTACAGTAAACAGTATTCCTCTGCTTATCATCTTTGCTTGTTCATCTTTAGTTGTCATTTTTACATTACTATAGGCTAACTTCACTAATGTTTGATTTATAGGTGTTTACAAAGTCTAATACTGCAGATGTAATCTAACTCACTGAAGAGTCTTATTACATAATGGGTGATATATGTAGTTTCAGGCATGGTAATCTGACATAGTGTCTTGAGAATGATATCTGTTGATTTATTTACTGGGGAAAAAAATGGAAACAGCTGTCAAACTTTTCAGATTCATCAAGATTTATTCCCTCAATCCAATAAACTGCAATTATTGCTACACTATAAGGACTTGTTTCATCTCTTTGCAAATACACAGAGAGCACTAACACATAGAGTTATTTTATATGATGTGCGTACGGAGACAGGAAAATCCTTTCTAGCAGAGAATGTTAAAGACCCAGCAAGCAAAGTGCCATAATGCAATAAAAATGGCTTTCATTGAGCAGCTGTTTATGGATGCCTAGGCTGGTTCTCATCACTTTTCCAGGCTACCCTGAGCTGCATTGGGCTCTTCTTGCAGCAGAAGCAAACTGCCATATCAGCAAACAGCAGCTCATGACCAAGTGCCACTGGGAGTACAGACAGCCTTGGATGCTAGCCCTGAGTCTGGTAGGGCTGCTGGGCAAGAAATATCAGGTGATACATCAATTACACAGCAGGCAGCTGCAGGAATAATTGGCATATCCTTCTCCCCCTGGTCTTTCTATAACTTTTCAAAAGCTTTATCCATCTACTGCATCAGGTTGCTGCTAATAGAGATCTAACTCCAGTTCTGGGGAAAGCTGTTACATGACAAAACCTTTTAATTACGCAGAGTTTTACCCAGCCTTCAACTGAACATTGTGCAACAAAACTCCCATTTCTCAGCATTGCTCTTCTCCTGGTGTTTTCTGCAACTTTTTTCTGTTCAGTGTTTGCTCTTACTTCATCCTAAATGCTGTCTGTCATTTTATATCTCCTTAAAAGACCTTTCTCAGGTTATGTTAAAATGATGCCTTTGAGCTACTTTTCTCAATATTCTCATAATAATTGCAATCTAAAAGACCATTAAAAAAGAGGATAGAAAACCCAAAGGCAAAATCATAACTGAATTTAAGACAGACTATGAAAGTAGTTATTTGTACGTGGGAAGTAAAAAGGTTGAAGATGATGAAACAGGTCTCTCTGAATGCAATTAATACTTGCATTGCACTTTTGCCATTACTATTGCAGTTAACATTAGGCAATAAAAATAAGAGACATAATTAACAGATGATTGAAAAGTATTTTTTATTTAACATGAAGCAATTGTCTCGCTTGTTGTTACACATGAGAAACCAAGAGACTCACCAGAGGAAGTCTCATTTATGCAGGGAAACTTCTTACTGTGTGCCCACTGATGCCACTCTTAGTTCTTGCCTCGCAGCCAGTTTTGACACCTGGAAAGGCACCGCTCCACGATGGTGGCGGTGCGGGTGTTCAGGTGGAAAGGTGCTTGTGGGGATGGGTGGGCACCGGCACCCTTGGTTGTGCCCTTGGTAGAACTGGTGTCTGTGGGTCCTGCAGTGCCCTGGGGCGTGCACAGCACCGCAGTGCTCTGGGGTGTGCATGTTCCCATGGGTTCTGCGGCGCTCTGGGACACGCATGGCTCCGTAAAAATCACACTTGGGGATGTGGAGGGATCCATGCATGCAACCAAGCTCTGATGGAGGCAGGGATCACCAATGGTCGCACCCTGAGCACAGCAGGGCTCTTCTGTGCAGGTCTCGAGCACCTCGAGGGTGCAGGGCTCCACAGCTGAGACTGGGTGCTGCAAGGGGTTGTTCCCCATGCAAGTCCCAACTGTCTCAGTGCTGCAAGGCTCCACTGGTGAGGTTCCTTGCTGGAGGAGGAGGGTCTCCATGCACGTCCCAGCTGTGTCAGGAAGGCAGAGCTCCACCGTTGGGATTGCATGCTGGAGGGGGAAGGTCTTCGCACAGGTCCCAACTGTCTTGAGGGTGCAGGGATCCATTTCTGAAGTTGGGTGCTGCATGGAGAAGGTTTCTACGCAGCTCCCAGCTGTCTCAGGGATGCAGGGATCCACTGGCGAGATTGCATGCTGGAGGGGGAAGGTTTCCATGCACATCCCAACTGTCTCAGGCGTGCAGGGCACCATTGGTGAGACTGTGGGCTGGAATGGGAAGCTGGTCCCTCCCTTGCTTTGAGGGGCGTCACAGGGGATCGCTGCTGGGCACGCACAGGCACCTACACATGGAGGTGTGCAGGAGTCCCAGGCAGATGTGTGGTCAGGGCAGCAGCTGTCCCTGGGCACGGGGACAGCAGGAGGTGGGCAGGGGGACCCAACCTGAGGGCAAGCATCCAGACAGGTGGCTGCACACTGACATGGGCAGGGGTCCACCTGGAAAATCTGCTCAGGACAGGGTTGCATGTCCTGCACAGGGCACAGAGCATCCAGGTCCATCATGGCACAATGTGATGGGCAAGTGTCAGTGTGTGCAGCCTCCCCTGTGCAGGCAGAAGGGGGCAGGCAGGGCAGCTTGCACTGGGAAGACATCTTGCTGCACTGCAGGCAAGCCTGAAAGAAAAAGAGCAATTTGGTGCCTACTAACCCAAAGCGTCAGACATTTAATTTTCTTGGCTGGTGAATTCTTCAGCAAGATGGTTGCTGTATGTGCCACAATTTGTTTGTGAAATAAGGAATAGAGAGAAAATTTGCTGTGGTTTTTTTTTTTCTCCCCAAAATTTAGCAAGCATTCCTTATGAAAAGAAGTTTGGTCATTCTGTTTTTCTGTATAAACTTCCAAACCCAGCTTTTCTTATTAAAATCTCTTTCCAGCCAAACAATTTCACCCTAGCACCATTTTCTTGCACAGATAGCAGTGGACCGAGTAACAATTTCAGCAGGTTTATAAACTTCAAGTTAATCCCCTCTCTTTTCCAGATGTTTTCTCCTTGTCCTGAAACTCCCTTGCAGGCAAATACCTATCTCGCAGCAGCTGCAAGAGATGCAGCTATCACTGTCCTACTTTTACCATGGCTAAAAGCAGCAATAGGCTAGACAGGTAAAAGAAAGATGTAGTTCAGTTTTACCATGAGGCTAAGAACTCTTACCTGGGACTTTGGCCGCTGCCTTACGTGATGCTGCAGTCACTTCACTGCTTAGATGATAACTACATGCACAGCATTTTCAGCTCCTGCCTGCCGTGTAGGTGTTCAGCGAGCAAGATGATGTTTTATCCCTCCAAATCCAGTGCTGAGACAACAGGAAGCATTTTGCAGAACATTCATGGGAATTACAGCAAAGTAAGTATGAAGGAAGAAGATTATTACTGTTTCAAACCCTTATCACCAAAGAGGTGTGAGAGCCAATAAACAATTTCCCATACACAGCTGGTAGCAGTAATCTATTTCAGCACATAGTACAAAATTAACACCAGCAATAGGCTTAGATCTGTACAATCCCAAAGGTACTTACCTGGCTCAGTACCAGCAAATAAAGACGGCGAGCAGACACGGCAACTTTAACCTAGGATCTGCCTTGTATATTCAAGAGCCTGGCCTCCAGAGATGAGGTGCCCCAGGCACACAGACAAGCTACCCTTTGCTAACCCAGACCTGCTCCGCCTCTGTGCTGTGATGGGTTATTTGACTAATTATTTTTAATGGAAACCAGCTATTTCCGTGGCTGTAGCATAAACTTGAGTGAGCGAAGATGGCTTGCAAATTCATGTGGCCTTTCAGCGGGGCTGACGCCAGAGAAGAATTTGGGAAATGAATGGACTCTCAGCTTGCTCTCAAATAGTCGTCCAGTCATGGGTCAGTTTTTCTGTGACGGTAAAACATCCTCCAGCCTAACACATCATTTGGGCCATTAGAGACAGGATGGGATGTGGGATCTGGGGGATTCTTTTATTTTTAGCCACATCTGACCTCTTTCTGCCACTGTCCTGTTCAGATGTGGTGCTGCTGGTGGCAGTGTCCTGACGTGCTTCTGGAACCTCTTATATCGTCACTAGTTGCATGATGTTTTGCATTTTCTCCTAAAGCTCTGACTCAAATAACATAGCACTACTCCATCGCCATGATGTTGCCTTTATCCTCATGCAGGTACACCCTTGAAAAGCAGATGGGTGATAGGAGGAGTGACCACCACCCTTTTCCCTTCAGTCCACTGGTTTGCCAAAGTCACGTGAATTGTACTCAGGGCTAATTCAAATCACTGTGGTCAGCAGCGGACTGGCAACCCAAGTGGTCACGCATCCCAAATTTATTTATTTCAACTTAAATAACCAAAAGCCACTAACTTGGACACCACCGTGCTCAGCAGTATGGACATGCACATTTAAAGGGAGAACAGCATGCAGACACAAGAACACACCTTCGTCTCCAGATGATATATGCCCTTGTCTCTGTGTGCAAGTAATACTGGTTCGATGCTTGTGTCACCAAGTGACTTAAGGCTAGTTTGGAGTGAGCAGAGAAGGAAGTCTCAGAGTCTTTGATCTCTCACAGGCAATGCACTTGTTGGCTCTCCCTTTTCTCTTGTAACGAGGGATCTTCAGACAAGAACATCTTTACTTGACCACAGTTGTGGCAGGCAGAAAGCAGCGACTCTGTGCTGTGGCAGTCATGTACAGTTAGGTGTCTTTCGTGAATGGTGTATCTCAGTCTTGGTTTAGCCTGCTATATGAAGAAAATGTGCACAGCAAACTGAAAAGGGCCACTACCATGGACACTGTGGTCAGAGCACCAAATACAGATGGTTCATCACCCTGGAGTGTCACTGCATAGAGATGGGCAGCTGCAGGAGAAGTCCTAGAAGGAGCCTAAGTGACATTGAAGATCTTAACACAGTGTGAAGCCTTCCCTGGCTGCCTAACTGCGAAAATCATAACAATTTTTGGTTATGCTGCCTTACTGCACCTGATTGAGGAGCAGAGATGTCATGAAGCTGCTTGGAAAACTTGGGTGCTCCCGTGTACTGTGCTACACTCTCCAGCGTAAACCAGCAGTTACGGGGGGTGAGTGGTCCTCTCCATCTGACACATGTGAGACCACATCTGGATGCTGTGTTCTATTTGGGGCCCACAGTGCAAGACAGTCTCCAACAAACTGGAGTGAGTCCAGTGGAAACCACCAAGATGGTCCAGGGGCCTTGAGGAGATGATGGTTGGGAAGAGGCTGAAGGACCCGCTCACCCTGGAAAGGAAAAGGCTTAGGGGACATCCTGGGGCCCCTTTCAGCTATCTAAAAGGTATTAATGGAGAGGCTCTTTTCAGAGGTGCCCAGAGAGAGGGTGAGAGCCAATGACTGCAAGTTGCAACAAGGGAAATTCTGACCAGATTATCGAGAATAAAATTCTCAGTAGGAGGGATATTGTGCACTAGTAAGAGCAAGCAAACTTGCACAGTAGAGCAGAACAAAGCTGCTTAGAGCCCTACCCCATCCATAATCCTGGTCTGTATGGCTGTCTTGGGGAAGAGGCAAGAAAATGTACCAAATTAACTTTTATCAAAACAAAGTTTAATCCTGAGGGGGATTGTTTCCAGGTTGTATCATCAATTCTTTGTTCTCCATCCACCATAGAAAATACGTGGATCAGGAATTCAGGCTGCAGGCAGCAGTTGCAGTGTCATATGTACCACCTCAGTGGCTAGGTTTCATTAAAAATTATAATGTAAGCAAGTAATTTAAGGATTGGAGGTGGAGCAGGTCTGGATTATTAAAAATTTTATTTCCATACCCCTGACGTGTCTCACTTCCGGAGACATGGACACTGAAATCATATAAAAGGATTCATATTGTAGTGTTTCTCAAACCATTTTGGTTTCATTTGCTAGTTGCTGGTGGAGAATTGGGTAAGTCTCTCTTGGCTTACTGGGAAGTAATGTAGTGGCTGGGGTTATTTAATTTTTAAATATTATCTGCAGAAGCAATTTAGAAGACTTATGAGTGCTTCTGCTTAGCAAGTTTTGTGTATGGTACTTACCAAGCAGCTGAGCTAAGGGTAAATATTCATTCCATCTTCTACCAGTCTTTATTTGCTGTATGTTTTGCAATTGCTTTGCTTTCTCCATCAAGATACATCTCAGGGTAGTTGAGAGTGGACTAACCTCTCTCTTTCCCCAGTGACATTGCTACCCTGTTTTAACCAGGAAATTACTGGGTTTGAGAGAGATCAAAAGGCAAGGCTAGGACTTCAAAGGAAAAAAGTGGGAGGGAAGATAAGAAGTGGAGACTTGCAGGCTGCAAGGGTAAGCAATGCCTGGAAGGAAGTCTGGATCAGAAGAGCTAGGAGGACTTCTGTGGGAGAAGTGGAAAAGCAGCTGCACTGTGAGCATCAGATCCTTTCCCTGTGGAAGTTTTCCAGCATAAAGCCTCCACTCATGTCCTCTAGCTAAGGACCTGCATGTGGACAGGGCACTATCAGAAGCCTAGTAGTCTCCTTTTCAGGTGGAAATAAGGAAGTAGTGTCAAAGAGTTAATCCCAAACCAAGGGGAGCTGTGGAGAGGTGGGGACTGTCATGACTTCAGACCCTGCAATATAATCTAGTCCAAATAACACCACTTTTCTTTCCTGTTTTGAGAAGAAGTTGTTTGAAATGTATGTGCAAGCAGTAGCTACAAACTTGTGTAAAATGCTTTCATGTGGAGTTAATGTCCTGCTATGGATTTCAGGCTGTTTTCCCAGTATATTGTTCAGTATTCTGCTGGAAAAAGTATAGTTTAACTCTGTGTAAAATAGCCTTGTGAAAGCTGAATGTCTCCGTTTTCCACAAAGTATATTCCTTTCCTGCTTTCAGACATTACCCCTCCCTCAAAGATGCGTTGCCAAAATGATTGCCAACTGAGACAGCTCTGCCTTCCACCTCCCACCATCTTGGTGAAGAGTTTCCCCATGAAAAAATATGTGGATCCCTGTGGTGCTGTCTGTAACATCCAGAGCTTGCCTCGATGTCTGGATCCCTGCTGCTATGCTAGGATTCCTCAGGGCACCACCACTTATGTGAACCTGGGTAGTCTTGATGCGACACAGGTTGCGGGGTGCGTGGATCCGTGCTGCCTTGGAGTCACCACATGTGTTCGTCCGTGCTGTGAGGACCTGACCAAGTGCACCACCACATGTGTGGATCCCTGCTGCAAGGAAGTGTCCAAATGCACCACCACGTGTGTGGAGCCCTGCTGCAAGGAAGTGACCAAGTGCACCACCACGTGTGTGGATCCATGCTGTGAGGAAGTGTCCAAGTGCACCACCACGTGTGTGGAGCCCTGCTGCAAGCAAGTGACCAAGTGCACCACCACGTGTGTGGATCCATGCTGTGAGGAAGTGTCCAAGTGCACCACCACGTGTGTGGAGCCCTGCTGCAAGGAAGTGACCAAGTGCACCACCAGATGTGTAGATCCATGCTGTGAGGAAGTGTCCAAGTGCACCACCACGTGTGTGGAGCCCTGCTGTGAGGAAGTGACCAAGTGCGCCACCAGATGTGTAGATCCATGCTGTGAGGAAGTGTCCAAGTGCACCACCACGTGTGTGGAGCCCTGCTGCAAGGAAGTGACCAAGTGCACCACCAGATGCGTAGATCCGTGCTGCAGACCTGTGACCAGATGTGCCACCACATGCGTGGAACCATGCTGTGGGCAAGTGAGAAAGTGCACCACCACATGTGTTGATCCATGTTGTGGGGATGTGACCAAATGCACCACCAGGTGCATAGATCCATGCTGTGGAGGTGTCACCAGATGCACCACTAAGTGTGTGGATCCATGCTGTGACAGAGTGACCCAGTGCACCACCAGGTGCATAGATCCATGCTGTGGAGGTGTCACCAGATGCACCACTAAGTGTGTGGATCCATGCTGCAGCAGAGTGACCCAGTGCACCACCAGATGCGTAGATCCATGCTGTGGAGGTGTCACCAGATGCACCACTAAGTGTGTGGATCCATGCTGCAGCAGAGTGACCCAGTGCACCACCAGATGCGTAGATCCATGCTGTAGAGAGGTGACCAAGTGCACCACGAGGTGTGTGGATCCCTGCTGTGGAGAAGTGATGAAGTGTGCCACCAGGTGTGTGGCTCCGTGTTGCGGAGGAGTGACGAAGTGTGCTACCAGGTGTGTGGATCCCTGCTGTGGACATGTGACCAGATGCACTACTAAGTGTGTGGAGCCATGCTGTGAGCAAGTGACCAAGTGCACCACCAGATGCGTGGACCCCTGCTGTGGCGGAGTGACCAAGTGCACCACCAGATGCGTGGATCCCTGTTGTAGTGAGATGACCAAGTGCACCACCACATGTGTGGAGCCCTGCTGCAAGGAAGTGACCAAGTGCACCACCATGTGCGTGGATCCCTGTTGTGAGGAAGTGACCAAATGCACCACCACGTGTGTGGAGCCCTGCTGTGAGGAAGTGACCAAGTGCGCCACCACATGCATGGATCCATGCTGTGGGGATGTTCAGGCTGTTACGAAGTGTGTGGATTCCTGTCCCACCACCTGCGTTGCACAAGGCCCCCCGCTGTGTACAGGTGTATGCACCTCTGGCTGTGGCCGGCACTACGCCATCACATGCGCAGATGTCTGCTGTCATAAATGCATGGCTCCTTGAGGGGCTGCATGAGGGGCTTCTGTGGTAGGAGCTGCAAGGGGATCCCACTCTGCAGTGCCATTGCCCTGGGGAGTCTCCAAAGGCTAAGGAATGAAAATGGTTTGCAGATCCCTGCACCTGCCAACATCTTCCTCCCGTCCTTGCTTCCCTAGTGCCCTTCCTGTCCTAGGAAGAGTAAATCCTCAAATGGTTTTCTTTATGTTCTGCATCATTTCTGCTATATTTACCTCAAGAACAATGCCTTTCCTTGTAACATGTAACTAATTGATTTTGTGCCCCCAGGAATATTGCCTGGGAGAAAGATTCTGTAATTCTTTGCACTGATGTGGATGGATGAATTTCCCCATTTGTTCTTTCTTGTGAGCTTCTCCTTTTCTTGTATGAAGCAATAAAAAAAAAAAAAAAAAAAAGATCTTGGCATCAGCTGTCTGCAAGTGTTTCCTTCACTTTTGCATTCCCCCAGACTCACATGTTCTCCTTTTAATTTCTTCCAAAAAGCCTGACCTCTGTAGATTGGCAGCTCCTACTAGAATGCATGGGGAGGTCTAAGGCAATGGCTGGAGACCTGGGACTCATCTGGAATATCCCAGATCATTGCTGGGAGAGGGGATGCTGTACATCACGAGGAAGCACCACTCTCCCATGGTTTTGAAAAGACTTTGAAAACCCAACCATTTGCTGAAGTGCTCCTCCAAAGCTGGAGGAGCTCAGGGCCAGCTGTGTCTGCATCCCACAGGCAGAGATGAAATGTTCCATTATGAGCAATGGGTAAATAAGCCACTAACGAGGGGAAAATGAGCAGGTCTGCGAGACTGTGCCTCATGACCATCACCCATGTGTAAGAGGTCCTATCTGAGCTTTTTGCAATTGACTTCTATTTCCATGTCTCGGGTGGCAATTGGGCAAGCCTCATCAGTTAGGGAGATCGACACAGATTCACTCACTGCTGAATTCTGCAGAAGTGTTATTAGTATTAGCAAGGTGTCTTGGACAATTTTGGTAACCCTCCATGAATATCTGCTAACAGGATCCCAGTGCTTCCTCCTTAGCACCAAATTTGTTTGCAGATTGCTCACCCAGGAGTAAAGCAATGTTCTCAGGGACTCAAAGTCACCCTGTTACACAGGCCAAGGGTAGTGCCCTGCAGGTATTCAGGACAGAGATGGTGCAGAGTTGGACTGGGCTTAGCAGCAACTGCCGAAGGGAGGAGAGACAGGGGAAGCAGACTGCAGGGGAAGCCAGACCAGCTGCTGGAGCAGCAGACATGGGTGCAGCTCTGTCTGCGCGCACCCACTGGCTCGTTCTTTAATGATGCCCCAGGACATGTGGCTGGTGACTAACCTGCAATTATCACTGTGTCACTTTTTCTAGTAGAGGAGTCTGACCAATAGTAGGACATGAAAAATCATACCCAATGGACATGGCATGGCACGTGGGTTGGGGAGATCTGGCCTCAGACAAATCGTTCCACCCTCACGGCTCTTCTGTTTCTGTCCTTCTCTCTCAAGAGGTTGTGGCAGACCCTGGCTCTCACCACTGGTTGTATAGCACCCACCACAGCCTGTGTCTGGACTTCGGCAAGTGCTCTAGGCATTAAGCACAAATGCTACACAATAGAAGCACCAAACCAATTGAGGCTTCCTAATCATCCCTTCTGTGGAGGTCTGATTTGACTCCAAACCTCCTTTAAAACTCATTAAAAGGTTCTGTGCAAGCAATGATTTCCTTTGCTCCTGCTCCCAAATCAACAATCTTCAGGGAAATAAGAAACTGTAGGTGGAAAAAATGGCATTCAGATAAGATTTTCCCTTAAACTGTTTCTCTGTAGCAATCTTCTGATGGCATGATGCTTGCATTATATTTAATCCTTCATATGAACATGGAAATTCAGATTTTAAAAGGCTGGGACCATTAGCAGAGAGCAGAGACTTCATTTCTGGGTGAACAACACAAGATTGTGCCATAGGAAGAGAAACAGATCCTTCCTCCCTGAAAACAGGGATGTTTATACTACATCTATGAAACTGTTATAACAGGGAGAAAATTGCTGTTCAGCATAAGCAACTGTAGTAGGCCCACAGTTCTTGCTCTTTCAGGCAATGTGCTCTGAGCTTTAAAATGTATTCCTCAGACATCAGGACACAGTTTTATTCAGTAATGTAAAAAATCCTAAGGAAAGATAGATTCCCATTCTAAAATATTGGGAAAATCAAAGCAAATATCTGCAATAGTCAGGAGGCAAAAGATAAAACAGATGAGAGATTTTTTCATAATCACAGCTAGTTCCTCTTTTTCAGATTTAATTGCATTCAGATGCTCACTTATCATTCTTCATGGAGTACTCACCTTCCTGAGTAAACAGGAAAAGAGGCAGATAGTGCCATATTTGGGTTCCTCTCAGCCCCAGAAGTAATGATCTAATTACTTGATCAAATACTCCCTAGGGCATGGACTAGACAAGCCACTTGTTTTCATGTGAGGCTAATTGCATTCTACACTCAGCCTCCTGGCATCTCAGCTATGTGATGATTTCCAAAGCTGGAGCAAGTCATGGACCAGCAGCCTGGAGACCAGCCTCTCACCTAGAAGCTGCCCTCGGTGCTGGATCACACCCTCGCACCTTCCCTGGGTAGTTGTGGTAGGCAATGATGAGAAGGGAAAGTCAGGTGTAATGAAGCCCCAGACTTTAAGATTTAATTGCAACAAAGTGCAGGAGAGTGGGCTGGGAAGGCCTTGCTGTGCTGAGAATATGGGGAGAATCCTTGATTCCTATGAAAAATGCTTTGGTCACCAAAATGTGGGTAGTGTACTATATGGGATGCTGCACATAAGCAAAATGAAATCCCTGATGCTGACCAGTGTTGAGTGCCACAGAGGAAGAAAGCTTACTTTGGAGGCTTTTAGGTAAACCAAGGGATGCAAAGAAGTCCAGAGGTATCATATTTTTAAAGCAAAGTGTTCAGCAGTTTATGAAATAGTTTGGTTTTTTTTTTTCTAGCAGGAATCCAGCTGGAAAGCCCTAAATGGTGCATATCCAAACAGCTGCACAGGGAAAAAATTCAGTTTGAGATGTTTCCATCAAAAATGATGACATCTGCACATCCTGAAGTTTTGTATTTATGTTAACAATCATGTGTCCGTGACTATGCGGTGTTTCATGTCTGCAGGGAAAATTTTTATGACTGTAAGAAAATGGCTCCAATCTTGATATGGCTCCATCTTTGGTAGGTCTTGGTGGTGAAATATGAAGTCTCTCTTGGATTAATGGAAGCCAAAAGTGTTGACCATGTTCTTTTTTACTGAGTTTTTCAAAAATATTCTCCTGAGCACCAGAATACAGTGCTCAGGGGGCTCCTCTTCTGCAGCACCACACAAACCTCTGGGTAGGGGAGTCTGTCTCCGTCTGGGCTCCAGGAACCTCTTCTGCTTCAGGTTTGTGCTCTGTTGTGCTCTTTTCATCAAAGCACTACCCATCACACCAGCCTCTGGTTCTGCAAGAGACCTCAACATATGCCATTTAATTAAATAGATCCCAGAAGTGTCAGATTTGGAAAAAAAAAATCACCTCTTTTTGGCACTTCTGCCAAAGGAGGATGGCCATGAAGGGATGTTGCTGTAGGGTCCTGACTCACTGAAATTAATGTGACTAGTAAAATCACCAAATTGCTCATAAATGTAATAGAAATCCACAAATAAGTATCAATTAAGAATAATAATCCAGCCCTCTGATGTTCTCATGTATTACAAATGCAGATCAATTTATATCTCCTAAAATGTCTATTTGTCTTAGAAGTCATTACTATTTCTTGCTAATCAAATATAACAATAGGGTATACAATAACCCACTGTAGTAAGGGAGACGTAGGACCGGTCCTCAACATTGGTTTTAGAGGTGAGCCTGGAGCCCTAGGAAGGCATGAGGAACTGTACAAACCGGACTGTGAGAAACTCCTCAGCACGATAAGTGTTGGAGGCTGCTGCTCTGAGGGGACCTAAAAGTACTGGTGGATAATTCCTTGCTCAGCATCACCCAGCAGGGTTAGCTCTAGGAGGAGAAGATGGGGAGAGATTAATCTGTCGAAGTATTAGACACCTAAATCTGAGCTAGTTGCTCTCTGTTTTACAATCTGCAGGGTCTATTTGATGCAGTCATGGATGTTTCTCCTCACAACGAAGCTGATGTCTAGACCACACTGTAGAAGTCCCTATTCCTTCCTATCTATAAAAGCCGCCAGTGCAGCAGTATGAGTTTTAGGGGGGAGAAATTGCACGTGATGCACTGACTTTGTCCAGCAAAGGAAGAGGAATGGAAAGAGTGAATGAACCATGAGGTGCTGCTGGGAGGATGTCAAGAGCACTGCAAATCCATTAGCTTACATGAGCTTAGGACAGGAATTCTGGTTTCCCCATGTAAACACTAGAAAGGAACCAGTGCTGATGCCTGCAATTCTCTGGCAGGACTCCTGGTTTCCAGTGTAAACAGGATGCACTGCTCATGCTGAACAGGTTGGGGTTTGGTGGTTTTTGGTTTTTTGGGGTTTTTTTCCCATTTAGCATTTGTGTAAATTATCTCATTGGGGAATTTGGTCACCTAAATCCTAAATGTAGTCTGATTCCACCTCTGTGATTGGAATATCCCAGAGAAATAAAGATTTTCTATGCTGCAGAGCTGAGTGAGATCTCACGATCAGCAAAAGGCTTCGATACACTAATATGGAGTCCTGGGCCTAAATCCCACTTAAACTGAAGCCCTTTACACTGCTCTGGCTGTGAAAAATGCCTTTAAAATGAGTGCTGCTTTACTTTGCCCTGAATGGCTTGAAGAGGTCCTCAAGGTAACAGGAGTTGTGTCCCTATTGGCATTGCCAAGCATGAATATTGTTAATAGAAGGTGGATAGGAATGGGTTGGGTGTATTTAATGATTAAAAAGGTATTAGAGAAACTGATACCTCAACAGTTTGTGGAAGTGCTGATGGCCCACTGTAGGATTAGCTGTTTCTTACCATGAGAATTAGGACATGATATTTCTCATAGTAAATCAGATCAATTGTTCATCTTCCCTAATAACAGCTATCCATTCTTACTGCACTGGAAAGAACCTAAGGTATCATTCAGACATTTATGGAAATAAGGAGATGAAAATATCCAAGTGTATTAAATCTTTTTTGAAAAGCAATTAATCTGGTACCTGATTTTTAAAAATTACTATGTCATTCCTGTTGGGAACCACATGACTCGGGTATTATGTGGAAGCAGAATTTGCTCAGGATCACATGTTTTTCCTGGAAGACCTTTTCCATCAAAAATTAGGATGTAAACAAATATGTAAAGCATGTATAGGTGGAGCCTGTTCAGGTAGTTAGTGGTCAGGTGTCCATACCCCTGGGCTCCCTTGTTTCCGGAGCTGACGCCATGCAAGCCATATAAAAAGGTTTGCATTTTGATGTGCACACCAGTTCATTTGACTTCTCCCTCACTCACCTGCATTGGTGAACTGGTAAGTCTTTCTTGGATTTATCAGAGAATAATGTGATGGCTGCGTTACTTGGTTGTTCTGGTCAAGAGAATGTATTACTGATCACAGGAGAGCTTTGCTTCTGGTGTTTCTGTTCCAGGATTTGTCCTGGAATGGGAGAGAGGATGTTTGACTCTAAAAAAGAGTTTGCTCTTCCTTAAGTAGCTTGCAAATGTCCTGCCACCTCTTCAGAAACTGTGACTGTCTCTCATCCTCCTTTGTATTCTATCTTCATTAATTTTTTCTTACCTCCTTAAGTCTGGAAATTAAATAAATTAGTGGATGCTGCAGAGTAAGTCTTGGGACTTCAAAAGAGATAGGTGGGAAGAAGCATTATCTGGAAGAAGGAAGCTGGAAAATACCTGAGGGCAAAGCTGCAGGAGATATCTGGGAGAAGTCAAGATGAGGAAATGAATTGGAAATAGGAGCTGCAACCTCTGGGCCAACCCTTCTCTTATGAAAGGATGAGCCCAGGAATTTTGATACAACTCCAATGACGTACCATGATATATCACTGGAGGATTTGGGATAGTGTCTGAATTTGTGGTCTTTTGGCTTTATCCTCGGGCATTAGCAGTTCAGCATCTACACAAAGGGAGATATGTGCTGTGGTGTGCATGAGGAATGAAGAAATGATAAGCAAAAGATGGGCCCTGGAACATTTGCTGATTTAATTAAGAAAATAAGGAAATGAACTGTTTTCATGCTACAGCTTCTACAAAGTTTAACTGTGGGCAATTTTATAAAATTCAGGGTTTATGGCTCTAGTCTCCATAACAGTGATGCTTGCAGGTTCCCAAGAAAGGAAGGAATAATCTGGTAGTGTTAGTTGCATGTGTCTCAATCCAGAAATCATTCACAAATGCAATTTTTTCTAACAGTTCTTTTCTCGGTCCAACAACTAACTGCTATATATGTTTCAAGAGCTCAGGTTGTGAAATGTGGCTTAAGAAGAAAAGATGAGTGTCCTGATTTTGTATCTCTCTTTTTATCTTTTTCTTTAGCTTTATCAGCAGCTCAGAAGGATGTCTTGCTACGAGCAGTGCAAACAGCCCTGCCTGCCCCCTCCCATTTGTGTGCAGAAATGCACCAAATGTGTGGAGCCCTGCAAGACGGTGTGCGTGGAGCCCTGCGGCAGCGTCTGTGTGAAGCCATGCTCCACACCGTGCGTGGAGGTCTGCACAACACCCTGTGCCACCCAGTGCACCACATCCTGCACCACCCAGTGTGTAGAGCCTTGTGCCACCCAGTGCACCACGTCCTGCAGCACCCAGTGCGTGGAGCCCTGCAGCACCCAGTGTGTGGACATCTGCCCCCCTAAGTGCATCGACGTCTGCATAAAGCCATGTGCCACCCAGTGCACCACCCAGTGTGTGGAGCCCTGCGTCACCCAGTGCTGCACCAAGTGCGTGGAGCCCTGCCCACCCCCATGCGTGGAGGTGTGTGCCACCAAGTGCGTTGATTCCTGCGAGACGGTGTGCCTGGAACCATGCAGCACGGTCTGCTCTCACCCATGCTGATTGCTTTAATGCATGAGCCTTGCATGCAGCCCTGGTGTGTCAGTGCATTGCAATATCCATAGGCTCATGAGCACCTGCGGAATGAAAAACAAGTTACAGACCCATCTGCAACATACTGAGACCTCTCGTGATCTGGTTACCCCATGCTCTCTTTGTCTTGGAAAATATTTCTCTGAATGTTTCCAGCCTGTATCTTTGCTTCCTATGATACTCTGCTACTGTTATCTCAGCACCTTTTCCTTGGTAACTGCAGTTGGCCAATATTATACTGCTGGGCATCTTGGGAAGTTATTTAGCAATGGCTATGCTGTAAGCATTTGATGTTGGAAGATGTCTCCCCTTCTATAATTCTCATCTTGTCTTTTAACATATGTCCTTTTGTCTTTTAATGTCTATGTGTAGCAATAAAAATTGACCATTGATGGCATCATGTGTCTTCTGTCTTTCTTTCATCTCCCCATTTCCATGTCTTTGAACCCAAGAACATCTTCCTTTAATCTTCATTTTAAAAAGCTGCTATGGTTGTGGAGGACTTGTGCCTGAAATGCAGTGCTGTAAACACAGAGAGCATGCATTATAATGTGGAGCAATGTCTTCTAATGCTATAAGCAAAACATCGTCTGGTCAATATTTTTCTGACAGATACAAAAAAATGAGTTTTATCCTACTTGAAAATAATGATAGAAATTAATTTTCACCTTCATTAATGATATAATTTTGATCTTTATCTCTCTGGATCGTGGAGGCAAGTCTTAGAAACTGATAAAAGGTAAATTTAAGTGGAAGAAAGCCCCAAATCCAAGAAAGAAGGAATTGAAACATTCTTGCTGGGGTTTTAATTATTTCTTAAAAACATTCTGATGGAGACAAAAATGGTATTTTTGATTAATTCTTCCTGTGATCCTCACTGACTAAATATAGAAAGTAAGGGATTTGGCTTCAGGAGATGAATCTTTTTGTGGTTTAGGAACAGGTCTGAGCCCTGCAAGATTGCAGTTTTGTTCCCAGGTTTGCTGCAGATACTTTGTGTGGCTTTGGGCAGGTCTCACTCTTGTTACCTATCCGTTCCCCATCTGCAACGAGGAGAAGTCACATCCCTGACTGATAGAGTGGTTGGCATTTTGGGTTCATTAACATCTGGCAGGTGCAATAATATTTTAATTCACTTATAAATGCATCTTCTTTATTTGAAGTCATAATTTTGAAACTGAAGGAGGCCCATTATCTGGCAGGATATTATACCCATTTAAATGCTGAGTTTCAGAGGTAATGCTCCCATTGTCTTCCATACTGTGCATGTGACTTGATTACCTGTCTCTGTGATGGCCACACAATTTCCATGTCTGGGATGTAGAGAATTGCTATCCACCTACCATATCATTACAGTAAGGGTGGAGGATATCTAATCTAGAAAAGAAAAGAGTTATATTTAGGTGTGTGTAAACACTGTTACCAAATCAGCTTTTAATGAAACCTTGTGTGCAGGTGTAGAGAGTTTGACAGTAGATTCCTTTTTGTGTTATTTCTGTCAACACCAAAAGGTGACACCATCAAACAGGAATAATGATAGGCAAAATATGTCTCAGTAAGGCAAACAAATTCTACATCTGAACACACCTTTCAGCTGAGATAGACAAAGCAGGGGTAGGTGGACCAGATGTTCAACAGTATGAAAATGGAGGGGGAGACTAGGAACGTGCACATCTAATTCCTACTGTTGAATGCAAACCTTTGGGGGTTCAGCAGTGAACCCTGCCTCGCTAATAACTGCTTACTGCTGCCGCATGTGTAGTGTCAGTGCACCCTTTCAGGCATGGAAAAAGTCTTAGTCAGGAAGTCATATGCAGCTAATAATGAGATCCATCCCAGAGGTTCGTCACCTATGCCTGATTTCCAAGCATCTTCATCCAGCTCTACCAGCTGTGTTAGTAATGTAAAATTCTTTCTTCTCTCCCTCTCTGCTGCGAGCATTTCACCAGGCACAGTAATCATAGATGGGACCACACAGCTCTAAGAACCCCAGAGGAAGCGGCAGAAGAGACCTGTTGGTTTGTGCTCATCATGCTTCCTGTGCCTGTAGGAAAATATGTTGCAAAAGCCCTGACACACTGCTCACCTATGCATCTGTGGTTAGTTCTGAGCATTGCTAAGATTCCCCTGTATATTTACAACAAATTCATGACATTTGGTCTATGTCAACCTTGGGGTCATTAAGACCCCTGGTAAATCAGGCATGAGTGAGGGATGTTAAGATATGGAATGATGTTGTTTCCATTAGCACCTTCTGCTCCTCTACACCCAGTGGAAGCCATGTGCATCATCTCTCCATGTATCACACACCTGTAATGGAGACTGGGCTGTAATTCCTAGGGCTGAATATGACCCCACAGGGCATAGCATTAAGGAATACTCAAGGGAGGCTTGAACTACCTTTTCCATTAGCGCTAAAGACAATGTTTCCACTGAAACATTTTCTCTGTTCCTTCCTTCCTTGAAAAATTTCAAGGGGATCGACATTTTTCTGAAACATCGATCCATCCCTAGAAAAAAAATTCTGCCACAACTGCAGCAAGCCAAACCCAGTGTTTGTGAAAAAGAAGTTTTAGTTGCTTCAGTGAAAAGCTACTTGAAAGTGCAAGGAAAAAGCAAGGTGAAAGCTTTCTAATTTCGTGGCAACATAAAATGTTTCATTCCCCTTTTGGGGAAGGAAAATGGAGAAGGACAGGAGCAAAACCCCAAACTACAGACTGCCATACACAGACCTGCTGCCCTTCCCAGGAGCTGGGATGCAGCACACAGCCCTCCCCCCCTGACCTCACTCAGATTTATGCCAGCTGGAGATCTGTCCTGGTGATCACAGGCAGAACTATCAGGAAACACCTAAACATTATGCAAACATGTTCTGCTAGCTCCAGAGCGGATCTGAGCCGTCTCTCAAATCTGAGTTTGGTTGTGGGATCTTTGCCCAAGGTCAGGACAAGATGAATTATTAATAAATTAGCCAGTTATTACCAGATTGGGTGTGCCTTGCATTAAAAACAACAAATCCCCCGCACCTGAAAGAGGAGGCATCTCTCACAGACCTTGACTGAAGTCCAGGTGTATGGAGGTGTCAGTGGAGCAGGTTCTGGTTGTGAAAGATTCTGGTCATCAAGTTAATCTGTTGTCATCAGCTCCCAGGGCTGACTTCTGAAAGCATATAAAAGCCTCCCATATGGGAGGCTTATTAATCTGAGTGGCCTCTTCTTCCCTTCCTCCAGCAGCAGGAGACACCAGGTGAGTCCCTCTATGCACTTCTAACTATATAGGTGGGGGTTTCTGGTGCCCTGTTCTTGGGAGACAGGGTGATTTTTCTTTATTTTGTGTGTCTAGTAACAGTTTCAGCTCATCTTCCTGGCAATTTCACCTCCATACAGGTGAAAGATGTATTGTTATTTTGAGACTTTCTGAGGCTCCAGACAGTGGCTTGCTGACTCTTTGGACCAGTAAACCCTCATAACTCTTTCCCAATTGATAAGAATCCTTGTGGATAACCACTGGGTATTAAGTATTGGCTACCAAAGGCTGGCATCTGCTGGCAGCTTGTTTTGCATCTGTTGAGCAGCCATGGGCTGATCCCTGCAGTCTCCTGGATCTCTAGGGCTATGAGTTTCAGTTCTTTGTATAACATCACATCCTCACTGAGCAGGAGGACAGTTCACCTGTGTTTAACAGCCGGAGACATGGCTCCTGCTTTGAGGCACTCAATGAACTGAGCAGAGACATGGCTGTTGCTGGAAGGAATTGTTATCAAATGATTTTTCTCTTTCAATATATTTGCAATACTGAGCAGTCACTGGCTTTCTGCTCCTCTTTGACTAGTTTTAAATATTGCTCTGAGGTTCTCCTTGAACTAAGCATGCTTTCATTAAAATTTGTATTGCTTCTTAGCTTGTCAAAGTTGAAATGTTCAGAAAACAGTGAACGGGGGGGGAACCCCTCTCATTGTTTCTCTTCCCTCTGCCGCCATTTACCTGTTTGGATCACAACTTTGTTAGGATGGTGCTTGCCTCATATTAATTTATGCTTATATATAATTATGCCCTGAGGCCTCAGCAGAGTGGCTGATCTCCATAGAGGCTAACCATGACCGGAGCCCAAAAAAGCAATATGGAGCAGCTACAGCAAATTAGAGTCACCAACACAAATTTGGTCTGAACAGCAGCATCCTCAGGGATTTCCAAGGGGTTTTTTTTGTGATTTTGCTGGGAGGATTAACTTCTAAAGGCTCTTCACTGTTGGTTTGGTGTCAAAGCACTGACTGAAACTGTAATATCCAGAAAGGAGAAGTGTGTAAGGCTTAAAATAACTGAAATGGCACCTTGGTTTTCTTCCAGGCTTAGCAAAGATGTCTTCCCACCAGCAGAAACAGCAGCAGCAAATACCTTCAAAATGCCAGGAAAAGTGTCCTCCAAAGAGTGTGGAGCAATGCCAGCCCCCAAAAGGGCAGGCTAAGTGTCCTGTGAAGAGCATCCCGCAGCAGCAGCAGCAGCAGCAATGCCCAAAGCAGAAGTAGCACTAACAGTAATGGCCACAAAGTGCCATGGAAGATGCAATGCTTATTGCCAAGCTCTCCTTCTGTCTGCTGGCTCTGCCAGAATAGCTAGAAATTTGCAGCATGCCTTTGTTTGCAAGCAGAAATTACAAAGAGATGCAATTCATTAACTTGGACTGATTCATCTTCTACTATATAAAAAAAATAATTGTGGGGTGTTTTCTTCTGATCTTTAATTTGGGACATACTACAATAAAATTATAAGTAACCTCATTACTTGCTTCCTGATATTTTTTGTTTTCACTTTACTAGTGTCATTCATTCTGTTGCTTTCTCTTATCAGCCAAAGAATTACCTTTAAACATAGACTTGTATACAAGGCATGCATACCCAGGGACCCACACACATTTGCCTTCCAGATTTCCCAAGGAATGATTTGTTCATAATTTTTATTTCCAATAGATCCAGAAACCTACAGCTGTTAATATGATGACCAAGTGAACAAGGAATGTGAATTGTCTAGTGCAAACAGGACACAAAATGACTGCAATTTCTAGAAAGACCATTTAAATTTGTGGTCCTTTGGGGAGAGCTGCTGCCTGGGTGTCAAAACTGGCTCAGGATCGATGTGCTTCCCATCTCAGGGCAATCATCCTGAACAAACAACCTGAGAAAACTGGGGAAACTCAGTTTTCTGCAGGATATAATAATCTAAAGTATATTCTTGTGGATCTATCAAAACTATTAATTGTGGTTTTAGAGTCTCAACTCTACTGTAGGAAAACAGTCTTTGGAAGTCTTTAACACTGAAAGGAAGCTTTTGGTTGCTCAGAATGAATAGTTTCCATTTAAAAAGGACCAGAAAGAGGATTCAGAATGTTTTGGTTTCTCAGCAGGATGTATGGGCTTGGCTAATTGATTTCTAGTCAGCTGTATGGCAGAGTAGGGGAGGAAAATTATAAATACAGAAACTGTTGAATGATATGATATTGGTGTCTGGCAGACAGACATAAGCTTGCTCTGCAAACCAGAAGCCATGTGTCTTGGTGTGATTCTGTGATCAGACGGTGAGGTTGGATGTATCTAACACCCATCTAACAGGTACAGGGCCAAACTAGTGAGATTACATCGCTCCTGGCTCATCCGAAGCGTGGGAAAAACTCATTTGCTTGTGCTTGCAACCTGCCTTGTAGACATGCCCATGCCTTATGTCTGTTGAAGGTCACAGAGTAGCTGTAAGTATGTTTAAATTGGGCAGACTGAACACAGGGCAGCTTGGTGTGAGCAGAGGCCATGTACCATGCTCTTGGATGGGGTGTCTTGCTGAGAGGTATTTCGGTGCTATTGGTCAGCCCAATGGACTAACGCAGTGCAGGGGCTCTTGTAGATTCTCTAACCTGGGCACGTGGGTCCCCTGCAAGCACCCAAGTTTCTGAGTCCTGATTCACCCAGCTTTGAGCCTAAAAATGACTGACTGTTGCAAGCTGAGGCTCCTTTTCATCTTTTTAAGCAGAAGCTATTAAAAAATATTCACAACTTGGTATTCAAAGTAATTTTTATTGTCAATTTTCACAGTGAAATAAATCCTGGATACAATATCAGCCTAAAATAGTTAAAGATAAGTACCAAATACATACGCAACAACACTGTGTGGTGAAACAAGTTCCAGGGTGTAATTGAGACAGCACTGTGTATGCTTCCTCCTTTATCCTCTCTAAGAGATGGGAGCCATGCCTGAGGTTAATCTATTTCAAAACATGTCTAGATTGGATTTAATTATCTATATATTTTCCATAAATAATCTCAGCTCGAGCTGTTCTTTTACACATCCTAGAAAATCCAGGGTGAGCCCTCTGAGGAAAGCGCTGATTACTACCAGTTCAGCTAAGCAGATAATTAAGAGGTGATGGCTCTTTTGTAAAAATCTTTCTATTTCCTCTAGCCCAATGGACTTTTTTAATTGCATAAAATATTCAGCACTATGGATTCATGATTCAGAAAGTCTTGTTGCCATTGACAAGAACCCCTTAGCAGCAGGTCCTGCACAAACCTCAAATCCTATTATTAATAGGCAAAACCCCTAAATGCAAAGTGGGAGATGGCATTTGCGAACAGGGAGCTGGGGAGGAAGGCATGAAAACCAGGAGGCAGTGTGTGGGTCTGGACGATGAGCTCTAGGTCCCTAACTGCATTTGGGTTAAGTTTGAATATTTAGCTTAATGAACTCTGACTCGTGCGTGCCATCATGCTCTTTGGTCTCTCTCTGGGCCTTTAAAAGCCAGTGGGATGATTGGGAGAGGGCAGAAATTCAGGCCGCTGGAAAGCTGAACGCACATGCCTACAACACTGCTTGAAGCCTTATTATCTGTCGACAGTCCTGACGTGTCAGTTAGCTTATGGCTGTTAGTACAGGGTAACGCTAGCGTTAGCTGGGGGGGGAGAGTTGGAAGCTGGGCTTCTTAACAGAAATTCTACAGTGAGTAAAAGGGTGTTGGAAAATGACCTCTGATTGTGAGACACGGGGAGAGGAGGTCTGGGTTTGCAATCTTCTCTCTTCAGGGCTTCCCTTGTCAGCTGCAAGTTACTTCTGCATGGGTGGCCACTGGCTGGGCTGCTTCAACTGCTGCTGCTCAATGGGAGGACAATCCTCTGGAAGGGAGCACTTCCCTGGCTCAGGGCAGGGAGCAGGGATTGGCATGGGGATCTCCTTGCACTCCTGCTTCTCCTGGGGACATGGTGCAGGTTCAGGGCACGGAACAGGGATTTGCACAGGGATCTCCTTGCATTCCTGTTTCTCCTGGGGACAAGGTGCAGGTTCAGGGCATGGAACAGGGATTGGCACGGGGATCTCCTTGCATTCCTGCTTCTCCTGAGGACATGGTGCAGATTCAGGGCATGGAATAGGGATTGGCACAGGGGTCTCCTTGCACTGCTGCTTTTCTTGGGCACATGGTGTGGGTTCAGGGCATGGAACAGGGATTGGCACAGGGGTCTCCTTGCACTCCTGCTTCTCTAGAGGGCATGGGGTGGGCACAGGGATCTCCTTGCACTCCTGCTTCTCCTGGGGACATTGTGCAGGTTCGGGGCATGGAACAGGGATTGGTACAGGAATCTCCTTGCATTGCTGCTTCTCTTGGGGACACGGTGCATCCTCTGAGCAGGTAACAGGAACTGGCGCAGGGATCTCCTTGCACTCCTGCTTCTCCAGCACGCATGGAGTTGGTTCAGAGCAGGAAACAGGGGCTGGCACAGGCAGCTCTTTACACACTGGTTTCTCTTCAGGGCATGGAACAGGCTCAGGGCATGACACAGGTGGGAAAGTTGGTGGTAGCTTGCATTGCTGTTGCTGCTGCTGCTCCTGGGGTGGACAGCTGGGTATTTCAACCACTGGTGTTTCTCCCTTGCATGGTTCCAGCACTGGTGCTGGCAATGGCACTGTTTTTTCTGAGCATGGTACCACTACTACTGGGGCTGGTTCTGGGCAAGGTGTTGGGGCTTGGACTTCAGTTTGCTGCTGTGGACATGGGACTGGCTCAGTGCACGGCTCAGGCTCTTGACTTTGCTTTGAAATAGTTTTGCTCAGGCCAGGTGGGAGGGTGATTTCCTGCTTGATTTGCATTTGATTCAAAGACATCTTTGCAGGAAACAAGATTATCTGAAAGAAATGTCAGAGTGTTATTGTGTCTGCTAAATGAACTGCATTGGGATAGGGGTGAAATGATTATAAGAAACATGAATCAACTGCAAGAGTAAAGTTCTCTTAGCTTGCCCTTGGTTTCCCAAGGCAGGTTGGCTCAGAAAGAATTATGAATTGCTCATTCTTTTTCATCCTGCCTTTCTGCTTCTGCTCTGACTCTGTCTTATCTTGTTCCTTTCCATTCTGCAATGTGGGACAGCCCTGTCAGGTCTAACTGAGGTAGAGCCACTCCTTTGAACTTGGAGCTGATTTACACTTCAGAGACCTTCCTCCTGTTGCTTAGCTCTTCCCAATGTGTTAACTCCCTTTCATTTCTGTCCTGGGGAATTGATGAGAGGAGCTGGCAAATAACAGATCTGCTGGTTTGATAGCGGTTTCAGAAAGTCAAAATAATAATAAAAAAATAATGAATGCTGAAGACAAACCTTTAAAAACATTTGGTGTATCAAAAAGTAGAAGAATATAAATCTGGGCCCAACAGGATATTTTATGTTGACAAAACTGAAATACTTCATTTGATTTTGCCCCTTTTAAAATGGTTTCCAGATTTTACTTGGGATTAGAAACCTGAGGTGCTAAGGCCTCAAGGTGGACCTCACCAGTAAGCTGAGATGTCTCTGTAGTATTAAGAGTCTTTACAGTAACAATAGGCCAACTCTTCTTGTTCTGGTTTCACTCTGACTTCATTGATGATGTAATGGATTGAGGTTACCTGTGGCACAGTCCTTCCAACTGTCATGGAAAGAATTAGCAGTGGTAATGCGTCCCTATGTTTCTGGATTATCATGGCCACTAATAATACATGTAGGTCGCATGAATCAGAATAATCAGGAGGGATTTATTCTCCCAAGGCTAGTAATGTGCAACAGGCCAAATGGGTTTTCCTAACAATTTATGAAACACTCTGTTTTGTGGGCTGCTGAAGGCAGGCACCAGGCTCAGCTGGACTGGTGCTGTGTCTTTGGTAAAGCCTGTGCTGTTGTTTTTCTAAAGACAATCTAAGGGCACAAATAAAAGGTTAGAATCACAGAAGCGTTGGTTGGAAGGGGCATTTTTAAGTCCCCTCACTGCAGGACTAACACCAACACAGCTCATGTGAGAGTGTGCAAATTTGTTCTCTCTTCCCCATGTTGTCTACTCCTCTCAGCACATCTTCAAAGTAAATTCATTCCTCGCTTCTACATCCTCCTAGATCCTCCAGATCAATATCACTTGTCTCTTGCTATTTTCTTTATAAGGACCTGATAAGATCTTAAGCCAAATTAATATATTGCTCTTGACATGGTTAGCATAAATGAGACAGCACACTAGGAATACTTTCACCCTTCTGCTCCCTACAGCCCCTCACACTCACAAATCTATCTTTTGCAAAATAATTCTTCAATGAAATTGAAGGTTAAAATTTTTTTTTGTTATGAATAGCAGAATCACACAAAATAGATTTGGAGGGAGCTTTAGGAGGCCATTTAGACCTTCTCCTTCCCTGGAGGCAGGATCAGTTATAGTTAAACCAATATAATTTTATCTAATCTCTTCTTCAGAAAGGGTCTAATTTAGCACTTGACTATCCTCAGATTTACGCACAATCTGAATTTGCCTTGTAGAGTCATTCCAAGACTGCTTGTCCTACCCCAATGCCCACAATTTCTCTTCTTTGCAGAAATCTTTTGCATATTCAAAGGTATCAAATAAAACACTTCTTTACAGAGTCTGCCTACATTAAGCCAAGCAATAAAATTATAGACATCACAAAAAAGTATCAGTATTCTCTGACTTACCCAACCAGTCAACAGGGAGAAGCACGAAGTCGAGTGGATGGTGGAGCACAGAGATTTGAGAACTTTTATATGGTTTCAAAGCCCTGCCTTCTGGGAACGAGTCCTCCTAGGTAATGAGGTCATTCTTTCACAACTGATGTTGTGCATTTCCTCCACAGACTTGTTTTACACGTAGGCATTGTAAAGAGAGGCTTTTGATGCAGAATGCGTTTTATTCCCCTTTCTGACTAATCCAATTTAACAAAAAACTTGCTATGTGAATAAAGGTCATTCATACCCTCAGGTTAATACATTCATTGCAGACCCCATCCAGATCAGGGGTCTTGGTGCAGTGTCAGTCAACGTGGTTCCACTTCAACCCATGCATGAGTCATTTCATGTCAGCTAATGCCCTCACTTCTTAGGATGTATTTGTAGAGGGGCTAATCTGTACGTCTCTGTATTGGGTCTGGCTGAGATGGAGTCAACCTACCACAGTCTCTCACCTGCTTTTCATCAATGAATTCTCTAAAGTGACTTTCTTGTCATTCTATAAACTCATGATGGATGGGTTTATTTTTTTTTCCCATGAAGATCTTAATAGATTTCATTCTTCTTTCATTTCAGAACACAATTTTGATTGCATATTATTTTCCATGGTACAGGAGATGCAGCTCTCAGCCTTCTAAATGTGACAGAAGAGGGAACTGAGTTTATCTCCATGTATCATGTGAAAAGTAAAGTGTTTTTTTAATAATATACAAGATTTATCACATCCAAATGGAATTTGGACACTGGTCTTATTTAGGTGCCAGGATGGCATTTGAAAAGATGTTTCAATCTACATGTGAAATAAAGGGAGCTTGTAGCGTATACAGTTTATTCCCTACAGTTTATTTCCATGTAAAAAAAGTTTACTGAGTGAAAATAGCTCACTGATTATTACCCTCAAAATCTCAGGGAGCTATCAGGAGACAAGTCAAACAGTCCTAATTTCTGATGGTAGGATTATTTTCAGCAGCGGAGACAACTCGTCACAGAGGTGACTTTCATCATATTTGGTTGTCTTGGGACTATCTTTGTCTTGTCTCCACCATTTTACCAGAGCCCTTATCAGAGCATGCACTAGAGATACAATCGTTGCAACAGGCTGAGCTGGTACCTGTCACCAGTTGGGATTCCTGGGCTGCAAGTGTAAGAAGCTGTTTCTAGCTGTGGTGTAACTTCCTCTGTTAATAATCGTTTGGCAACTGAAGGACAGAACACCTGAATTTTAGACCACATCTTCTTCTCCTATAGCGTGACTTCATCCATGCAACTTCCTTTCTTACCTCATGGCAGGTAGGGCCCAGCCTTGCTGCCTGCCTGGCTGGCTCTGGAAGCTGCTTAGTTTTAGTCGCCAGCCTTTCCTAGCGAGGATAATATCCCAGCCCAAGACCTAACCCTGACTCAGGCCTCACCTACTGCTCTGCTGGTACAAATTGCAGCTGCAGCTCTGCTGAAGGCAGGAACTAGGACACTTTCCAGCAGTGGAGAACCTGCCTGTCTGCTTTCTAGGTAGCATCATGCTTCATGGTTATCAAAGTAGCCCTTCTGCTGAGATATGCTCCTGGAATATAGCCCATCAAATCAGGAAGAGAGAGGGAATAAGCTCAGACTCATAAAAAAAAGCGGGTTTTATCATTGTACTTGTTGGCCTGAAGAGGACAGAGCAGCTGGGTTCGAAATGAGACAGCGCATTTCATTAGATCAAACATTGCATTTGAATATTTGTGCAATATTCACAAGTGAATATGCATCTTGAGGTCAGAGCTTCAGTAACCTTTGTTACATCCATCAATTAGAGCACCTGAGAGAAACAGGGCACGTAGCACTTGTGGAGCAGTGTTGAGGCAAAGACTGTTACAGGGTGTATAGCCACGGCTCTGTGTTGAGACATTGCTTTTATTTAAGCAAGCAGTGAGATTTCTGGAATATTTAGGTGTCAAATTTCCAGCCTCAACTTGCAACATCGAGTGATTAAAGAAAATCACTTTCCATAGCTGGAAGGGAGATGACCTGAACTCTGTCTGGAGATCAGAAGGTGGGGCTGTCCTGACCGCAAACACTGGTTTGGATCCAGGTCTGGAGAGGCTCGGGGAGGTCACTTCACCTCCATGTCAGCAACCTCAGCAGAAAAATGATGGTAATTATCACTGAAGAGGCTCTGAAGTCAGCTCGTGGAAAGGGAGTGAATGTTTTTCCCATAGTAGAGGTGTAATTGCTTTCCCCTTCCATGTGAATTGCACGAAGACTATTTTTAGAGGCAAATGCCATATGCAGTGAAACCTGCCTTACTGAAATATTTGGCAAACTATGGGAGAAACGTGCATTGAGTAAGGTGGCTTTACAGTGAACGTGGAGCTAAGCAGCTCCTCAGCTCTCACCTGCTGGAGCCTGGCTCAGCTCCCAGTCAATACTGAAGTTGTACCACTAATTCCAGGGAACATAACCCACAAGTGAGATAAATACTGGCCCGAGCCCATCCTTCCTAGACAGAAGATGCTACTCCAGCTCCCACACAGCTTGGGTAGGTGCTGTGCTGCTATCAGCCCAACAGTGGCCTTGCAAATGCTGATCAGGTAATTAAGTCCCCAAAAGTAAGATGTCTTGGGAGGTATGCAGCAGTTATGCTAGCAGCTCCAAATGAAGGTCTGTAGCTGTCAACTTTATCTGGTTTATCATTGAGATGAGTGTCTCAATATCTCTAAGGGTCCTGAAGCTGTATTGCTTCACTCTGAAAAAAAAGGATCAGCTTTTTTAGAAGTGAAGACCACTGCAGAGAAACTCAGCTCAAGATGTGAAATGCTTGCTGTGATCCTCACGTCTGTATGGATGCTCTTTGATTTTTCTCCGTCCAGTACTTTGAAACTTTGTGCACAGAGAAAACGTTCTGAGGGAACTATTGCACTCTTGGATTTCATGTCTTGGTGTGATTCAGAAGTTGCTGAACTGGATCTCCCAAGACACGGATCGCCCTGATGGCTTAATTAGACACTGTTTCGTTAACAGCCCATCTTGTTCTTTATTATTGTGTCTGTCATCATTTCAGGGTGGACATCTTGATTAACTCATCTCAGGAGACAAAAGACATAATTACCTGTTACTGAATTTCCTAGTATCGGTTTGTCTGCCTGTGAATCCAGTCACTAAAGCATCTTCTCTCCTAGTGCTGAAGTCTGGGTGTCAGGTCATGCTACAGAAGACGAGAAGCTGGTCACCCACAGGGATGGCCAAATGCTGTAATATCCAAGTACTGGATATGAAGTATCCATGCTTCAGTATTTTTTTTTCCTGCCTGTTATTTCATGAGTGATTTCTGTTTGTTTTTGCCAAAATACAGCACCTGAGCTTCCCAGGAACCAGAGGATTTCCTATTAAACCTATATCAATGGATTAGTTTAACAACTCTCAAGAGGCACACATGGCTGAATCACTGAGTTAAGTCTGTGACACTGCATTCATAGTTATAAAACTTCTTCCATAAATTCAACAACCTCCATCATAAAGCTTGTTCCATATTTTGATTCCAATTTTCTGATTTGGCAGCCTATTCCAGAGTCTCCTTGCACTGCTTCTTGAAAATCTTCTCCTAATGCCCTGCTTAAATGTATTCCTAACTGCTTCTGCAGAATTACTGTGCTTCTTGAGTACAACAGGTTGCCTCGCTGTAAACCCAATGGGCATAACAGGAACACTTTCCAGTCAGCTATCACATCAAAGAGCCTAATTCGCAGTTGCTTCATTCACGTACTCACGGTCAGGAATGAACTTGTTGGAGTTTAGCCTGTCATCAGCTTTTTCTAGCCCATACACCAGGATGTGCGATTGTAAAGTAGAGCAGCCTGGGGGTCACGCTAGCTTTGTGCTCATCTTTGCAGTGCTGCTGCTGCTGGAGAACAGTGAGCTGGGGTACAGTGCCACATTTCAGGCTTCCCTGCCCTCTTGGAAGGGGATGAATTACTAGCTTGCTGGAGTATCAGCTGCACAGTGGTCAGGCAGGTGCCTGGTGCAACAGGGAGGTTCTCAGGGCACTGCTTGCATTTGGATTAAGCTTGCTTTATGCTCCTAAAGAAGTCAGAAAAGACCTTGAATGTCCCTGAGGTTCAGGCTGCACATATAGAATTTCTGTGTGAATTTGCTGCCTGAGTTATTTTTTTTGTTGTTTCTGGCAGGGCTGAAGCCATGGGGCTTTAGAGCAGAGCATTTGGAAAACATCTGAGTAAGAACAAGATTTCATGCTTCAGATGTGGCCAAAACAACAGCCTTCTGCTGCTAAAATAGAAAATGCCTAAGAATGGGGAGTTTTCTCTCCTAAAGGTCAGGAAAAATCACCTGTTTCTGCAAATGGGGCCATTCTGGAGCTGTGAAAAAAAAGTACAGCATGTACAGCACAGGCCCTTCTCTCCGGGAGGTAGGGCTCCTGGGGTATATAAGGACCTGTCTGACTCCCAAGTCTGTTAGACTGTCTTTGCACTGATTAATTGCTTCACTGGAGAGTTGGGTAAGTTTGATTCTGGTGACTCTATTAAATACTGTTAATTAGACTTGCCATAATATGACTTACTGTAGGATTAGAGTTTGGTGATAGCAATTTCAGACTCTTCCATTTGCAAATGGAATTAATTGAGATTAAATTTTGGGAGCTGCAGGCTCTAGGATTTAAACTGTTTCTTCTCCAGCTGTTTCTGCATGCTATGTAATGCCACAGATCAATGGAGATAATCTTGGTTATACCTATGCCATTCTTGTAACTTTGATGGCATTACACCATTGCACAAGGTGATTATAGGAAGAGAATCAGGCCCAGAGGACTCAGAGATTATACAAACATGCCTTGCATTATAATCCTGAAACTGCTCTGTTAGCTGAATTGCTATGGAAAGAAGAAATTTTAAAAGCTTAGTGTGTCCTGAGCATCTGATTTAATAACATGTTCTGGGCGATAGAACAAACTCCTTGGGGAGGAAAAGGAAAGAGTAAATCCCAGAGCAGCTGGGAAGATTTTGAGGAGTCTCACAGCTTTGCACGAATGCTGTGTCTGACAAAACAGGCTCTGACCCGACATGGGTGTCCTCAGAGGTGTTTGGACTGCAAACCAATACTAAAACGGTTGAGTGCTGGAAAAGGGATCATCTGACAAGGTCTGAGTAATGAAAGGGACATTGAGCAGATGAATATACAGCAGGAAGATAGCTTGGGAGGGGCATTTATTAGTCTTCAGGCTTAAGAGAGAGACTTATCTTGGATCTTCTCCTTTCCATTGCTCTGAGTTAGTCATAACAATTTTGAGCTCTCACAGTTTGCTTCATTCTAACACCTGTATGCAGATGAAGGTGAAGCTACTAGTGTTCCTAATGGAAAAGTGCTGATTTTGCTGCTGCTTTTCTTTCCTCTCTTGGTTTGTTGTTTTACAACAAGAAAAAAAGTGCAATTTTAATTTCTTTAAAAACATTGGATTTTCTTTTTTCCTATACTGTTTTTCTCAGTCCCCGGCTTGCAAGGAGGATGTCCTCCCAGCTAAACCAGCAGCAGTGCAAGCAAGTAGCCCCTCTGCCACCTGCAGTAAGCAAAGCCATGCTGGAACCAGCACCAGTCACCCAGCAGCGGCAGAGACAGACACAGCAACAGCCAAAAAGAAAAGAAACCTGAGGAGCTTTTTACATCAAAACCAGCAGCCAAGGAATGCCCACCACCAGCCAAGGCACTACAAGCTCTTGTTTCTGTGCCAAACCCGGAAAAACAGCAAACCAGAACGCGAGTCAATGGCCTCCCAGGCCAAAGTAGCTCCTGCATATGAAAAAGTGATGTCAGAGGAACAAAATCTGGGACATGCCATGGTAACTTCACGTTCTCATTGCTGGTGTGATAGAGGCTCCACTAGATACATTTCACAGCTTCATCTTTGGCAGCTGGGTGCCTTGACGACCACATGCTGCTTCCCCATTTAGAGCTGAGGTGCTCCAGTCCCTGGAGCTGTGCTACTGGAGGCTTTGTGCCTTTGAATTAATGTCTGTTGCTGCTGCAGAGGGGACATCTGTGGCTGTGATCAAGCTTTGAGTTCAAACCTCAATGCCTGGATTTCTCTCCTGTTGGAAGCCCAGCTAATGGATGGAGCTAATGGATATGGGTGCTGGGAAGAGAGAAAGTTGCATTGAAACTCCACAGCTCAGCTTAAGTATTTTAAAAGTCACCAGGGCTATTATGATCATGTAGTCAGATTTTCTACAGACGCTAACCTCCACTGAGCCTGGTAGCAACCAGAACAAAGGGGTGTGTGGGGCTACTAATTGCAGAACAGCAAGACTTCATTAAGTAATAAAACACTTCTAAAATGAAGCAAGAAGGAGTCCAAGTGAGGAGCATTTCATTCTAATGCATGATGGGGTTAGTATTTTGCCTTCAGTGCAGTTAAATCATTGAAACAGTGAGACTGTGAATTTACTGCTTGCTGGGCTAATAATATGTTAAGTTTTATTATCTAACAGCCTGTGTGCTGCTTTCTAATTACAAGTCTGATACAATAAAAGTGTGATCTCTGCTTATTCTCTCATGTTCCCTTTATTCTCCACCCTCCCCTCCCTGCACGCACCTTACCACCCTGCAGCGATGGACTGAACAGACTCACTCTCCTGGGAAGAACATGATGTGCAGTCCAGCTACTGTTTCAGTGCGTGTTCTCAGTGCCCAGAAGCACACGTACATGTGAGCAGCTGGAATAAGGCACTCTGGCTTTTACAACCATGGGAACAGGAGGCTGTGGTGGGGCTGCAGGGAGCACTGGCAACTCAGATTTAACTTCATGCCAGTGACTTGGTACAATAAGGAGCATTCAGACATTAGGGTTCTATGACACAAAGGCATTGGGCTGGGTGTAGTTCACAGGCTGCCAGTTTAAACTATTTTCCCGGAGAGAGAGAGAGAGAGGGCATTTGAAGGCAGTTTCCCAGCTACCAGTATCTGGTTCTGCAGGGCTGTTGCAGGAGGTGGTTGCATGTGCGAATGCTGCGCTCTAGTGGTTTGTACAGCTTGGAGGAAATGTCCATGCCTTGCAAGTTCGGAGGACATGGCCAGGCCTGGGTGAGGCTGGAGGACGTGACCATGTTTCGGAGAGACTGGAGGAAATATCCGTGCCTTTGCGAGGCTGGAGGAAATGTCTGTGTCTTGGTAAGGTTGGAGGAAACGGCCATGCCTTGGTGAGGCCGAAGGAAATGGACATTCTTTGGCAAGACTGGAGGAAATGTGTATGCCTTGGCAAGGCTGGAGGACGTGGTCATGCCTTGGTGAGGCTGGAGGAAATGGCTGTGTCTTGGAGAGATTGGAGGAAATGGCCATCCCAGCCCCATGCAGGTACTTCTCCAAGGCAGATCTATTTCTTCAACGGAAGACTGTCTTCCTTGGCTTTAGAATTGTAGCCTAACACATGTAGTGTTCTTCACTATGCACTAGTTTTAAAGCTTAACAACTCCCCACTGTAGCTCCCTCCTGCTTTACAGCTCTTTGTCTAGTTTATTGGTATTTTTTGTTACCATTAATGGAGCAAGACTAATTTTACATCACTTGAAGTTTCAACCCAATATCCCAGATCACACCTAGCCAATTTACCTTGTTTCACAGAATCATAGGATGGTTTGTGTTGGAAGGGACCTTAAAGATCATCTAGTCCACCCCTCCTGCCATGGGCAGGGACACCTTTCACTAGACCAGCTTGCTCAAAGCCCCATCCAACCTGGCCTTGAACACTTCCAGGGAGGGGGCAGGCACAACCTCTCTGGGCAACCTGTTCCAGTGCGTTGCCACCCTCACTGTGAAGAACTTGTTCCTTACATCTAATCTAAATCTACCCTCTTTCAGTTTAAAGCCATTACTCCTTGTCCTATCATTACATGCCCTTGTAAAAAGTCCCTTTCCAGCTTTCTTGTAGGCCCCCTTTAAGTACTGGAAGGCTGCAATAAGGTCTTCCTGGAGCCTTCTCTTCTCCAGGCTGAATAACCCCAACTCTTTCAGCCTGACTTCATAGGAGAGGTGCTCCAGCCCTCTGATCATCTTCATGGCCCTCCTCTGGACTCACTCCAACAGGTCCATGCCCTTCTTATGTTGGGGGCCCCAGTACTCCAGGTGGGGTCTCACAAGAGCAGAGTAGAGGAGCAGAATCATGTCCCTCAACCTGCTGGTCATGCTTCTTTTGATGCAGCCCAGGATATGGTTGGCTTTCTGGGCTGCAAATGCACATTGCTGGGTCATGTTGAGCTTCTCGTCAACCAACACCCCCAACTCCATCTCCTCAGGGCTGCTCTCAATCAATTTTCTGCCCAGCCTGTATTTGTGCTTGGATTTCCCTGACCCATATGCAGGACCTTGCAGTTGGCCTTGTTGAACTTCATGAAGTTTGCGGGGGCCCACCTCTCTAGCCTGTCAAGGTCCTTCTGGATGGCATCCCTTCCCTCCAGTGTGTTGACTGCACCACACAGTTTGGTGTCGCTGGCAAACTTACTGAGGGTGAACTCAATCCCACTGTCCGTGTTGCCAACAAAGATGTTAAACAGCACTAGTCCCAATACCAAACCCTGAGGAACACTGCTCATCACTGGTCTCCACTTGGACATCGAGCCGTTGACCACAATCCTTTGAGTGTGACCATCCAGCCAATTCCTTATCCACTGAGTGGTCCATCTGTCAAATCCATGTATGTCCAATTTAGAGACAAGGATGTCATGCAGGACAGTGTCAAATGCTTTGTACAAGTCCAGGTAGATTGTGTCAGTCATTCTTCCTTTATCCACCAATGCTGTAACCCTGTCATAAAAGGCCACCAAATCCGTCAGGCACGATTTGCCTTTAGTGAAGCCATGTTGGCTGTCACCAATCACCTCCTTATTTTTCATGTGCCATGTGTTTCTTCTGTCTTCTTTTTTGACTGTCTTGTTCTGCCAAATTTCTATATTTGGAGCAGGCAGGGAGCTTTGAATTCCTGGTGCATTGGCTCATGCTCCAAAATTGCTGCACTGTGACGGTGCTCCTTTGCATTCCTGAATTATTAAAGGGAAGGTGGTGGAATCCCTAATGTCTCACCTGGCATCTCCTCCAGGATGTTTTTCAGCTTCCCTCGTTGTACTTCCCAGTGCCACAGCCCTGTTTTAACTTTTTTTTCCCACCTTCATCTCATGCTATTCACCAGGTTAAATCATCAGGCATGTTTAAAAAGTGCAGGAGATTTTCTTAGCTGACAACCACTGCAGAGCAGGGCTGGCTTGTGGGGAGAAAAACTGGATGCTACCAGGATATGCACAGATGATGACAACAGAAGCACACATTTTTGACAGGCATTATCATGCGAAAGTGAAACACTCATTAAATTGTTACATAGTGGAAGTCTCCAAAGTTGCTATGTTGCCAAAGTTAAAATGGAGCCTAATTGGGTTTGTGGTTTTTTTTCTTTCTTTGATTCTGCAGTTTTGGAGTGTACTGATGTCCTGGTTTCAGCTGGAATAAAGTTAATTTTCTTCTTAGTAGCTGGTATAGTGCTGTGTTTTGGATTTAGGATGAGAAAAATGTTGATAACACACTGATGTTTTAGTTGTTGTTAAGCAGTATTTATACTAAGCCAAGATCTTTTCAGCTTCTCATGCTGCCCTGCCATTGGAGGCTGGGAGTGCACAAGAAAATGGGAGGGGACACAGCCGGGACAGCTGACCCAAACGAGCCAAATGGGGTATTCCATACGGTATTACATCATGCCCAGTATTTAAACTGGGGGGAGTTGGCTGGGGGGCACCGCACCTCGGGGTTTGGCTGGGCATCGGTCAGTGGGTGGTGAGCAATTGTATTGTGCATCACTTGTTTTATATATTCTATTATTATTATTATTATTGTAATTACTATTTTCCCTTCCTTTTCTGTCCTATTAAACTGCCTTTATCTCAACCCACAAGTTTTACTTTTTTTTTTCCCCGATTCTCTCCCCCATCCCACTTGGCAGGGAGTGAGTAAGCAGCTGCAAGGTGCTTAGCTGCCAGCTGAGGTTAAACCACAACAACTTTTTAAGAGGGCTTAGACATGTAGTCTTACAGACATTACTGGGTATTAACATGAAAGACAAGTAAATGTTGTGATAAAAAAAATAAAGTTCACCTGGGCTTTCAGTAAGTTAGGCAAGTACACATGGGATTTCAGTCAAGTACAGAATGAAATAAAGATTTGTTTGAAGGTTGGGGCAGTGCCTGCATCCAGACTAGAATAAAAATAATATAAAAGTGAAGGGCTCACTTTGGTTAACAGGGAGGATCACACCTACAACCTTTGGAGCTAAAAAGCAATGAAGAGTTATGGCTTTGGATCAAAGAACCAATTTCTGCAGGAGAGATGCCACAACAAAGCCACATTTCTTGTGGTTCAGGCAAAGATGAACACACTCAGTGCTGACCAGCAAGGGTTAGGATTTGTTCTTGCTGGAGAAGCCTATAGTAAAGGGAGCATTTCACCCCCTGTGATTCTTGCCTGGTGTGGGTCATAGTTGTCCAAGAATTCCTAAACTTTATTATTCAGTTTCACTACAAAATTATTTATGGACCTTTCTCTTTGCCTCCAAAACCACATGGGCAGAGCCATTTCTCTACTTCACAAGAAACTGCAGTTTTTAATAAGCATACTCAGGAACTGGTCCCCTTGGGGTGGGTTTCATCTAAGCCAATGCTAGATGTCGGTGGGGCAGAGCACTCCTCTGCATTGGTCCCCCTCAGCTCTCCTTGTAGTCAGCAGGAAGAAATTGTCACTTTGGGGGGGATATTTCATGTGACAACATATATATGAAAGCATTGATTAGAACTTCAGTGACTTCAAAAAATTAATCTCCGAGTTTTCTAACTAGTTTTTTTCTGGGTGCAGTGTGTGATAAGAAGTTGACTCACTGAGAAAGTACCCGCAGGACTGGAGGAAGTTTATCTGCTCCTGATACTTTTTGTAGACTGTCATGCTGCTGGTCACAGCTTTGACAGCTGAGCTTGTTGTGCAAGGGCTGCAATCAAATGTGACTGTAGCTCATCTTTTCTGCTCATCTGAGAGTCACTGGATGGTGTATTCCCATTGCTCTAACAGGTGATTGCATTGGGATCATGGGAGCATCAAGACACCAACAGCCAGGGGCTATCCAGAGCTATGTGAACTAAAGATGAAGTTCTCTATGGATGATGAACTGCACCCACCCAAGAGGGTGATTTGAACTTTACTAGGACCTCCTGTTTTTCCTGAGGAGCCAGTGCACTGTGTCCAGCCTGCACCCAAAACCAACCCTGGCTGCTGGGCATTATGGGGCAGATGAGAAATACTGCCAGCTCTGACCAGGGACTAAAGTTAGAGAAGGACATGGAGTGGTCAGTGCAGCTCTCACGGCATGAAGCCAATGCCATGTGTGTGCCAAAAGAGTCTGAGTGATGGGATGGCCCCATTTCTGGGGGACCACCAGGACATTTCCAGGGACTGTGAAGCCTGGCTCCAGTGAGACCTCTGGAAAGCCAGTACTGCATGTTATTTGGTGCACTTCTGCCTTGCAAAACCCCTGAAGCAGGGGATGCCACTGCTGCTGCCTCTCCAAATACCATTCAGTCTTACCATGCCAGGAAGGATTATACAAAAGGTAATTACTCTTACAATGGGGAGTCGACATTCAACTACTCATCCTCAGGGATGAGTACACTGATGCTAGTCACTACGAATGTTGAACACAGAACAGCTTTTGCATAGGAGCTAATAGGCTATGTCATGGGTACCTCATACCTTCAAGGCACGTTTAGTGGCTATATAAAAGCTCTCCTTCTATTAGGACTCACTGGTCACATCACAAAGCTGTTCTCGCCAGGAAGCTGGGTAAGTCTGGTTTGTGCTGAGCCTCTGTAGCTGCTGAAATGCAGATTTATTTCTGCTTTTTTACATATTAAAAATGCTCTATGGGAAAAGTTTTTAAAACTAGTTCGTTTGAATTGCTATGTTGGAGTGGGAGTGCACTCTCAATGTCTGCAGCTGGGCATCTGAGTCCAAGAGACACTCCTGAAAAATGTGAGGAAACGTTGTTAGAAGTAATTGGGGTGCTGCTATTGTTTGCTTTTGGGGGTGCCTGACAACAATCAAAGCAGCTTTGGTGCATCAGGGAACATAATGCTAGAAGAGCTGTAAGCAGGTTTGTGTTCAGTTGTGGTATCGTTACACTTTAATTGGTTTGGTTCTCTAATGAGCATGAACTTTGTGATGCTGGGACTGAGCTGTGAACCTCTGCCTGCCTGCGGTGTGATGGGATCACCAAACAGCGGTGCCTTGGGTGATCTTTGCCTCTCCTGCTATGACAGATGTGGCCAGAGGTTCAGAGCTTGTTTCTGGGTTGGGCCTTTTTCTTAATGCATCAGCAAGAGGTCAGAGGCAGTCACCAACCAAAAGCAGGAGGGGAAAACTGGATTTAATGATTGAAAGGCAGCTCTGAGATCAGCCCTTCCTCTGCTGACCTCCAAGATCAGTTCTCCCCCAGTGGAGGTCCAGGTGATGGGGAGGGAATTGCAGTCTGGGGAGATATTTAGTGCTACATGTCTCTGATTTTCCCCACTGTTTGACTTAGCGCCATGTTTCAGAGTTAAAAATAATGGGTTGGGTCCTTGGCTGCTGCTGGCATGGTTTTGAGACTGTGGCATAGGTGGGATGTGTCTCTATCACCCAGTGAAGCGAGCCAGTCCTGCTACACGGGCAGCAACAGGACTGTGAGAAAATCAGCCGAGTACCTGTCTAAAGACTCTGCTTTCTCACGTGTCATTCCAGTCCTGCCAAAGCCTCACCAAGATGTCGTGCTACCTACATCAGTGCCTTCCTCTGGTCTACCAGGAACCCATCCCCATCAAGTGCCCGCCGATGTACGCTGCCAGATGCCAGCCAGTGCCTACCTGGCACTCGACACTGTGTACCCCACAGTATGTAACCCCCTATGTTCCCCAGCAGCGGATCATGTCCTCCAGCTTCTCCCAACAGCAGTGTGTGACCCAGTGTGTACCACGGCAGCAGTATGCAACCAAGTATGTGCCGCAGCAGCAGTGCGTGACCCAGTGCATCCTAAAGCAGCCGTGTGAAACTCGGTGCGTGACAACTTGCGTGCCACAGCAACAGTGTGCAACCAAAGGTGTGCCGCAACAGCGTGCGACCAAGTGCATGACCGCCTATGCCCCCCAGCAGCAGAGCGTGACCAAGTGCATCCCGCAGCAGCAGTGTGCGACCAGGTGCGTGACCACGTGTGTGCCACAGCAGCTGTGCCTGGCCAAGGGCATCCCACAGCAGCAGTGTGCGACCAAGTGCATCCCACAGCAGCGTGTGACCACGTACACCCCGCAGCAGCAGTGTGCGACCAGGTGTGTCACCACGTGTGTCCCACAGCAGTGTGCGACCAAGCGTGTCTCGCACCAGTTTGTGACCTCTTGTGCCCCGCAGCAGCGTGCCACCATGTACATCCCACAGCAGTGTGCGACCAGGTGTGTGACCAAGTGTGTCCCACAGCAGTGTGACACCAAGGGTGCTACCATTTGTGTCCCACAGCAGTGTGAGACAACTTGTGTCCCGCAGCAGCAGTGTGCCACCAAGGGTGTCCCACAGCAGCAGTGTGCAACCAAGGCTGTCCCACAGCAGTGTGTGACCAAGTGTGTCCCACAGCAGCAGTGTGTGACCAAATGTGTCCCGCAGCAGCAGTGTGCGACCAAATGTGTCCCACAGCAGCAGTGTGCGACCAAGGTTGTCCCACAGCAGCAGTGTGCGACCAAGGCTGTCCCACAGCAGCAGTGTGCGACCAAATGTGTCCCACAGCAGCAGTGTGCGACCAAATGTGTCCCACAGCAGCAGTGTGCGACCAAGGCTGTCCCGCAGCAGCAGTGTGTGACCAAATGTGTCCCGCAGCAGCAGTGTGTGACCAAATGTGTCCCACAGCAGCAGTGTGCGACCAAGGTTGTCCCACAGCAGCAGTGTGCGACCAAGGGTGTCCCACAGCAGCAGTGTGTGACCAAATGTGTCCCACAGCAGCAGTGTGCGACTAAGGGTGTCCCACAGCAGTGTGCGACCAAGGGTGTCCCACAGCAGCCATGTGCAACCAAATGTGTCCTGCAGCAATGTCAGTCAGGTGGAGTAAAAATTTCGAGTCACTCTAAAAAGTACTGTTCCGTGTCCAAATGGCCCTGGTAAAAAGGAGTGGGGGAAAGGATGGTCCACAGAAAAAGAGCGAAGTACAGCTTTGGGGCAGGCGTTATGTATCTCCTCGTACCACCTGCCAACTAGTTCCTATTGCTTAAGTCTGCTTTATCTCTGTTTTCCAGTATTTCCCCTGTAGCTCAGCTCTGTTTTGGGCCAGGGTGCAATATTATTTCCATGGCTGCACTCCAGCTACCTGTGGCTTGTAAGCCTACCTGGAGTAGGCTTAATCTGCTACAAGGTGTAGTTTAGTGGGATGCTATTAAATTCTCACCTAGTTGAAAGGAATAGTGATTTTTAAAATTTTTTTTTAAAAAAAGAAGAAATAGAAATGTCTAAGGAGTCCAAATCATGACAGAATCAAAAGGACTGGCAGTGCGGCCGGCAGAGGACTGGCCTGTGCCTGGCTCTGGGTTTAGTCCTGGCACTGGGAGACAATGTTCAGGCTAACCTGGATTCCATGAGGCTGCGAGTTCTCCGAAACAGCTGTTTTCACTCACAGATTTGGAAGCCAAACGTAAATTTGCTAAGCAAACTGTATACGAACCTTACTCTAATGGCCTTCATTTCGGAAGGTGGCCAGAAATCCCTGCTGCTTTAAACCACTGACTCTGTGCTGACTTCAGTAGAGTCTCCAGACAAGACAGGATTTCTGGCTTGGTGAAGTTGGTCCTTGCTGAGATTTTATACATGAAAGTTTTTATTCACTTGGTTGCTTTAATTAATATTGAAAATATGACTTGAAACTAAAGAAAGTATTTGAAATAACACTGAAAGTTGTAGCACGACTATTTTATAAGTGTTTGAGCTATAAAAGCAATTAACTATATTCTTTATGCTGCCTGAAGAAGTGTACTCTACACTGTACTGAAAACAAACCATATATATATACGTATGCTTATATTATACATATATATATATACTTAAATAAATATAGTTCTCTGACCTGAGATTAAATATCTTGTTTTTTTGCCCTGTGGTGCTTCCTCTTTATTAAATATAGTGAAATGCTGTCTGAAAAATACAAAAATCCTGTAATATGCCCTATCATTAGGAAAATGAGTAGTAGCTCACACTAAGTACATCATGCCTATTTGGAGGGCAAAAACAAGTGTTGCAAGACAAAGAGGAGGGTGTGACTGGGGCTGGGACGCTGCCCCGCATCCTGCCCTGCTCCACCCTTGCTCGGTGACCTTGGGGTGCCACCACGGGCTGCCCTCTGAAGGCAAGGATGTGTCCAAGACTTGAGCATCTAGCAATGTCGAGGTGGCATCTGGCTGCTTCCCCAGGGTGCTCAGTGAGTCATGGAGGAGCAGACCCTTTTCACACCTTCTCCTGAATGACCAGTGATGATGCTTTGGGCCAGCAAGGCAGCATACAAGAGCAGCAGTGACCGTGGCCCTCCTTCCGCCTTGCAGAGCCAGGGAGGCTCACACAACCCAATGTTTTGTGTCCCCTTTAAAACTGAGATGAGCAATGGTGTAGCCTTCTGAGGAGTTGTCACATCATTGTCGCTTTCCCATAGGAGCCAGAGCCCAGGGGATCTTTAGGAAAATCTACCTGGGTTGTGGGTGGCCAGGTGGTGCAGGACCTCATGCCACAGGGCTGGAGCGGCTACCGGAGCATGGGGCTTGTTTTGGAGGCAGTTGTGATGGAGTCTGGTTCTGACCCTGGCTCTGACTCATGCTGCGCTGCCAAGTGACCACAGTGCAATGTGCCTCAGTTTCCCTTGTGCTTAATTGGGAATAATGGAATAATAATAGCCCCCACAACAATGTCCCATGTGGCACTGTGTGTCTTTCTGGGATGAAAGGACTTTACAGATGCTAATTAAGAACATTTGGATGACAGGGCACGATGTTATCATCGGGTTAATATTTTGCTACCTGCACTGGAAACACTAAACTGAGTATTAGCATTTCTTGAAGGCTACTTGATCTGGAGCTTGCCCAGGAACTGGATTTATGGAGCTTATAAAAATTGTATTAATCTGCTTACATGCTCTCTGACGCCAGCTTGATTCCTAAAATCTTGGGTCAGATTATTTAACATTAAAAAGGGCGTTGTAGTTCAGGGGTGTGAAACGCAATGAAAGCTGGAGAAATCCAGACTGGATTCAGTGCTTTTGTCTTCAACTGCAAAAAAAGAGGATAAGCCTGAAGAAAGCATTCTTCCCTTTGGTTTTTGTAGCTCTCGAAATGTCGGCATCAACTGGGAAAACATGCGCTTTGTCTGTGTTTTTTTTCTGTGATACTAAGGGAGGATTTTTTGTTGGAAAATCAGAAATGTAAATAACAAACCTACCTTCAGGCTTCTGGATTTCCTGGTGAAAATAGAAACAGAAGATTTACTCAATTGTTCATAAGCTGGAGATCAATATTCTGCTTCAAATCATAGATCATTTAAGTTAGAAAAGACCCTTAAGATCATCGAGTCCAACTATAATTGTAACACTGCCAAGTCCACCAAGAAACCATGTCCCTAAGTGCCATGTCCACATGTCTTTTAAATACCTCCAGGGATGGCAACCCAGCACCATCCCCGGTGCTTCATATTGGTGAGAAATTTTCCACCTCCTCCATTAAAAATGAACTTATTTCAACTCTTTTTATTTCAATGTGTGGGACCTCACCCGAAATCCCAGCGTGCTGGAACCCAATTCATAGGTGTCAGATTCGCATTAAAGGAAAAAAAAATGCCAGGGCCTTCGCTTATGCAGATATGACTACATAAAAATGCATTCCCTGTCGGCACTTACGCTCATGCCACTGTTAATTTTCCCTTGGGTTTATTCATGGCATAAACAGGGAACAAAGGGAGGGATGACTGGTGCAGAGACGGTGCAGCAGAGCAGGAAATGTGATTTGTGTTTTCAGGACATGAGCCCGGTTTGATTCAGCTGCCTTTCCCCGGGCCGACCCAGTGCTCCTGCTTGTCCCTTCTCCCCTTTGTTGTGCTGGAAAAGCGTCACCTCTTTCAGCACGTTATTCACTTTGTGGCAAGTCCTTTTTAGTAGCCGTCTTGCCCTTAGCCCAAGGCTTTCTCAGTGCCAATCATCTGTCTCTTCTCTGGGTTCCCTGTGTAAGTAAAGGAAGTCTGCATGCCACAGTAATTATGGTCTGCAAAAAGTTGCCAAGAGTCCTTCCTGGATGGTGTTTTCAAAGGCGTCGAAGGGACTTATGCATTCAGCTCCCATGGAAATGAGGAGTCCCTTGAGCGGTCCCTTTGGTGGTCTCAACTGCAATCTTCTGGGTGGAAAGGTGTGTTTTAGCTGGTCTGGATTTGCAATGGGCAGGCAGGGATGCTTTGGCACTGTGCATGGGGATTCGTAGCGTGAGGGCCATAAGCAGCCCCTGCACAGGGTATCCTTGGCCTGCCAGGGCCTTTGCTCGTTCAGTGTGTTGGATCAGGAGGTTTCACAGATAAGCCAGGTGCCCCAGCAGTGCTGGGAGGTGGTGGCAGCCCCACAGAGCGAGAACAGCCATTCCCACCAGCACGAAGATGCACGTGGCTTGGCCAGGACTGGCAGGCAATTAGAGCATCACCCAGCCAAACCGCCTTACTCCCCTAGGGCACTTATTCACTGTATAAAAGCTCTGTCATCGCAGGGCTCTCCTAGGCACTTCTCTCCGGTTGTTCTCATTGATGAAGTGGGTAAGTCTGGCTTTTAATGGAGCTCCTGAAATGCTGTTTTATTCCTGGGTGGCTGGAGCAGGCAGAGGTCCTGCCTGTGTACTCGCAGAGAAGCATCCTCTGGGGGATGCTGCCATCAGCACCGGCAAGCGCGGCTCTAACAGCTGGAGCATCTCCTCCATGCTGAACTGAAGAATATTGGGAGAGCACTTCCAGATGGACTGTGAAGTCAGGAGTGGGATTTGTGGGCTTTTCTACGCTTTCTGTTAGTTCTAGTCCAAAGGAGACTATTGACTACATAAAGGGCTCTATGCTGGCAGGAGTCACGTATGACCTTGCAACACATCTAAAGGAAGTGGCATGGAGAAGTTTGCTGCCATTTTATGGAATTTAAACAAAACAACTTTTCAGATAATAGTAAGAAGCTGACCAACTTCAGTGCCAATGTGAAAGTCAGCAGAGAGACTCTCTAGCTAAGTCTGAACATGTTAAAATTTCTATCTAGGGTAACAATGACAAAAATAAGTCTGAGATGTAAACAACCCCCTGGAAGCAAATAATCCCCCCTACTTTAGAAGCTTTTTATCTTGATGAGCATCACTAGATACTTTAGCATTGTACATGTAGTAGTAGCAATTGCTATCATTGTTTTTCAATGGGTTGTTTTTATTAGTCAATGATTATTATAATTGTAGTGATAATAAGTTTTCCTAATGGTAGTAACACACAGCATTGTTACTGCTAATAATCACCCAGTGATAGGCTTTTGGAAGATAAAATGCCTTGCGTAATTATAGACAGAACTAGGAGTGTTCAGAAAATGCAGTTTCTTTACAGTCATTTAATTATATGTCTTAATCTCCAAACAATGTTGAAATGAAAAAGAACATTTTTGATCAGAGTTCCTTTCACATGTCAGTTGTTCCAGTACCTGTTGTGCTCAAAATAATCCAGTAAAAAATTCAGAAAACTCCCTGAAACTGGTGTTTTCCGGAGTGGGGAATGAAGCGGGATGGTTTCTCCTACAAGTCCCAGGGCCAAGGCAAAGTTGGCCACATTTCACAGTGGTTTCAGGAGGAAAACCTGGACCTCTTGGCTAGACTCCCCTTCATGCTGCTTTCACAGGGGCTGCCAGGATGAAGTTTCAGTATCCATCAGAGCTGGTATGCCAGACATTTTGACAGTGGGTCTTTGGGTTACCATAACAAACCCAGGACACTATGGTTTGGCATGACTGTAGTGCAGGACTGGAGGCTGCTTTAAATGGGTGTAATTCTCTCAACTCAGTGAAAATTGACCAGTTAACACCAGCTGAGATCTTGCCTTGATAGCTTCTCCTTTCCTGCTATGGTTTCACCAAATACTTAGACACAACACTGTTGTATTTCTTCTTTTCTTTTCTTGAGGATGCCTACACAATAGTATGAAGCTAGGACTGCAAGGCTTGCAGAGGCAGTGAAGCTGATGCTATGGTGGCAAGCTCAGAGCCTGTAATTGCACACTGCCAGCCCAGCAGACCACTGTGGGACTGTGAATCGGCAGGCAGGCAGGTCATACACGCTGAGCTCCGTGCTGTCACAAACCTATCCTTACCTTCAGCTAGCTAATTTAACCTCAGCTTGGGTCTGCCTGTGTGAACTGCAGCCACGCCTGAGTATTACACCATGGACACACCTTTAATTTTGGCTTGCCTTTCATCTCTGGTGCTTGGGAGGTGCAGGATATAAACTTGAAAGGACGTCCCAGTGGGGACACAGGAGGTTTCCAGGAAGTAAGACAGCAGGTCATAATGTCACTTCTCCTTGGTGAAATGCTTTGTTGGACACTTAGCTGGTCTTTGAAGAGTGGCATGAAAACTCCCTGGTTTGTCTGCCTCCAATCCCTGGTTGCTTCTGGGCTCTTAAAAGAAGGGTGTGGGGGCATGAGCCGAGAACAAACTCTCCTCTCCTCACCTGGGTGATCACAGCCTGGTCTTGAGTCACCAAGAGCCTCTGACCTTCAGGAGGGCTCGGGTGTGTGCTTGCCATATTGAGATGCCTGCAGGGAAACTCTGAGGCCTGCATCACAAAAAAATAGCCAATGCCTATGTGAACTGTCTTTTTCCTGCTTCTTTTAGGCATAAGCACCTTGCATGACCATGCACTATTATGGGGAGCAGTATAAACACCTGTACCTACCGGGATCGAGCTATATCACTGAAAGCATCCAGCAGTGCACGCCCCAGTCTGATGCATGCAGTACCACATGCCACCCCGTGAGCGTGATCAAGAGCCCAATGCCAAGATGGCAAAGCTACATGCAACCTTTCACTTACGTGTGCCCACAGCCAAGCGTAAGCCAGATGTCTCTGCTGTCTTGTCAGCCCAATGTACAACAGTGCATCCTGCTGTACCCTGAGCCTTGCGAGACTACTCGCCTTCTGCCCTGCAGGCAGCCCAGCCTGAAGCTGAGCACGATGCAGAATTTCCAGCCCTGTGAGACCAGCCGCCCTGAGAAAAAGCGTATGGCCAAGAGCCTCCCACCATGCGCACCCAGGTGCCCAGAGCCGAGCAAACTCAAGTTCCCACCATGTGGGATCAAGTACTCGTCCTCGTGCAAGGACGAATGCAGGTCGCAGAAGATATCCAAATGCTCGTCCCAGCGGTACGGCACGGAGCTCCGGTCCCTGCAGGGGATGACCAGCGGCTATTCCCTGCCACTGCAGGGAGTCACCGAGTGCCCCCCGCAGCAGTGCGTAACGCAGTCTTTCCTGCAGGAGTGCACGAGCAGTTTCCCCCAGCAGAAGTGCATGAAGGGCTACCCGATGCAGGAGTGCGTCACCACTTACTCCTCGCAGCAATGTGTAAGCAAGTGCCCGCCGCAGCCACATGTGCCCAAGTGTCTCCCTGGGCAGGAAATAAAGGAGCGCTCCTTGCAGCAACACACAGCTAAATGCTCGCTGCTGCAGGAGGGAGTCAAGCACAAGAGCTCATCCACACAACACCTAAACAAGTCCAAGTGCCTCTACCCACGGGCCACCCAGCACTCGAACCAGCATCATGCAGGGGGAGTGAAACGTTCAAGCCACTCCAAGAAGAGTCGCTGTGCTTCAAAATGGCTGTGGTAAAGGAGATAAAGAAGTAGTCATAAAACCAGCAAGCTGTGTAGCTGAGGTCTGAGGTTATTTTTCTGCCCCTGTTCCCATTCCTAACCCCCAGAGAAGCTTTGGCATTATTTTACCCCTTATTGTATCCATGTTAAACTCATAGAGTGCATTGCCTTTCTTTTTTGACCACACTTCAGTTTTTCCTGCAACAGAAAAGATGTTAGTGAGAAGTTAAGTAACTGAGCAGGTGCTCAGGCTTTGAACTACAGTGTTCGCACCCCGAGAGGTTTTTACTGTTACTGGATCAATTATATTCACTGGTTGTACTGGTCATATTAAACTGAGGTTGCAGCTGGATTCCTGCTCTCTGTCTGACTTATTTTCCATTTTTTAAAACTGTTTCTAATACCTACTACCGGAAAAAACTATTCCCTGTTGTTATACCACTCTTTTGTGTAAAATAATGGCAGTAACCACGCTTTTAGGACTAGATTTACCATCTGTGGGAACAGATCTTGGTGTTGAAAAGTTATCCAGAGACATAGTAAAAGAAGCAGCGCAGGGTGGTATTTAGAAGAAGGCTTGATTTAAGTTATGAGACTCATTAGCAGCTCTCAGGCAGGAGTTTACTGTCTATCCAGGCTTAGCTTGGTTGCACCAGCATCGCAGGGGAGAACAGCCTGTTTGCATATGGGTCACACAGGAGCTTTCAGTCCTGCACCCCAGGACTAGGGCAAGCTTCCCCCAGGTGTCCCATGCTCTGCAATTTTTTCACTGGACAAACCACAGCTGAGCAGATTATGAAATGGGTTGTGTGGGATAGTCCCTGACATAGCAGGAGGGAGAGAGGATGCTGCAGAAGGTCTCTTGTGATGCTGTGACCCTGAGCTGGCCCTGCCTGCATTGGATGGGTGATCAGCATCAATAGTTTGTGGTTATAAAATTGCAGCCAGAGAGAAAACTAACTTTCAATTCCAGCTGTTCCTTGCCAATAGCATTTTTGTAGATAGCAGGAAATCGTGCTTGACCAATATTTTTATTTCCTAGGATATTTATGTAAGGGGCAAAGTCCCAAAGCACATGTCTTGGCACACCTGACCTACACCACAGTATCTCCCAGGAGGTGCTCCTGGGGAAGCACCAGGGAAGCAGAAGCTCTCTGCCACCATCCAGAGGTGCAGTGGGAGACCTGGCAGCTCTTCCCATCACTGCTTCTCTGCCTTGCTCTGCTCAGCCAGCTCCCTGGGCAAATCCCAGCAGGAAAACCCCCTCCTTTCTCCTTGGCTTCCTCTCCAGCGCCCCAAACAGACCGAACGGGATTTCTGTAGACTCTTTTTTCTAATAAAGTGATAGATTTGTCTGTGTCCTGGTTTCAGCTGTGATAGAGTTAATTGTCTTCCTAGTAGCTGGTATAGTGCTGTGTTTTGAGTTTGGTATGAGAAGAATGTTGATTACACACTGATGTTTTCAGTTGTTGCTAAGTAATGTTTAGTCTGAAGTCAAGGATTTTTCAGCTTCTCATGCCCAGCCAGCAAAAAGGCTGGAGGGGCACAAGAAGTTGGCACAGGACACAGCCAGGACAGCTGACCCAAACTGGCCAACAGGGTATTCCATACCGTGTGATGTCATGCCCAGTATATAAACTGGGGGGAGTTGGGGCTGGGGGGGGGATTGCCGCTCAGGGACTAACTAGGCATTGGTTGGTGGGTGGTGAGCAACTGCACTGTGCATCACTTGTATATTCCAATCCTTTTATTATTATTATTGTAATTTTATTATTGTTATCATTATTAGTTTCTTCTTTTCTGTTCTATTAAACTGTTCTTATCTCAACCTACGAGTTTTACTTTTTTTTCTCTGATTTTCTCCCCCGTCCCACTGTGTGTGGGAGAGTGAGTGAGCAGCTGCGTGGTGCATAGTTGCTGGCTGGGGTTAAACCACAACACCTGTAAAACCCAGCAACAGATGCTACCAGCTGTCCTCCAGGATTAGGAGGAGTCTTGCTCCCCGTGCAAATAGAGAATTCATTTTAACTTCTGGTAAATCATTAACCCTGGTGAATCAAATGAAAAAGAGAGGAAAGACCTAAGCAAGTAGCTCCCTCCTGACTACATCCCATGGGATCAATCACTTTCTGATACCAGGTCTATTAAAAACCTGGCTCCTCTCTACCCCTGCTCACCCTAGGCACCAGCATGGTCAGGACAGGCAGTGAGGTCTGGAGGTCTGCAGCCATTAGAGGGAGATGGAGGTTCACAATTAAGGCATGAAGGTTGCACAGCCAAGGCCCAGGGGAAGCTCTCCCACATGCATTTATCCCACTTGCATGGTTTAAAAGGCTCTGCTGATCTCAGTTGCTATTGGTCCCTAAAGGATCCAGACTCCCCTTCAGCTGGCATGGGGAAGATGGCACTGATCAGCAGAAAAGGGTTTCCTTTTAAAAATCTGAGCTTCTGTTGCTGTGTTTTTGCTCCTGATAAAGCAGTTACACTGACATGAGCATATAAAAACCTGATATCTCAAAGCAACCACTAAATGGTGCCTGAACTTTTACTGGCTCTCTGTATGAGGATGGTTTTTATGCTCTCTTGTTCCCTCTCTCCTCCTGCTACCTGCTTTGGCAGCAGACCCTGCTCTCCCTCATTGAATGGATTAGTAGGTGGGATCTGTTCCTGGAGAGGTCAAGAATACTGAAAAAAAAAAAAAAAAAAAAAAAAAAAAGGACCTGGTGCCCCAAAAGGTGATGTGAGGCAGTGCTGCATCCTTGTGGCGGTGACAGCCAACCGCAGGCTGGGCTGCCTAAACCAGAGCATAGCCAGTGGCAGAGAAAAGTGTTGATTCCCCTCCAGCTGGCATTCAGGAGGCCACATCCAGACTTCCATGTCCGGTTCTGGGTGCTCAGTACAAGAGCCATGGACAGCCAGGAGTGAGTCCGATGGAGGCTGCAGGGTGGTCAGTGTGCTGGGTGCAAGAAGAGGGAGGCTAGGAGAGCTGGGTATATTTACCCTGGAGAAGAAAACAGTGAAGGGACAGTTTTTCACTACCTTCACCCACCAAACAAGTGTTTAGAACAAAGATGGTCTCCACTCCGAGCTGGACAGTGACAGGGTGGGCTGCAAAGCAGCTGTTTCTTTTTTGGGCATACTTTGCACAGCCTTTCCACGCAACTGCTGTCCAAAGTGGTTCTGGTGCAGAATTCCCCAGCTGGACAAACTCCACATTGCCCATGTTATTAAGAGGCATAAGTTGTTTGGGGTTGTGTTTCTACTCCCATTTCCAAAGGTGGTTTTGTGCAGAAGGTGTCATAACTTCTAGAAATTAAATGGCAACCTTGCTGTCTTTTCTTCCCACAAGGAAGACTGGGAGGTGTAAATGAGTTTCTGGTTTGGGGTATTTGGATGCTTTGCAGGTAAAGTGGCATAGAAACAGGATTTTCCATTTTTACAGACACTTTTCTCATTTTTAAGGAAGAAGGGTATGATCAGAAATTGGTTCAGAAGTCACCAAGAGATCCATAAGCTCCCTGAAATTAGCAAAGAATATGAAATACAATTTTTAACATAAATTGCCAGCAATCTCTAGTAACAGAGCTCAATGAGGTTAGCCTCCATCATGAGCTATGAATTTGGGGCCTGACTTTTTGGATAACTTTGTGTGAACTTTTCATTGCCTTTTGTGGGAGGATGGGGAAAATAATCCCAACAATTAGAGACTGGTGAGGTGAGGTTTCCACACAACAGAGAATGTCAAAACATTTCAAAAATATTCATTACTGGTTTGTGCATGCAAAGTGTTTTATCATTATAATATTAATAATATGTTATCTGAAACAAACACCTTAGGGCTAATAGCAACTTTAGAATATGCATTTTTTGATGGAAGTGTCTTAGTTGTTCTCATAAACAGGATATTGTTTTCGAGCCTTGACAACTCAAGGCATTTTGCATTTTCATTAAAAAATGCATTTCTGTTTGCATTCAAAAGCAATCATGTCAAAGTGAGTTAAAAGGCAGCTTTGGCTGAGCCTGTGAGAGTTGAGCACGTGACTTTTAATTCTGAGAATCCACCTGAATCCTTGGGAAATCAGTGAGGCTCCACAAAATTCGGCAATTCCCGTACATCAGTAGCCACGTGATTAAAAATTTTTTGCCATAGTTAAGTTTCCCTTGATGCACTTTTAGCCCATGACTACTTCTGTTGTCCTCAGCAGGTGTAAATGGCAGCTAAATTCTTTCACCTTGACATCTACCTTTTATGTGCAGAAACTATTACTTTATCTCCTTCCAGTCTTCTCTTCGTAAGTGGGCATCCTTCAGAGGTTGTCTTTCTTAGCCTTCTGATCATGCATGGTGATTGAAGCCAGTTGGCAGCTGGTCAGTACCTAGAGTAGGAATGGGGATCCCCAAGCAGAATGACATCCTCCAGCTGGAGCTGTGACAACAGTCAGTGAAACAAAGGACAGGAAGCAAATAATGAAATCAGTTTCATTGTGAACAAAAATGGGATATGCGCGGTCTGCAAAATTCTATTCTCCACTCCTCCCTCCTCCAAACCACTTACAAGGATGAACCCTGTGGTCCCTCCAGCTAAATGTACAATGGATTTAGGGGAATGAATTAAAAACCCACACCTAGCAGCAGATATAGCCAATATGTCTGCAATACATCAGTTGCTATCTGTGAACCACTGCTCACATGGTCAATGTTCAAGTCAAAGCTGAACAAACTGGAGTGAGTTGCATCCCCATGTTAATAGAGACAGAAGTGGTAGAGTCACATCAGCAATTATACAGGTTTTTTATACCATAAAAATATAATACAAAGGGAACCCCACAGCATGTAACAGTATGTACCACAGAGAATTGAATAATACCAGTAAACAATGTTAAAATAATTATAGTAATTATAAGTGTTACACATGTGGGAAAAATTGTTTGGAAAATAATTAAGACCTCATGCACAAAGGTTGTCTCATCTTCCTGGAAGTTCAAGAAAGCATATAAAACTCAAAGGATTTAGGGCTCCTCTGGCTATTTCTCTTGAATTCTTCCTGGACGGCTGGTAAGTCCCATTCACCTCAATCTAGTTATACCGAGTAAAACATTGCTTTTACATGAGCTTGGGTTTAACAGCAAGCCACTCTGTGGTTTCTAAAAATATTAATGAGATTCTTTCTCAAAAAGTCTGCTAGAAATTATTTAGTTGTATACTTGGACCATGTGTAGCCTTAAAAATGTATCTATGGGGACTGGCATTCTTATTAAAAAAGGTAGTGCAATTTTGTTTTTATCTATTTACTGTATGGTATCCAACATAAAAGGCATTTTAAGCTCTATTCAGGTAGAGTTTAGATAACATTACCACAGAATGGTTTGGGTTGGAAGGCACCTTTAAAGGTCATCTAGTCCAACCGCCCTGCAATGAACAGGGACACCTCCCACTTGATCAGGTTGCTCAGTAACATTAATATTACTATTTTTTCATTAAAAAATTGGAGAAGACCTGAGATGTTCAAATTAATTTTCCAAAAGTTTTTATTCATAAATCAGCAAGTTTTAGTTTACAAAGGAATAAAAAAAGGACTAAAATCTTCTTGCCTCCTTCCTTTCCTGCCAGAATGATCAAGTTTGCATCCAAACCACAGCTAGAACAAAGAGTTCATTTCACTAAGAAGTGATGTGTCCCCAATTTTCAATTGGTCATTCATATGAGTCTGTCTGTTCATGGCTGAAGCCTCTCTCTTTGGGTTAAGACACCTTTATCATAGCACTACTAGGAAGGAGAAATTCTACAAGGAGAATTGTTTTCACACTCAATGACTTCATGATTTTTCTGATGAGAGCATCTGATGCTGAGTATTGACAGACATAAAAAGCTAGACAAGATAAGTAATGGGATCCCCCTTAACCTTTCCATCATAATCAGTGGACAGAAACAGGCATTTCACATGCATTATTTAAACACCTACCTCTGAATGAGCTTGACTGCACTCTGAAAGTGCCTGTTTTTCTCCAGGGACAAAAATAAAGTGGGTACTTTATAGGTAATCATCACGCAGTTTTTAACTTTGACAGATAAATCCCACAATATGTTTTTGTAATTAGTTCCAGTTGAATGACGTAAAAGATGGATTCAGGGTCTAGGCAAAAAGGTAGGCACCAAAAATCTCTATGATGTTCTTGGATCTGCCACAAATGGTCTCTGAAAACCATGTAGAGGTACCTGGAGGCAAGATTTTCCTAGGATCTCAGGGACTAGCAATGGAGAACAGCACCAAAATTGGGTCCTTCCACCTCCCGCACAGCAGTCTGCAGCTTGCAGAGCTGGGATAATGTTTCTTCCTCCCAGTCCTGCCTGACACGGACTTGTTAGTCTGCACAAACCTCTCAGGACACTGATACAGTGCCCAGCTCAATCTCATCAGAGGCATAGGAATCCTATTATGCATAATTACTCTAACAAGGGCTGGGCATTCTCTATCACCGAGACAAACAAATAATCCCAGGCAAGGCCATTCTCCAATACAGGCATATAAAATACCCATTCCTGTATGACCAGTGGCCTTATGGCACCACCAGTGGCTACGTTGAAGACACTGGCCACAGCTGCAGTACCTCTCCAGTTGTCCTTGGTGGCTGCTCAGACAGGATCTGTAACAGGGAGAGTGAGAAGAGGTACTGCATCGGGGCAGAGGTAGAAATGGCCCATGGGCAATGGATAGCAATGATAAAATGGGATGGAGGTTGGTTAAACTCAGAGGCCTAAGGGTCCTTTTTGGGAGGGTGGAGGCAGGGTGAGAAGGACTCAGGGCGATGGGGTGAGTGGAGCAAGGGGACAAGCCTGTACTGACCTGTGAGCTTCATTTCCTGAAGTCACAGGCACACATTGTCCCTGCTACAGCATCTACATTACCTGCACAGCCCCTATAACTAAAATACCCGAGCTGCACTCTTATCTACTTGCACCTTCTTCTCCACCACAACGTATCCCCAGCTGTGGCACATGCCTCACCCTCCCTACAAGGGTAACAGGAGAGAAGAGCAGGAGTCCCCCCCAAGGTGCAAGGGTCGGCGGGACGAAAGGCAGGGTGTGGGTTGCAAATGCTTTGAGAAACACACCTGTGGTCTCTTACATGCTGCAGGTTCGCCACCTTTTCTGCCAGATGTCCTTCGATGGGGAGCAGGATGCAGGATGGTGTTTCTACTCATGCAATGTGCAGTGCCCCCAGCCTCTTGCTGCCAGCTGCAATGACCCGTGTGTTATATCCTGTGGTGCCTCCAGGGTCATTATATACCCCCCTCCTGTCGTTGTGACATTCCCAGGGCCGATCCTCAGCATGTGCCCACAGGAGACAGTAGTCAGAAGTTCTGCAGCCCTGGAGGAAGGTGCACCAGCCCCACTGACATCTTTGAGAGCAGAAGTCCTGTGCTCAGAGCCACCTGCAGAGAGATTTGTCCCAAAACCACGGTGCTCCTATGTGTTTTCTTCCCACTGGATGCATCCTTGCAGTAGACCCGGCTACAGATGCTATCAACCATCTGAGAGTGAGAGGGAAGAGCATGCTCCAGAGAAAGAGAAGCCAGAAACTGAAAATACAGCAAATGAGGACAAAGAGATCTCGGAAGCATAACATAGTGATACCAATCCCAGTGACCAAGTCCAAAGGCCTTATAGAGTCCTACTGCCTCTCTAAACCAGACTTACTTATGTCACCTTTATGCTTTACCTTAAGTTCACAGGTTTTTTCCTCATGTACATTCTCCATCAGGCTATTAGAGTAATAAAATGCCCCCATCCTAATTTGTGTTAACCTGACCTCTGAAACACACAGCGTCTGATTCTCAAGAACAATTTGTTCTTTTTCCCATTGCTTTCCAGAAAAATAGAAGCAGCAGCTGTTTCAATAACACCACAAATGTGGTCAACTGAGACATGACAAACCTTTCACTGCTAGACCTAATTAGACTGGCCTTAGCATTTAAGAGAATTAGTCTCCAGGAAATTCACCTTTACTTTTGATAACTATATATATATACACACACACACACATCATTTGTTTCTGGCTTTCAGTTTCACTGCAGGAAGGAAGTCTGGGGGAAAAAGAAACAGATCCTTTATTTAAGAAAAGGGAAAAAAGTATTTGATTAAATGTATTACTTGCATATAGAAGTTAAGGCAGTATCTGAGTGACAAAATCCACGTCTGGAACTGTGCAGTTTAAGCTGTTATTTATTCTAGCAGTCTTGCCCTGTGCTTTCCCTTCCCATTAAAATAATTCTGCATTATCATGGTGGTTTTCTCATTTTCTTTCTCTTCTACTCTTGATTTTCAGGTTACCTACTAATAAAATTCAAATGGCAAAGATCAAACCCAAATCTGTCAGTCCTGCTCACCCATGAAGTGAGAAAATAAAGAACCCCCTCTTGCACTCCTCAGCTCTGTTCACATGCCTTTGCACAAGACAGTTTTATTTTCACTTTCATCTCACAGCTTTCACTTGTTCCTCATCCTGTTAAGTACAGCTTGTGGTTTTGAGAGTTCATGGCTTAATATGTCAGCTGAAAAGCAGCAAGTTGATGAAAAGGAATGACACCCTGAGAAATTTTTCTTATTATTTACTTCGGTTCAGGACCAGCCCCCCCCCCCCCAGCTATTGCCTGCTCCCCTCCTCCCCACTCTCAAATTCCAAGCTTCTATTCCTCTAAAGATTTCCACACATTTTAAGTGCAAGCATTGTCCTTTTGGTACCAAGAAGAATATTGCTGCAGTTATGATTGGGCACCTCTGCCAGTCTTTGCAAGCTAAAAGCCCAGTTCAACAGAAGTGAAATAAAATTCATAGGCAAACTTGTCCCTAAATCTGAAATGTGAAAGCTGGCTAAACTCTAATTGCCCATTGCTGGGCTGCTGAGTCTTGAGAACTGCTATTTATCCATTTGCCCTCACCTGTGGAGGCAGATGCCCATGAACATCAGGGTGTGCCCCTTATTCTGCAAGCAGCCCATGCAGCCCCATCCAGATGCAGCTGTTTTCCCAGAGACTTCTTCAAAGAGAAGAGGGATTGCAGAAAACTTTACAGGAATGTTAAAACATCATACAAAAACATGCTAAGCAGCCTGGACTCCTGCCAGTCTCCCTGGAAAGCTGCCAGCCTCTGAGAAGACAGTTTGCCCACGTGCCTGCTGCAGCCCCCCCAGGCTCTCACCTTCACTGTGATTTGCTGTCTGCTCGGCCAGCTCACCCAGACATCTGCCTGGGAGATGAGCAGCCCATACATGCTCCCTGCCCCCTGTAAATCCGCTCTTTCTAAAATGAGGCCCTCAAATATTTGGTGTAAATATATTTAATTTTTTCCCTTTACAGGATGAGAACTCCTGTAAATCTGCTTGTTTATCTTGCAGACATTAGCATGTGCCCTACTTTATTAATCTGATATGAAGATGTAATTACTATATTTTAGAAGATTAGCCTGTGAACTGTGTCTGGGTGTCACACCCTAGATAAGCTGGGAGGCAGGGCAGAGATAGAAGCTTTGTTGACTGCCTGGCTCACACAAAAAGTTTTGTGAAAAATCTGGTAATAAGGTCATCAGCAGGGTGGAGCTGTCAGGAACCTCCAGACCAGAAGACCCAGTCTTGACTCGTTATCTACCCCAGTCCAGCAGTTCAAGGAGTTTAACAATAATCTAGTTGCACAAGGGGATTCAGGAAGTGATTTTTCACCTGCTGAAGATGACTTGCAAATTACTCCTTTTATTAAAAAAAAATAAATTCATGTCTGAAAACCACTAACTTGGTTCTTCTTGAGAATGAAGCAGCTTGCACAAGATAATCCATCCTCCAAGAGCCTTGTTGAGGCTTTTCAGGGAAGAGCCATTAGCCTTCCAGCCTAGGAAGGTAGAGCTTGATCCCTTTTGGGGAAATTTGTGTATAATATCCATACTGTGCACCATAGTGCTCTGCTGTCTGAGGTGCAGGCATGTCATTTGGATCCATTCAGTGTGTATTGACACATCGCATTTTCAAAGAACCCTCAATATTCTCTACTCATCTGCCCAAGTCATATCTTCAGACACTGCATTAACAGCCTAGCAAAACCCTCAGTATTTCTGATAATACTGCATCTTTCTACCAATTTGGCCTTCACTCTTAGTCTTTCCAGCTTTGCCTGCCATTTAAAAATCTCCCACAAACACATTTCACCTGTTTCTTTCACACTGTTTTTTTCAGTGCTTTCCACCCAGACTGCCTTGCATGTGGGAGCCCAGCTGTTCCTCTACCCTTGCTGTTTCAGTCATTATAAAGGATGCCACATTTCATTGTCATCATAACATCCCACATCATCTTCTCACTGCTTCTTGCAGACCTTCTTTCTCTTTACACCTGCATGGCACAGACGTTTATCATCTTATTACAGGATAACTGATGCCCAAAAGCCACCTAACCTGTCTAAGGACACTGTACATAAGGGTGGATCTAAGACTTAGACACACCTAATTATTATTAGTCTTATTACTTATAACCTGTCATTATAATTCCAATATTGCATGCTAGCCAAATTTATGATGGGACCAGGGAGACCAAGACGTGGGACAGACACAGGAGAAGGGGCAGAGTGAATCCTGCATGAGATGCCCAGAAAAGGTGCTGGTGCAGGGCTTCTTTTACTGTTTAAATCCCTTTTCAAATCATGACATGAGTTACTGGGAGCAAGGTAGGAGTACGCTAGCCTTTGTGGCAGCTTTCTACTCAAGCTGAAGTTTTAACTTTGTTGACCCGAGTTGGAAGAAACAGTGCTATACAGGTATATGCAGCAGAAGAGGACCTAGCACCATAATTCAGATATTTCCTCTGGATAGCAGAATTCTGCTTTTCCTTTTGTGAGAAGAGCCTTCCCCGTCTCTAAGCTCAACTATAAATTCACTTAACAGGGTTCTGTACCACCAGATCAGCACCCTTTTAGTCTAATAGCCTTGAGTGAACTGAAAGCCAGCTGCCAGTTTTTCTTGCTGAGATTAGCAGGCTTAAGTAATAAACCAGAATGAAGATTTAATTAATAGCTTTATAATTAATAGATTATTAAATTGGATATTAGCACCACACCTCTGTGAGCCATGAGGTGATACAGGAATATGAATCCACTCCAGCAGTATCAACACATACCATGAATGCTAACAAAGTATTAAAAATGCATTATTTGCAAGGGTGGAACTTCCAAAGCACTCCACTCTAAATAACTCAAAACTTGGACTAACGAGCACCTGTCTTACTAAGAAAGGGGTCTATACACATCTCTACCATACTTGCATTTTAAGAAGACGTAGCTAACCCCACATCCCTTCCTCCCCTTTTGTCACAGGACAAAAGTGTTATTCCAGGCTGTCTTTGAATACACAATTGCCACTCCAGCAAACACACACTACTACATCCTTCTCACCTCTACAAACCTCTTGGTTCTTACTGAGGTCCTTCACCTCTTTTTGCAGCAATTCAGACATAGAGAAGAAGGTACAGTTCTTCTCCTCAGATCCTGGTTCTTATGGGGTGAGGTGGGGTGGGGCAGAGCTGGGCTGGGCTGATTTACGGAGCAACCCAGCAGCCTTATCAATGCTGCTGTATCAGCTTGTCCCACACCTGGGGACTTCAGATGACCCACTAGCCTTCAGAATCCTACAGCCCTGCTGCTGGTCAAGCAAGGTGCCTCTGACCTGGAAAACATGCTTGGGTGATGGGTATGTTGCGTGCAGACTGAGAGGTATACATTAGCCAGCTTCTATACAAAGTGAAATTATACACAGACATCCAAGATGTAGTTACACCTTGGGCTGCAATTTCACATACCCTCAGGTTTTATTGAGGAAAGCAGCACTCATATTAAAGAGCATTAGTTCTGTTTTGTTTTTTAAGATGAAAGATGCCTGGTAAGGTTGCAGTAGTGTAATTACTCCTGAGCTCCAAGCAAATCTCATTTAGTGGTGGGGGAGAATTCTTCAGCTTCAGAATTATTTGTGTGTATAATTATTTAATCCCCACCTTTTTGTTGGACTGTAGCTAGAAAATGTAACCAAACCTACCCATAAGAGAGGAAATCCATATAAAGAGAGAGCTGCATTTTGCCATTAAATACTTAGAGACTAGGTATTTGGGATGCAAATGGGACATGAGTAGACTGAGGTCACTGACTACAAATTCCCTTGGGATCAGGGTGAATTTTGCTGAAAGGGCATTAAGTGAGGAATGTGAAAAGGCAAAAAATTGAAGAAAGTCATCTTAGTGCCAGTGGCAACTGGAACACAGTGGTGGCTGAATACAGGGTGTCCATATCAGTTGAGTTTCTAAATTTCCAGTGCCCTCAAGGGACAGCTAGACAGTACTTTGAAAAGATGGCAGAACAGCTCAATTGATGAAATGCAAGCATTTATGGAAAGGTAAGTGAATGGATAGATTGCCAGGCTCCACCAAATGTGTTTGCTGACTGTAAGAGAAACTCAGATATGCATTTTCAGACACCCAAGTGTAGCTATCTCAATCTGGAACTGCATCTAACCCCTATGTCCTCCTTTCTCCTGTGCCAACCACGTAGTTACACAAACAAGCCCAACTTTCAGGCACAAAGACTTGTTCAGCTTTACTGAGTGACTGACAGGACAGGCAAGCAGTGGTTTTAGGTTCTAAGAAATGGTTACTGGAGAAGATTGTTATAAGATAAAGCCTGAGACATGGAAGGCAGATGTGGGTGTGATTTTAAGAAGAAATGAAGTTTGTTTGATTTTGGGAACTGGTGGAAACATCAGTTTTTCTGGAAAACCACAATACTATCATCAATCTAGAATCTTTTTCTTGTTTTTTTCTGTTGTCTTGTGCTGTGCTCAGCCCACAGTCATGAGGCATCCTATACTTAAAATAGCATAATCTGAGTAAATCATCTCCAACAGCTCCAAATACAGGGAGAGGAGTAGGCTGCCAACAAAAAAAAGATTTTTTTTTTTTCAACAGGGGTGAATAAAGGGAATCAAGTAAATGTAATGCACAACTTACAATGAATATAAAAATACAAAACTGAGATACTGCCGTGGTTTGAGCAATATAATAACACTGAATATACAAATAATGGAAGAGCAGACAGTGGTGATCTAGTTCTTTAGTTCCTTATTCCATCTTCAGTCTTGCAATTAGGCAATGAAAAAGCACTCGGCAATATTGACCCTCCAGTTTGAACGGTTTTGGAAATAGGTTTCCAGCTGACAGGTCTTAGACCACATTGGAAACCTATGCCAAAATGTGGTTATCCAGGATCCAAAGGAGCCTTAAATTTACACTCTTGCACAATGATTCCTGTATTTTAACCTATTTGTTTTGCTGCATGGTGGTGTTTGCTATTCTCTTACAAGCACTATCTGCCTGGAATTGCTATGATAAAATCTGTGGAAAAAAAAAAAAGGTTAAGGATAATGTTTTGCTACAATCTGTGATAATAATATAGGCTATTTCCTTTCAGACAAGAGAGCTTTAAGACCAATTTAGAAAATTATAGCATGGCACAGGTGAGAGCAATAACAATTAAACCAGCTTCCTCTTTAAGATTTAATCTTAGTATGCAAAGCAGCTGTGTAAGGAGTAGAGCACAGTACTGGGATTTCTAAAACTAGGAAATCAATAAAGCTGACAACAACAACATGATGCTAGAAAAAACAAGATGAGGAATCTTTCAAATAAGAAAGAATTACTTTATGTGAGGTGAGTTTAAATCTAAAGCTGTAAGCACCAAGTCTGGGATTCCTCAGCCAGGCCAGATTGCTGGTTTATGTAAGTGTGTTGCTCTGTATATGAAGTAACAAATTCTTTAGAGAAAAACACAAAATCTCTGGTGTTTTTTCTTCATATTTCCAAAGTATTTAGCTTTCAGCTGGTGAGGGAAGGGTATTTGTTTCTCTATCTTTAAAAGAATTCTTTGATGTAAGGTAGCTGAGGTTCAGGTGTGGTGAAAGGGGATGTTGGACCATTGCCAATTACTTTTTTGCATTTTTTATATTTTTAAAAGGATATCTGTAGAGTATGAGGGCTGACTACAGCTTGGGCTTGAAAGATTGTATCTGCTCTTATGGCTTTCTACCTTATGTAAAACATGAGTTCCCCTTACTTAAAGCTAGGGAAAAGCATCAGTTACAGAAAGCAAACTGTATGGATGGTCAAGCCAGTGTGATTTTCTGTAGTGTCTGTTAAGAAGCTGTGTTTTGAACAAGTTTTCTATACATTGGAAAACCTCAAAACCAATGAGGTCCTTACTAACTTTTAAAAAATATTTGGTTTGGTAACTCCTTTAAATTGCTTCAGCTGTCAATTGCTGTAATTATTAGTTACTTCTCGTGCCCACAGATTGTGTGAGTCATACTACTCTGTGTGGCTTGCTGTTGTATCTCTATTGTCTGCATATGTTCCTCTGGTCATTGTATTGATTTCATGGTCATGAAATGTAAACAAAATAATGTGTATTTTTTTTTGCTTTAGTTTTAATAATTTTCCATAAGAACATAGTTCAGAGGGTTTTTTCCTATGTAAATGTGATTATGTGCACCATAGTATAGGCATTTGTCAGGCCTTGTGAACTTATTCTAGCTGAGGTTATTGACCTGTTCTTCAGGTAACCTTTCCTCTGAATCCTGTAGTCCCACAGGTAGTGTATAGTGTTCCTCTCCTTGTATTGGCCTCCAATAAGCACACTCAGAAATGAAGAAATTGAATTTTCCTAGTTATTAGTAATTTTTTGGTGTTTATTCTGAAGGCACCTTGGAAGGGGATGATTCCTTGAAATGAGGAACTGATGATAAATTGTAAAAGCTTGGACAGGTGCCTCTCCTTAGCTGAATTTCTAACTGGATTATTGCACCTGATCCTAGTGCTCACAGGAAAGCCCATGAACCGCTTTGGTATCTCTTACTTTCTACTTACCTGGGACGTGGTATAGTCATGTAGGAGAACATCTGTCCAAAGGACAGTCCCAAGCCATAAACTCCAGTCCCAAAGCCCCTGGAGTGAGTACACAATGGCCATGGACACTAATGGCTATTTAATGTAAAAAGATTTCCTACCTTTAAAGAGGAAAAATCCAGAAGGCCACTGGTTATTACTACCTGAGATGAGAAATGATAAACTGGAATCCTATGCTTACTAGCAGCATGTAGTTTATCCATCTATGAGCTACCTTCACAAGTATTAGCAAGTATTTAAGGGAAAACCAACCTCAATTTATTGTGAGATTTTCAGCAAAAAGACAAAATGGGTGAAGTGCACGCATCATGCTGTGTGGGATTGGAAATTATCTAATAATCATAAGCTGTTATCAAACCAGTTGCAATAAAGGCAGGCATCACCAGGGGAAAACATTCTGTTTCACAAGATGTAGAGAATGGTTGCGTAAAGGTATCTCCCAATTTCTATTCTCTATGACAGCATATAAAAGTGCTCATAACTCAGGTCGCTGTAGCTGCCTCTGCTGACTTATTCTTCTTGGTGACTGGGTAAGTCTGATTTAACTGAATCAGTTCATAATTATAGATGTGGATTTATAGGTAGTGCTAATATGAGGTCATATATCCTACCCTATTTTAGGGTAGGACCTTATTCTCTAAAAACATTTTACTTGGAAACTCTAACTTGCAAACAGGGTGGATATAGGCATTGCCATGTGTGGAGGGGAAAAAATGAATCTGAGTTTCAAAAATGTGGATGATAGCAATTCCTAGGAATTGAACATCTATCTATGAAGTCAGGACACTCCAAAAACATTATCAGGATAGGACTGACTCCCAGACAGCAAAGGCAATGATGTGAGAAAAGGTCAGAGAGACATTCTTCCCAGAACTCATTTTGGGAATAAGCTACAGGGTAATGGAGCACTAGAGAGGAGTGGGAGTAGACTTAGAAGCCTCAACCCAGCCATTCATCTCACTTGATTGGTGACATCTGTAATGCATATGTCTACTTTAGAGTAGAAAGAATTGTGCCTTAGAAATGATGATTATTTTTTATTTTTTTTTTTAATCACTAACTCTCAAGTTTAGTGTAGATGACTCGAACATATGTATCTGCATCTGTTCAGATGAATACCATTCAACACATCTATACAACCCACCTTACTATAACAGTTTGTTCTTTCACTCCTCTGGCTGTAACTCCCAGGCTAGTGCACTGTCTGCCTTTCAGGTTGACTTGCCTTCTGGAAAGATGTCTTCCTATGGACAGATGCTTAGCTCCCGCTGTGCTCCGCCATGTGAAGTGAGATGCTCGCAACCACCTATTGACTGTTGGAATGAACCCTGTGTCACATCATGCGGAGATTCAAGAGCAATTGTGTACGCGCCACCTGTTGTCGTGACTTTCCCGGGACCCATTATCAGCTCGTGCCCTCAGGAAAGTTTTGTGGGAACTGCCATACCTGAAATTGAGGGTCAGATGGGCTCTGGAGGTGGAGAGATGGGCTCCGGAGGTGGAGGAATGGGCTCTGGCAGTTCCTGTGGTGGAGGCAGCTCCTATGGGATGGGCTCCCATGGTTCAGGTGGTTCTTATGGTGGCATGGGAGGGGGCTCATATGGTGGAGAGGGCTCGTGTGGTGGTGGAATCTCCCGTTTGGGAAGCTTTTACCGAAACTCATATTTTTCAGGATTTGGTAGAAATTATCTCCCCTTTTTTTCCAGAGGTTATTATAGGTATCGCTATGGAAACTATGGGCCATTTTAAATCTTCAAGAAAGAGTAATGACTGAAGGAACAATAAAATACAAACTAGTAGTTGACATATAGACCTGGAAATCAGACATGCCAAGCAGCCTCTGCTCCAGCTGATGTCAGTAGGAGCTGGGGTTGCTTGGGATCTTGTTGCGCTTTTTCTAAGGCTTATGATCCCAATGTTGCCTCACTTTGTCATTTGCTCATGTTATGTTTTGTTTTTTTCTGAACCTAAAGAGAGTAAAACAAGTAATGGGACTTGACTGTGAAAGTGTCCAGCTGAAGAAGAACGTTTTGTGAGCCCTGTGCTCCTCTGAATGACTGATTGATTGTAGTCCTTGTTGAAATGGAAATTACATTCTTTGTCTCTGCATTGCCTCATTCTGCAAGAATGTATTCCACTTTTTGTTTGTATTAAAGCCCTGTTGCATCATAGCACCGTCTTCTGGCTCTCATTTCACTGCAGTTTAATAGTTACAAACCAGTCTGAAAGAAGTTAACTTTGTGCATCAGTCGTTATACATTAATTGAGGGATATCATCAGAGAAGAATTAATTCCTCTGTATGGCCAGTGCAATTTGTCAGAAATTCTTGAATAAAGTATTTTTTCCCCTTTCTTATATATACCATGGTATACATACTAATAAATAGAACAGAATCATAGAATAATTTAGGTTGGAACAACCTCAGAGATGGTCTGGTACAGCTCCCACTCAAAACTAAGGTAACTTTGAAGCTAGGTCAGTTACTTGGGGTCATTACCAGTCATTCCCTGAATATCCCCGAGGAAATTGTTCTAAACCTCAGCAGGAGTTGAAATGACTGCACAGGTCCTGACTCCATCAGAAGGCAAAGTTGTGCTATGATTTATCTAGTCTTGTTGGTAAAATAGTTTATCTGATTACAGACTGCAAAGGGAAATGGGTTAAGCTAGATCTGACTACTGTGGGGAGGCAGGGCCAAGAGAAATGGGAAGAAGTTATTTGTATGCAGCTGAGAATCAGACTACAAGTCTTGCATTCTGTGATGTGCCTGGAAGTAAGCTGAGAAATTCACCCCAGCAGCTGTATCAATATTTTTCTTTAGGAGCCATTTCCATTGTGTTGCTGTTTGTGACAAGAGAGGGCTCGTGTGTAGGCTGAGCAAATGCTGCTGTGCCAAGCATAACATTAATTTCCTTCCTTTGATTATCTTAATCCTTGTGGTTTGTTAACTTAATTGAAGCATTTATGCAGTAAATGATCTGAGCTTGTTAAGCATCACCATGTGATCCCTCAGGCAAAAGCTAGATGGATGCCCTTGTGCGCTCTCAGAATTAAGGATCTGGCACAATCAGTGCCAGACCTGCCTGAGAAACAGATTTTTCCACCACAGCTTTGCATGTGGTTTTAAATATTTTTTTAAATTGATATCTTTTACACAGATCTCTAAGATAATATGTCTGCAAGCCCATTGATGAAACAGGTTTTTCAGTCAGAAAATCTTAGGCGAAATATTCAAATAGCTCTAGTCATATTGTGGGTTTATGCATGCAGTGTGCTGCACCACAACATTAACAGAATATTACTTGTATTATATCACCCAGTGGTAATGGCATTACTTTACAAGAAGCCTATCAAGCAAAGCGATGATGTTCTGCTAGTTGGATCATAATCTACAGACTTAAGGAATAATATATATTTTAATTGTTAAAAAAAGCAGGATTGCTTTTATTTGGGTATAAATCCTTTCTCCTAGTGCAGAACTGGTAATCTCTGCCACTTGAAGATATGTGCAGAGATGTGTGTACACACTGGGGTCCTAAAGTACCAAAGGAATTATTTAGCTGTTATGACTCTAGTTTTAGTCTCAGCTCAGGAATATCTGACTTTGCTCTAGTGTACTGCAGATAAGATTGTGGTAGCAATGCCCCAGCGATTTTCACTCTCATTACTCAGTGTTTCATTCCTCAGTCTATTGAGTAAGAACTGTGTGTGGGTGTAACTCTCCTTTGTAAATTGTGAGGCATCACCTTCATTGAAGTCACGTGTGTGTATAGTAGTTTATATAAACATTCCTGGCTCAGCCTCAAAATTGCTGACTGTGGTCCTCTTAATACTGTGTGAGTGCAACTGCATGAAGCTGAATGTAGGTACAATTACCACTCATCCTCTGCAAACCACATTATCCAAAATGTTCTCAAATTGAAATGAGTAGTCAGGAATGACTCCTTCCAGGGTCAGCCACTAAAATGTGTAGAAATACTTCCCTACACAGAAAGAACAGTGAGACTGGTGCTTTCATACAGCCACACATGAGGGTATTGAATTCTACTTCCCTTTACATACATGGAGCTCCACCTCCTATTTTGACACCCACTGAGTTCAATTTCACTACAACTAGTTTGTAAAGCAGAATGGAAGAAAAGGAAAACCAGAAAGCTAGTAATATGATTCAACAAGACTTTAATATGACATGAAATAAGTGCTACGGTATAGAATGGTGCAGTTCGTTGATGGTCTATTCTGTAGTCCCAAGGCAGCCAGACCATCATGTCAATGATAAAAGGCACTGCACATTACAAGGTAAAGCTGAAATCTTTGCAGCAAAGTCTCACTTGCAAATTCTGAAGCATTTCCATTCCACCAGAAAGGACATAGTACAAGACTAATAAGAATGTAAGGAGAGAAGCCATCATATGAAACTGCTATTGATCAATGATGAGGCATAATGTGGAAGAAAGAGGTGTGGGCCCAGTTTTCGGAGGTACTGAGCTAGGGTGACTCCCATTGATGCAATGGGCTTTCGCCATCTCTGAAAGCCAGCCCTGGCTCCGGATCTGGATCTTGCATTTTCATCTCCTAAGCTGTTGTGCGGGTATTCAGGCTGCCTTAGAATGAGCCACAGTTTCCAAGGCAGGAGCCACGGCTGCTGCTGTAGGACCTCCTGCTGTAACAGCCCCCCCATCCCTGAGGAGCCCCCAGAACTAAAGGAGGCCCCAGATCCAAAGGAACCTCCCATCCCATAGAACTCCTCAGAGCTGTATGGGGTCAAAGCACCGTATGGCTGGGGAAACAATGTTCCCACAATGCTCTCCTGAGAGCAGCTGCTGAGAGTTGGGCCTGGGAAGGTAAGGACGACTTACCTTCAAAGGTGGGGGGTACACCACGGCTCTGGAGTCCCCACACGATGCAACACAGGGGTCAATGCTTCTGCTGTAGACACATGGCTGTGTGCACATCACCCTACAGGCAGGCAAGCACTCAGAGCTAATGTTGTTCAACATCATTCTTGGGGAGCAGAGGTGAAGCTGGGAAAGACAACATGCAGTCAGGAAACCACCACAGTCAGGTGCCAACATGTTCCCAGTATGAGCCAGAAGCACCTTGTCCTTCTTCTCCAGCTGCTCATCAACTCCCAGTTGAACCCTCCCTCAGTTTCCTTTTTCCTTGCTATTTCCTTCCTGACTGACCCCTTTTACTGCTTCTCAGTTCTTCTTCATTTGTGCACCATCCATATATCTTATTCTTCTGAATCTCTCAAAAGATATTGCTCTTTTCCCTGGGACTAAATTACCTGATCCTTATACAATTACTTGTTCAGAAAAGTCCCATTCATTCTCTTGTCAAAGTAGACCTACAGGAAGATTTGTCTGTAACTTCAGAAAGTCTCCAGAGGAAAGTAACAGAATCTTCCTTGCTCTGTTCTTCCCTTTCCCCCAGATTTTCTAAGAATTCTTGCTAAATCTACTCTTCTCTTTACCTCAGCTTTTCTAAAATTGCTAGCATTTTGCAAGATAAAGTAAGTTTTAAGCATCCTATAGCTACAAAGAAGTGCAATGAAGTTAGACTTACCCTGTTGTCTTGTAGGAATAAGTCAGTGGACCTGGAAGAATAGAAGATTTCTTAGTTCTCTACCTTTCTATAGACTTTCTTAGACAACAGGAAGGATATGAGGTCATCCATTATTCACTAAATTCTTGTCACCAAGAAAAATGTACTCTTCTAAGCCTTGCAATTGTTTTCATTTCAATTCATAATTAGTGATCCATTTACAGCCCTACTTTGAGTGACATGCCTCCAACATGCAGCAGCTTCCTTTTGTCTCAAATATAATGGAAAAAATCCTTTTGGCATCATTCTGGTTCCAACTGAAACAGGAGATGATCTCTATGTTTACTTCTCTTTAATGGCTTTAAGGAAGGTGGCTTACTGATGCGTCAGTCCCACAATTTATTTGTAAGCCTTAGATTCAGGTATAATACCTCCCAAAAGGAATCATCCAACCCACCTTGGATGGGGGGGTCAGCATTCTTTGCAACCCCTCCTGTGTCTATTGACTGAATGGATGATACAGCACCATGGTAGAATCAGACCTCACAAATTATTCTTGAGCGCTGGCCGGGACAAGGCCCTGCAAAAAGTCTTTCAAAACACAGGTAAATGGGATTGAAGTAACACATGACATCTCCTTTAAGCTCTGAGCCCTCTGAGTAGTTTTACCCAAGTATGTGTCAAATTTCACTTTAGGATGTTATGCTTAGGGCCTTGTGATGAGTGTGCCAGTGGGGCCACTGCAGGGGCATAACCAAAGATCACCAGTTCTTTTTTCTCCAAGGTGGATCTCAAACTTACAAGTGAGGTTGAACTTCAAAATTATCTTATGTTGCTCTCATTAGGATCAGGCCATTCATGAAAGCAGACTTGCAGGATTGATCTTTCTGGGGGTCCCTTCTTGGTAAATCATTAGCAAAAAATAGTAAGCAGGCGTCAATCAGTTTCCATTGTAAATCCAGTGAGTCAGCAGAATGATATTGCATAGGAATTTGGCTATACAATTTCAACACAATAGAAAGCCCAAATTTATTATTCGAGAGTCATATTGTGTAGGTCTGTGGATCATTTACTAATTAGAAACTATGAAAATAATTACAGGTATTAGAGGAGTCAACCAGAAAGAAAACCCCATAGTTTGGTAAGTGCTAGAGATTTTATGAGATGCTTCACATCCCTAGAGCTGCTTGCAAAAAGGTATAAAAGCAGGAACATCTCAGGAGTCTCCTAAAAATTTCTCCTGGCTTTCCTGTCTTGGTGCTGTAGGTGAGTTTGATTTAAGCTAATAATTTTGTATCTGACATGTCTCTGTAGTGGTAGTTTTAAATGAGGACTCTTTCCCGTCTGTATTTTGTGATTTTGGCAATGAGGTAAGATGTCGCAGTGAAATCTTACTTTTCATAGAAGACTCACTGCAGTAACTTGTAGACAGTGGTAAGAATCAATTTTACATTTAAAAAAATTTAAGGGTTACTTTATTTTTTCTTACGTCTTTTAAAACTTGAGATGCAAATATAAAGCTAAACCCTACTGAATAAACAAAGTATTAGGCATCCTCCACAGGGGTAAAAGGGAGGAAGAAAAGGGATCACAGGACAGGAGGCCTTGAGGGAGGAATAGGAAGCATGAACAAGGTTCTAATCTGCCTACCTAACCCCACTGCTGTCATGTGTGATGGGCACCCATTGGCACCGGACTGTGGTGGTTTCCTGACTACATGTTGTCTTTCCCAGCTTCACACCAAACCCTGAGAACAATGTACTGCAACATCAGCTCCCGGTGCTTGCCTGCCTGTGAGATGACGTGGACGCAGCCATGTGCCTACACCAGCAGTCTTGAGCCCTGTGTGGTATCATGTGGGGACTCCAGAGCTGTGGTGTATGCCCCACCGGTTGTCCTCACCTTCCCGGGACCGATTCTCAGCAGCAGCTCTCAGGAGAGCGTTGTGGGAACGTCGTTTCCCCAGCCATATGGTGCTTTGACCCCATACAGCTCTGGGAGCTCCTATGAGATGGGGGGTTCCTTTGGTTCTGGGGGCATGTCAGGGATGGGAGGTTCCTTTGGATCTGGGGGCATGTCAGGGATGGGGGGTTCCTTTGGATCTGTGGGCTCCTTTGGTTCTGGGGGCTCCTCAGGGATGGGGAGCTGTTACAGCAGGAGGTCCTACAGCAGCAGCCGTGGCTCCTGCCTTGGAAACTGTGGCTCATTCTAAGGCAGCCTGAATACCCGCACAGCAGCTTAGGAGATGAAAATGCAAGATCCAGATCCGGAGCCAGGGCTGGCTTTCAGAGATGGCGAAAGCCCATTGCATCAATGGGAGTCACCCTAGCTCAGTACCTCCGAAAACTGGGCCCACACCTCTTTCTTGCATTTTTCACTTTGTCTATTATTAATGACAGCTTCTGTTAATCATCTCACAATGCTAGATCCCTTTTTTCATTGTGCCAATGTAAGAAAAAAAATAATAATTTGAAAGCCCTGACACAGAGATTGTCAATAAAACTGTGACAGGAGAAGAACAACCAGTGGAAAATGGACGCTTCATACGCAGTGAATGAGGTGCCCTTCCCTGGAACTGAGGAAATGTCTGCTTTGTGTTGTGTGCCATCTCATTCTGCAGTGTATTCCATTTCTTGTTTCTATTAAAATCTGCCTGCATCATCAAATTTTGTTCAGCTTTTCTTTCTCTGCAAGACTGTTTTAGTCCTATCCTTTGCACTAGCTCATTAGGCTTCCTAGAGCTGGTTACGTAGCCAGTGAGCAACAATTATGTGGTTTTATGGTAATATGATAGTAATTGTTTAAGTAATAAAGGTGTTGTGAAAGGGACAGTTGAATGAAGCATTCAAAATTTAAGCACACAAAACAGTTCAGCATTGCTTCTCCATAGGGCACAGAGGTTTCTGAAGCTGATGACTCAGTACTTTGTGCTGGTGTATAAACAGATAGCAAACAGAAGTCACTTGCCACAGACAACCCTCAGATAAAGCATTTTTCATCAGTGCAGCTGTTCCGTTTCATGTCAAATGAGGAATGAGATTTAAAATGCCACATGTACAAGACCTTTTCAGAAGAGGTCAGGCTGCTTAATATTATCTCTCTCTGGATGATGGGGAAAAGTGTAGAAAAAAAGAATTGTAAGGGAAGACTGGAAATTCATAAGGTTTTTTATTTTACACTCTGTGGTATAGCCCAACTCTTCACTTTTGAAGGAGTCTGTTTGTTCATCCATTCTGTCACCATATTTCATTTAGAATCTGTTTATAGGAATTATCGTGGTTCCCTGGAGATGTCTGAAGGTTCAGGCAACTTAAATATGTTATCAAGACTGGCTAAAGAATGCAAACCAATATAAAAATACATTTCTCTGGGGATTGTGAATGGTCACCAAAGAAAATCAACAATGTAAGCCTTACTTGATTTCTGAGATTTGTCACATTGAACTTGCAGTGTTAAATACCTGAAGACACTTAGGAATTTCTTTTGACTGTGGCCCCATCAAAGGGCTGCATTTATATGACAGCATAATGTGCTTTCATATCACAAGGGTGTGCAAGAGAGACTTTCATAAGTGATGAGTGATGCAAGACCAGAAATAATGCCTTGTGTTGTTGTTTTCCATAGCTATTGCTGGGAGTAGAAATGTAAAAAGACCAATGGTTGAGTCTCCAAGTCTATTGAATGCTAAAGATGTGTTAAAACCTGGCTCTACTCCATTTGATGTTACTTGGAAAACACATGAGGGAGATCAGGAACCAAAGAAAGATATTTTTTTTTTTTTTCCCTTGCTTCATGTTGAACTACAGAATTGTTCATGTTCAGAAAGTCAAAAAGGATGAACTGAAGCACAGGGACTATTAATAGAGCCAGAACACAGAATGTCCCTGTCATAGATTCCTGGTCCCACTTTGAAAAATCTAACTTTTATCTCTTTGTTAAAACTAAGGTGAAAATGGCAATAACAAAAGTTTTAATTGCCAGCTTTTCTGGAGATAAAAAACCCCCAGAATTTAGAGGATACTCACATGATTAAGCAATTCCTTAAGTTTCCCCATGTTTAAAGAAGTTAAGGAATTTTAATCTGTGATTTATTTAATGACTGTAGACAAGAAAATCATCAGCTCCAAGCAAAATGTTAATATGACTGAAGAAACAGGCTCAATTTGAAAACAATTAGATAATTTGTTTGCAATCATTATGTAGCTCCGCAGGTAGGAGGTATGATAATAACACGTGGTCAGGAAGCAGAGCTCCAGTTCAGTGGCATGAATCCTGAAATATGTCACAGGGTGCAATGTTTTCCACTGCTCCACATTCGTGCTGGCAGCTAAAGGGGACTGACAGTCTCTTAAACACAAGACAGAAAGTTTTCAGCTGTCAGCTGGCTTCCTGGCAACATGTTTCATAATCAAAGTAGTTTATAGGTGAAAATGTGAAAAAGAAAACATTAGGCAAACATACTGATGCAACATAGCTTTAATGACAGGGAAGCACAGGATACGTGGTGAAGAAAGTCACGCAGAGCACAAAGGACATTTCCCTGGGCTTTGGGAGGTGATGCAGCTCCACACATGCCAGCAAAGTCGATCACTTGGCCATCACCGGGTTGCAGCTTCCCCTGCCAGGCTAGCACAGCCCAGGGCTGCTGGAGCAGGAGACGTTGCCCCTTCAGAAACAACTGGAGCTACAGCTTCCTCCGCCAAATCTCCTGTAACTAGAGTAGCCCCCACCACTCTGAGAGCTCCCCCCACCAAAGCACCGGCCTCCTCCCAAGGAGCCCCCACCATAGGAGCTGCCTCCTCCACAGGAGCCCCCAAAGCCCCCACCATAGGAGCCAGAGCCAAAGGATCTTCCGCCTCTGTATGAGCTCCCAAATGACCTGCTTCCTCCATACGAGCCCCCAGAGCCAAATGAACTACCCCCTCCGTACGAGCCCCCCATCCCCAGGGAACTGCCCCCACCATATGAGCCACCCATCCCTAATGAACTGCTTCCTCCATATGAACCCCCAGAACCAAATGAACCCCCTGATTCAACAGAGCCCATTGGCCCCGAAAACCCCCCAATGGGTGATGGGAACGAGGTGCCCACGAAGCTCTCCTGAGGGCAGGAGCTGAGGATGGGGCCTGGGAAGGTGATGACCACAGGTGGTGCGTAGACCACAGCACGAGAGTCCCCACAGGAGGTGACGCAGGGCTGGCTCCAGGCATTAGCACATGGCTCTGGGCAGGTCACCTCGCAAGGTGAGGAGCATCTACTGCTCATGAGCTGGCCTCCTGAAGACATCTTTTGTGATGCAGACAAACCTGCAGCAGCAGATAAAACATAAGTACAATGCCCAAATGCCAGAGTGAAAAAAACTTGCTCTGACGTCTTTCACGAGCATGAAAAACGGGTGGAAGAAGAGCATTTATCTCTTTCATGCATTTTTCTGAACATGCATGCACTGACACTTGATACTTCCCAAAGTACTTTCTGCTGCTCTAGAAATACTGGTAATCATGGAGAGCAAAGCCAAACTCCATGTGTCTTGGGAAGCAGCTTATCTTCAAGATTTTTTTGGATTATAATACATGGCTCTGGAGCTAACTGACATTATTGAATTGATCCATGTTCCTGTGAATATCCAGTCTTATAATTAATCAACTGTGTCTACAAAGGCATACATTTAAATGACTATAAAAATTAATGTATAACAAAAGGCAAACAGCATTGCTTAGCAGAAAATGCTTACATTTTCTGCAGAAAAGTAAGTCAGTCCTCAGTTAAATAATGAAAATATTTTCCTAATGATTCATATAGAGAATGAAGGAGATCCAACTCACCAGGTCTGGAGAAGTGTAGATGAAGAGCTGTCGTTGACGAAACTGAAGCATTCAGAGCGCTCTTATATACCTCTTCAGACCACCAGTGGGATGTGAGCCATGCTTTGTGCAAGAGCTTCCTACGCACTGCCAGACTATGTTTTGCTGTATGCATTAGTTCTTTAATTGTTCTAATTGTTCTCTTAGGTGATGTGATCACAACTTTATTCTTAATTCCAAGTCATGTTACAAGCATTACACACCTTGTGTTTTGTTTTATACTTTGACCCTGACAAAGGGTCACCTGGCAGCTGATATTGTCCCTGGCCCTCACTGAAGTTGAAACTGGAATGAGTATAGATGCATGTGGGGGTTATATCAAGCTGATAAACAGGTTTCATACACAATATTCCACTTTTCTTCTTCAAAATCTCTGTTGCAAACAGTTAGGTGGTTAATAGAAGTGCTACTGCTTGCCAGTGGTGCTGAAATGTGAGAAACAGCAACAGTGCCCAGGGTTCTTCATGTAAATTGATATTTCTCAACCCAACTGTAGGAAACGAGGAAGATTCACATTAATTTAGGAGTTAACGAAGAATTGCTGACTAGCAAAACTGTCAAATCAAGGGCTGCCCACTGATGCCTGACAGAACTCGTTTGCCTTCTGATGCAAGATCTTAACCATATAAGCTCCCTGTGTTCTATTTTCTAATTGGGCTTGAAAACACCAGAAATCTCGTGACATAAATGATATAAACATGAAATAAAGATTATAATGGTATAAACATTAAACATAGAATGATAAGTAGAACAGGCTGAAACCCCAGCCATTTAGATTCTATAGACTGCAGTTGCTTTCCTCCCACAGCTATGACTGAGAGTCAAAATCTAGCATTACTTGAGTTTGCTTTGATATAGAAACAAAACATTTAAGTTGGGTGTTTGATATCACTGACACTAACCTGCATGATGTTTGTCTGTTATAACCGCAAAAATATTGATCACATCTAGTGTTCTCACTACAATTCTGATTATTGATAAAGGAAATTTTGCTTAGAGATATCTCTTCCTATTTATGCACTCTTATCTCTGTCTCCTAATATCTGAGGCTTTTAAGTACTAGTCCAGGAATACTGCTGTGGCTTTCTTGATAAAAATAGTCCTTGCCATTCTTAAGATGCTGTTATTTTGTTTTAGGTTAAATTGTCTTTATACACTCTACATGCATCCATTCCATGTCCAAAAAGACTATTTTTTTCTCAAATGATGCCTCCTGGACAACAGCAGCGTGTCTTGCTATAATACTGTAGGTGTCCTGAAATGTGACAAAAGGAGAAGGATGATAATAAAATTACTCCATGTTCTCACATGGTGCTTCCTTGCACTTACTTGGATGACAGTGGGCATTTGATTAAGCACTTTGGTAAGCAGTTACTTGGGTGGATGTTAAACAGGAAGAAAAAATGACCTCTCCCATCTGAGGAACTATAAATTTGCAGTTTTCCCAACTCTGTGCAATTCTCAATTTAAATGGAATCTGCTGCAGAACAAAAAATATTTCTCCTGACAATGCCAAACTGATGTTTTCATCTTGCTTACAGGAAAGACTGATGCCTTTACCTGGCTAAGTAAATGGAGCTCAATTCACTACCACTGCAATTCAAATGAGGTCAGGAGATGGCACTAGTCATAAAATGGATATAAAAACTATTTAAGGATTAAAGCAAGACAAAGGGCGTGTTGCGCATGTTGTATGATGTGGAGCTGATTTACTAATCATTATCAGTTATCAAAACAATTATTACAATTAGAAGTAGCTTATTCAGCAAAATGTTTTGCTGGCTAACTATTATGCCCCATGTACAGAAGTGTATTGCATATCGTGGTAGCAGTCTGAAGAGGTATATAAAAGCACTGCATTTCCTCTAGGTTCACCAACAACTTCTCTTCAGTCTGTTTTTTTCCGTGAGCCTGGTAAGTGCTTTTTCTTTTAAGTTTCTTTATACTAACTGGGATGTTGCTATCAGTGTTTAACTGGTGAATGTATTCTATGTCAGTACTCTGCAATGATCAGCAATATCAGTTTTGTTTTATTTCTTAAGCAGATAAGTTTTTTGTAGCCATTCAGCAGTAACCATTGATAGATGCAGGTCTTAAAATGTGAGGCTGTGTTCTTCCAAACCACAAAAGGAAAGTGTCAATTAAATCCTGTTAATTTAATAAGGAGGTTACAACTTAACAACATACAGCTTGGCATTTATTAAAATATGCGTGTATATACAGACACACGCTCACATATATGGCAAGAACCACTGTTGATTTCTGTTTATAACTACAGGGTCTGTCAAACCTGTTTCCAAAAGAACCCAATAGCTGAGATGAATAAATTAGTGATTTGTCCTTAACAGACTCGAAGTTAGTGGTGGAAGACAATAACATATGGTACCAGAATGAAGACAGGCTAAAGATGCTTTAGAAAGGTATATTCCTTACTGACTGCAAGAGAAGTTGTATCTGTGTCTATATTATTTAGCTTTAACCTCTCTGAAGAACAGTATTTCAGACTGGAGTAAGGCTAGATATCTCCACAAGAGTAGTTCTTGTATTTATAAGAAAATAATCCCTTCTATCAGGAAACATACAGCTTGTACCATCAAGGAGATTGCATAAAGGCACAGAGCTGCATATACATTTTACTTTTACTCCTTAACCCATGCTGCAGGTTTGTCTGCATCACAAAAGATGTCTTCAGGAGGCCAGCTCATGAGCAGTAGATGCTCCTCACCTTGCGAAGTGACCTGCCCAGAGCCATGTGCTAATGCCTGGAGCCAGCCCTGCGTCACCTCCTGTGGGGACTCTCGTGCTGTGATCTACCCACCGCCCGTGGTCATCACCTTCCCAGGCCCCATCCTCAGCTCCTGCCCTCAGGAGAGCTTCGTGGGCACCTCGTTCCCATCACCCATTGGGGGGTTTTCGGGGCCAATGGGCTCTGTTGAATCAGGGGGTTCATTTGGTTCTGGGGGTTCATATGGAGGAAGCAGTTCATTAGGGATGGGTGGCTCATATGGTGGGGGCAGTTCCCTGGGGATGGGGGGCTCGTACGGAGGGGGTAGTTCATTTGGCTCTGGGGGCTCGTATGGAGGAAGCAGGTCATTTGGGAGCTCATACAGAGGCGGAAGATCCTTTGGCTCTGGCTCCTATGGTGGGGGCTTTGGGGGCTCCTGTGGAGGAGGCAGCTCCTATGGTGGGGGCTCCTTGGGAGGAGGCCGGTGCTTTGGTGGGGGGAGCTCTCAGAGTGGTGGGGGCTACTCTAGTTACAGGAGATTTGGCGGAGGAAGCTGTAGCTCCAGTTGTTTCTGAAGGGGCAACGTCTCCTGCTCCAGCAGCCCTGGGCTGTGCTAGCCTGGCAGGGGAAGCTGCAACCCGGTGATGGCCAAGTGATCGACTTTGCTGGCATGTGTGGAGCTGCATCACCTCCCAAAGCCCAGGGAAATGTCCTTTGTGCTCTGCGTGACTTTCTTCACCACGTATCCTGTGCTTCCCTGTCATTAAAGCTATGTTGCATTCAAACTCAAATCTCTTTTTTTTTTTTCCCCTTGTAACTCTTGTTTTCAAGTAATCTTTTGGGTAATTCAGCAATAGCCCTGTGAAATCTGTGAGTGTCCTGGTGGAGAATCTGGCCTCTTTATCACACTGTCACATTGTGTTTAATGGGGGGAACACAAATTTTGCACCACATCCTTCAGTATTTGCTAGTAGTGTCACCTGGCATAGAATCAAACTAGTAAATCAGCTGACACCTTCCTAGAAATATGACCTAGCGGCAGACATGCTCCTCCTGAAAACAGGAACATACAATATCAGTTTTAATTAATTGTAACATAATAATTCTTTCATGTGAAGGGCTCTGGTTTTTAGATTTTTCTTAAAGAAACACTGAATATTTACATTTGTGTGCACACATGTCCTTCAGCTCTCTCTTAGTGCTCCCTGCTCCTCTTAATTGTTATGAAGATACTTCCCTGTAACATGACTCATCCTTATGAATCTTGTTGGTCTACTCTGCTGACTAACATGAAGCACATAGAGGCATCTGTGTAAAACCTAATGTGAATAAGAGACAAGACAAAAACAGAGATACAAAATTAAGACATATGATTTGCTGCTGTCTCTTCTATGCCTATGAAGGTCTGGAAGGCAATGGAGAGAAAAGCAAGGCAAAAGCAATAAGTCCTTACAGATTTCACCTGCCTAGTGAAAGCAACAGTGGCAGGAAGGTGAATCACAGATCTCTGCACAGATTTTGGGATCATGGAAAGAAAGTCTTTTGATGCCAAAAGGAGCTACACTAGCTAACTTGAAGCTAGGTCTATTGTGTTTATAAGAATTGTAGACAAATTTTTAATGTCAATATAGACATAAACTGTACAGTTTATTACATAATTGTATAGTCTTCAATATATTTTTTTAAAATTTAATCAGAAACCTTGTGATACATTCTTTTCTCTTGGCATGTGTGCACATAGGTTATCTTTCGCCACTATTTGTGGTATTCTATCAATTGGAATGAAAACATGGAAGCGACAAATTTTGAGACTGGGTGCTGGTGCCACATCGCACTTTAAGTCACAACAGATATTTTTTATTCTCGTGCCTACAGATTTTTTGGCCAGGAGGGACCTTCTGGACAATATGAGCCAGAAGATATTACCCAGTACTTTCTCTTAACTCCATAATTTCTCTTTAAACTATCATACACCTTTTGACTGAACACCCACTTTTGATTTAAAGTCAATAAGGAATCACTCATCTCTGCTAAATTATTCCTATAGTTAATTATAGTTATAATTAAATGCTTGCACGTTCTTCCTTCTCTAATTACAGTGTTTCCTAATTAGAGAAATCTCCCCCCACCGCCCTTGCGGTTACTTGCATTTGTTTAAATGTCTTCTTGGTCTTATTTCACAGAAACTATCCAGCACATTTGATTTGTTTATCTTAGAGAGGCTAATAAGAAGGAATCTAAAATCTTAAAACATTACTTCAAGCAGAACGGCAATAAAATCCCCATTATTCAGTGGAAGAACAGGAGATGAAGTCATCATCTTAAATTGCAATAAAGATGACTGAGATTAGTTTTAGGGAAAAATCCACCCCACTTTCCAATTGCAGGAGCAGCCAGGTGTTGACAGATTTGCAAGTAAGATGATGGAATCCCAGTACTGGAACACTTTTAAGAACAGATTAGACAATTTTTTTCCAGGAATAATTCAGAGGAGTCTGTAAGTTGGGCAACCTCACCAATTCTCTTCCACAATGATTTTCTAGAATTCTGGTTTTTTCCCAAATGATTTTTTTTTTTAAGTCTTTGGCATTGATCAGCACTGTTTTTGAAGAATTTTCACCTTCTAAAGCAATTCATATTCATTTCATTTAACTGTTCACAACAGCATTTGCTACTTCACCAGTTTGAAGTCTGAAATCTTTTACCAACAGCAATTGTACAATTAATTACTTATCACTGATTTTATACATGTAAATAAATAAATATGTATAAGAGAATAAATACATACATGCATGTGAAAGTTGGGCTCACTCAAAAGCTCCCTCTGGAGCTGCTCTGGCTAAGCAAGCTCATGCCAGGAGGGTGAGAGTGGCTCCTCCTGCAGCCCTGCTCCTGCCATGGGGCTTCGTGGGAAATGCTTCTGAGTCAGAAACATAGCAAAAAATGAACACCTGAAACTTGAAATGCCTCTTAGACAGCCAAATACAGGGCAAAAGCTATGGGAGGATGCTGCCATGAGACCTGAGCGTTAGCAAGAGTGCAGGAGGAGTCATGGCAAAAATTGCCTGGCAGGATTGGCACTGCTGAAGGGAGCTGGAGATGAATGCCAGCCACTCCACACTTTTCCAAAGCTGATAGAGGTTGATGTGTTGGGCTGCACCTATAAGAACAGCACCTGACAGATACTATTCAAATCAGCTCTCAGCAGCACGTCTCATCTTCCCTGCATAGCTCCAGAACAGTGGGTAAAAGTTAGGTGTGTGGCTCTGCTGGGTAGCAGTTCTGGTTGTCACCATGATCGTTGGACCTGCCAGCCCAAACAATGTGTACATGCACACATTGAACAGTTTCTGGGTTCATTTCCCCTCCCTCATTTCTGTGCATATACAGCATTTTTTGCTTATTATTGTTGCAACTCCTATGCTATCAATTATCTCTTGGAAGCAGAGTGATTTTGGAGGATCCTCTTGGCAAGAACACTTACTGGAAATGTTCTGAGGAAATGCTTTCAGGTAGTTTTGCAAACACCCACTAATGTTTTATATATCCAAAGTATTGTGGCGCTATGATGTTAATAACAGGCTGCCAGTATTAAACTCCACAGTATTGAATCATAGCGTCACTTTAAAATATACATGTCAGGGCCACCCATGTGATTCTCTGAATTAGGCAATGACAAACACCTTGGGAATTTGGATCCCTTTGTTTTTTTTCGATTAAAAGCCAGGTCTGCATTTGTTATCCTGATCACACTATTTAAAACAAGTTGGCCAAATATTCACGTTTCCAAATCAGGGCGTATTTGTTGATTTAGATAGTATTATACTTATCACCTGAGGGTTTGGGTCTGTGCTTCAAACATGGCAAGAATTGCTGCTTCATGACAGCAGGTCAAGTTGGGCAAAAATCGGTACTGTAACTCTCAATCCTCTGTATCACTGAAGCCCTCCTGAGCAATCTTAAATAAATCAGTTGCTCCTCTTTTTCCTGGCCCACTTGTATGTTAAACAGTGAATGACCATCTTTGCTTGCTTTGCCAAAGCATTGTTCACTTACCGTGAGTTTCCCACAGCACTCTTCTCCACGCTCATAAGTATTTTTCTGATGCAGCTGTAACCATAACCACTGTGAAAGGGACTCAGGATAGAGTGATTTATTCCAAACCAGACTGAGCAATTCCTGGATCCCTCTCACGATCCCACTTTAACCAAAATGAGCTTTCTCCCCCTATGTTTCTTTCTGGGCTTGGCCAGGGATCATACTGCAGAGGGGGAGACCTCTCATGCTAAACTGTGGCTATGGCTGCCAGACCAAGCCCTCACACTGTTTTATATTCTTGCCTTGGAAGAGACTGGAACATCGAATGAGGAGCCAGGCCACCACGGGCAATGCTGTACTCTGCTAGGAGTGTCTCTCCAAGGCAATCCTGACACTACAGTCATGCAGTGACTACAGTTTCTATAAACATGTCCTAACAAGCTTTAAACTAGCAAGCACACTTACTTCTAATACTAGGTTAGGCTCTTATGCATTCTTGGAGGTCATGATGTTAAGCAAGGAAAACAAACTCCTGTTTTCTAAGGAACTGCATGGATGAGTCCTGCAGAACCTCTGACCAGCTGCAGCACTGACAGGGCTCCAGTGCAAGCCTGAGTTCAGTCCCGAGGGCTGCCTTCGCACCGTCAGGGCTGCAAGAGAGGGTTTGATGCTTAAAACCATGAAATGAAAGGAATCCAGGGACAGGACTGTGCAAGTCACGTGCTGGTGAGAATAGGGTAATCAACACAAACAGTAAGCAAAACAATTACTGTAATTACATGTCAAATTTTGTTTGGGGAGTAATGGAACCTAACGCACAAATATGACGTTATTTTCTTGCATCAGCCTGGTGGTCCAGGAAGGTATATAAAACCATTCATGATTCAGAAACCTTCCAGCAGGTTCTCTTGACTTCTCCTCGGTGAACTGAGTAAGTTGGATTCTGATATAACTTCTTCTTCCTAAAAAAAAAGAAGTATCATTTTTGAAATATTTGTGTTTACCTCAGGGATGAATTTTGGATTAATATTCTTCGATTCTGTACAATATTGAGGAGTTTATTTTCATGAAAGAGTCATTTGCTAATTATTCATTCAGAGGCACTGATGGATTGAGGTTTAAAAATACATTTGAAATCTAGATAATATTAACAACATCTACTTCCATTACTTTATGGAAATTTAATGCATATAGCCTTTAGGTAACCTTAAAATATCTTAGCCAGCAGTATACATCTGGCAGTGGTTTTCTGACCTTGTGGCTTCCAATTTTTATCTAATCTTGGACAGAGGTATCATGTATAGATAGTGAGATAGGCCATATAAATAATGAGATAGTGAGATAGCTGCAGTCACCTTTCAGACTGGAGCCGGGTATTAGGACACAACGTCTCTGTGGATGTAGCCCTACAGAGTTCCTGGTGTGACTTTGGAAATGCCCCACCTGGGACCCTCTTGGGCACTCGCTATCAATCTGAATGGCCAGAGCTCTGCTAAATCGTCTGTCGGTACAGCTATGCAGAAGAAAAGGGAACCCAGAAAATGTCTACTTAAGGTGCATATTCCTTGGGAAGGTGTTTTGGGTGTTTTTGTTCTCTTTATGCAAAGCAGTGGTCTTATGCAAACATTCCACAGGCTATGTAAGAATATATTATGCCCTATAAATGCTTTGTACTTCAGATTATGTGTTCAGGTCTGTTTTTCAGCTCTTCATTTTCTCTGGCTTTATTTCTGCTGAGGGATTTGCAGGTCAAGTCAAGAACATAGAATTAATTGATGTAGTAGAATGAAAGAGTGGGAACCTGAAGGTGGTGTCTAGATTAGGGTTTAAGGTCAGAAGTTCAGGTGAATAATGAGTATTTTGGCATTGTGTCTAAAACAAAAAAAGAAAAAAAGATCCAAGAAAAATTGCTTGAGTCAAACTGAGCCCCACCCAGGCTTTTCTAATATGTAGCTCAGTTAGACAAAAAATAAGTAATCACCTTGTCTGAAACTGAAATATTCCATTTAATTTGAAACAACAGATTAACTAGCTCCTTCATGTGTTGCTTTGATTTGGAATTTGGATAAGTTTGGAATGACATCCTGAAATGTAGTTTTAAGACATTTTCCAAATTATCTTCCTACTCTTCAATTTATTTCAAAAGAAAGAAGGAAGGTGTAGAATTCAGTCCAGGTTTATGAACAGTTTTAATCCCTCTGAAATTTAAATTTAGGGGGTCTGCTTTCAGGTTTTTGCTGGCCTTCAGCTTTTTCCTTGTGATCTTGCAAAAGGATCTTATTTGTTGACTATTCTAAGCAAGCCTGATACTAAATATGGTGTATTAAAGCCACCTGCTACAAACAAACTGCACTAAAAACCATAGTACTTGGTATGCTTATGGAATCGACTCCCTCATGTACGACATAGGGATTATATACCTCTTTCTGCTCTTTGTCTGCTTAGCCCAGAGAATATGTAAATTTGATAGAGTAAAACCTCTCATGTGTTTTCCATTTCTACAACTCTTGGTGCTGTGTTATCCTAATTTTACTGAATTCCACCTCTGGAGTCCAAACTACATAGAAGAAAGCAGATGATATATAAGCAGTGGCCCTAAAGAGGTTGTTTGCTGTCTGCAGGAAGGAATTGGGTTCTGAAAGGCCCCAGAGGAGAAGAGCAAAGCAAAGCAGAACAGGTTGGATGTCAATCTATCTAACAACTTGTGTCTCTTCAGGGTTCTCCTTAGCTTAGCTCAAGTGTTGATCCTGTCCTACTGGCTCCTTTGGTTTTATATTTGCTGCTTCCTGTACCTTGCAGGTCTACAGCACAGCTCAAAGATGTCCTGCGAGAAAACTCTGTGCACCGAGCCATGCTCTGTCCCGTGTGACGTGAAATGCCCCGAGCCCCGTGCCACTGCCTGCAATGAGCCCTGTGTCATCACCTGCCCAGATTCCCGCGTGATTATATTCCCACCTCCTGTGGTTGTGACCTTGCCAGGACCCATCCTCACCACCTACCCGCAGGAAACTATTGTGGGCTCCACGGAGTCAGCCGAGCTGGCTGGCTCCTTAGAGTCGGCCGTGGGGATTGCTTCGGCGCAGAAGGGTGCTGAGTGCATAGAGCCTTGCATCGATCGGTGTGCCCCACAGCTCACGGCAAAGTGCGAGCCCCAGTGTGTTCCTCAGTGTGCTGCCCAGTGCGCTCCCCCGTGCGCTCCCCCGTGCGCTCCCCAGTGTGTGCCAGAGTGCTCCTACACCTATTCCACCCACTGGAAGCATCCTTGCCAGAGGGGCTTCTGTAAGAAGATCTAATCAGCTTGAAACAAACAATAGTCACGGGAAAAGAGCAAGCAAAGATGTGAAAGAATATGGCATGTGATTTAGAGGCATGGCTACTGGAGAGGGAAGCACCCCTGAAAACCAGGATCCTACATTGAATTCCTATATAGCACTTTAGCTTAGATTAATGCTTTCTTTATTCTTGTGGCTTTACATCTTATGTCTGCGCTTTTAACTTTCTCCACCCAGTTTGACATTGACCATGGTTTTAAAACAAAGCACACATAGGGATTTGACGGTCAGACTCAGCAAGAGTGAGGAAAGTGAACATGTCAATGAAATGTGTCACACTGGAATGGGTAATTGGTTTTAGCTTTTTTTATCTCTAGAAATATGCTCTTTCTAGTCTGCATTATTCTTTCTGCAAATGTTTACTCCACTTTGCATCTACATTAAAATGCTGCTGCATCAAACCATTGGCCTTCTGAATCTCCTTTTTCCTCTGCTACTTATTTGCAATGCTCTCTTGGTGACACTCAGCCTTGTATAGAGGAACAGAAGATGGCTTGGAGACTCTTCCTAGACCACTCAAAACATCATGCTCAGGTAAAATTAAGGATTTGGTTCTGCTCTGCAGGCCCTGTGTGAAAACGGTATGTCAGTTGTAAAATGCAGGTTGCAGTCTGGAAACCAGTGAGCAGAAGCCCCATTCACAGAGAAACATGGTTCTGCATTTTCTAGTTATATACCTCTAGATTATGGCAAAATGTGTATTTTTAGAGTATCCTGTTCTAACTCATAACCAGTCCTATTTGGAGGCCTTCTTTTCTATAAACAAACTGAACTGAGACAGGTTCAAGATATTCTTCATATTTCTGCATCAAAACTTTTCCAGCCTGCTTTTGCAAAGAACTCTTTTTCACATGTAAGTGTTAACAGTCGCATGTGGACCTGGAGCACCAGTTTCTTACTTGCTGCTGAATGTCCTGGTCAAAGCCGCAGGTACCTACGTCTCCCTGGCTGGTGCCAGCAGTGGATCCCTCTAGGTAGACGCCATTTAGGACATCAGGTGTGTCCTGCTGATGCCAAGCAATTTCAGATGCTGTTTTTATGCTAAAGATTATGTTAATTTCATTCTTCCATAATGGCTACGTACATATGTTTGCTTATTTAACTCACGGTCTTTTGGTGCCTAAGAAATACCATGTCATTCTTGCAATTATACCCACCCAGAAATATCCCAAGACTTCCGCAGAACAAAGGGAGTCAGGGTGCTTCACAAACATGCACTGATGTATTACACATATAAAGTGGTATGTTAATATAATGTTAATAGTATATTACTTGGGTTACATTCCCCAAGACTCTGTAATAACTCATTTGGAAAAAAAGGTCATGATTTCACACATGTTTATCTCCATATCTTCTCAGGATATTTTTTTCTAGTAAACTGATGATTTTCACTATAAAGTTGCTTTTCTTTTGTTTTACAATGATACCTTTGATGTCAAAGATCAAGACATAGGGCTGCTTCCAATCAGCCCAAGGTTAAGAGAGGGGCTCACAAAATACATTTGGACCCCTCATCTCAGTAGTTCCAGAAGCGCAAGTTCTCTCTCCAGGTGACCACATTTTAAAACAAGCTGGTTTTTTAACATTTAAAAAACCTAAACAAACTAGTTTTTATCCCTCTGTTGAGTAGAGTTTGGTAGTTCAAAGAGCTAAAAACCCAGCAGCCTAAGTGCTTTATTAGGGAAACCACTCAGATAGCAACCGTGTCAAGCCCCAAGCTATCAGGCTAGAAAAACTTAATGCTGCATGTTCACAACTAGCAACCTTGTCTCCCCAGCTCCCCATCACAAACCCAACTAATCCTAGAGGTTAAACAAATTGGGTATTTGAGGAGAGCGGTAAACACTGGAAAACAGGAAAACCTGATGTATTGGCTTTGTGTGGCAAGGTTTTGGTAGCAGGGGGGTTACAGGGGTGGCTTCAGTAAGAAGCTGCTGGAAGCTTCCCCTGTGTTCGAGAGAGAGCCCATACCAGCCGGCTCTAAGACGGATCTGCCGCTGGCCAAGGCCGAGCCAACCAGCAATAGTGGTAACGCCTCTGTGATAACCTTTTTAAAAAGGAAAAAAGTTGGGACAGATGAAAATGGCAGCCAGAGAGAGGAGTGAGAACATGTAAGAGAAACAACCCCGCAGACACCAAGGTCAGTGAAGAAGGAGGGGGAGGAGATGCTCCAGGCACTGGAGCAGATTCCCCTGCAGCCCGTGGTGAAGACCATGGTGAGGCAGGCTGCCCCCCTGCAGTCCATGGAGGTCCATGGTAGAGCAGATATCCACCTGCAGCCCGGGGAGGACCCCACACCGGAGCAGGTGGGTGCCCGAGGGAGGCTGTGACCCTGTGGGAAGCCCACACTGGAGCAGGTTCCTGGCAGGACCTGCGGATCTGTGGAGAGAGGAGCCCACGGAGCAGGTTTTCTGGCAGGACTTGTGACTCCCTGGGGGACCCACGCTGGAGCAGTGTGCTCCTGAAGGACTGCACACCATGGAAAGGACCCACGCTGGAGCAGTTCGTGAAGAACTGTAGCCCATGGGAAGGACCCACGTTGGAGAAGTTCGTGGAGGACTGTCTCCCGTGGGTGGGACCCCACGCTGGAGCTGGGGAAGAGTGTGATGAGCCCTCCCTCTGAGGAGGATGAAGCGGCAGAAAATAACGTGTGATGACCGTAAACCCCATCCCTGTCCCCCTGTGCCGCTGGGGGGGTTTGGTAGAGAATCCGGGAGTGAAGTTGTGCCCAGGAAGAAGGGAGGGGTGGAGGGAAGGTGTTCTGAGATTTGGTTTTATTTCTCATTGCCCTACTCTGGTTGATTTGTAATAAATTGAGTTAATTTTCCCCAAGCTGAGTCTGTTTTTCCCGTGATGGTAACTGGTGAATGATCTCTCCTGTCCTTATCGCGACCCACAAGCTCTTTGTTATATTTTCTGTCCCCTGTCCAGCTGAGGAGGGGGAGTGATAGAACAGCTTTGATGCGCACCTGGCGTCCAGCCAGGGTTAACCCATCACACCTGAGCAATAAACCAGATCTAGATAAACCACCAAAGCTACCATTGCAAAGATACTTGGCAACAGCCAGGGACCCATCTTTCCATGTCTGGGAAAGTCTGATGGGGCAATTAATAAATGTCTCCATCAGAGGATTTGGAGGTTCCTCTTCATTCCCAGGTCCCTTCCCAGCCTGGGGGGAGGTGCTCTGGGGCAGGCTGGTCTCTCCAGCGGGGAAGGGGGCAAGGTTTGTGGGGCTGCAGAACCCCGCTGGGATGCAGGTCTGGTTGCCCAGCTCCGTGCTGGGGCTGCTGCCCTCCTCTGGAATCAGCTCAGGCTGACTCAGACGCTGATGTGAAGGCAACTCAGCAGGGACTGCAAAACCTATCTGCAAGTCTAGGTGCATGCTCCAGGCAGTCTAGGTACGTGCTCCTGGCCAGGGTCATCATGAACCAGACATTAAAGTGGCCTGGGTTGTTTTCTGGAGCCCTTGCTACCAATCGCAATCCCAGGAGAGCTGCTGGTATGCCACGGCCTCTGCAAAGTCTTCGTCAATGCCTGTTGATGAAGATCAGCCCAGTGATAAGCCTGTGCCAGACCCTTCCCTTAATCTCTTTTTCTGTATACACCATGAGACAGTTCCAAGTCTGCTGCCTATCACTTTCCCAGCTGTTTTGCTTTTCATCACTTTTTTGGCATCGCTAATGTTTTAGGGAAAGTAAGTAATCATTATGTCACTTTTTATAGAAAAGATAATTGCTGCCCTAAAGCTAAATGACTTGCTTCCATGGAGAAGCTTGGATCAGACTCAGCTGTTGCTATCTTTTGAAAAGTCTGATATGAATTATAGTATTTCCTAAACACCATGGCTACGTTTTAATGTTTGTCTGCCCTGATATAAATGAAATAACAGACAGTTTGGACCTGGCAGCAAGAAAAAACTAGAGAAGTAAAGAAAAAAAAGATTGTTGGGAGGAGAATTGATTCAAATTTACAGTTGAGGTAGGGATGCTCAGTAAGTGACAAACTTTCAAAACAGCTTTTTAATGATGAAATCTTTGGAAAGTCTGGGCCCTGTGGATCTGTGTGGGGCCCCACAAAAGCCCCATGGGGTGAGCACAGAAGCCTTCACCTTCATGTTACTCCTCTTCAAGGTTATCTGGCCCTGAGCAATGCACTTGGTTACCCGTGCCTATGTTTATTCTTTAGAATAGCTGTAATAAAATGCAACACAAAGGCCAATACTATGAATGTATTAAAAAGATTGGCAAGTATCAACAATTATTCCATTCTGAGCAAACAACATTTTCAAAGCAGTTAGGAATGTTTCACCACACATTTGGGCAAGTACAGTGCTCACAATGCCATATCCATCATCAAGATTTAATCTTTGCACATGAATCAGCCCTGCAAATCTTCAAGGCAATACTCTTTCGTTTCCAAAACCTGAGTCAGTAAGGCATGCTAATAAACCAAAAGATACTATTTTGCAAAGGTAATGCATAGGAGGTAGATCCTCCCATGATGCAAGTTACTATTCCCTCCCTGTAACAATTCTATGTCAGCCTACAATAGTTAACTACCAGGCTCTAAAGTGGCATAAACAATATATGTATGCCAAATAAGAAAGCTAGAGAGACCTGACTTGAAAATATTCTTTCAAACATGCACATCTGGAGCTGAACACCACCCAAAACCATATCTAAACACAACAAGTTCCGTACATGTGGATCAAACCCTATTTGTGGATGGAGAAAAAGACGGTGTAATTAACACGGAGAAGCCAAGATGGTGACAAAGTTCACGGTGATGGTGGCTGCACTTAATCGGAAAAGGTCAGGATGGAGCTCTGCCCTGGAATTACTCATCACTCTTTGCTATAAAGAATATTTGTGTTTCTACACTTAATCCACTCCTGTTTTTCTCTTTGTTGACCAGTTTGCTGCCAGTGCATCAAAACGACCTCTAGATTATGATGAGTCACTACAAAGATCCCTGGAGCAACAGCCTGGGAAAGTCTTGGGCTTGCTCAGAACAGGCATTTCAGGAGATGTTAACAATGATGGTTCTCTAACTGTGGTGACGTGCAGGGTTATTACCATCCTGGTAATTGCTGGAGTAAGACACCCCAGTGTTGACTAATCATTTTTCTTTAAAACATAACACAAGTGATGTTTCCCCAAGGACGTTATGACTGAAAGCCTTAGAATTGGTGGTCACATTGTCAGTTAAACCAAAACTTTTTGACTTTGTTTTGGGGTCTTTTTTTTCAACTCCATGGGCCAAGCCCTCACCTAGGCATGCAGCTGAGAGGGTGGCTATGGCCAGGAGCCAGCACTGGGGTGGAAGAAGCTGCACTGCATGTCGCTGCTGCCTGGAGGATGCTTCAATGTTGTACTTTGCTTTTCTCTAGCACTTTGGGAGGGTGTGCCAGGGTGTTTGCTTCTCTGATACTGTGGTGTTCTTGAAACTCAGCTAGGAAGCCCATTTAGCTTCCTGGGAATGAGATGAGGAATGGGAAAGAGCTGTGAGACAATCAGAGGCTGAAAGCTCCCCATAATGACAGCTTGGGATCAGTCCCAGTGGTGACTCTATTCGGTTCTAATTGATGGGTGTTTGGAGGACAATAAATATGTTATTACAGAATTCATCAGTTCTGGCTCTTAGGCTTTCTTTAGAAGCCTTTGGTGCTGCACACAATTGCAGCATCTAGCCTGAGCTGTGGGTGTATGCCAGGACATTCCTGGGGTCCTGAGCCAGGGGCTATGCACCAGTGTGCCCATCCTGTCCTTTCCAAGGCATGCAGGGGGTCAGGGAGGGGGAGCTGGTTTGGTCTGATATGGAAGGACAATGCACATGTTCCCCATTATAAAACCAACTTCAGTTTCCCCTGGCAGCAGTCAGCAAACCATCATCAAAACTACTGGAAACTCATCCCTAAAGTTGTATTTTCATGCTATAAATTACTCATTTGTTATTGCTGCTGACTCATAAGTGCTAGAGACCAAACCACTGACCAGAGGAAGCAGGACTGTTGAAGGGAAATGTTAGTAAAGGCACTGCTAATGCTGTTAAAGTCAGCTTTAAAAGGATTGGCATGAGCACTGTTTCTTAATAGCCACTGCTGTTTTTGCATCTATTAATTGTTAATGTAACTATCACTACTAGTTCTATAAATCTGTCTCCTGTAATTTTGCATGCTATTATTTTATGCTTATAGGAAGTAAACCCCCCAGGAAAGGCAATGTCTCATGGCCTGCATTTGTGCAGTATCTGTTCCTTTAGGTTGTCCAAGATAACTGGAGCATCTAACAATTACTGGAATTTACAGGCTACATAATAAGGTAACAAGTCCATAAGTGCTAATCTGGAATTTTCTTCTGATTCCCCAGAAAGGTGTCAACCATATTGAAGAGTGGTCAGGAATTCACTCACTCCTGTCCATTATTTTTACTGCTTTATCATTGCAGCTCCTTGCTGCATGTTTCAGGCTTACAGAGACTCAACTCTCTCTCCCCCAAAGAAGTCTTTCTGTGCTAAGTGAGACAAAATGTGGGAGGGATTTGCTTTAAGCACCTAATTTGGGGCTAAGCCAGACAGCTAGACTCCCTCTGTAGTCCAGTGAAAAGGAGGTTTTGGGACCTCCAATCTCTGGCTGCTCTTCTGCATTTTTGGAGGAATGTCCCACTCTCTCCACTGGCTGCAATGGCAAGTTTTAACCAGCTTGGCAGGTTTTAGGCCAACGAGTCACAGGTCCCTCAAAGCTTCTGCCCTTGCAAAGATCTCTGCCTGCTGTGGTGGATGATTTTGTTACTTCTCTTTTAATTTCTCAGGTGATCACCACAGGAATGAGCCCAGGGCAGTAGCTGTTCAACTTGGGTGCTTGTAATTGGTGATGTTAACACACTCCCTGCACAGCACATGGTACCTCACCATCCTTATCTACTTTAGGGCTGACTGAAGGCAGCATCCCCATGACGTAAGGATAAAGGGTGATAACAAACCCACAGTTGTCTTGGTTTGCAAAAATGACATGCTCACAGAGGCTTTGGTTGTGATAACCATGGTTATGAAGGTCTTGGCAGAGACCTTCCATTTTCCAGACACAAACTCTCCTGTCTTTTTCTCCCAGCCTTTGGATAAGGTCCATTGCCATGGTGGCTGTGAGTTGCACTGCTGACCCTGATGGGTGGGATAATACAGCTTTCTGAGCTGGCATTTTGCCATTTGGTTTGGCAGGATGAAGCAGAATGCCTTGCGTGTAGGCTGGGCAGCAGAAATATGCCTTGATGCAATTCATTCCTCTCCTGTGCTTGTTTACACCCTTAACAATTTAAGCCCTGTCCTTTATGGCATAGGTTATGATTAAATTATGTGGGATGGTTATGACGAAGCTCTAGGCAACACTTGCCTGGGTTGTTCTAATTTTTTTCACAGAATAAAGGACTTCAAAGCACCTCTGTGTGATTAACATGTTGTAGATACAGAGTTCTACTGTAATAAAATTAATGACATGTTGCTGCAGTTTTAGATCTTGATAATGAGTAATAGTTTCACTTTAAAACATGATCTTATTATCCTCCAAAGCAGACCCTTCATAGCTCTGCAGGTCGAGGTTATTTTCTTTGCCATAGAAGACAATTTTTTCCTCTGCTATACTAAAACCAAAGTCTTAAATTTATGAACCTACTGGTCTTTATATGGTGTAAATTTGCTCTGTCAATTGAAAAGATACCTAAGAGGATCACCCTCCATAAAATCTGGGCTTACATTGTTTAAAAAAGTTTGAAAACCAGCCTTGTGTGCTAAATTAAGGTCTCCTAATCAAACATATATAGTACAAATGATATAAGCCCTCCTTTTCCGGTGACAACTTTGCTTGTTATTTCATTGTGTAAAGAAGTTATAATTCTCCATAGAAATGGAGAGTCCACAGATTTATTTAGTCTCCAGCTCTGCTTCCAGCTGGAGGATTTGGATTTCTTCAACACATTGACCAAGGAATTTAAGCCGAAGTTTTCAAAATCTAATGAGGAATTTTGCACAATTTCTTTGAAAAGAAACGTTGTCAGCTACAGCTAGCGATCATGAAGAAGCCTCCGTCAGTCAGTTGTCAGATAGGTCACTGTATGGGGCTCAGAACTAACAGCTAACCCTAAGAAAGATAATTACAGCACTTGAAGGAATGATCCAAGCAACAACATCTGATTTGCAAGTAAATGAGATAATCACCCACAAATAGGTCTTCTAGCCTCCAGGTAGTTGGAGGAATTGTATAAAAGCACTTGCAGCTCAAGGCTGTTTACCCACTTCTCCTAACTTTCTCTTATCAGTAGATCAAGTGAGTCTGATAGGGCTTATTCTTTTGACTGTTACATCTTTAGTTTTGGCTTTGGTGTAAAGCTTTGTTACTCTCAGAATTGCTATAGCTGTCTGCTCTAAACAAGTGTCTACTGCAAGCAGCCTATTGTGGGCTTTTAATGTGGGACTTAGAGACCCATATGGGTTTTAGACACTTTGCATTGAGTAGGTGGGGGTGTAAATTCTCTCCTCTACTTTGTACAGTCTCACTATAGAAATACTTTGATACTGGAGGTTATTTTTTAGGATGGTTATTTAGCCAGATTCTCATCTAACCAAATGTTCATTCTTTCATATTCAGCTATGGAAGTTTAAAATTTTAACCCTTTTTCTCCTTTCACATGTACACAGATTCATGTCTTCTGTGAATGTTTAAGGTCTGGGCAGGTGGAAATACATGGAAAGACTCAGTTTTCAGAATAGGGCACAACTTTGTCCTAGCAAAAGAACTCCATAATTGAGTGCACCAGCACTGAATATTTTTTTTACAGAAAATTAAAAGAAACTAGAATATCTGTAAGTGAGAAAGCAGTAGGCTAGGCTGAGCCGAGGTCTAATCTCAAATAGCAGCTCCCCTTCTTTATAGAACAAGCCATTTTAGCTCCAGAACCTGTCTGTTGCCATTGACCATTTGCTATAGGGGGCTCCTTGACTGCAAATATTTATGTGAAAGGAGCTTCTTATTCTGTATTTAATCTATGACTTGAGGCAAGAAGATGCACTGCAGTCAGTGCCCTGAGGGACTCAGGAACTCACCTAATAAATACAGGACATCCCATCAGAGAGCTCCTGAGGACAGGCTTCTGCTTCTGCACTGGCTCCAGGCATGGCCACAGAAATGTCACACAGTTGTTGCTTAGTTAGTACTTCTGCTGAGCTCTGAAGTAGCCAGAATTTCTAACAGTATTTTAAAACAGAAAGAATCAGGTCTAGCTTGGAATTACGACAAAACTTGGGCGTTTTTTAGGCTGGCTTTTTACAGAAAGCAATCTATCCACAAGCCTTAGCAGAGCACCCAGCTGCCCTCCAAACTTCTCTGTCACTCATATCTTGTGTTCATCCCAGATGCAGGAAGGGACTGGTGGGTAACAGCCTTCACTGAGGAGCTGTGCACCAATTGCAAGGCTTCAGGTGTTATTCTGATCTCCTCCCTGTGTTTCAGACTTATCTGCTTTCCAGAGCGATGTCTTACTGCAGAGACCTATGCATACCATACGGCAGCCCATGTGAGGTGACCTACCCTCAGCCCTTGGCCAATGTCTGCAACAAGCTGTGCATGACATCCTGCGATGACTCCAGAGCTGTCACCTACTCACTACCCATTGTCCTGACTTTCCTGGGACTGATTCCGAGCTCTTGCCCACAGGAAAGCATCATGGGCAGCTGTGGACAACACAGCATTGGCTGCCCATTTGGTTCTGGGGGCTGTCTTGGTTACAGGGGCTATAGAAATGGTGTTGGCTTAAGGGGCTCCTCAAATGGTTATGGGGGTGCATGTAATTACAGCAGGCCTTACAATTCTGGATACTTATCACTGGGAAGGGGAATTTGTAGCCCATATTCTTACTGCTGGTATAGCACCTACAGCTGAGGAAGCTGTAGGCCATGCTAAATACTTCATGGGAGTTCACTGCACAGAGCAACCAGGATGTGGAAAACACAGCAGAAAATCATGAATGGGAAACTGAATCTAAGCCTGAGCAGAGCTGAGAGCTCACTGCTCTGACTGAAGCCAGCAGGAGCTGTGAGCTCTCAGCAGTGCCCCAAAAAACAGGCATACAGGTAGAGCTGGGCAAACTGTATAATTACACACACACACATGCAGATGAAGAAAAAATAATAAAATTAGTCAGGGTCCAGCAAAGAAAAAGAATTTTTCAAGGAACAAGGAGAAAAAAAAAAAAATCTACCCGGAAAACAATTCCTTTCAAAATCTCAACTTTTAAATTTTAAAGCAGAGAGTAAAAGCAATTTTTTAGAGACATGTCAAACAGTTCATAATGTTTTAAACCACTTTTCCTTTTCAAAACTCTTCTTTTCTCCCCACTTTAGCTGAAGATTTTCATTGCCCTAAAGCTCCATCTACAAATAAATTTGCTATTTATTAGAAAAATATAAGCAGCTCAACATATAAGAATATTTTCCCTTTTACACTTTAGGTTTTTGACATCTTCTGTTTATACTTTCCCACCTATGTATTTATTGCACTGTTTCTGGGGATAGGCTGGGTGTTCAGCTACAAAAAAAGATCTGTGCACTGCAAGTATTGAGGTGTCCTCAATACCCTTGAGGTTAAACCATGTTCAGTTTAATGTGTCATAGGAATTTGTACTTTGTTTTGTGGCCTTTCACTATGATACAAGAGTAATGGATACCTCATTTGCCTTAGTATTTCTGCTTTAAAATGAATATATTATAAAGAGGTAGAAATAGGACATATAACTCAACTTATACAGCTGCAATAAGGAAAGCAGAAATTCTCATTCCAAATGCATGATTTAATATCACAAACTTTGTGATATAAAGGGTCCTGAAGCGTCTGTCTTTATTTGCTGTGTTATTGCAACTGTTAGCTCTGCTTCTCATGCCCATTAAAAGCCATATTGCATAACACCGACCTGGTGTTCATTCCACCCCAGTTTTCCACTTACGTCTGTTTCAATGAAACGACTTCTCTTCCTTCTGAGCTCCCTTATTTCTCTTCCAGATGATACAGTAAGTTTCCAGTAGTCACCAAAAGGCAGTTTTCTTTCAGTCACAAGGACCTGGTTGCATTAGAAATAAGAGTTTTGGCCCTTCAGTTTCAGCACAAAGAGAATGCTCTTAATAGCCAGAGAAAATTATGCTGTGTACATACCCACAGCACACTGCACACACCACTGCTTCTGCGTTGTTTGGGTCCAGCTCCATGCAGAAGCTGAAGCCAGGACTTTCCCTGGCTAGAAATGGAAATCTATTCCTAGTACTGGCATTTGCAATTAGCAGAAGACTTTAAGCAGCAAATACACTTTTAAAATGTAGCAAAGATAACTGAGGGCAACTGCTTTCTCTTTTTAAGCTAGTGGGAGGGTGAAGATAACCTCTGATCCAACAGTCTAGCATGATTGTTTGATCCCACTCCTTTCACCACAAATCCTTACAAAAGATTTGAGGGATGTCCACATCTTGTGGATAAGTGGACAACACACATCTTGGCCTTTGCTGTTGATTAATACTCAGAGGAGCCCAGGTCTCAAAAGAAACATCATTTTAGCATCATTGTCCAATAGTTTTAAGCTGAAGAGAAAAAGAAACCAGAAGGCAAATGTTGTGATGCAATATAAGCTTTAATTGAAACAGGACAAGGACTTCATAGCAGCAGAATATAACAATCCAGAGAGTACGGAGTACATTTGCAGTACATTACAATCAAACTGGAGCTTTGGGAAGTTTTTTTCCACTGTACCTCAAAAGCCATGAAACATCAGTCCATATCAGAGGCCAGAATATACAGGATCTAATTTGCACTGATGTTTAGGCTTCTATAAACCACTTGAATTTAAACTAAGCATTTTCTATATTTCTCAAGGAAACAGCCCCTCAAACAAAGAGTTGGGATTTTGTTAGCAGATACCTAATCCAACAGGAAGGGAAATACAGTGTCTGGGCTTGTTTCTCAGGATGGCTGCGTGTGCCCAGCTCTTGAGCACCCCGCTGCAGCCTGATATGATATCCCTCTGAAAGCCATGTCCCTCTCCTCACTGGTGGACTGAGACTTTGCTCTAGTCCTTGCTGGGTCCAGGGAATCCCTGTGGGGCTTAGCAGGGCCCACAGCTCCCACGACGGTAAGTTGTGTACTTGCGGGAATAGCAGGGGTAGGAGTACCTGCCACCCAGGTAGGCACCGGACCCGAAGGAGCTCTGAACATTCAAGGAGCTCCCATAGCCAAAGGAGCTGCCTATCTCCATTGGGGCTGAGGTGCCCACGAAGCTCTCCTGAGGGCAGGAGCTGAGGATGGGGCCTGGAAAGACGATAGACACAGGCGGTGGGTAGACCACGGCACGGGAGTCCCCACAGGAGGTGACACAGGGCTGGCTCCAGGCGTTGGCATATGGCGTGGGGCAGCTTACGTCGCAGGGTGAGTAGCTGCCATAGTTGCAGGCCTGCATGTAGGAAGACATCTTTCTGGCTGGAAGTAAGCCTGAAACACACAGGGTGAGGAGAGCATGAATCAGGGGTGACAGTGCAGGTGCATTTGCAAAGGGGAGCCCTCATGTATTCAAACCATACAATATTCAGAAGGTTCCTCTTCTATAGCTAAGTATAAAGTGTGATTGTAATTCATATGCAGAAATAATGAAGATTAGATAACCTGTTAGAAGTCAGCCAAGCCTCCTTAAGGACAGATGATAATTAACCTAGCAATATTTATTTAAAACTGTTCTTAAAACTAATGTCTTCATTTGCAAAACATTCCTAGGTATAAATAAAATCATTAAGCATTCTTTCTCCAAAACATGCAAACACCTTTTGAAGCCCCATTCTCTCTATATATAAATCCCATACCCTCCAAAGCCTGCCAAGCTCAAAGAAGTTATAGAATCATTTCTTATGAAAATAACATTCTTCCAATAATAGGCAAAGACATATTAAGTGCTCAGACATAAGTATGTTAAAACTCTTATTAAAGTGGCTTTTAAACTCATAGAACAGATTTAGCTGAAGTCAGACTTACTCAGTTCACCACCAAGGAGAAGCCAAGAAGAGTGGTTTGAAGAGCTCTGTGCTCCAAGCACTTTTATACGGTTCCTCAGAGCAGCTCCAGGGTCTGAGCCATGCTTTGGGCATGCAGTCCTTCCTGGTTACAAAACAAACTTTCCTGCATTTGTCATGTCAATGGGTGGAGGAATCTTTGCATATTGTTTGCTGTTAAGCAATTATTAGTTGAATAGTACCACATCTGTGTTGCAGCCTACAGAAATCTTCTATCTCAAAATAGGGATAGTATTCACCCTTAGTTTCTTTCTACTGATTGCAGAAATTAGCTTCCTTCTTCCTCTTGTCCAAGCTTCAAAGCACATAGATCAGTAGAACAGAGGATTGTTGATTTGACAAAACAGACTTTAAAAAAAAAAAATAAATTGATTTTGTCATGCTTGGTGTAAAGGTTTTCAAACCTTTTAGTTGCAAAGGGAGATGAAACTTAGAGACCTTTATACCACCTTGGCAAGATACCTTTCTGGTCCCTTTTTATCCCCACTCTCTTTTTCCTCAATAGGTGGAGGGAAAAAAAAGAAAATAAAAAAATCTATAGACCACAGCCCTCGGGTGCTTCAGTTATGGTGATCATCCTGTTCACAGCTACAGAGAAGCAGCTCTGTGATACAAGGGCTTTTGTAATGTTAGTAGTGAGTTTCTACAGCCTGTTTTGAAGGGGTGGTGGAGAGAGGGGGACTTACAGGCTGTAGAAGTCTTCTTATCCCACTTCATTCATGGTGAATATTATTATATATTGCCCTAGTTAAAAACAATATGAAAAAGGGCAAGAAAACCCTTGCTTAGAAATGCTAGGAAGGAATTAGCCTCATGCACAAGTTACTCTGAACAGTACCGCTTTTAACAACTCCTTTGTTCTGAAACATCATGTTGGACCCTTTCAGACAGTGGATCCTGGTCTAGCTATGTACAGGAGTTTGCAATAAATAAATTTACAATTGGAAAATTGTATCCAGCTCCTCACCTGATGTAACAGACCACAGATGAAAGTGAGTGGTCAAATGCTGGGGTCCTCCTGCACCTATGTATAAATTTGATGATCTTAAAGGATTTATATGTTAAATGCTTACAGCATTTAGTAATTGGAGAGCTGCATTAGATTACATATGATGATTCCCCCTTGACAGGAAAACTCATTTAAGGAACCATATCCCTGCCCTACTGTGAGCTGTAATCTGCCCTCCTGTGGATTTATCAGGCAGGATGGAAATGCTTGGTTTTCTTTGCTATTTATTATAAACAGAGACATTACCCTGGTCTTGCTCCTGAACCTGCCAAGGAAACTACAACATGGAAAATAGAAAATAACATCAAGTGTAGACTCAGGGCAAGGTAAAGATGTCCCAGTTAAGGCACAGTGGTCTGGAGCAGATTTCCAGCATAACCTTTGCCAAGAATTTGGGGAGAGGTTTTTCAACGCCCTAGTTGTCCTGTGTGCATAGGGGCAAGGACAACCTGCCCTCTGCACTTGCTGCAGGAGGCTCCTCCCAGTGGGTATAATAATCCTTCCTTTCACCATACCTAAAACTAGTTGGTTTCGTTTATTGGTTCCTGACAGCAGTGACTGTCTGAGCCCTCTATTTTCATGGTATCTGGGTGCCAACCTCATTTAGATAAGCTAAAGAGATAATACAATTATAATTATAAATAATAACACTAACAAGTACAAGGCATGCCTGAGATCTCCTCCCAGAGGCTCACTTAATTGCCAAGAGACTTTTGGTAAATTATTTGGCCTCTGCTTTAATCATCTCTTCTAGAAATCATCAGTAGTCATTTCCCATTTCATGTGGGTGTTATACAGGGTTGCACAGAACAGTATTTTACCTGCTGGGAAAAATACTTAATATAGCACAAAACTGCAAATGGGAAAGGTTAACTTGGAGGCAGAAGAAATCAGATGAAAATTTGGCTGTAGTGTGCACCCAGAATATGCAGTGATCCATGAGATCAGTTTAAATGAAATGAGTTTCATGGGCAAACCCCCAAAACCCCAGTATCTGTCAGACCTGGAATGCAGTAGCGGGGAGTCCTTACCTTACCCTTACTCTCCAAGTGTTGCAACACACTTTCCTTGGTCCCATGACATACCCTGGAATTAAATCCTTAAAAAGCCAAATGGATGACAGTCAAGGTTGCCAATGCAACACTAATGGTCATCTGAGTTAGGGCATATTCTCAAAGGGATGATGGAAGAATGAGTGATGGTGAAGGATGTCTATAATCCAGACATCTACAATTATTTTCTTTCTGTGTTTATAAGGCAGATACTACCCCATGGAAATGACTGTGAAAAGTGACCATCTGCAAGTCTTTAAGATGCACACTGTATAATACATACTCATGCTGCCATGACACTTGAGGGTCTGAGGAGCATGCAGGGCTTTGCTGACTTCTAGCAGGTTATCTAATCTTCATTATTTCTGCATATAAATTCCAACCATACTTTATACTTAGCTATAGAAGAGTAACTTTCTGAATATTGTATGGAGGGCAGGTCTATACCAGGCATAGGTCTCCTGAGCTGAGTGACCAGTTACCCTTCTAAAAGGAAAGAAATGACCAGGTGGTGACAGACCTGTGCTAATTACTTTTCCTCCAAACTAGGCACTTCTGAATCATTATCTTCTTTTCTTCATCCTCACCCAACAGTCTTCTTCCTCCTCAGACTCTGGAAATGGTCTCAGTCTATGGAGCCCTTTTTAACTCCTTCCCTGGAAATCACATTTGCTTTGTGATCACGCCAGTTTAGTTGCCGCTCATTTTAATACTCCCATCCTCATTTCTCAATCTTAGTCTTTTCTTTTTATATCTCAAGAGAATGCAAAATCTTTGTTTTTTCACTGCTTTATACACAACCACTCATTTTTACAACACACAAACGCATTGGGTAATTTTTATTGTTGATTTCTTGATGGGATTATTAAAAGACTGAGGCTAACTAATGCACTCAGCCACACTTTTTGATCCAGTGGGAGAGCTGGGAGGAGCACTCAGCACACCAAATCCTCATTCTTCTATCTCCTGCACTGTGACACTAAGTCAAGAACCATTGTTTGGAGAACTGTAAGAAACAAAATAGGAGATTGTCCAGCTCCAAGGCACTGACAACCTAAATACACATCTCCAAGACATAATGGGAGAAAAAATTCTGTCTAGGCAACACAGAAGAAAAACTCATTTACAGGAAATTAAGACTGTGCAATCAGTACCCTTGAACATAACTGACCCAGACTTTCTAGCATGTCTCAGTCCAGAAAAATAATAGGACAGGGACATGGTGGCTAACACAGGTTGCTAAGATTTAATCATATTATTTCTGCATTTCTGTTTCCAAATACAGTAAATAATGCATGTTGATGTATGAAATCTTTAGGATTAGTAAAGGCTATTCCCTAAGTCAAGGCTGATCATCAAGACAATGCTTCTGCCTTGTTTCTAAGCCCAGATACATTAGCTGAGAGCTGGATATTAATTTTTATGTTTCATATGTAAAAATTAAGACCTGTCATTAAACAGGGCACAAGCTAGTACTCTGTTTTGCAGTGCTCAGTTCTGGGTATTGTGAAAGTATTTCCCGTCATGACAATTTGTACCTAACAGTCTAACGCTGAAGATGGACTTTGAATTTAAAAAGAAGGATTTACAATCACTGTTTCCAAAACTCAAATTTTCTTTGTCTCTGAATGAATTGCTAGAAAAAGCAAAAAAGTTAAACTGAAATAGTAATAGAAGGTTCAGACAGACTACTGTGGCTTTGGGCAAAGGTCTGAGACCTTGATCTCCAGCTCTGACTTAGTATTTATAACACTGTGAAAGACAAGCAAACACCAATATATGGCCAATTCATACAGAGATACTGGTTAAATTATAAGACAACAACATAATCTGAAAAATTAATTTGCAGATTCATAGCAAAGTCCTGATCTTCCTCTGTCCCCAATAAAGTCAGAGTTATAATGAAGATGGAAATTGTACACCCCCGCCTGTTTGACATCCAAGATATCTAGGGGCTATGAAGTAGATGTAAAACCATCTGAGGTGGAGTTTCGCAGTTAGGAGAAACAATATGCACAACAATTGCCTCGATTGAGTGACATGCATAAAAGTGCATTTGAGTACAAATGAGGGCAAGAATGGTTCACTTCCCCAGGGCAAACTGAGAAACTGTATAAAAGCACCTGTAGCCCAGAGTCTTCAAACCACTTCTCTTGGAGTCTCATTTCCCTTCTGCTGTTCAACCAAGTCAGTCATGTTTCTTGTGGGGCAGGGGAGGGTTTGAACTAACATGTCAGTTCAATTTACTTCTAAGAAATTCAGATAAGGAGTGTTGTAAGAACTATTTCAAGACATGAAACAGAGTAATAGGAAATAGAGTAAAATGCATTTTGTCTTTCTCACCTTTAATTCTAAACAGATTTACCTGTGGCACTCACCCTCTGAATGTGTTCCTTCACTGTCACTGGTTTGAATACATGAGGGCTCCCCTTTGCAAATGCACCTGCACTGTCACCCCTGACTCATGCTCTCCCCACCCTGTGTGTTTCAGGCTTACTTCCAGCCAGAAAGATGTCTTCCAATGGACAGGCCTGTGATGTGAGCTGCCCCGCGCCATACGCCAATGCCTGGAGCCAGCCCTGTGTCACCTCCTGTGGGGACTCCTGTGCCATGATCTACCCACTGCCTGTGTCTATCGTCTTCCCAGGCCCCGTCCTCAGCTCCTGCCCTCAGGAGAGCTTCGTGGGCACCTCAGCTCCAATGGAGATAGGCAGCTCCTTTGGCTATGGGCGCTCCTTGGATGCCCAGAGCTCCTTCGGGTCCGGTGCCTACCTGGGTGGCAGGTACTCCTACCCCTGCTATTCCCACAACTGTGGGATACACTGCCCTGCTAAGCCCTGCAAGGTTTTCCTGGATGGCAAAACCCAGAAGAAACAAGTACAAATTCACAACCTGAGTGACAGGAGGAGCATGGCTTTCAGAGAGGCAGCAAGAGTCCTCAGGAGCCAGGCATGCTCATCCATCCTGAGAAACAAGCCCAGACACTGTATTTCCCACTTGTATTAGATCTCTGCTCACAATGTTCTGGCTCTGTGTTCAACCTCTTTTTACTTTGTTTTCCTGTAGATTTAATTTTATTTCTCTGTATTGTTTCCTACAGTATTGCTGTAGTCTGATAAAACCCATATATCAGTTCCATTAAAATCCTTTCGGCATCACAATATCATGTTTTCTGCTTTTATTTGTATGATTTCTAAATCTATAGCGCACTGATGCTAAAATAATCCTCGATGACTAGTCTTTTGCATTAATTAAGGTGTTAAAAGGAAATCCCAGACCTTGATACAGACCCTAAATGTTTCATAGCCATGGATGTTATACAAGTACTATGTTTTTGCTGTGTTTGATAGCCTTAGGATCCAAAAGAAAATCTGATGCAGGCACATACATAGTGAACTCTACCTCAGCCCCCTATTTCCTGCATTATGGTGCTGCAAATGCAACCATCCATGTGAGCATGGTGAGCCTCAATACCTCACAAGCAAGTGAAGCATCTGTGGAGCCTTTCCTTAGGCCACCTGGCAACAATTATGTCCAAGCCACCATCCCATTTCTCCCAGCACATCCCAGAAGTACATGGGAAAGAAAAGGAAATGAGGGTCAGGCACAGCTACAAAAAAATCAGGGGTAAGGGGAGCCTGGAAGGCGTGGGCATACTTCAGGATTCAGTGTACAGCAAAAGGATATCTATTCACTCCTTGCCACAAGCAGCTCACAGAGGCCTTTTCCCCTGAACAGAGAAATATATGCATCCTGAGACAGCAAGCCTGATGAAGATTACTGACTTCTTCCTCTCCCGAAATGACAGTCAAAATCTCTGATGGTCCGACTTACGCAGTCTTGAAAATGCTGTTTTCCACATGCTGAGGGGCATGAACTCCTGGCTTACCTGGATTTAACTAACCACATTGTTGCCATACTCATCAGCCAAGACAAAAATCACAAGCTGCAGTGGGCTGCAGCTGTGTTTTAAGTTGGTCAGCACACAACAAATCCTTGGAGGCCCAAGACAGCAATGCTGAGTGTAGTGCACTACACAGATCCTGGATAGAGTGGTAGAATTCCAGCATCTTCTCAAACAGGTTTGTCAGACCTGTTGTCCAAACACACCCAGGCCGCTATCCTGGGGCATACGTGCCATTGTGATGGGTAGCCAAACATAGGCAAATGGGATGAACATCTGTCTGTCTCTTGGACACCAGCCACAGAGCAAATCCCACTGGGAAGTGTTCTGAGCACAGCCTTGCTGGGACCTCACCCTGCACAAAGCCAGCAGCCGGGCGGGTGCAGGTGTGGCTTCTCCCGGCCTGAGACTACGTGGTTAAGAATGCAGCTCTCACTTTAAAAGACAGCATTTTCACAACACCCCTGTGGTCTAGGTGGTTGTTACAGGAAAGACAGTTGAGACATCAGAGCAAAGTGTTTGTCTTTGCATCAGTTTCTGATTCAGAGGAAGAGCTGGGAAGGAAAATACAGGTTTGTCTATTCCTGCCATTGTTACGGTTAGAATTTGGGTGGGTTTTGCTTTCAGCAGCAGGTCCTGCCCTCACAGGCCAGCAGAAAGGCAGAAAACCTGTCTCCATCCAGAAGAAATAAAATAAATGTGGAAGGAAAAATAGTGGGCCATGCAATTTTACGGAAGGGTCACAAAGGTCAAGCAGAAGCTGCTGATGCACCTAAACATTGCATGCATCAGGTCTCACTCACGGGAGATGATCTGTTAGCATTAAGTCCACAAGGACCACTTAAGAGAGCAAGACATTCTTTCAGGATGAAGCCAGAAGAAAAGAGCAAAGCAGATCATTTAAAATCCCAACAGTCTGCACCTCAATCACCTTCCTGCCCTGTGCTAATTCTGTTTCTTTTGTTCTTCACTGTTTATTTTTCTACCCTGCATTTCCTTTAAATATTTTGATGAAATCAGTGAAAGAGATAAATGCAGTGGGATTAAGAAAAATAAACAGAGAACATGGGGTATTTATGCAGGGATATCAGTTTTCCTCCTGCCAGTCCACAAAACCACAGCTCAGTAGAGGGCAGGGACAGGACTGTGGCCACTGACTCCCAGCTTAGATTTACTTACTGCAGCTGAGCCACTCTGGCACTTTGCAGATGTAAATAGTATTTCCTGTTGTATAAGCCTTAGCCATCTTTCCATGAAACCTCTGGAGAAACAGCACTTAGATGCACATTTTGATACAGTCTTCCTTGTTCATGTCTCAGCGTCAGCTGAAGATCTGCAAGTGGAGCTGTTACAAGTCTATGACATGGGTCAGACATCTCATCTCTGATGTCTCTGACATTTTCTTTTTTCCCCAGACCGACCCTAAATGGTTACAAACCACCTGTGCACACCTAACACCCCTGAATTGCCTCTGATTCGTCTGAATGGAGTATGGATGTTAAGCAAATGGTTAAACAAGAAGTCTGATAATGTTACACTTCAAAATGGCCATATAGAAATCCTTCCTTCTCCATACACGTAGAAAATTCAGGGGTGGTGCAAATTGTCAGACAGCTGGTAAAGTCTGCTGAGGATACTCACAACCTTGCACTGAAGCTGAACCTACAAAACTGAGGTCACCTACAGCAAAATGCTTTCAGTTTTAGGAATTATGAAACTCTTTAAAGATTATGCATAAAGATTGACCCATGTGAAAATAAGAGTAATAGGGTACCCTGAGCAATCTTCTGCTGTCATAGAAGTCCCTGCCTAATAATTTTTAAACATGTTTTCACAGATTATTTCAAGTTGAAAAGGCAGAAAAGCCTTCCCAGGAGATAGACTCATGTCGAACTCTTACAAGAATCATGGTTTTAGCAGAATATACAGTTAACAACTAAAGCTGTTCTTCTATCTGCATTTCAATATTTGGGAAACTATTGAGTAAATTTAATCTTAGCTAAGTTAGCAGAGGTCATATCACAAGAGGAGCGTCCAGAAAAAAAAAATTGACATTTGAGCACTGTTTTCCACTTTCTTAAACTCCTTGTGTATATGAAGCAACCTTGCTCATGAGGACCTGCTGCTTTACCAACTGATATTTGTTGCATATGCAGCTCATCTTGATGATGCAAAAAATTTTCTGACTTATCCTAATTACTATGGTGTTCCCTGCTTCATCATGGCGTTGCACAATGCTACATCTCATGGTTCATTTCCTTTCAAAACTTCAATGACCAGGTCCTTCCTGGTATCAATCCACTCCCTTTGTTGGTATTGGGTGGAAATGAATCAAGCTCCTTTTCTGTGATTGTTTGACTTTAACATCCTTCTCCATCTTAAGTAGTATTAGGCACCTGGCTTCATTGTCCATGATACCACAGTAATGTCTAATGGACTTTACTGCTGTAATTCATTACTTGCTGAGAGTCTGTGAGCTGAATCCTTTGCATCCCCCCAGATAACTGACCACTGTCAATCTGACTGATTGCTGTGTTGATCAAGGAGTCAATCCCTGATGGCCATCGGGTAGCTGCTACATAAAGTTTTGCCTTGGAGAATCCTGTTAGAGGGCAGTGATAATAAACAAAGATGGAATTTCCCCTCTCTGCATGTCTCCTGTACTGTATGTGTTACAGGAAAAGTTGAGGGCTAAGGCATTTTTTGGTTTCTCAGGACCACTGAGACCCTCCTTAAAGACATCTTCTAGAATAATCATTGATTTTTCTTACTCAAATTGAGATATCTTGAACAAATCCTGATTCCCTCCTGGAAAGTACTCTGTGCCACTGGCTTCTGAAAACAAGGCTGCCTGTGGCCAAGAATACAGATATTGCCCAGTTCTGAAAATACTAATATTGAGACTTGGAGTGAAGATGTGCACTGGAGAGACAGCTAGATGCAAAGTTACTGAGTTGGAGTGTTTTAGGAAAACATTGCTGAAACCATTACAGAGAGCATAATATAAACTGAGACAGACCAGCTAAATTCAGTGGGATCACATTCAGTTGGAGCAGATGAGGGTCTTGCACCAAGTTTGGAAATAATTTTGTCCAAAAGTACACACAGAGCTAATTGTAAAGCAAAGATGAGGGCGGGCGGGGGGGGGGGGGGGGGGAGAGGAATAAACAGCAGCTCTTAGCAGAGTCTGAGCAAAGGCTCTCTTCAAACCATGCATTGCCCTTTGCTCTGGCTGTTCAGGTGACAAGATCTGTACAAGAAATGCATACAGGTCTGAAGTGCAGTTTAAAGTCAGCAGCATTTCTAGTATGCATTAACCAAATGCTCATTTTCTGCTTTACAGTGAATTGTCACAGATTTGCTGGCTTGTCAGTGCCAGCACATCAGACCCTGATTGAGCAGCTGAAGTGGGGATGTGAAGCAGGAAAAATAAGTAGACTTACACCCTGGAGCCTCAAGGTTAATAGTTACAGTCTGTCTCCCATCTCCAAGTGGAGTTTAAAATATAAAAGATATCAAATATAATGCAGTTGTCAACCAGATGGTTTTAACTTAACTCATTACTGCAGAAGGGTAAAGCCTGGGCATTGTTTCAGAGAGGCTGAAATCTGATGAATCTGAACCTGATCAAGTAGTTTAGAGGGATGATGTAGTAAGATGTAAAGGAAAGCTGGGAATTGCCCAATAACTGCAAACAGTGAGCAAAATGATTATATGCTGTGAGGTGTTACGTGTAATCACTTCTGTCTTGAATCTAATCAAACATCATGTGCAAATGGTGCCTCAGATCCTCCAGGCTATCCAAGCAGCAGTATAAAAACACACACTGCTCACATCTCTCCCAACAGCTTCTCCTGACTTCTCCTCTGGGACCTGAGTAAGTTTCTAATTCTTTGTTCCTTTTTGATACACTCTTTTAATGATAATTCTGAATCCTACATAAATGCCTGCTGTGGCACTAATGGGGCCAGTTTCTCTCTAAAAGCAGCTCACTGATCCCGTAGAGAGCTTGGGGCTGGTATTATCCAGCTTCCTGAGGGACTACTACAGTCCTTACTAAATGCTTCAAGGATTTGCGACTTTTAGCTCTTAAAGCTAGTACAGAAAGGAGCTGCAACCTTATCTTGGCTTTAGTAGAGGCTGAAGCTCAGTTTTGAAGCCCTGTGTAACAGATGGTCCTAAATCTTTATTGCTGTAATGCTTATTGGTTTTAATTTGGAATTACCTCATCACCTCACTGGCTTGATAAAAAGATCCAATTCTAACAAAACCTACATTGTGCCTTTGAGTAGTCCTGTGCTGAACTCATATATGCACAGCTACTTCCCTTGCTGTACAACCAACAATTTGATCAAAGGTTTACAAGTTGGTAGTCCTAAAACACTGACAGCTGGAATTGGGTAGATATAACCAGGGGAACAACCACTTCAGGTGTGCCTATAAATCCTGTCCTACAGGTTAACTACCAAGAAAATGGGGCTGGGCGAGATGGCCATTGGTCTCATGAAGTACAGATATGTTTGTGCTCCTTGCAAAAGAACACAACTGAAGCTTACAGTGTAGCTCTTTGGAGATGTTCTGGCACATTATGTATAGACATGTCAACAAGGTAGGTTGTTTGATGTCCATGGGAAGGTTAGGAAATGTTGAGAGTTTGGCAAGGGCAAAAGATAAATACAACTCAAACAGTGTGACTAAAAGGTGGAAGAGAGAGCCAGGAACTATGAAGCCACATCAAGGCCAGGTTGGATGGGGCTTTGTGCAACCTAATCTAGTGAAAGGTGTCCCAGCCCATGGCAGGGGGGTTGGACTACACGATCTTTAAGGTTCCTTCCAACCCAAACCATTCTATGATCATCTCTGTTCAGGAAGCCACTCAGGTGGGTAGCTTCCTCATCAGATATGCCTGAGTGCCTGAAGGTAAATATCTGACCTACCGTTGAATTGCTTTATGCATAGTCTTCTGTCTTCCTGTGTTTCAGATCCACTACAGGACAATGTCCTCCTACAGACAGCTGTGCAGCTACCAGTGCACCACACCATGCGAGGTGGCCTGCCCACAGCCCATCGCCAATGCCTGGAATGAGCCCTGTGTCACATCATGTGGTGACTCCAGGGCAGTGGTCTACCCACCTCCTGTTGTCCTCACTTTTCCTGGGCCAATTCTCAGCTCCTGCCCTCAAGAAAGTGTAGTGGGATCCTCAGCACCAGCTCCTATTGGGACCTCACTTGGCTATGGGGGTTCTTATGGCTACAGAGGTTCTTTTGCTTATGGGGCATCACAGGAAAGCAAGTTCTCATACCCTTATTGCTCTCAGACATTCAGTAGTTATCGCTTTAGAAGGTGTGAGCCCTGCCAAACCCAGCAGGAGTATACTTGCACCAAGAGCAGTCAGGATACTGAATGCAAGATCCAAACTCAAGAGTAAGATGGGGTTTTAAGATGGTGACATAAAAAGGCTGATTCTTGCTAACACTTTATGTTGTATTTGTGCTTGTACCTGCATATGTACTTCTCCTTTCTTAGCTATGAATGTGTTCTTCTATTCTTCTCAGTCCAAATTTTCAAATGATTAATACTCCTTCTACATTCAATCTAATAACATTATACAAGAAGCATAACAGGAAAGTTTGTATACTGTGATTTCTCCCACTTGACACTGCCTGATGTCAATCAAGAGTTATGTTAACAGATGAAAACTGGACTGCATCATCAAACTTACAGCTACAAAAGAAGAAAAGAACACTGTACTTGAAATGAAATTTCCTGAAACAAGAAACCTCATTTGTAAAAGCCTCAAATTCCTCATTTTCTGTATGATCATATTTTGCTTTTGTAAACTTTCCTCCTCTATCACCCATTAAAAAAATCACACTGCATCATAATTTTAGCATTCTGGTTTTGCTTTCTGTCTGTTTTTATGAAACAGCACAATTGAGAGATTCTCCTGTGCAGTGTTGGTGCTTCCATCCTAGTTAAGCCCTGTAGCAAGAGATGAGTGAAGACCTTAACTAATCAAAACCACCCTGTTAGTCCTCTGTTCAGCAATGAGTTTTCCCATGTTGTATGCCTGCTTTAGACCTTGTACTGCACCAATTTGCACTGCTAGGAAATTACTGGAGACAGAAAACAATACAGGGAATGGAAGGGAGGCTTACCATTATTTTTATGGCGACACATACATGCAGGAAGTAAAACATAGGACACTTACTGGAAAGTCACAGCTAGCCAAACACACCTGCAACAGCATACAGCACAGGTAACATCCAGCTGTCTACAGAAGGACATAGCTGGCTATATCTTCATTGCATATTCAATCCTCCCCATTTACTTGTACTTAAAACACTATATGATGATCCAGAATTCCAGAGAGGTGCTGAGAAGAAAGACTAGGTGCTCTGCAGTACTATGCTAAATAGGGTTAATGCAACAGTGAGCAACAGCTGAGGGGCTACTTGGCTAATTGCTCTATTTACCTCGAAGCAATTTTTTATTGCTTCCAGCTGGTCCCTGAGCACTGCTGGATCACTGCTCCCTATTTATTGAGAACTGTCTAGCTCTATTTTCCTTTATTACATTCTTCTTCTGGTTATTTTCTGGTTGCTCTTTGAAATGTGACTCTGCTGACCTTCTGTAGGCTCCAATTTCTGCTTCCCTGTTTCTTAGGATTCTGCCAGGAGGCTCCTTTACTTTGCACAGTAATAAGAAGTTAAGCTAGCAAAAGATATCTGCTCTTGGGCATTTATGATCCCAGCTGAGGCAGTTTTATGATCTTAGAAAGCTAGATATGAAAGTACAGAGTAAGAAGGCAGATTCAAGTTTCCTATATCTCAGACTGGGGTTTCATCACTAGCTAATTTTCTGTCTCTGAATGTCTCTGGGAAGTTCCCTTTGCTGCTGTGCATTGTCTAACATTCTCTTTACTTCTCTGTGTCATATAGAATTATACCATAACCTTTTTTTTTTTTTTATGGTATATGGCATTACAATAGCTCTAGTAAAAAGCCCATGGAAATGTAGGGGAAGTAGGGATGAGCTATTAAAACACTTTTGGAGTGGCTATTTAGTACTTCACACTGGTCTTGAATATTTTATCTAAGGGTTGGGCAGTTCTCACAACTGCTCCCTTGTAAAGATTAAATCAGGCACACAGGCAAGCTCTGCATGTTCTAAGCAGAGTTTCCTGATGAATGAATCGATGGGCATTATATAAACACTGTCTGTAAGAGCATAACACTCATCTACAGATCTCTAAGATAAGGGGATGGTTTGCAGAGGCTGCATTACCACGAAACAGAGAAGAAAGCAAACAGGTAATGTTATTTGGAGGCATTCATAACTGTTTATTGAGAGCAAAAAGTGTACATTTTAAGCAAAGTAAAAGAAAAACACAAGATCGACTTCAGTGTTTTAAAAAAGGACCAACTTAATAGTCTGCATCAAACTGATTTATTTTCAGTATATTGTTCTGCTTTCTTGGTTAAAGTTTCAAATGGACTGGACAAATCACAGTGCAAGGTGACATCTGTGGGTCTTTGCTGTTAGACATATGGGTATCGATATAAACTACTAAAGAAAAAAATTCATGGTCCCAAACAAACAAAACCATACATGGACCAGTTTTGAAGTGACACTACTGCTTTAGTGCTCTAACAGTGAGAAACAATTTTTGCATAATCGGTAATTTGGTTTCTAAGAATGGAAAACACACATTTTGAGAAAACTGACATTAAAAAAAAATAGAACATAAGAAGGACAAGCAGAAGAGCAGTTCCCATGGGTGCTGAGCAGCACCCATAGGTTCCCACTGCTTCAGAGAGCTGTGCTCCACAATTCAGTTGCACATCCAGGTCTTGCCATCAGTTCCCTCGCTGTTTCTCTTGGCATCCACACCTTCTGCCATGCTTAGCATGGCCCACAGCCCCCATAGCGCTGGCTCCAGAGCTGGCTGGAGGAGGAGGAGGAGGACAAGGAGCCCCCATAGATAAGGGAGCCCTGCAGGCCCATGGGGCGGCCCAGCCCCAGTGGGGCTGAGCTGCCCACAAAGCTCTCCTGAGGGCAGGAGCTGAGGATGGGGCCTGGGAAGGTGATGACCACGGGCGGTGGGTAGACCACGGCACGCGAGTCTCCGCAGGAGGTGACACAGGGCTGGTTGCAGGCGTTGGCGATGGGCTGCAGGCAGGCCATCTCGCAGGGTGGGGAGCAGCGGGAGCTGAGCTGCTGGCTGGAGGACATCCTTTGGGCAGGGAGGTGAACCTGCAACACACCGGGGAGCCTGAGTCAACCCACTGCTCATGAGCTGCTGCACAGACCACCCTGCTCTGCCTCGCCAGCAGCAGGGAGGGCTCATAGTGTGCCATATGCTGTTGCTCTGCTAAGGCTCGGGTGCTTTTTCTCTCTCTTTCTCTTCCCCCTTCCGTGCCCTCCTTCCTCCCTCCCAGGCATCTCCTCTGCACTCTCCCAGGCTCTCTGCATGCTGAGCACTGCTCAAGACAGCTGAGAAGCTGTACCCAGGTGCACCAGTCAGTTCACCCTGAGCCCAAGAGTAAAAACACCTGGATTGAGCCCCAACTTGGCTGAACCCCTCTGACCTGTTGTAGCAGCTGCAGTGCAGCTTGGACAGTTCTGCAGCTGCCCTGTTTGCCAGGGAGAATATCAAGGAAAAATTCTTCATGCAAAGCTAGGTACTGACACTATTGAGGTTCAGACTGCATGTGCAGGAGTTGGTTAAAAATAACACAAACCCACCGTACCTAAAGATAAAAGAGAGAATGAAGGGATCAGACTTACTTGGATCAATGAAGAGGAGAGGTGGGGACCTGTGATCTGAGGACTTCTGAGCAAGAAGCCCTTATATACCATCTCCTGGATTGCCTGGGGGTGTTGAGACATCCTTTGTGTTTCAGGTTTAGTTTGTTACAAAACACAACAATGCACATCACTCCCCAGACTTCTATGATAGTTTTATTCATCTTTGGAAAATGATTAGTTTCTTCCAACACCCTCTTGTTTCTTCCTTAAACTTCCTGAAGCAGTTTCACTTCCTGAAACATTTTGCTGATTTTACCAATGTGGCAAAAATGTTGGAGAACTACCTTATTTACGCAATTGCTCCACATAGGCAGTATTTTTCAAGCACACCTCAGTACCACAGGTAGTGCAATGCACTGTGGACTGATTTTCTTCTCTAAATCCCTGCTGATATTGAGCTGAAGCACTGTAGGGCTTATACTTGGAATAAAGATGGGAGATTTACTCCATCTGCCTTGTTCCTTGTCCCAGCTACACACTGCAGGTCTGATACAGCACACTAAAGCAGAGAGGTGATTTGTTTTATAAACTCTTGCAGGTCTTCCGTATTTTCTTTTGCCTCTGAACAGAAAACCACAACTACCCATTCCTTCCCATGTCCCTCTGAAGACTTCACACCACGGTACCAATACATGCAGGCTAGCACATCCTTCTGACTGCAGCAATATTATGATACTGTGTCTGATGTGAGGAAAATCCATCAATAACTATTAAAATAGTGAGGGTTTTTTTTTTACTTGGATGTGAATATACTAAAGCAAGACTATCCTTTAAAGCCACACAGGGGAGCGGGATGCTTTATCCTGTGTTACAGGACATCTGAGGTTGGGGTCTAGCCCCATGTGCTTCCTTTTGTTCTCAAGGAGAGACCCTACTGCAAGAGCAGACCCCAGGGGCTGTGGCTGAAAGTAAAGGGAGCTGAACACGAAAATCCTAACTCCTATGGGAGATGGCTGCAATGCCGCACCTCGCTTGGGTGTTTGCAGCGTCCTCAGTGATTCAGTGTCTCAACACTGACCTGTACCAGGACAGAAAAAGGATTAAAACTTTTGCATATTTCTTGATATTCCCAGAGAAAATTTAATAACAATCCCCAAGAAGGGGATATCCAGAATTAAAACATTGTAATGAACATAGAGTATGAAAACAACTTTGGAAACAGAAGCTTCAGTATCTGTAAGAAAAAACTTAAAATAAATTGACATACTGCAAACCTAGGGAAGTCAGTTGAGTGATTTCTAAAAAGGAAGAACCTGGGAGACACTAGAGGAAAACCTGGGGTGAGTAATACTTGTTAACAGTGAGGAAACTATTTGCATGAATGAGGAGTTGAGGAGTGACATGTAATCTGTGTGTTTGAGAGCTAATTAAGATCTTGTTCACGAAGTGTCATAGGCCAGTGGGCAGCCCAAGAAAGGGTATAAAAAGGACTCACAGCACAGCCAGCCTCAGACAGCTGCTCTTTACTTCTCATCTTTGGTGTCTTGAGTAAGTTTGAGCCTACTTAGTCTTTCTGACTTAAAGCATCACGCTTGAGTAGGTTTAGCTGAAGCTTTCAGAAAAACTCTGCTTGTCTTATGCCCCTTTTTCCTTAAAAATACAGGCCTTTCATAGGCTTTGGTAGATGTAGTGGGTTTTGCTGCGAAACCTGGCGATGGGTGATCTCCAGCTTGTTTGCCACAGGTCACTTTGGGGGTGGCCAGCTTGGGCAGTGCTCAGCATGCAGAGAGCCTGGGAGAGTGCAGAGGAGATGCCTGGGAGGGAGGAAGGAGGGCACGGAAGGGGGAAGAGAAAGAGAGAGAAAAAGCACCCGAGCCTTAGCAGAGCAACAGCATATGGCACACTATGAGCCCTCCCTGCTGCTGGCGAGGCAGAGCAGGGTGGTCTGTGCAGCAGCTCATGAGCAGTGGGTTGACTCAGGCTCCCCGGTGTGTTGCAGGTTCACCTCCCTGCCCAAAGGATGTCCTCCAGCCAGCAGCTCAGCTCCCGCTGCTCCCCACCCTGCGAGATGGCCTGCCTGCAGCCCATCGCCAACGCCTGCAACCAGCCCTGTGTCACCTCCTGCGGAGACTCGCGTGCCGTGGTCTACCCACCGCCCGTGGTCATCACCTTCCCAGGCCCCATCCTCAGCTCCTGCCCTCAGGAGAGCTTTGTGGGCAGCTCAGCCCCACTGGGGCTGGGCCGCCCCATGGGCCTGCAGGGCTCCCTTATCTATGGGGGCTCCTTGTCCTCCTCCTCCTCCTCCAGCCAGCTCTGGAGCCAGCGCTATGGGGGCTGTGGGCCATGCTAAGCATGGCAGAAGGTGTGGATGCCAAGAGAAACAGCGAGGGAACTGATGGCAAGACCTGGATGTGCAACTGAATTGTGGAGCACAGCTCTCTGAAGCAGTGGGAACCTATGGGTGCTGCTCAGCACCCATGGGAACTGCTCTTCTGCTTGTTCTTCTGATGCTTTTTGTGCTTGTGATGTTGTTGCTGTAAATCTGCACTGCTTTCTCAAAATGTGTGTTTTCCATTCTGACAATGTGGGTGAGAAATTGGTTCGTTTTGTCCTTTAGCCTCTCTGTGAACACATGTACTGGTTTTCTGTTTTCATGTTCAACCTAGAAGATGTAAAAAAAATTTTATCAGGGAAGTTACTTTGTTCTTCCATATGTTTAGGCTTTTGTGCTCAACAAAGCCTTCCTGCATGCTACAAAGCAGAACTTGGTTGGCAAAATTAGATTTGCCGTAGGGAAGAAAAAGCACCTTGTGTGAAACATTAATTCCTTGTTGACAAATTGCTTGTAATCAGGTCTGAGAAACTAGAAACATTCCTTAATTTTTTTTCTTTTACTGTAAATGCCATTTCTTGTTCCTAATAAAAATCATGCTGCATCCTAATAATAGCATTCCCTTTTTGTTTTATTCTAGCCTTTCTTCACACCTCTCTCCCTTACATTCCTTTATTAGCTGATGATTATAAATGCACCTACATGCATAGGGCCAGGATATGTCCTGTGCAATGCATAATTCTTCCTTCCCAGCAGCTGGAACCAGAATCAGCATCTTACATGGTTAACGCCATCATAAAAATGCCTTTGCACTGGGAAGTATCTGTGCTTCAGGACACTTCAAAGAATACATACGCACAGTGCTGTTATTAGGGTTAGAATATGCCAATATTTAGCATAGATATATTTTTATATTAAAATAAATATATCCACTTTACTTTTGTCCTCACTTTATATCTGTATTGTTGCTGTGCACAAGGAGCTGGCTGAACCTTGCACACTGTGTTTTGAAGAGAATACCAAAATCGTGTCTTTGGGACATGGGAATATAGCCTAGAAGTACTGTAATAGCAGACTGCATTAAGATGGCATCCTGTGCCTGATTAGGCTCTTAGGATTGTATACCATTTATATCAGATAAAAGAGTCTGCTGTTACACAGGCATATCATCGGAATAATACAAGCAACTCTGATATTTAAGGAAGAGTTTTAAAAAATCAAAGACTCCAAGAAAGGAACTGCTGGATACTGGAGAACCTCTCTGCTACCAAGGAAGCTGGGAACAGTTTGGTGTCATCTCAGAAAAAAAACAACCAACCCTCCCAAAGACACTTTCATCTTGACAACAATGCTATCTCAGGAGGTCCCAGATAGGCATCAGTAATTCTGATCCAGAAATGGCACCACGATTTTCAAGATAAGTTGAGGGTATGCCAACACTTCAGCTCAGAGACATGAATTCACCTTGTCTAGAGGTGTCTGACGTAACTGATTTACTCGGCTTGAGTCATGCTCTCAGCTAAGCCACAAGAGCACAGTGCTGAATCTTGTGTTATCCCTATGAATATTTATTTTATGGTCCCAGCTAGGTTTTGTGGCCATTTCAGCAACAGAGTTTAATGTGTCCACATCAACAGCAGTCATGCTTTTTGGCTTGAAGTATAGCCATACCAAGGCATAAATATTATTTTTTAAGAACTTAGAAATACTGTTCCTCAAACAGAAAATGCTAGTCAACCCCTCCTTGTTGGCAGTTACTAATTTTTCATTGCTATTCTCATGTGCTGTTATTTGACTCCTCCTAGGGTGTAGTAGACATGCCAGTACAACCTGGGTGTGCTATGTTAGCAGATGAGACAAATTCCACCCACACTGTATGAGATACACTCTTGGATGGTTGACTCCACAGCCATCCACCATGGGCTTGGAAGAATTGCACAGAAATACCTGGGCATAATAAGCAGAGTTTGGATTTCAATAACAAACTGAAATGAAGGATGTCCCTTTGCTATTCTTGATTGTGATGTTCGTCCAAGCTAGCCAGGAGGAGTTTTTAGTCACACTTGTAAAGAAATAATCCAAAATCAACGCATGGAAGTTTTTGCAGATACGTTTGAATGTCTTTTTTGATGGTGTTACAATAAAATTATGTGCTTGATATAGATAAAAATATTTTATGTTAATTTAGTAAATCAGTTTGATGATTGTTTGCTTACAATGGGTTCATTTGTGCCACAGCAGTACTGTGATTTGTCACATGAGGAATCTGTGCAAAGGTAGTCCATATGTCATGCTAACATGGCTTTTCATAGAGTTATTTGTCTCTGAATATTTTACTATACCATATTTGCACTGGCAAAAGTGGCTGTGAATTGTTTAAGTCAGTGAAACACATGCAACTTCCATTATATGGGAGGAAACATTAAGATGGCATCTGGATGTGGGTCTGTAAAATTACAAAAGCAAAGCATGTGGCTGTAACCCTGAACATCATGAATCAAAAGAAGCAGTTTGGGGTGTCAGCAGTATTGATACTAGTATGGGCTCCCTTTGCCCTTTCAGGAGGGTAGGATTGTTAGAAGAGGGTTGCATCTCCAAGAATTATGTGATTCATCTGTAGGTACATGTCATCACTGTCATCACCTGCTTCCAATCAAAGTGAAACCAGGTGTGGTTTGGGCAGGAGGAACAGACTGTGTGGATTGTTTCCCCACAACATCTTCTTCCCTTTGTTTCTGTTCCCGTTTCTTGTCTATGTGTATCCTCCACCATAAATTATCAGTAGCTTTAAAGGGTGTCTCCCCAGGCATTGCTAGGAAACAACACTGAGGGAAATCCCGAGTTGGCCCTGGAGAAGAGGCTTCCTCAACCTTCTTGCATGGGTCACCTGTACAGCATTACACTGCAGTTTTGGTAACAGTTACCAAATGCTGATGGATGAACTGAAATAAAATTAGCATTTTAGAACAGAAGTCTCAAGGTTACTCAAAACTAGCCATTCAACCTTAAATTCCCTAGAAGGGGATGGATTTTAGAGGGGAAGAACTCATTTTCTTGAGGTTAAAAAAGCATTTGGAAATTATGCCAACTTGGATACAAAAAATGGATAGACTCTATTGAAAATAGTTTTATCAGTAAATAACTGAAGACAGGGTACTGGATCTAAGGAAGAAATCTACTGAAGTAAGCAGCCAATCTTCTGCATCAGCTGAAACAGCACTTTAAGATTCCAGCCCAAAGTTTTCGTAGGGTGATGCATGGCTTGACTCCCTGACCTGTTTCATCCCAAACCATGAATTGTTCATCACTCAGGAGCCCTGAGGTCTTCAGCAATGATCCCATAGAGTGCCTGACAATGAAAGCTAGACATGAGTTTCTAATTGTCTGAAGCTCCTGTCCCCCATGCCAGGGCTGGATGACAGCAGCTCCCTGCTTATAGGTTACTCCACCTGTACTTTTAAAGCTTGAAGTGGGACATGTCCTTTGTGTTTGTTTCTTGGCTAGGAGGATGGGAACAAATGCTTCCCATTTCCAAACCTACAACTCAGTAGGAAGGTGTCTATGGAGTCTAATGTGCCTCATACCAGAGTCATAGGAATTAATGCGCGTGGGTATGATGGGATAAATTGCACAATGCCCCCTTACTTGCATGACTTCGAAAAGTGGGGTAGTATCTCAGGTATGTCAGCATATTGTGTTTATGGATAAACCTCTGAGCAATCTTTGCTCTATGAAGCAATCAGAGAGATAGGAAAAAGCAATAAAAGAAAAAAAATTACTTTGCCAGAGTAATGACAAGAATGCAACAGTAATCACCATCGCTGAGCAAAATAATTGCATTATCTGGGGCAGTTACAGGTGGAGTGAATTTTTGTTTAATAATGCATTAGGACATCATACATGAAGAATGTTTCATATCCTCCTGGTTGCCTAAGAAAAGGCATAAAAGCGCTTACCATTCTGGGCTGCTCTAACCATTTCTCCTGACTTGCTCTTTGCTGTGAAGGGGTAAGTCTGAGCCTGACATTATTGCTATTACAATGTTGCTATAACAATGCAGGATTTTAACTGAAAGAAAACCGTAAGTCTCAGAAATGTGTGAAATGTTTGAAGCTTTCTTTCAGAAAGAGCTGTTTCCTACGTATTCAGTGGCAGGTTGTAAAAAGGCAATCATTTTCAGAGCAGTTGAAAGTTTGGAATATGCAAACTTATTTATAGGGAGATTTAGTGAATTCCTATTTTCTCCAGCCTGACCATCCTGGCTTTATGAATCTGCCTTGCTTTGTTCTCATTGACTTGTAATGGTGACTACCAAGAAATGTTAACTCTGAGTCTCAGGCTGAACTAGGAAGCCACCATTAGCAATAATATTTTGTCCTATTCTTTGCAATTATTTCTGAACTAATTTGAAGCCTGTCATGCATTACTTTATGTACTTGCTATGGTCAGGACTTTATTCCTTTTCTTTATTCCTAGCCTTTCATTTTATGGGTTTTAGTAAGGCAGGACAGAGATCAAGAGGAGGTGCAAATTGATTTTATGAGTGATCAATTGATCTTATGATTAAAGGAGTCCACAAAATGACACACAGCTCCTAGTTCTGCCACAGTCATCTGTCACCTCAGTCATCTTTAGCAGGACAGCTGGGACCACATTCACGGGAGTCCTAGTTATACTGGAAACCTCATTGATACTGCATTCGCACACAAACATGGGATATTCTGCCAAGAAAACTCTCTTTATGAGCTCTTCAGGGCTGTGGCTGCTGCTCATTTTACCTGTGTAAAGAACATGCAGGGGAGCCTTGGTGCCAGCTGTAGCATCTGAAAGACTGGGGAACAACACTGTCATGATCAACCAGGCTTGCCTGAATTTTAACTCCGTCTGTCCAGTTACCTCACCAAATGGCTCTGGGCAAGGTATTCACTTCTCAGCCTCAGTTACCTCTTCCTTAAATCTGGAATACCAATGACATGCCTCATACAATTGTAATGATTACAGGTGGTGCAGAACCAGCACACGATGTTACTATATAAGTGCTAGCCAGTATTTCTGTTCTTTTCTGCAGTTATTTATAAAAGAAATGGTCAAGTGTCACAGTGAGTCAGATTCAAGAGGGGAGAAATGGTAAAGGATAGGGGGATAGCTTGAGTTCAAATATGCAATTTCTTTGATTGCTAGGGGTGTTTTTATATATCAAATTGGCTCCATAATTAGGAGTCAAAAGAAACAGAGATTGTGCCAGAGGAGAGAAGGAGAGCATGAGAACATGAGAAAATGGACATGGCTGCTGAGACAAAACTGAAATCCTCAGTCTCCTTCTGGTCTGCTTCCTATCTTTTTTTCTTTCTCTTCCAAGCACAATCTCCATTATATTGGTATCTAAGCTTTCAGCTTTGTGTTGTCTCAGTCTCGTGTGTTTCAGATTTATCTCCATTCCCAGAAGATGTCTTCCTACAGACAAATGATCAGCTTCCGCAGCCTTGCTCCCTGCGAAGTGACCTGCCCGCAGCCAATTGTGAATGCCTGGAGCCAGCCCTGTGTTACATCCTGTGGTGATTCAAGAGCTGTGATCCACCCACCACCCGTGGTCATGACCTTCCCAGGACCCATTCTCAGCTCCTGCCCTCAGGAGAGCATAGTGGGCAGCTCAGCACCATCCAGCACTGGGAGCTTGTTTGGATCCATGAGCTCTCTGGGTCTCAGTGGCTCCTCTGGCTGTAGGAGCTTGTACAATTATGGGAGGTCATATTCTTCCTATGGATCCAGTGGCTATGGTTTTGGGAGCTGCAGACCATGTTAAATGTGCAATGAATAAGGAGCAAGGAGCAATCACCCAACATGGGGGAAGATGTGCCTCCACAAACCCTGTTACTGGCATTGCTTTCCTGGACTGTGAACTGTGCATCTCTGAATATCACTTTTATATGTAATTTTCAAGCCAAATTTAGTTTTCTGACTATTCTTTCCAGTGCCTTCTGATACTAATGGCCTCGAACTAGTTATATCAATGATCTTCGGCTGGTTGAAAGTGGGACAAGATTGTGTAAGTCTTCCTATGCCATGAAAAAGAAAGAGTAATGTATGTGGAATGCATAGCCCTGGAGCAATTCTTTGCTTGCAGCCTTTAATGAGACCCTGGCAATATTTTCCTTGTGTATTTCATGCTCAGTAAGATCTTTTACTTCTTTCTCATTAAATTATTGTGCATCAAAACACTGAGCTTTCTTGTCTTTTTTTTTTTTTTGTCCACAATTTTTTGTTTATATACCATTCTGGGTGACTATCAGCCTCTGTAGTGAAATATGACAGTGTTTGCTTTCTTTCAATGCCTAAAGCTGGAAGGTGACCAGGCTCTTTAAGCGGGACTAAGCATAATGACTGCCTTCTGCACAAAAGTAATTTCATCCTGGATAAACATGTTTTGTAACCCTTACAACTAAGTTTGAAATTTCCTCCAGGACAGGTGTGGTTATACTGTGTATTTGCTACATGCTAGCAAAGAAAGTTAAACACACGAGTAACTTTGAAGTTCTTCCCTGTGTCTCACTATTTGCCTGAGGCTCCCATTTAATTACATCCCCATACATCGGTTTTATGATATTTTTCATTGTTTAAAAATAGCATGTAATGATCTGTGGGTAGAACTTTCCTTTGAATAGCCAACAGGAATTTTTAACTGAATGGCAAATCTTTGCTGAAATTTTGTGAGTTCTTTGAACTTTCCCATTAATAGCTCTAAATTCTTGGCAACCCCAGTTAAAATAAATAAAAGAATAATTCTTTAAATCTTCCCTGCAGAGCAACACATGTCATTTAGGCCAAATAATATTTTCCATCTCAGGAAGCTTACACCTAAATTTCAGGCTACTCACAGATGATTGTGGATACTGGGCATATTCAGCACTTCTCTTTGTTCAACAGCAACATGGTTCCAGGCTACTCAGTATGTCCTGTAAAGCTGTTTTTCTAGTGATGCAATTTGCATACAATTAGTACACCTATTAAAAGTCATTCACCCCATCCTATGCTTGCAATGCATACCAGGACTCTGATAGACCAAACATCAGACACCGCTCAGCACTTCCCTGTGTGAAGGTGCTGTTCCTAGGAATACCAGCAATGCACTGACAAACTTCACTATACTTGTGCAGGCTAATTCCAGGCAAACCCCAGTCTCATGCTGCAGAAATTTGTTTGGACAGGATCAAGTATGTGGTAATAATTTCAAACACTTTAGAGCTGTGACTTCACTTGTCAAACTAGCTGAAATGAGATGAGGCTACAATGAGGTAGCCAGGCAACACCTCTGTCTTGTTAGGATGTGTCTGAAGGCTTTGTCTTGTTTTCATGTTTCTTCTGTCTTGGTGCAATGCATGATTCTTCTTGGAGTCACTAGGATGCTGTCAAAAAAACAGTACTTATTTGTGTAGGTATGTGAAGAACTAAAGCAACCAAATCAGGTATTTTCAAGACACTATGGTGTTGATCACTACAGAATTCTTCTTTTCAAGATTTTTGTTTTCATTGCATAGAGAACAGTAGAATTACATCAATCCTCTTCTCAACCCATCTTGCTGCACCTCTGTAATGCACTTGAAATAGCAGCCAGTTTCTCATGCTGCGGTGAAAATGTGCAGTCAGACATCCTTCAGTGTGGATGTTGTCAGCATACCTGGGTGAAGCTGCTCTGCATACATACTTGTTATACTACAGAAAAGGCACACATGGGAGCCAGAAGTTAGAGCCGGACTATAAACAGAACACTGTCGTATGTATTAATTGATCAATGGACTCTACTGAATTTGAGTTGTGCTTGAAGACATAGCACTCCACAACACCATTATTTGTTAAAGTGACCTGCACAGACTGCCCCTTGGAGAGCAGGAACTGCAAAATTTGCATTGCTGATTCTAATCTGCCAGCCTGAATTTGCATGTTATGACCATAGACCAGAGCAAATGCCAAAGGGCAGTTCTTTAACTGCTTTCCATTGTTCTGTACTGCTCCTGGCCATCAGCAATCTGCCACTTCCCAAATGCACATCAGGCTGAACTTGGATGACACTTTCATGCAAGTGTAATCACAGATGAACACAGTAGAACATAAGAGAACTAATTTCACTGGCAGACCCAATACATCTCAGGTCACACCACATGCAGATATGAGATGGGAGGAACACCAGCTGCTGTTTATCGTGCTAATCTGGAAGCAGTGCTGAGATCTTGACAGGTTGCTGGCCACAGCAACATGGGGACCATATCTGACTGCGAGGTCTCCTGCAGTTCTTCGTCAGCCATGGAAAGTCCAGGCTGTTGACAGTTGGCACCAGCAACTCAGACTCCTGTTCCTCCTGTCAGTGAAACAAGTAATTACCAAGAACAGGAAGCAACAATAAATGAAATCACAGTGTCTCATCTTGAACTACAGAGGTCACTATACTCTCCTCTCTCTTGTCTGAACATGCTCTGAGCATATGTTTATATCCTAGTACAAGGTAACAGTATTGGTAAATGACATGCAATCAGAAGTTGATTCATGAAGATGTTGTAAACACAGCCTGAAGTATATGTCCTCTCCACGCACTAAATTACAGCTCAAGACAGATATCTGTGGGAGTTAGGGCTTTCATGTTTGATCTGAATTGGTGGATTCACTAAATATTTAGTCACTACTAGAGCCTAATGGTTTTTTCTGTGGTTCAGACTCACACCACTGGTAAATAGCCTGCAGGCACAATGGCTCAACATAACAGAACCAGAAATATGCCCTGCTGAATGCCAGCTTCCTTCCAGGGTTTGATTTGTGAGGAATTAGCAAAGTGACTACTTGCAGTCTACCTTTTAACAATTTTGCAATTGGAGGATCTGAACTTGACTGTTTCAGATGTTTTAAATAAAATGTTCTATCAGAGAAACCTGAAGAAAGGAATATTTTTTTTATCTCATTCTCCCCTTTTACTTAGAAAACAAATTATGTAATAATCCATGTCTTGAATCCTTCAGTCACTGTTTTTTGGAAGTTTTCAAGGTCAGGTTGGATGGGACTTTGAGCAACCTGGTCTAGTGAAAGTTGTCCCTGCCCATGGCAGAGGGGTTGGACTAGATGATCTTCAAAGGTCCTTTCCAACCCAAACCATTCCTTGATTCCATGATTCTATGATCTGTTAAATTTCCTATGTCCTGTATACTACTGGCCATACCATATACCATCTTTCAACTAAAATAAGCAGAACTCCATGGAAACATGTCAGTTGGACTGATTATCTCATTTTCAGAGTCCTGTCTTAAAACAAAAGTAATCAGGATATTTTTGATTTTAAACACCAGCATTATTGACTTACACATAGCAGTCAGAGTACTGACCTAGATTACAGACAAATTTCAATATTAATATGGAAATTAGCAGTACTGAAATTCTCCCTGTCCGAATATTTGTCACTGTTCCTCACACCAGAGGAAAGAGACAGACAGGAATATTACATGCTGTGCTCCTTATCTGCTTATTTTCCTGTTTTCCTAAAGGAGATGAGAGTAGCAACGAAAAGCAAACCTGAAGCTAACCAGTGGAATAGAAAACTGGAAACCAAGACCCTATGTCAATTGTTAGATGGAGATATTGGAGAAAGGAATTCAGTTCTGGGCTTTGCCAAGCGATTCCTTTGTCACCTGGGGAAAATATTTACTAATGTTTTTATCAGTATGGAAAACACAGCCTTTAATGTCTGTATAAAAGATGCCTATCTGCAAAAAAGGGAAAAGAGCAATGATGCTCATGCTTTGCTTGTCTTACCTATTTACTCTGAAAGCACTTGAGGGCGGGGATTAGCTTTATTCTTTGTTTGCACAGCACTGAACCTGCCTCATTTTCAGCTTCATTACAATTTGAATTGGCTATATTACCAGAATCTGAAAAGCCCTGAGTCTCTGCTGCTCCTGATACTGTACAACAGTTATTTCTTAGAGGGAATAGGGATTATTCCTCTTTCTTACTGAGGTGGAAAGGCTGATGACTGCAAGAAGGAATAAGTATTAGCTGCTTGGGATGTTTGGAGTTTAAGTACTGCTGAGCAATGTTAATGCTGTGCATTGTGTCTGTGAACTTATAGGTGCAAATTTACATTTGGAAAGTACTCTGCGGGGCACCACCTTGGTGGCATTTGTGGTCATGCTGAGATCAACATGGAAACCCGCTCTCTGTTTGGATGCTCATGGAAAGGCCCCACAGAAATAATGTTTAAATAACAGGAGTTAAGATACTATGTTATTTTAAACTTTTCATAACTTCAAATGATGGAAAGCTGCTACTCAGGAGTGTCATTACAGAAACATTTGTGACACTGTGTAAATTCAGTCTGTGCTAAAATATTCTGCAGTACTACTGCTCAGTTAGTAGCTTGGTCCTGCCTGTGCGAAGATATCACCCAGGACAGGCTGTGGATGAAGGGAGGAAGGGAAACCAGAAGGCTGCTGTGTGATGCAACAAAATTTTAATGAGCAAGAAATGCCTATGTTTGCAAAGAGAGATATCATAGAATATGAAAAATCTGTTTCCAGACAATTTCACAGAATGTTCAACAAATGTCCTGCTCTGAGATATTGCTGTCCTCAGCTGGCTTTCTTCTGTCTGTTGTGCAACTACTGATGAAGATACTTGTCATTATGAGTGATGTTCATATGGAATACGCTGCTCCATGATGGTTAAAAAAAATGGGAAAGCTGGAATAGGCAACAATAGCAAACAACAGATGAGAAACTGAAGGGTAAACAAAAAGTAGAAGAAAGATCAGAAATGCTAAGTGGCAGTAGCTCCATTGCAGGGCTGTAGGAACACTGAACCCCCATCCTCATTGCTCTGCATTTGGGCCTTCACGTGTGGCTCTTCTGAGAGCTTCTCTGCTGCCTTTAGCAGGGCCCACAGCTGCTGCGGAGGAGCCGGCTGTACCGGCGGGATGAGTATGGGCTGCAGTAGCCACTGCTGAGCGTGGAGAGGGCTGAACTCCCATATCCACATTGGGCGCCATATCTCAGAGAGCCCCCATAACCGTAGAGGCTCCCGGAGCTGTAGAGGCCCCCCAGGCCAAGGGACCCCCCAAAGGCGGGTGCTCCGGAGGAGCCCACCACGGCTTGCTGAGGGAAGGAGCTGAGGATGGGGCCGGGGAAGGTGACGACGACGGGGGGCGGCTGGATGAAGGCCGTCGAGTCGGGGCACTGCCGGACACATGGCTCATTACAGCTGTTAGCAATGGGCTGGGGGCAGGCGATGTTGCTGGTGGTGGGGCACAGGTCGTAGCAAGACATTTCTGTCTTGAATGAAGGTGATCCTGGAACACAGAGCACAGAGCTGTGTAAAAACAAAGCACACGATCTACTGGAATGACAGGTCAAGGTTTGGTGCTGGGTTGCTGGGGAACAGGCAAAATGATCACCATATCCATTAGTAAAATTGATGACGTTGTTCACACACTTTCCTGTCAATCAGCATTGCTCTGATCTTCCCCATCCAGTAATCCCTGCACTTGTCACATTTGCCAAGCCTTCTGAAGCGGCTGCTGCTTTTTTTTTTTTAACTCGCATTCCCTCCCAGAGGAACAGAGTGTTAGCAGCACATTTTTTACTAAAAACCCAGCACTTGTCCCTGGTGAATGCAGATTGAAAACCAAGAGCTGCAGGAGCTACAGCAGAGCTGACCTCCTTGTTACACCAAATGGGACAGAAGCAGATTTTGTCTTGGGAGAGATGGGATGGAGTCAAGAACCCAGTACTGCTTTAACCATACATTTCCTCCTCCTTTCCTGGTCCCTGTTTCTTTTTAAGCTCTTTGGGGTAATATACTTTCAGTTGTTCCCTTTTAGTTCTACACTCTCTTAATCTCTGTAATCTCTCTGGTAAACCCCAAAGCATTTGAGCCTGAGGATAGATTCATATACTTGATGTAATATGTACATGTACCCTATAAAATATTTCTAACCAATACTTGTTGGCATAGCAGTGTAATTTCATATAGAGTGTGGAGCAGGTTGGTAAAATGTAAGGAGCTGATTTTCTTCATCAGACAAAAATGCGGTTTGCAAACTGCCATTTCAGCTAAATGTCTGGTCACAAAAGCTTGTGGCTTAGCAGTTTTTCCAGTTAAAAAAAAAGGAAATATTATTTTGTTTATAAAGTAGCCCTGAAATGCAGAGAATCAAATCATTGAACTCAGTTAACTGAACAGCTAATCTGGATCTGGATTTACAAACGGACATATACCAAACACACTGGATCAGACCACTAGTCTATTTCCCTTATTATTATCTCTGGTGAAAATAACTAGGGTTTAAAATAAGCAGGATTTAGTTTTTACCTATCCATAAAAACTAAATACAAGCTAGGATTATTTTGCAATATAATCCCCATGTAGATAATGCTCTTTCTTCAGCTGGGTCATTAAACAACTTAGGATATGGCCATGTGTCTCTGATTCAGTCATAAACTGAAATGGTACAGGAGAATTCTGCATTTTAAAGTTTATGCCATCCTACATTCTCAATCTGCTAACAGTACAAGAATGCCCAAATATGAATTACAATGAAATAAATGCCTCAAACCCTGGTCTTGTCTTCTAAAGCCTACCAGTAACACAACTTGCCAATATACTTAAAAAAAAAAAAAAAAGAGAAAAAGAAAGAGAATTAAAAAATAGTCCTAAAAATTCAAATATAACAGTAGTGAACAGTATTCTAAGCTCCAGTGCAAAGGCATTTTGGCATTTAGAAAGAAATGAAACGGCATCAGACTTACCTGATGTAGAGGAGAGTACACAGGAGAGGGAGATGGAATAGGTCTGTGTACCTGCTCCTTTTATACAGTGCTTCAGATTGCCTGGGGGGGGTCTGAGGCACACTGTACACATGAAGTCATAATCACCAACCAGCCCAAATTTAAAGCACATAGAACTTCCCAAAGTGATGAAACTGTTTTCGCTTGCAGTTTGCAAAATCACCCCAAATCTCTGAATAGCATGATATGCACATTCCAGCTCCTAGTTCTCTTTCATCTTGAAGCCTAATTGACCAACTTTATTGCTGGTATCATTCCACCCTGCTCACTGGCATTGCAGGAGGTTTTAAACTGGTTCTATTTATTTAGCACTTCCTTCATTAACTTCCCGTAATGATTTTAATCAGAGCTATAACCTGCTGTCATATACATGTTTGTATTTAAGTGTTCTAGATCTAGACTGTAATCTAATCTACTCACACATTTTGCAATGAAATGTTCACTGAGATGGAAGACACCTTCTGATCCTTTTCCCACCCACAGCCACAAAACATGAGAGAGGTCCTGTACTTACAGTAATCACAGACGTTGTCTAATGGTCTTTGATTTAGAAATTCTGAGTTTTCTTTGCTGCTTGGCCAGACCTGCAGAAAACATAGTATTTTAGTACCTGAAACAGTGTTTAAACCAAAGGCTAAAGTTTTCTCTGAAGGGATAACTATTTTTTCCTTATTTTTCACCTGGAATCTGCAAAGGCACAGAGATTATCTCACAGGTTCAGCAATATAAAATGGCTGCAAATGCACAGATTAATAGTTACTAGCTACTCTGTATTGACATTGCACAGCTCTAAAGGAGGAGGTAAAACAAGATAGTGGTGAAGCAAGTGCAAATTTCTCAGTTTCTTTGTGAAATCGTATGTTTCTGTCTACCACTGCATTCATTCAGTTTCTATCTTCTCTTTCTTTTTGTTCATATGATGGAGTGTAGTTTGCCCTTAGATCTACTCCTTCACCTTACAAAGGAATTGAACCAACGTTTCGCTGGAGGATGTCACAGAAACAATTTTTGAGTGCTTCCTTCCCAGAATTACTGGGTAAGTGGCAGGAAAAGCAATGGAATTATCCAAGGAATAGTTATTGCAACAATGGATTCTTTTTTTCCTCTTCTTTCTTTCCTGACTAGCAGGACATCACCTGCAGAGTGCATATTGTTGCAGAGCCCTTGCCTGCCAAAATTTCAAGTGATTTGTCACTTGAAATTACTCAGGCTTCCCCAATACTTCATGGGGAGGGACAAGAATTTCTGCAAGACAATTCATCTTGTCTCAGATATTTACCTTACCAGAATTGGTATCACCCTTAAAATATAACTATTTTGCTTTCATTAAGTATGGAGACAGACAACAAGCTCAACTGATAAGGAAGGTTTGATGAGATGTGTCCCACCCATATTCCCATATTCTAAAATGCTGTGTAATAAACAGTGCCTGGTCCAGCCTCAGAAATCCTCATTTGCCTATGGATGGGTTGTTTGTTAAATAATAAACACTGCAACATTTCTACCAGAAGTTACACTCAAATTATGAGGTTCTTTTTTCTGAACTTTGAGATAGCCCTAGGGGATCACAAGAGCAATAATACAAAGGTTCTTCAAATATTTTTTGTGTGTGTTTTTAAGCACTTCCCAACCCTCCTTAGTGGTTTATGCATGAAGTGGTGCGTCATTATTATAATATAAATATGTGGTTGGATTCAAGCAGCCCAGCATTTTGAAACGTATTTATTAAATTGTACTGGTCAAGAGCACTCTTCCTGTTCCCTTTACCAGTTCATGATTTCTAACCTTAGGATTTCAGTTGATTTTCTTTTATAATTTAGGTTTTCATTTATTTGCTTAAGTTTGTTTATAAGCTCCTTCAGTGTTGATGTTGTATTAATTCATATCCCCTTCAGTGTCTGTAGCACAAAAATCTGCAATATCTGCCTCTGTCCTCACGTTTTGAAAGCTTTTCCCAGGACTTTCCTAGCCTAACTGTGAGTGGTCTATCTTTCTTCTCTGTTTTAAACACATGCTTATCTTCCTAAAATAATATATTTAACAAGTTGCCTGTAGTCTGGCTAAAAAACTGTTTACCTTTGTTGTGACCAGTGAATTTACCTCTAAAATGTGAAGAAATGGTACAACTGGGTAGGGAGACAAGGCATGAGTCTGGATTATTTTAAAGGTACTTTGTAATGTATTTTTTGATTTTTCCCTTAAATGAGCAGGATGGTCCTGTTGAAATCTTAATTCAAACTTCATAGATGGGTTGCTGATTTCACAAGAAAGACATCATGTTTTATATCAGTTATACTTTATCTACCATGGGTAAGGAAGCATGGAAAGAAAACCTGCATATGAAAGCAGATGGCAATTATGATTAACATTTGAGCCACCATCATTATGTCAACCAATAAAAGAAGAGGTAAATAAATGAAGCCAACATAACTCCTCCTGTCATTCTAATGTATTTAATGGAATGTTACCAGGAACGAATCTCACCAATTAAGTGCTAAGATGAAAGAAATATTTGTTTTGTAATTTGCATTTCGTGCAGCATGAGAATTTGAATCAACTAATAAACATAAATATTGAGCAAAGCTGTTTCAACATTTTGAGGTGAACCATGTGTGATAAGCATGGGTTGGTGTTAATGGGAGTCTCAGGTTCTTCAGGCAGTTTGAGGAAATGTATAAGTGCCTCCTCAAAACTGCCTTTTATTTACTTCTCTTGCCTTCTTCTTCCCAGAGCCAGCTATTTTCTAGATATCAAACTGTTCTTTTTCCATAAATTTAAATTAGTCCTCTTTTGTCATTTATGAGGAGGCAGTATTATACACAGTTTTAAGGTCTAAGCTGGTATTTTCCACAATGGATTGTATAGGACCTGTCACTCTCCACTAGTTCCGAACTCAGGGTTATAATCTGCTAAGCAGATACCAAAATCCCAGACACCAAAATCCCAGACTGCAGCCCTACAAACTGCTTTGTACTCCTGCACCACAAAGGCCTCGGTCACAGCCATGTTTAACAGAGGATATGTCCTCTTGGTAGTTAATTACTTGGTCTTCCAGCTGCTGTTTCAAATTAGTTTGCATGGAAGAAAGCCAAAGCTTGAAAGGTATGTAAGCAAAGGTTTCTTACCCACAGCAAAAAGGGCCTCCAGGGTGTTAGGAATTAGGTGAGCCTTTGGACAATTCATTCAATAATGCATAGCATCAGGATTTTTACACTAAACTTCAGACCATGTGGAACTGACTTTTATCAGAGGCAAGGCAGAGTATAAGAGCTACCATTTGTCTGAGGAAGCATGTGACCTCCTATATTCCTGTGTTTCCACTAAGCAGTGATTAACCATCACTTAAAAGTCATTTTTCTTACAGGGCTTATACAAATTTGAGGAATTACATCCACAGCAGCAAGTAGATGTTGACGGGGTAGCTACAATTAGGAGGGATGGATCTGGAACTAAATTAGTGTTGCAGAGGATCCAGACTTCTGTGCCTTTCCCACTTCCATGAGATCTAAGCTTTTCTTCCTGCTCCAGGGGAATTTGTGCTGTATTACACTTATATTTAGTCATGTTTCCACTCGGCCAATTCATGTCCAGCACCAGTGCCCATAGCTGCAAGGAGCTGACTGCCCTGACCTGAGGGCAGTGGCTCAGCCACCATCCATTGTCATCACCTTACCAGCCCAGGTGCTTAGTTCCTTCCTTCAGGACAGGATAGTGGGATCTCTGTTAGCACCCATACTTAAGGCCTCCTTTTGTTATGGGAGCTTTTGTTATAGTAGTCTTTATCACAACAGATTTTCTTACAGGTTTTTAGGACCTGGCAGCAAGTAGAACATCCCTTCTGGCTGTTGTTTTGATACTGGATACCGCTGTGGAAACTGTGGCTCTTGCTGGAAAAGCTATTAAATTTACCAGAGACAACTAAATAAAAACAAATAAAAGGAAGATTTATAGCTGACTTTTTAGGTAACACGTGCTGAGAAGTGTGCTTTAAGCACTGTCCAGTTACAGAGAGTGGAGCTGGGCATGCACAGCAGATCTTGCCTTTCTTTTTTCATATTCTGCCTTCAGTATTTAGTTGGATGTTCTCTGAACATTGTTACGTTATGCTTAGCCATCCTTTTTACTGTAGTAAAATATGTAGCCTAAGATCTTTTGGCAGCTGAACCACATAAAGAAAACTATCTTGCGAGATAAGCATCTGCTTGAATCAGAAGATGGTTACATGCTTTACTGATAACTTAAAAAGCTATGCCATGTACAGTGCAGTATTTTTGTTCGTTTTTAGGCTACCTATATAATATTTACACAAATTTTATTTATATTTAATGTATACATAACTTAAACAGAACCGAAGAAGTCCCAAACCCACAAACTCAATCTGATATACTGTGAAATTATGCACATGGTCCTTATTGTGGTTTTGAGGAAGCGTCATCTGCACACAGCCAGAATTTTGGAGAGTGAGACAATTTAATAGCATGGATCTAGGCTGGTCTGTGCTAGAGAAACACAGAATCTGAAATTCACTTAATATCAGTCACCAATCTTCCATTACGAGCGGTGGAGGTGTAATTACATGTACGACATTGGATTAGAAGTCTGCAGTGGAATAAGTAAGAGCTTAACTTTCAGAGTGTGAATAGTCACTTGTAGTTCAAAGAATTATCGCACAAACTCATGAATGGGGAGTCTAATAAAGTATTTGTAGAGAAGGCTGCTGTTCATCTATGGACAGCACGTTGTGACCATGTTGTTGCAATTCAGTGGTGAAACAGGCCTAGCAAGGGCTCCTCATGGAGACTTTCACTATGTGGGCAAGATTTGCACAATATTATCACAGCCATATGTACAACAGGCAGCTTTATCCAGAAAAGTTGGCAAATTCAGAATGGATGAGAACACAAAACCATAACACACTTATTTTAAATGATGCAACAGAATTTTAATGAGAATGGAAAGAACAAAAATACATTGCAATATTAAGAATGTGTATCCAAGATGTCAGAGACAAACACATTTTGAAAGACACTGTTAAAAGTCTCACTGCATTCAGTCACAAGTATGATAAAGTAGAAGATAGTAAGGAATTGAACCCATGATGATACCAGGAAAAAATTCAAAGGGAAAAAAGGAGAGGTGCAGAGCATGCAGAAAGCACTGCACTGAACAGGGTTTGTGAGTGCTTTAACAAAGCTGTCACTCATCTGCTCACTGGTGAATCTGCATTTTGTTTTTTACTTGTACTTTATTCAGTGGATTTTCCTGTTGTGTTTAGCAGGGCCTGCAGCTGCCATGGCTGTACCTGTTGGACCAGGAGGAGTAAGGGTTGCAATAGCCAGAACCATAGGGTCTACCATAGTCATATAGACCCCCGTAACCAAGAGAGCCTCCACAGCCATACAGGCCCCCATAGCCCAGGGAGCTGTAGCCTCCATAGCCATACAGACCCCTATAACCCCTGGAGCCATAGCCCCCAAAGCCATACAGACCCCCATAGCCCCGGGAGCCATAGCCCCCAAAGCCATACAGGCCCCCATAGCCCAGGGAGCCGTAGCCCCCATAGCCTCCAAGGACAGGTGCTCCAGAGGATCCCACAACTGAATCCTGTGGGAAGGAGCTGAGGATGGGGCCTGGGAAGGTGACGACAACAGGGGGTGGCTGGATCACAGTCGTGGAGTCAGGGCACTGACGGACGCACGGCTCGTTGCAGCTGTCAGCGAGGGGCTGGGGGCGGTTGACGCCGCAGGCAGGGGTGGAACACAGGTCGTAGCAAGACATCTTGCAAGGATGGAAGTAAGCTGCAACACACACTGGGGAGTAAACGAAAGACACAAATTCGGTGGGAAAAAGAGTTTGAAATTTGGACACATGGACTAAAATAATGGCTTTATCTTTCAGGTCTTGATTGTCCTTCTTTTCTTCAGTATTTTTCATGAGGTCTCTCTCCCTCTTGTAAATCACCATTGCCCAGATTGCACACTGATCAGTCATCTCTTTTATGGTCTCATTCCTAATTTCTTCTACTTGGTTCCCTTTATGAAGTAGTTCTTTGTTCTACGCCCCTGCCAAACACTGCAAAAATATTAACTTTACTTGGCAAATTACTTCCACTATACTTTGCAGCCACTCTTACAACGTCTGTATCTGAAAGGTCATTTCATGTTTGTTTTATACTAGCCAAAACAGTGTGACCTGACAACCAGCAAAACTCCTGTGGTAAATTAATGGGTAGCCGGAAGAACAACTCTGTCATATTGACTTGCAACGTGCTTCCAGAAGCAGGAGCTAAAGTCATGCTGCCAGTATGCTGAACCTGCTATAAACACAGATTAAATAAGGCATTCCCTGCCCTGAAGCGGTTGCAAAGTAGCTTGGGGGCCACAGTGTGGGTGAAAAGATTATTTGTCTGATTTCCCAGATGGGAAACTGGTACACTCAGATAAGTAGGGCTAGGTTTCTATTGCAGATAAGTATGTTGGGATCTGAGCTCTTCAGAAAGACTTTCACCATAGGATCCCATGGAAGGACTAGGAATACTGCCTGTAAACAATTTTTTTCCCCCATTAGAACCAATAAAATATTAGATTAGAAGAGACTTCTGGAGGTCATCTAGTCCAACTCCTTGCTCAAAGCATGGACAAAGTAAAGTTTCATCTCTGTTTCATCTCTGTTTCATCAAGTTTTCATCTCCTAGTTTCATCTCTGTTTTCCAATACTTCTTTAGGCAATACTTCTATATTCTTTCTGGTTAAGCTTGTCCCCTCAACAAACACATGCATATACATAGACACATATCAAAAACTCACATGCAAAATCTTTAAAAAATTCCTAGTGATTGAACAAGCTTTCTGATGATGCTTTGGAAGCTGCTTTGATAGCTCAAATTTGTATTAACAGGAAACAATAATTTTTGAAAAACATAGTTTTACCATTTTAAACCCGAATACATGGATGTCCAACACCAAGTAAGAAAAATAAATTCACAGTGAAATAATCCAACATTACTAAGAATCTTTGAATACTTATGGATTATTCTGACCTTAATTAAAACCAGCAGAAAAGAGATACCAGAATTTTAGGAAAGAGATCACATAGAATGATACTTACCCTTTTCACAGAGATGAATAAAGCAAGTAAGGTGGAATGAAGAGCCCCGAGTTGGAAGAGCTTTTATACAGTTCCCTAGATCATGGGGATCACCTAAGGTGCAATTTGTTCATGTGCATAATTGGGGCAAACATGAAACTAATATGACACGTAGGTCCTCAAAGTTTTGCTGACTATTTGTTTATTTGTTGGTTCAAAGTCTCATGAAATATCATAGATGCATTTCATCACAGAAGCCTCTTTCACCTTGAATGGTTAAATGTCATATTCATTCCTGTTATCATTCCATTCACATCCTTGGCGTTACAACAACAATTATACTAATGCTCTTCCTTAGCTTGTCCATTATTAATGGCAAAACTTGGCTGCTCACTGCATGGCTGTTGTCAGCTGATGTGCACAGATTTTTCCATTAAATCCAGGCTGTAAGATACCTGCAGATGAAATGAAGTTCCATTAAAGCAACTTTGGGGTCGTCATTTTTATCTTTATCATTTGCACTCTCAGCTACTTAATATGAGACCAATGCTGCACCCAAAGGAAGCCACAGAAAACATGCTATGGTCCTTAAATGGTTTTCTATTGTTCGGCTTTTGCTTCTGAACAAAATGCTGGCCCCGTCTAATGAATAAGGGACTTGGGGAAATAACTCCTACTTTCTTTGTTGTGCATTCAGCTGTGGATTACTCTCCCTGTCCTTTTCTCAAACGCTGGCAAGTCCTTTGAACAATTTTAAGCAGAAGGTGGAGGTAGAACCTCCTTTTAAACTACTCATTTTTTTCTAACAGGTCTCTCATTGTATTTCAACGCAGGTTGGAGTCTAGAGGCAAACTAATACTTACCCTTTCTGTACCCAAGATTACAAGGCACTTTCTTTGTGAAGCGTTTGTCACCCACATTTTCCAGTTTTCCATCTCCTGATACAAAGCCTTCAGGGATCCATTTATATGTCCATCTTCAGATCAGGCAATATTGGAGACTACTGAGAAATGAAATTAAATGAAACATGATGAGTAGCAACTTGCTAAAGCTCTCTGGAGATATGCTACGATAGAGACAGAGAAATCATTTACACAGATAAAGGATGATCATTGATAGAATTGTAACATCTCAAGAAAATAGTTGCTCTGATGTGCAACTGAAAATTATAAAGATACACTGATTATACAGCTTATGAAATGCTGGATTTTATTTAAAAGTTTATATTTCATTCTATACTTCTACACTGAAAAAAACTGAAGATCCACAAATCCCCAGTTTTCAGCCATTAACTGATTATACCAAGGACACAAATACCTTGACTTACATATTTTAATGTGTTGTCATTCCATAATTGCTAGGCACCTAAATCCAGGCACATGTCTTTAATCTGATTGTAAGAACTCATTCTCAAACCATTAGTGAATAGTTCATGGCATTTGAAAAGACTTGCTCTCTGGAAGCTTGAAAATATTACTGTCCAAAAAAACTTCTAACCACCTCAAAGGCTGAGAAACCCACCTCATAATTTAGAGATAATCTATGGCACAGAGCCTTCAGTATTAAAATAATACATCTGTAAACAAGGGAAGAACCAGCCTTTGTTTTGCATGGTGCATTCCAAGTTCATAATTGTTCCCTGTTCACAGAAACTGTCAGCTCAGCCCTGTTCTGGGTTTATGGCTTGCAGCAACAATAGTGTATTACAGGAGGTCATAAGTCCTGAGAATCAGTCAGTGATTCAAAGCACTTCTGTCACATTTCAATTTTTGCACCAGAGGATCTATTTGTACTGAAAAAGCTTAGGTTTCCTCAGGCCTATTAGATATTCTTAAGTACCATCTTTGTACTGACAACATCAAACCAACAATACCTAGAAAAAGTCTCTTTGGGATCTCCAATCCCTTAGTAGCTTTAGGTAACTTCAGAAATTCATTCCTTGTTTATCTCTTAAAAAAACAAAAGCAAGCCTCAGGAAGATAAAGGCTTCCTCTCCATCTGCTATGTGAAATTCTACAGACTTAGCCCTACACATTTTTATAAGAGAATACAACTGTTTATGTGACTGATGAATGGAGAAACTGATTCAGCTCACATCTGCATGAAAAGAGTTCCCAGCACTCCAAAACAAAGGATTTCACCATTTTTTCTGTCAAATTTAAATTTCAATTTCCACATAAGCCCTATTTAGAGACTAAAGCACATGTTGCAGGTCCCGGGAGTTGCTGCTGCTCTTCTGAGCTGAATTGTGCCCATTACAGCCAGTGTCAACTACTACTGGAAAACATAATTGACTCCCAAGGGTGCTGTGTCCCCCAACCATTGGTGGGGAAACTAAACATGCAGAAACCACCCCCAACCTTCCTGCATATCATATTGACAGTTTTTAACTTCTGTCCTGGCAGGTTGTAATGTGAATTATATGTACTCAAACAAAAATCCTGCCCATGACAGCAGTTTGTAATTCTGATAAACCCATGAGACACTCTCCGGTTGTTAATACAGGAGGACCTGGCTTAATAATTTCTGTTGTAATTTCAAGGAAGTGGCTGAAATAATGCCAGGTATTAATTTTCCCCAAGTCATCACAAAATGAAAGAATTCTCTATAAGCTAAAGTGATGTTTAGGTCCTTATTACAAACAAATTTGAAAGGACTCATAAACTCCAGTAATGAACACAGCAATTTCAATTTCATCACCTTGATGAGTTACATGTGTCTGAAATGGGGCTGGACAACCAATGTTCTTCTTGTACCTCCAGCTGCTGCAATATAAAAGCTCTTCTATCTCATAGCTCTTCCAAACACTTCCCTTGACTTCTTGGTGACTTGGGTAAGTCTGATTCTTCTCTGTTGCTATCAATGTATCTTTTTATTGCTGGTTTCAACTTCAGTTGATGTCCACCAACCATACTGTCGAGTGTATCTGCATTGCCTTGGGACAGAGATTCTAATGCTGCCTCTGTGGTGGCAGATACACCCCTATTTGGTGTGTGGGGCTCTGAGGAGTTCTCAGTGTCAGAAACACTGGACCCTGGAGCAACTGGACAATGCTTTTAGTCACCTGGTTTAGTTTTAGGTAGTCCTAGGAGGAGCGGGGAGTTGGACTCAATGATCCTTATGGGTCCCTTCCAACTGGAGATATTCTATAATTCTTACTTCAATGCATTTAACCTATTCCAAAGTTTGTGTATGAGGTTCAACATTGAATAAGGGCATCACCACTGCAGCCATTCATGCAACCTGAGATGAACAAGCAATACATTCGAGAAAGTTGTGTGTGTTGTCCCAGTACAGCAAATCTTCTGGCTGTCCTTTACTTTCTTGCTTTCACGTTCTTTCTCAGAACCCGTCTAAGGACTTCCAGGACATAATGAGTGGAGAAGAGTAAAATCACCCTTGGAGAAAATAACTAAATTTAGAGGGGCGAATATAGGCTGAATTCTTGGGTTTATCAAGGAGTCCTGGTTTGTCCTGGGAAGAATAATCTGAAATTAGTTTTTTGAAAGACATTAGGGACTAAAACACTATTTATATTGAAATTGTCCAGTCTGTATCCATACAGTAGCTGCATAGGTGGGAATTGGGATAATAATGCTACCATCTGTCCTTTGTTGTCTTGTCAAATGGCTTTCTGAGCAATCTGGGCAGTCACAATCCTATAATCTGTTGTTCCTACAACTCTCAGCAAAATTGGGATGAGTGGGAAGAAGAAGCTACTGTAATTAAGTTATTCATGAACTACATCTCATGTAAACCTCCTGAACCCAAATCCAAGTTCTCCTACTGACTCATCAGATGACCTTGGACAAAGTCACTTTGCTCTCTCTGCTTTTGCTTCTCAATGTTCAGTTTAACGTGTAGAAATATATCTAAGTTCTTTGCAGGATATTCATGAGGGACACCACTTTCAGAGGTAGGCATAACATTTCCCATATGCTTCTGTATGCGTAGACATCTTCTAGAGAATTTTCGAAAATCTGATTTTTGAAAAAAGAGGATTATGATTGCAAAGTGGGAAATCAATTTATTTACTTGTACTTGACTCATTATTTTAATGTAAACTGTTGAATTTTGAAGTCTTTGTCTTCTACTTAGTCTAATCAACAGTGTGTGTTGCAGCTTATCTCCATCCTTGCAAGATGTCTTGCTACGACCTGTGTTCCACCTCTGCCTGTGGCGTCAACCGCCCCCAGCCCCTCGCTGACAGCTGCAACGAGCCGTGCATCCGTCAGTGCCCTGACTCCACGACTGTGATCCAGCCACCCCCTGTTGTCGTCACCTTCCCAGGCCCCATCCTCAGCTCCTTCCCACAGGATTCGGCTGTGGGATCCTCTGGAGCACCCGTCCTTGGGGGCTACGGGGGCTATGGGGGCCTGTATGGCTATGGGGGCTATGGCTCCCGGGGCTATAGGGGTCTGTATGGCTATGGAGGCTATGGCCCCCTAGGCTGTGGGGGCCTGTATGGCTATGGAGGCTATGGCTCCCTAGGCTGTGGGGGCCTGTATGGCTATGGTAGACCCTATGGTTCTGGCTATTGCAACCCTTACTCCTCCTGGTCCAACAGGTACAGCCATGGCCACTGCAGGCCCTGCTAAATCCTACAGAAATACCCCCTGAGTAAGGACTAACCAGCAACTGAGAGATACAAACTTGATCCACAGCAGTGGTCTCAAGGGAGCTGTTGTGAAGTCCTGATCACTGCCACCCCACTGCAACAGAGCTGGGAGCACACTGCACATCCTTAATTTCTTCACCCTCTACTCATGCTCTTTTCCATCTATGTGTATAATGGGTAGGATAAAACAAGTAATTTATATTCTTATGAAATGGCACTTCACTGTCCAACTGAAGAAGAACAATTACAGAAGGAACTGCCTCCACTCTGATGCATATTCTTGATATTCTACAATGCTTTTCTGTGAATGTTTATTTCTCATTAAAGTGATTCTACTCTGCATCAAACAAATCAACTTTTAGTTTTAATTTCTTCTGCTATGGATATACAACTTTCCTCTCTGCAAATGGGGAAACTCAAATCCTTACGTAGGTTGAAGCTCAGACTTCAAAAAAACAGCTGAAATGGCCCAGCTATCAGTGAAGTCAATCACTCTTTGTTGCACTCAGTGCACCCATTTGGGGCAGGAATCCTTCCTCCACAGCTGATCTGGGTTACAGCAATAACATTATGTTTAGAAAGAAACCACACTAAACCTCCATTCTCTAATGAACTACTTGAACATCTTTGCGGATCATAGCAGGAGTAGAGCTGGTGGCTCAACTGAGGCTGGATTCAAAGCAAATTATGGGCAAAAGGGTGGCTGATGAGGCCCTCAGGTGGGAGGGATGCTCCTGAGTCAGAAGGGATTTAGGGAGGTGGGGAGAGGGTGGTGAAGGGTATTGGCACGGAGCTGCTGAGAGGGAGAGGATTGGAGCTGCAACAAGGAAAAGAGCTCTTCAGGGGTGAGTAGACTATCTAACAGACCTTTTAGATGAGGACTATTGTGGGAGAGGCTGAAAGTTAGAGCAGCTGAAAATGGGGGTTTCTGTTGTAAGGGTTTCCCAGGCAGAAGGAATTGGGAAACACAACAACAGTGTTGAGGATATGTATAGAGGGTTATGACTTTTTCTACCTTTTAAGCTTTCCAGGCGCTATAACTCTGTTCTATCTCTTCCAGCTGTTCTTGCTGGCATAGATGAATTAGCCCTTGGGGTAGCTGTATGGAGTAGCTGTTTTTCTATCAAAAAACATCCAACACCTTAGATTTCATTATTATACGGAAAGACCATTACCCACACTTCAGATGTAAAAGTTCCCTTGTATGGCCCAGAAAACTTTCTTTAAGGAGTTGACAGAATATTAATTCAACTTTCTGCAGAGACTATTACTGAGGATGGAGTTTAATTATTTGAGTGAGATCCTGAAGTTCAAGGAGATGAATCAAAGACTTACCTGGAAGAAATTCTTACTAAAGTCTAATGTTTTTTAGGAAAGGGTTTAAAATTAGTAATCTACCATTTCATTTCTCTACTACTACTAATCTGTAACCAGTGAATGTACCACCAAGAAGCCAAATTCTTCAAAAATGTCAAGAATCTTGATCTGAAAAAGGGGGACGGCAGGACAGTAGTTCCTTCTGTGCTGAGGGCTTTGTGCTGCTTTTGTACACTTAAAATCCCTGATTTTTTGGGGCACGATGTTCAACTTCATAGTTTAAACTGTTATTGACAGCTGCACAGGTTAGATTTCTCCCAAGACAAATAATAAGGGTGAAAACATGAGAAGAGAATGCCAGAACATGACAACTTTGATGCAGTAAACTTTTAATGATAGTGAGAAAAGAAATACATTTTCAGAATCTCCAAGTACGGTTCTCCAGTCAGGGATACATTCACAGGTGATTGATTTTTTTTTTTTTTTCTTCCTGAGTCTTAGCTGTTGATTTGAACAGACAGGAACTGTTTTGAGCAACTTTGTTACATGTTTACCCTAGGCAACATGGAAATGTCATGGGAAAAGCATTAAGGCAGAAACTGGAAGTAGAAGAGGAGAAATTCAAAGGGGGCTGAAGGGATACAGCTCTGTGGTCTTGGAACAGAGCAGTGGAGGTTCAGATCTCTTTAGCTGTGAAACCATCACATCTCATTTGTTGTTATAGCTCACTTGGGATATTTCTGTAGGATTTAGTAGGGCCTGCAGCTGCCACGGCTGTACCTGCTGTACCTGTAGGAGTGAGGGCTGCAAGAGCCAGAACCATAGGATCTACCATAGCCATACAGGCCCCTGTAACCCAGGGAGCCCCCATAGCCATACAGACCCCCACAACCCAGGGAGGAGCCCCCATAGCCATACAGGCCCCCATAGCCCAGGGAGCCGTAGCCCCCATAGCCTCCAAGGACAGGTGCTCCAGAGGATCCCACAACTGAATCCTGTGGGAAGGAGCTGAGGATGGGGCCTGGGAAGGTGACGACAACAGGGGGTGGCTGGATCACAGTCGTGGAGTCAGGGCACTGACGGACGCACGGCTCGTTGCAGCTGTCAGCGAGGGGCTGGGGGCGGTTGACGCCGCAGGCAGAGGTGGAACACAGGTCGTAGCAAGACATCTTGCAAGGATGGAAGTCAGTCTAAAACATGGTCATTTACGTTAACATTAAAGAAATATCAAACATTAGGTTATGATGAAGCAGTCCAACAGGTTCTCAGTAACAAATCTGGGAAGTAAACATATTTTCTATTACTGTTCTTCCTAGCAGTGTAATCTGGAGGCTAGTTTTGACTTTAGGATGACAAAGTAGTGTACTTTTCAATTGTATCTTTGGTATTTCCAGATGAGCTATTTTTGATAGTATTACATTGTTATTAGTTGATGTTTTCTACTTGAGAAGTTTGATCTTTCCTGTTATAAACTCAGCAGAACTCTGCTAAATGCAGCCATATACAACCATGCATATGAATTATTCTTTACTTCCTAAAATAGTCAAGGAATTCTTTGGCACACTGAAATGTTACAAATTTGGGATTTAAAACTGCTTGATATACCCTTCTTCTGCAGCCTATCTTTACAGGACCTAGTAACAAATAAGAAACCAAACATTATTTCCAGCAGCAAATAATCTAGAGATCACTGCCAGCCTGGCAGTAACTGGAGATGACTTGGTCCTGAGTTAAAATCAAGAGTTCTTGACAACAAGTTAAGTTTAGCGAAGTTTGAGACAAATCTGACTTACCCAATTCACGAAGGTGAGAAACGTGCAAGGAGTGGATAGAAAGACTTAATGCAAAGAGCTTTTATACAGCTGTCAGTTGCCTGGAGGACATTAGGCATCCTATGCGTGAGTTCATAATTAGGTACCAACCCCAAATTGTAGAACAGGTAGTTCCTCAAAGTGCTGAAATTGTTTTTGCTTATTGCTTGTGCACTGCAGGCACTTCAAACCCACACATAGCGTGACATGCACACTCCACCACAGACCTCTCTATTATCTCCAGGTTTATATGTGGAATTACTCTTGTATTCCATTGCTCTCTTTAGCATTAGGGGAGGAAGTAAGCTGACTTGATTTAAGAGTCCTGCATAATTAGGATGCCAGGAGGACAGTAATTTCTTTTGTCCAGTTACAGATCTTTTAGTGTAATCAACATTATACCTTGAGACAAAATGGAATATATTTTACTATCTCAAATGAAGGCTGGAGACAAATAACAAGGTTAAAAACATTCTTTCTGCAGACATAGCGCACTTCTACCTCCAGCTACTCAATGCAAACACAATAATCTGAAAGGTCCAAAAAGTGTAATAAGCAATGAACTGATTAAAGGAAAGATCCAAGTAACCTTAACTTACCTATTTTAATGTGATAATCTCTTATAATAGGGGGGTGTATGCATCCAGGCATACTTTTATATAATTATGACACAGTATGTACAAGCTAGTAATGGGTGCTCATGAGGTATTTGAAAATCTCTTGGAATGTTCTTGTAAACCTTTGAGATGGCTTTTTTCTGTATTATAGCTCAGGAAATCTGCATATGTATCTCTAGATTTGGAAAAGCTCATAATTTAGAAATAATATGTGGACTGAAGTTAACCATGTTGACGATTATGATAACCATGATAATGATATGGTATTACAATAATGGCATAAACAAAGAAAGAAACCTCAGCAAAAGCCAGCATCTGCCTTTCCCAGCAGATTCCCACCTCATAATTGCTCTCTCTTGCAAGATGCCATCAATGATGGGGTTAGCTGCAAGATCGGTTGTAGACCAGGATCAAGGATGCCTGAGGAGCAAACTAGAAATTAAAGGAAACTTCAGGAAAATGCACCCTCCCAAACTTGTGGATCAAACTGAGCTGAAAGTTTTGAGTATCCCTGACTGCTTATGATTTCAGAAATTCACTGGGCATCTGTCCACTTTTTTGATGTCACTTGGATGACACTTTAGATACTTTGATGTCTAAAAGGTTGCTTTTATCTATCGGATACACAGGTGAAACAAGACCTGCAGGAATCCTTTAAGACCTGTGAATGGTCTTTGATTTAAGCAGTAGGTCTGAGCGGTTTTGAACAGCCAAAAGGAGCCTGTTCAATGTACCTGCAGGCATGCCAGAAGAAGGGCAGAGATAACACATAGAAGATGAGCAAGTGGGACACCAGTAAGAATTGCATATTCTGGGATGAATTTATTGAGTTGATAATGTTATTAGACTGTGGCTTAGCCTGTTACTCTGAAATGTCACTTCACAGCTCTCCTTCCTTCAAAAAAGAAAGGTGGGTTTTTTTTCCTAATACAGTTAAATTTGGGAGTTCTCCTATATAACTTCTACAAAAACACACGTCTATCTCAGTAAATCACAAATTTAGATATTAATTCAATGTACACTTTGATTATTTTGAGCTTTTGATCTTGAGCATGAAAAATATAAATATCTCTCCTTTCAGAACTAAATTCACCTTTAAGCTGTAGTTTGGGGGTGAGATAAAACCTAAGGCTGTTTTGGACATCTGCGACTGTGTGTTCAGGAATGCTCACAATATAATTTGATTCACAGAGTACTGAGAATCCTCCATGGACTCCAATATGAATTGTATCACATCTCAGAAATAAACCTAATCACACAAAAAATATTGCCCACCTTGCTGAGGATTTAACGATAGACTGTATTTTGTCTTTAAGAAGAGACAAAACTTATGTAAGGGACTTCAAAAGAAACACCTCACAGCAGGTTATTTCTGATAAATGTCTGACTATCTTTGTCATATAATACAGCAAAAGAAGAATATCTATGTATAAGCAGCTTACTACGTGGTGCAACTCCAAAGAGAATAGAAAACTGATATTAATTTCATGAATCATGTTTTAGGATGAAAGATGCATTAATTTCACCCATGACTCTTAGATGAAAGAACCTTGCATGATGTAATGCGTGTGTTATGTTACATGATAATTGAAATCAAGTAATAAACAAAAACAAAGTGAAACAATTTCATCGCTTTGCGGAGCTATCAATAGAAAAAATGTGCTGTGTCAACTAATTAGATCCATGTTCACAAAACCATCTTCTCATGCCTCAGGCAGTCTGAACTGTATAAAAGTTCTCTCCACTCAGGGTTCTTCCAACCTCTTCTCTTTGCTTGTTCTCAGTGAATTGGGTAAGTCTGAATCTGCTCTTTACAGCTATTGGAATTGCTCTTTGCTGTACAATTTAATCTAGGATGGTATCTTCCATTAAGAACTAGTGGGTAAAATTTTAGGTGAAAAGATGAAGCTTACAAAAATGATTAAAAGTATTATGGACAGCTATTCTCTGCATTCAGGGTTGGCATTTAATTTCAAAGAAAACTGGAAGTTTCTTGATATGGCAGAAAATTAAGTTCATTGTTAGGTTACTTCCAACAGCTGAAGAAATTATGTGACTAGTTCAATATGCATTCCTCTTCTCTGTTTATATGGGTAACTGGAAAATATTTGAAAAAGTTTAAATCTTTATGTTTCACAGGGAAATGCTGAGCTTAGAAGCAGACCTTCTCCAGTTTATTCTATTACAGATCACTCAAAGTGCTTTTACATTAATTCAAGATAAATGGGCATGAATACTACAAGAGATCAGGCACTGGCTTAGATACAGTAGGGCACAGAGAGGAATTGAGAGCTGTTGACAATGCTCTGTAAGAAATTTATTTAATTAAGAGAAAGAGGGATCATGGAGGCAACTTAAGGAGCTGACAGGCAAAGCACTGGGTTTTTCATGTTGATGGGGTCAAGTTGTTTGGGGTGAGACTTTTTCAAAAGAGTTCGGGGCCTGCAATGAACACACTGTGTTGTTAAGTTAGTCATAAATATCTCATTGCCCTGATTAAATGTTTGGAAACTGGGGACAATAATCTTTGCAATTCCCTTGTGATGGTCTTATCAAACAAGTTACTGAGCAAATCTTAATACACAATGATTTATAATCCCTGTTCTGACAAGGCTCAGCACAAAGGAGATCAGTGGGAATGGAAAGTCAGAGTCGTGAAATCATGCATAACAGCACACACCATTCTTGGAGTTCCAGTCCTTGCTGATCCACTGACTCACCAAAGCATCTGAGCAAATAATTTGGCTGTTCTGCCTCAATTTTCATTTCTAATAGACATGGGCAAATTCGTGTACTTCAAAGCACTCTTCTCTGAAGAAAGTCAGTGAACTCTATAGCACTTTTATATATGTAAATAATGTCTTGTACTTGGTAAAATCACCTTTTGTATATTGACTTCCACCCCTGCAAGATGTCTTGCTATGACCTGTGCTCCACTGCTGTTGGTGGCATCAACTGCCCCCAGCCCCTTGCTGACAGTGGGAATGAACTGTGTGTCAGTGCCCTGACTCTACAACTGTGATCCAGCTACCTCCAGTCATCATCTCCTTCCCACAGGATTCAGTTGTGGGATCCTCTGGAGCACCTGTCCTTGGAGGCTATGGGAGCTCCCTTGGCTATGGGCGTTATGGGGGTCTGAATGGCTATGGGGGCTCCTCCCTGGGTTGTGGGGGTCTGTATGGCTATGGGGGCTCCCTGGGTTACAGGGGCCTGTATGGCTATGATAGATCCTATGGTTCTGGCTCTTGCAGCCCTTACTCCTACCGGTACAGCAGGTACAGCTGTGGCAGCTGTAGGCCCTGCTAAAATAGAAATATCCCTTGACTAAAGAATGACTGGCAAATGCATGATACATTCTTGATCCTCAACTGAGCTCCTAAGTAAGGGCAGAGCATCAAAGACTTCCACTTAATAGAGTGGAGTCAAAATAGCTCCATAAATTAAACTTCTCATTTCCTTCTTCATTTGTTTCATCTCCCCTTCCTTGCTCCTGCCAGTGCCCAAATGTGGAACTCCACCATTGTCCCACAGGACACTTGCTTCTCCCTGAAACTGCCACTGCCTGGGAGAAGCCTGAAAGAAGACCTCTCTTGAAGCCCAGGGTGACATCCTGCCTGCCTCTGCCTTATGTGTCTTTCTCCAGTGGGTATTTTCCTGCACTGCAATAAAACAAATCTGCATCCAACACCTGCCTCTCTGCCTTTCCTTTCAAAGCCCCACATGGGCTGCAGGGCTCCCTCACCCTGCACGTGTTCCCTGCCAGCCAGGCCAGGGCAGTGTCTCAGCCCCAGCAGAGCCCGGCTGAACTGCCTTTTGGGAGACCCCACAGCCCTGGCCACACACAGTTCTGCTGTTACGAAACCTATCTGCCCAGTCTCTCATTGCTACTGAGCTACAATTATTGTCTCCCCTACACTATTTATTCTAGTTGCCAGACTTCCAGGCATTAGTCCATTTTTTAAACTAGTTAGTTTAGTGCTGGAATTACTTTTAATTTTATATCTTCCAAGATGGTGTACTAGAAATCATCAAGTTGTGTTCAAACACAGTGTAAAAAAAAAATGGCCTGAAGCTCTGTCAAAGCATATTCTGAAAAGGAACAATAGGAGGAAGGTAAACAATGGGAGACAATTTTTAAGATAGGTATCTGATGAGCAAAGATCAAATTGTACCTCTTTTTTTTTTTTTTTTTTAATCACTGCTGTGATAACAATTGCCTCAGGGAAGTTTTGGCTGAGTGTAAGTCAGCTGGGTGAAGTAAAAAGAATATGAACTAATGCATTACAGAGGATTTACCTATTACTTCACTGAGATTCTTTCAAAGAAAAAGTCTGTGCATGAATGTACAATTTCTTTATCTCAACCCTCTGTCAGTGTCATAGACTAACAAGTCTGATTTTAACAGGCAATTTGATGTTCCACTCATGAATCTCACTTTTATTTCAAGAAATTACTATTTAATTTTTACTGATTAACAAATACTTATTGAAAATATTTTCACCAAAAAAAGCCCTTCCCTGAAAGGTTCTCCTCTCTCTGCCTGCTTTATCCTCCCTGTCTCATCACTGCCTGCCCTCATCGCCCTTGGATTTTTGGGAAGGGTCTGGGTGGGTCTTAGAAGGGACTGGAGATTGCAGGGCCCAGCTGAGAGCCCTGCACCATGAGTGACTGGGATGTGTGAAGAGCCCAAGCAGCTGAGGTGGAGAAGAAAGGTTCCTGCCTCTTGGGTACAAGGAAATAGCTTTCTGTCCCTGCTGTTCCTCTCCATCCTCACGTGGCTTGAGGCAAGGACACTGCTGCCATTCCCAGGAGCTCAGCAACCAACCTCCTGGCTTGTGTCACAAGCGCCCTGCATCTCCTTGGCTCAGGTAGCTCTCTTGTGCTAAGCAAAGCCCTCTTTCCTCCCAGCTAGTTTAGCCCAGTCCCAGGCAGTTCCTGGGACAGCTTTACAAAATGAAGATGCCTGGTTTCATCTCCATTTCTCTTCTGCTCAACACCAGGGTCCTTGCTTTCATGCACAGCTTGTAAGAAGTACTTCAGTGTAAATCATACATGATCAGAGCTGAGCACCTGAGCTCCAACTGCCAACTTTTCTACTGATACTCTCAATGAGGCAGTGCCAGGCAGGTACCAGCCAGCACCCAATTAGATGTGTATTACGTCAGACAGCAAGTGCCTAGCCCAATATAACAAGATTGGTGAGAGCTATTAGCATCCAGCTAACATGATTATGTAGCTTCTATTTGAGTTGGATGCCTGTTCAGGGTGAGCTCATGTCTGATTGCAAAATAGTACATAGACATACCCTTTCTGTCAGTGTCTAATGTTATATGGGAATTATAGGAATGGAGGGGTTTTACTACATTTGTTGCTCAAGGATCAGTCTCAGAAAACCTCAAATTATTTGTTTTCATTAATGGCATTGGCACATAACTTGGGAGCACTCTGTTTTATGTGCTGATAACATAAAGCTGAGTGGCATTAAACAGGAGGGATCAGACTTTAAGACAGGTAAAACAAGATGGCTTAACTGATGGGAGTAACAGTAATGGTATGATCTTCAGTAATACAGAGCAAAACCATGCACCTGCTGACTATGGAGAAAAGATCTGGTGTAACACAGGCCATAATCAGAAAGAAGTGACAGAATAGGAAAAATTCACTGAGTAGCCCCACATATGTGATGGTAAGGAATAGGGAGATTGTATGTTCTTGAGTGAATACACTGTAAATAGAGAATACAAGAGAGTAGTGGTAGTATAAGCAGAACCTGTAAAAACAAGGGGAAGAGCACACCCAATTTCCCTTTTACTGCCAACGTGGGACTACTTCTCTAAAAAGACAGGGTGAATCCAAGAAATTTGAATGGCACTAATCTTAAGTCAATTACTCTCACACATACCACAGTAAGGGGTAAAAATCATGTTGTTGGATGGGTCATCTTGATTAAAACTAAGAAACAGATGAACTGTATTTGCTTTTGACCTCTAGCAAGCAACAAATTCCCTGAATATGATACAGCAACAGTTTTGTCGAAGTACAAAGTTTTGGAGAGTGAGAGAGCAGCATCACACCTTCTTCTGAAAGACTGTGAACAGTAGCTAAGATACTACCCTCTAATATATGAATGTTATGGCCCAAATATATATCTATACACATATTTATATATAAGTATGCATGCATTTCTTGAAGAGGCATCTGCAGTCTAACCACGTGAACCCAAATCATTCCAACAACTATGTAAGTGAAAAATTCCTCTCACAAATTAGAGAAGAGAAAATTTTCCCTGAGATCAGCACCACTCATCTGAAGCTGGAGAAGGAAAACTAGGAATCGCAAATTCTCTCCTAGGAATGACAACAGATATGATATGCCCAGGTGAAATATGGAGAAAACAAAATTTGCCATCCCACAGCTTCCAGGGACTGAATGTGGAAAAAGGAGGGAGGGACAAATGACATGGAAGCAGGAAACCTTTATTGTGCCCAGAGGAGCAGGAGAGACTGTCAGAGAGACGGTGGGCAGGACCCAGAGAGGCCGGTCGCCACGTGTTGGGGGAAGCAGAGGGATCTTCTCCAGGGCATCGCCTCTCGCTCCAGATGCCCCCTTGGCGCGGCATGCCAGATCCCGAGGACTTGGCCCATCAGCCTCGCAGGGCCTTTCGGGTCCACCTCCTGCCCCATCCGACAGCTGGGACGAGAGGGGAGGGGAGGGGAGGAGAGCAGAGGGCAGGAGAAGAGGGCAGGGAAGGGCTGAGGGTGGGTGGCACTGCCGGCTGCCCAGGCGTTGGCTGGGGCTGGCGATGCTCAGCTCTCCTCAGTGCCCCGTGCCCGCCAGCTCAGCCCTGCTTGGGTGGTGGTGTTGGCGTTTGGGCTGGGGGCAGCGCCTGGGGCTGAGCTGGGTCTAGCAGGGCCCACAGGTGTCCCACAGCTTCTTGCTGTAGCGGGGCAAGGCACAAGGGCTGCAGGCGGGAGAAGCGTAGGGTCTGCCAAAGGTGCAGAGGCCCCCCGAGCCCAGGGTGGCGCCGGCGCCGTAGAGGCCTCCCAGCCCCAGGTTGCCCCCAAAGGCGGGTGCTCCGGAGGAGCCCACCACGGCTTGCTGGGGGAAGGAGCTGAGGATGGGGCCGGGGAAGGTGACGACGACGGGGGGCGGCTGGATGAAGGCCGTCGAGTCGGGGCACTGCCGGGCGCACAGCTCGTTGCAGCTCTCAGCGATGGGCTGGGGGACGGCGACGCCGGTTTTCGGTGGGCACAGGTCGTAGCAAGACATCTTTGCGCAGGATCGGACGGTGCTCTGCAAGAAGGCAGAGATTGCAAGAGAGCAGCAGAGGCGAGCGCCCGAGGCGGAGGGGCCGGGGCCGGAGCAGGGGGCCGGGAGGAGAAACGCTCACAGACTTACCCTGTTCCCAGAGGCAAAGGTGGCCAGAGCAGTGCTTGGGGGAGCCTGGCAGAGGCAGAGCTTTTATAGCAGCCCCGCCATTGCTCAGCACCACCTGGGCCAGTCTGCAGAGGCGGCACTCCCTCCTGCCAATGATGATGGGGCTGTCCAGCTCCTGCCCCTCCCTGAGTCAGCATCCCCTCGCCAGGCCAGCACCTGCCACTTCCGAGGCTTTCCTCCCCTTTCTGGTTCGAGGGCTAAATGATAGCAGGCATCTCCCTGCTGGGGTCTGCGCACAGCAGGAGAGGGCTGTGCTTCTGCAGCTCCCCGCTGCCTGCCTCGTGCTCTGCCCGGGGAAGACATGTCTGCCCCGTGCCCGCAGCCAGGCTCTGCTGGGAGGAGAGACACCGCGAGCGCCGGCGGGGCCGAGCCAGCCGGGGGCTGCTGCGGTCATGCCACCAGGCAGAGTTCCCATCTCCCCAGCACCCCAAGGGCAGCCCCGGCCCAGCACCGTCCCCCAGCAATGGGGCTCCCGGGACACTTGCGAGGGGCTGGGGGAGGGCTGGCACGAGCCTGTGCCGTGCGGGCCCAGGTGGGGTCTGTGCTCCTTGCACCATGCACCTCAGGGAAGAGCACGAGGGGGTTTTCTCCCCCAGAATTGCAGAGGTCGATGGCTAACGCCTTCAGGTGGATGGAGACCGGCTCCTTTGGGCTGCTGAGTGATGCATCGTGCTGAGCAGGCAGTGCCCGAGAGGAGTGCCTTTGATTTGGCATTTCGTAACCTCGCGCCTCTGCGGATAATAGCCACACGGCGCACGTCACGCGGTCACTGGCATGCGGGAGGCCTTTGCAAGGCCGCCTTCCTGGCCAGCACCAGGACCCTGGTCTTCCCTGTGGCTCTGCAAAGAAAGCAAGGGGCCGCCCCGAGCCCGAGCCCTTGGGCAAGTGCTATGGCACGCAGGGCGCTCGCAGTCAGCCTTTGTCACGCTGCATGCCCTCTTACACACCGAGATAATGAAAAGACAGCTGGGCTCATTCGGCCCGTGAGGTGGCAGCTGGCAAGCATCCAAGCGGGGTAATTGCAGGGGCTGATAGAGCAGGTTGGGGCTGGAGAGGAAACAGCATCAGCAAAACAGCCCCATGCCACGCAGGGAGGAGGCAGGGGCTCGGCCGCTGCGGGCCACGTGCCCCCAGCGCGGCCAGCTCCTCCCCGCACTCGCCAGCCCGGCATAAAAGCGCTGCCCTCGGCAAGCGCTGGCATCCGCCGCTCCTGCCTCGCTCTGCTCAGGAACAGGGTAGGTGGGTGCCTGCAGCTCTCGGCCTCCTCTGGCAGGGGCTGGCGTGGGGACTCCGTGGCCAGGAGAGCACTGCTGGCCATGGGCGTGCTGGCAGCAGGCTTGGAGGGCCAGGGCGGGCTGAGTGGCGGAGGGAGGAGGAAGGAGCCCCGTGGCCCAGACGCGCAGAGCCAGGCCTCGCACAGGCTCTCGGGGAGGGCTTGCGTGCCCTCTGTGTGCAGAGAGGGCAAGGCAAGGGGTGCGGAGAGCAGGGCGCTGAGGGGGGCTGGCTGGGCAAAGAGCAAGCGGCAGGCAGTGCGGGCAAGGTGGCGGCTCCGGCCCCTCCAGCTCCAGGGCAGCCCTGGGAACAGGGCACTGCTCGGCCACGGGATCTCCTCCTCGCTCATGACACCTGTCCTTGGCTCCCGCGTGTTTCAGGCTCAGCTCTCTCGCACAAAGATGTCTTGCTACGACCTGTGCCCACCGAAAACCGGCGTCGCCGTCCCCCAGCCCATCGCTGAGAGCTGCAACGAGCTGTGCGCCCGGCAGTGCCCCGACTCGACGGCCTTCATCCAGCCGCCCCCCGTCGTCGTCACCTTCCCCGGCCCCATCCTCAGCTCCTTCCCCCAGCAAGCCGTGGTGGGCTCCTCCGGAGCACCCGCCTTTGGGGGCAACCTGGGGCTGGGAGGCCTCTACGGCGCCGGCGCCACCCTGGGCTCGGGGGGCCTCTGCACCTTTGGCAGACCCTACGCTTCTCCCGCCTGCAGCCCTTGTGCCTTGCCCCGCTACAGCAAGAAGCTGTGGGACACCTGTGGGCCCTGCTAGACCCAGCCCCAGAGCCCCCAGAGCCCCTGGGCCTCCTCAGCCTCACACCTCCTCTCCTTTCTCCCCTCCGTCCCCTCTCTCCATCTTGCCTCTCCTCCTTGCTCCTGCCCATGCCCAGGTGCATGGTGCAACTCCACCATCGTCCCACAGGGCACTTGCTTGTCTCCACAACAGCCACCGCCTGGGAGAAGCCTGAAGGAACACCTCTCTTGAAGCCCGGGGTGACAACCTGCCTGCCTCTGCCTTGTGTGTCTTTCTGCAGTGGGTGCTTTCCTGCACTGCAATAAAGCAAGCCTGCATCCAACACCTGCCTCTCTGCCTTTCCTTTCAAGGCCTAGCGTGGGCTGCAGGGCTCCCTCGCCCTGCGCGTGTCCCCCTCCAGCCGGGCCAGGGCAGGCTCAGCCCCAGCAGAGCCCGGCTGAGCTGCCTTTTGGGAGACACCCCCCCCCCCCGCCACGGTCCCGCGGCTGAGCTCCAAGGGCCCTGCCTGAACGCAGGTGGCTCCCCTGCCTGCACGACATGCAGCCCTGGGGTGTTTGCAGGCCTCCAGCCTCCCTGCGCGTGAGCACGGCTGCCCCAGGGGATGGGAGCCAGCCAGGAGCAATTCCTGCCGCAGCTCCAGACCTTTGTGCCTCCTTGGCTCAGCTTGAGGCCCTGGGAGAAAAAGGAAACGGGAGGCTTCCCATTCCCTTCCTCTTCCCTAACAACGTCCAGTGCCCTTTCCTCTTCTTTGTACCCTTTTGCTACTTTTTTTCCGCTTCTCCCCCTTCTTCTTCTCCTTCCCCTTCTCCCTCCCTTTCCTCTTTCCCTACCGCTTCTCCCTCCCCTTCCCTTGCCTCTTCTCCTCCTCCTTTCCCTTCCTCTTCCCTTCTTTTTCTACTCCCCCTTCCCCTTCCTCATCCCATTTCCCTTCCCCTTCCACTCCCCTCTCCCCTTCCCTCTCCTCCTTCACCTTCCCTTTCCCCTTCCACTTCCCCATCCCCAGCACAGACCAACACACGCCGTGCTCCTCGGTTCTCTGCCGCAGACGCCAAATCACAGAAAACACAGCCTGACTGTTGTGGCAGGAGCCTTTGCAGGGCATCTTGTCATGCTGCCCCCTCAAGCAGGGTCACCCCGAGCCGGCTGCCCAGCGCCGTGGCCACACGGCTTTTGCACGTCTCCAAGGACGCAGGCTCCACAACCTCCCGGGCCAACTTGTGCCAGGGCTCGTTCACCCTCACAGTGGAAAAAGGGCTTTGGGATGTTGAGGCGGAGCCTCCCGTCTTTCAGCTGGTGCCCATTGTCTCTTGTCCTGGCACTGGACACCTCTGAAAAGAGCCTGGCTCCATCTTCTTGATGCCTTCCCTTCAGCCATGGGTGCACACTGACGAGACACTCCCCCCACCCCACCCCGAGCCTCCTCAGCGCCAAGAGGAACAGTCCCATCTCTCTGAGGCTCTCCCCAGAGGACACGTGCTCCCTGTCCCTTCGGCAGCTGTGTGCGGCACTTTGCTGGACTCTCTCCAGTAGCCCCACATCTCTCCCGTGCTGGGGAGCCCAGCACTGGACACAGCAGCCCAGGGGTGGCCTCGCCAGCGCCGAGTGGAGGCCAAGGATCCCCTCCCTCCACCTCCTCCGCATGCAGCCCAGGACACCGCCGGCTGCCTTTGCCCCAACGCACGTTGCCGGCTCATGCTCAGCTTGGCGTCCACCAGCACCCCCAGGGCCTTTCCTGACAAGCTGCTCTCCAGCAATCGACGGCCATTTCCCGGGCACGGGGTTTAACGCTGGCTCTCCTCCAGCCTCCTCTGTGCAGACGCCCGGAGATGCTGCCCTGCTTCTGCGGAGCAGCGGGACCTGGCGGAGCTGCTGCCGCTCCCGGGCTGAGAAGACCGGGCAAGGGAGCACTGCCAGCGCCTGTCCTGCCTTCTGCCCTTTCCCCAGCTCCTGCAAGGCCCACCAAAGGGCTCTCTCTCCCCTGCCTGCTGCCTGCATCCTCCCTCTCCCACCACCACCCACCCTCCCCTTGCCCAGGCATCCGAGGACCACTATTTGCCCTCCCACAGCTGCCGGGAACCCACCCACGGGGTCCTCCCAACATGGCACATGGAGGGAGGGAGACATGACTTGAATGCAGGAAACCTTTATTGTGCCCAGAGGAGCAGGAGAGACTGTCAGAGAGACGGTGGGCAGGACCCAGAGAGGCCGGTCGCCACGTGTTGGGGGAAGCAGAGGGATCTTCTCCAGGGCATCGCCTCTCGCTCCAGATGCCCCCTTGGCGCGGCATGCCAGATCCCGAGGACTTGGCCCATCAGCCTCGCAGGGCCTTTCGGGTCCACCTCCTGCCCCATCCGACAGCTGGGACGAGAGGGGAGGGGAGGGGAGGAGAGCAGAGGGCAGGAGAAGAGGGCAGGGAAGGGCTGAGGGTGGGTGGCACTGCCGGCTGCCCAGGCGTTGGCTGGGGCTGGCGATGCTCAGCTCTCCTCAGTGCCCCGTGCCCGCCAGCTCAGCCCTGCTTGGGTGGTGGTGTTGGCGTTTGGGCTGGGGGCAGCGCCTGGGGCTGAGCTGGGTCTAGCAGGGCCCACAGGTGTCCCACAGCTTCTTGCTGTAGCGGGGCAAGGCACAAGGGCTGCAGGCGGGAGAAGCGTAGGGTCTGCCAAAGGTGCAGAGGCCCCCCGAGCCCAGGGTGGCGCCGGCGCCGTAGAGGCCTCCCAGCCCCAGGTTGCCCCCAAAGGCGGGTGCTCCGGAGGAGCCCACCACGGCTTGCTGGGGGAAGGAGCTGAGGATGGGGCCGGGGAAGGTGACGACGACGGGGGGCGGCTGGATGAAGGCCGTCGAGTCGGGGCACTGCCGGGCGCACAGCTCGTTGCAGCTCTCAGCGATGGGCTGGGGGACGGCGACGCCGGTTTTCGGTGGGCACAGGTCGTAGCAAGACATCTTTGCGCAGGATCGGACGGTGCTCTGCAAGAAGGCAGAGATTGCAAGAGAGCAGCAGAGGCGAGCGCCCGAGGCGGAGGGGCCGGGGCCGGAGCAGGGGGCCGGGAGGAGAAACGCTCACAGACTTACCCTGTTCCCAGAGGCAAAGGTGGCCAGAGCAGTGCTTGGGGGAGCCTGGCAGAGGCAGAGCTTTTATAGCAGCCCCGCCATTGCTCAGCACCACCTGGGCCAGTCTGCAGAGGCGGCACTCCCTCCTGCCAATGATGATGGGGCTGTCCAGCTCCTGCCCCTCCCTGAGTCAGCATCCCCTCGCCAGGCCAGCACCTGCCACTTCCGAGGCTTTCCTCCCCTTTCTGGTTCGAGGGCTAAATGATAGCAGGCATCTCCCTGCTGGGGTCTGCGCACAGCAGGAGAGGGCTGTGCTTCTGCAGCTCCCCGCTGCCTGCCTCGTGCTCTGCCCGGGGAAGACATGTCTGCCCCGTGCCCGCAGCCAGGCTCTGCTGGGAGGAGAGACACCGCGAGCGCCGGCGGGGCCGAGCCAGCCGGGGGCTGCTGCGGTCATGCCACCAGGCAGAGTTCCCATCTCCCCAGCACCCCAAGGGCAGCCCCGGCCCAGCACCGTCCCCCAGCAATGGGGCTCCCGGGACACTTGCGAGGGGCTGGGGGAGGGCTGGCACGAGCCTGTGCCGTGCGGGCCCAGGTGGGGTCTGTGCTCCTTGCACCATGCACCTCAGGGAAGAGCACGAGGGGGTTTTCTCCCCCAGAATTGCAGAGGTCGATGGCTAACGCCTTCAGGTGGATGGAGACCGGCTCCTTTGGGCTGCTGAGTGATGCATCGTGCTGAGCAGGCAGTGCCCGAGAGGAGTGCCTTTGATTTGGCATTTCGTAACCTCGCGCCTCTGCGGATAATAGCCACACGGCGCACGTCACGCGGTCACTGGCATGCGGGAGGCCTTTGCAAGGCCGCCTTCCTGGCCAGCACCAGGACCCTGGTCTTCCCTGTGGCTCTGCAAAGAAAGCAAGGGGCCGCCCCGAGCCCGAGCCCTTGGGCAAGTGCTATGGCACGCAGGGCGCTCGCAGTCAGCCTTTGTCACGCTGCATGCCCTCTTACACACCGAGATAATGAAAAGACAGCTGGGCTCATTCGGCCCGTGAGGTGGCAGCTGGCAAGCATCCAAGCGGGGTAATTGCAGGGGCTGATAGAGCAGGTTGGGGCTGGAGAGGAAACAGCATCAGCAAAACAGCCCCATGCCACGCAGGGAGGAGGCAGGGGCTCGGCCGCTGCGGGCCACGTGCCCCCAGCGCGGCCAGCTCCTCCCCGCACTCGCCAGCCCGGCATAAAAGCGCTGCCCTCGGCAAGCGCTGGCATCCGCCGCTCCTGCCTCGCTCTGCTCAGGAACAGGGTAGGTGGGTGCCTGCAGCTCTCGGCCTCCTCTGGCAGGGGCTGGCGTGGGGACTCCGTGGCCAGGAGAGCACTGCTGGCCATGGGCGTGCTGGCAGCAGGCTTGGAGGGCCAGGGCGGGCTGAGTGGCGGAGGGAGGAGGAAGGAGCCCCGTGGCCCAGACGCGCAGAGCCAGGCCTCGCACAGGCTCTCGGGGAGGGCTTGCGTGCCCTCTGTGTGCAGAGAGGGCAAGGCAAGGGGTGCGGAGAGCAGGGCGCTGAGGGGGGCTGGCTGGGCAAAGAGCAAGCGGCAGGCAGTGCGGGCAAGGTGGCGGCTCCGGCCCCTCCAGCTCCAGGGCAGCCCTGGGAACAGGGCACTGCTCGGCCACGGGATCTCCTCCTCGCTCATGACACCTGTCCTTGGCTCCCGCGTGTTTCAGGCTCAGCTCTCTCGCACAAAGATGTCTTGCTACGACCTGTGCCCACCGAAAACCGGCGTCGCCGTCCCCCAGCCCATCGCTGAGAGCTGCAACGAGCTGTGCGCCCGGCAGTGCCCCGACTCGACGGCCTTCATCCAGCCGCCCCCCGTCGTCGTCACCTTCCCCGGCCCCATCCTCAGCTCCTTCCCCCAGCAAGCCGTGGTGGGCTCCTCCGGAGCACCCGCCTTTGGGGGCAACCTGGGGCTGGGAGGCCTCTACGGCGCCGGCGCCACCCTGGGCTCGGGGGGCCTCTGCACCTTTGGCAGACCCTACGCTTCTCCCGCCTGCAGCCCTTGTGCCTTGCCCCGCTACAGCAAGAAGCTGTGGGACACCTGTGGGCCCTGCTAGACCCAGCCCCAGAGCCCCCAGAGCCCCTGGGCCTCCTCAGCCTCACACCTCCTCTCCTTTCTCCCCTCCGTCCCCTCTCTCCATCTTGCCTCTCCTCCTTGCTCCTGCCCATGCCCAGGTGCATGGTGCAACTCCACCATCGTCCCACAGGGCACTTGCTTGTCTCCACAACAGCCACCGCCTGGGAGAAGCCTGAAGGAACACCTCTCTTGAAGCCCGGGGTGACAACCTGCCTGCCTCTGCCTTGTGTGTCTTTCTGCAGTGGGTGCTTTCCTGCACTGCAATAAAGCAAGCCTGCATCCAACACCTGCCTCTCTGCCTTTCCTTTCAAGGCCTAGCGTGGGCTGCAGGGCTCCCTCGCCCTGCGCGTGTCCCCCTCCAGCCGGGCCAGGGCAGGCTCAGCCCCAGCAGAGCCCGGCTGAGCTGCCTTTTGGGAGACACCCCCCCCCCCCGCCACGGTCCCGCGGCTGAGCTCCAAGGGCCCTGCCTGAACGCAGGTGGCTCCCCTGCCTGCACGACATGCAGCCCTGGGGTGTTTGCAGGCCTCCAGCCTCCCTGCGCGTGAGCACGGCTGCCCCAGGGGATGGGAGCCAGCCAGGAGCAATTCCTGCCGCAGCTCCAGACCTTTGTGCCTCCTTGGCTCAGCTTGAGGCCCTGGGAGAAAAAGGAAACGGGAGGCTTCCCATTCCCTTCCTCTTCCCTAACAACGTCCAGTGCCCTTTCCTCTTCTTTGTACCCTTTTGCTACTTTTTTTCCGCTTCTCCCCCTTCTTCTTCTCCTTCCCCTTCTCCCTCCCTTTCCTCTTTCCCTACCGCTTCTCCCTCCCCTTCCCTTGCCTCTTCTCCTCCTCCTTTCCCTTCCTCTTCCCTTCTTTTTCTACTCCCCCTTCCCCTTCCTCATCCCATTTCCCTTCCCCTTCCACTCCCCTCTCCCCTTCCCTCTCCTCCTTCACCTTCCCTTTCCCCTTCCACTTCCCCATCCCCAGCACAGACCAACACACGCCGTGCTCCTCGGTTCTCTGCCGCAGACGCCAAATCACAGAAAACACAGCCTGACTGTTGTGGCAGGAGCCTTTGCAGGGCATCTTGTCATGCTGCCCCCTCAAGCAGGGTCACCCCGAGCCGGCTGCCCAGCGCCGTGGCCACACGGCTTTTGCACGTCTCCAAGGACGCAGGCTCCACAACCTCCCGGGCCAACTTGTGCCAGGGCTCGTTCACCCTCACAGTGGAAAAAGGGCTTTGGGATGTTGAGGCGGAGCCTCCCGTCTTTCAGCTGGTGCCCATTGTCTCTTGTCCTGGCACTGGACACCTCTGAAAAGAGCCTGGCTCCATCTTCTTGATGCCTTCCCTTCAGCCATGGGTGCACACTGACGAGACACTCCCCCCACCCCACCCCGAGCCTCCTCAGCGCCAAGAGGAACAGTCCCATCTCTCTGAGGCTCTCCCCAGAGGACACGTGCTCCCTGTCCCTTCGGCAGCTGTGTGCGGCACTTTGCTGGACTCTCTCCAGTAGCCCCACATCTCTCCCGTGCTGGGGAGCCCAGCACTGGACACAGCAGCCCAGGGGTGGCCTCGCCAGCGCCGAGTGGAGGCCAAGGATCCCCTCCCTCCACCTCCTCCGCATGCAGCCCAGGACACCGCCGGCTGCCTTTGCCCCAACGCACGTTGCCGGCTCATGCTCAGCTTGGCGTCCACCAGCACCCCCAGGGCCTTTCCTGACAAGCTGCTCTCCAGCAATCGACGGCCATTTCCCGGGCACGGGGTTTAACGCTGGCTCTCCTCCAGCCTCCTCTGTGCAGACGCCCGGAGATGCTGCCCTGCTTCTGCGGAGCAGCGGGACCTGGCGGAGCTGCTGCCGCTCCCGGGCTGAGAAGACCGGGCAAGGGAGCACTGCCAGCGCCTGTCCTGCCTTCTGCCCTTTCCCCAGCTCCTGCAAGGCCCACCAAAGGGCTCTCTCTCCCCTGCCTGCTGCCTGCATCCTCCCTCTCCCACCACCACCCACCCTCCCCTTGCCCAGGCATCCGAGGACCACTATTTGCCCTCCCACAGCTGCCGGGAACCCACCCACGGGGTCCTCCCAACATGGCACATGGAGGGAGGGAGACATGACTTGAATGCAGGAAACCTTTATTGTGCCCAGAGGAGCAGGAGAGACTGTCAGAGAGACGGTGGGCAGGACCCAGAGAGGCCGGTCGCCACGTGTTGGGGGAAGCAGAGGGATCTTCTCCAGGGCATCGCCTCTCGCTCCAGATGCCCCCTTGGCGCGGCATGCCAGATCCCGAGGACTTGGCCCATCAGCCTCGCAGGGCCTTTCGGGTCCACCTCCTGCCCCATCCGACAGCTGGGACGAGAGGGGAGGGGAGGGGAGGAGAGCAGAGGGCAGGAGAAGAGGGCAGGGAAGGGCTGAGGGTGGGTGGCACTGCCGGCTGCCCAGGCGTTGGCTGGGGCTGGCGATGCTCAGCTCTCCTCAGTGCCCCGTGCCCGCCAGCTCAGCCCTGCTTGGGTGGTGGTGTTGGCGTTTGGGCTGGGGGCAGCGCCTGGGGCTGAGCTGGGTCTAGCAGGGCCCACAGGTGTCCCACAGCTTCTTGCTGTAGCGGGGCAAGGCACAAGGGCTGCAGGCGGGAGAAGCGTAGGGTCTGCCAAAGGTGCAGAGGCCCCCCGAGCCCAGGGTGGCGCCGGCGCCGTAGAGGCCTCCCAGCCCCAGGTTGCCCCCAAAGGCGGGTGCTCCGGAGGAGCCCACCACGGCTTGCTGGGGGAAGGAGCTGAGGATGGGGCCGGGGAAGGTGACGACGACGGGGGGCGGCTGGATGAAGGCCGTCGAGTCGGGGCACTGCCGGGCGCACAGCTCGTTGCAGCTCTCAGCGATGGGCTGGGGGACGGCGACGCCGGTTTTCGGTGGGCACAGGTCGTAGCAAGACATCTTTGCGCAGGATCGGACGGTGCTCTGCAAGAAGGCAGAGATTGCAAGAGAGCAGCAGAGGCGAGCAGCAGAGGCGAGCGCCCGAGGCGGAGGGGCCGGGGCCGGAGCAGGGGGCCGGGAGGAGAAACGCTCACAGACTTACCCTGTTCCCAGAGGCAAAGGTGGCCAGAGCAGTGCTTGGGGGAGCCTGGCAGAGGCAGAGCTTTTATAGCAGCCCCGCCATTGCTCAGCACCACCTGGGCCAGTCTGCAGAGGCGGCACTCCCTCCTGCCAATGATGATGGGGCTGTCCAGCTCCTGCCCCTCCCTGAGTCAGCATCCCCTCGCCAGGCCAGCACCTGCCACTTCCGAGGCTTTCCTCCCCTTTCTGGTTCGAGGGCTAAATGATAGCAGGCATCTCCCTGCTGGGGTCTGCGCACAGCAGGAGAGGGCTGTGCTTCTGCAGCTCCCCGCTGCCTGCCTCGTGCTCTGCCCGGGGAAGACATGTCTGCCCCGTGCCCGCAGCCAGGCTCTGCTGGGAGGAGAGACACCGCGAGCGCCGGCGGGGCCGAGCCAGCCGGGGGCTGCTGCGGTCATGCCACCAGGCAGAGTTCCCATCTCCCCAGCACCCCAAGGGCAGCCCCGGCCCAGCACCGTCCCCCAGCAATGGGGCTCCCGGGACACTTGCGAGGGGCTGGGGGAGGGCTGGCACGAGCCTGTGCCGTGCGGGCCCAGGTGGGGTCTGTGCTCCTTGCACCATGCACCTCAGGGAAGAGCACGAGGGGGTTTTCTCCCCCAGAATTGCAGAGGTCGATGGCTAACGCCTTCAGGTGGATGGAGACCGGCTCCTTTGGGCTGCTGAGTGATGCATCGTGCTGAGCAGGCAGTGCCCGAGAGGAGTGCCTTTGATTTGGCATTTCGTAACCTCGCGCCTCTGCGGATAATAGCCACACGGCGCACGTCACGCGGTCACTGGCATGCGGGAGGCCTTTGCAAGGCCGCCTTCCTGGCCAGCACCAGGACCCTGGTCTTCCCTGTGGCTCTGCAAAGAAAGCAAGGGGCCGCCCCGAGCCCGAGCCCTTGGGCAAGTGCTATGGCACGCAGGGCGCTCGCAGTCAGCCTTTGTCACGCTGCATGCCCTCTTACACACCGAGATAATGAAAAGACAGCTGGGCTCATTCGGCCCGTGAGGTGGCAGCTGGCAAGCATCCAAGCGGGGTAATTGCAGGGGCTGATAGAGCAGGTTGGGGCTGGAGAGGAAACAGCATCAGCAAAACAGCCCCATGCCACGCAGGGAGGAGGCAGGGGCTCGGCCGCTGCGGGCCACGTGCCCCCAGCGCGGCCAGCTCCTCCCCGCACTCGCCAGCCCGGCATAAAAGCGCTGCCCTCGGCAAGCGCTGGCATCCGCCGCTCCTGCCTCGCTCTGCTCGGGAACAGGGTAGGTGGGTGCCTGCAGCTCTCGGCCTCCTCTGGCAGGGGCTGGCGTGGGGACTCCGTGGCCAGGAGAGCACTGCTGGCCATGGGCGTGCTGGCAGCAGGCTTGGAGGGCCAGGGCGGGCTGAGTGGCGGAGGGAGGAGGAAGGAGCCCCGTGGCCCAGACGCGCAGAGCCAGGCCTCGCACAGGCTCTCGGGGAGGGCTTGCGTGCCCTCTGTGTGCAGAGAGGGCAAGGCAAGGGGTGCGGAGAGCAGGGCGCTGAGGGGGGCTGGCTGGGCAAAGAGCAAGCGGCAGGCAGTGCGGGCAAGGTGGCGGCTCCGGCCCCTCCAGCTCCAGGGCAGCCCTGGGAACAGGGCACTGCTCGGCCACGGGATCTCCTCCTCGCTCATGACACCTGTCCTTGGCTCCCGCGTGTTTCAGGCTCAGCTCTCTCGCACAAAGATGTCTTGCTACGACCTGTGCCCACCGAAAACCGGCGTCGCCGTCCCCCAGCCCATCGCTGAGAGCTGCAACGAGCTGTGCGCCCGGCAGTGCCCCGACTCGACGGCCTTCATCCAGCCGCCCCCCGTCGTCGTCACCTTCCCCGGCCCCATCCTCAGCTCCTTCCCCCAGCAAGCCGTGGTGGGCTCCTCCGGAGCACCCGCCTTTGGGGGCAACCTGGGGCTGGGAGGCCTCTACGGCGCCGGCGCCACCCTGGGCTCGGGGGGCCTCTGCACCTTTGGCAGACCCTACGCTTCTCCCGCCTGCAGCCCTTGTGCCTTGCCCCGCTACAGCAAGAAGCTGTGGGACACCTGTGGGCCCTGCTAGACCCAGCCCCAGAGCCCCCAGAGCCCCTGGGCCTCCTCAGCCTCACACCTCCTCTCCTTTCTCCCCTCCGTCCCCTCTCTCCATCTTGCCTCTCCTCCTTGCTCCTGCCCATGCCCAGGTGCATGGTGCAACTCCACCATCGTCCCACAGGGCACTTGCTTGTCTCCACAACAGCCACCGCCTGGGAGAAGCCTGAAGGAACACCTCTCTTGAAGCCCGGGGTGACAACCTGCCTGCCTCTGCCTTGTGTGTCTTTCTGCAGTGGGTGCTTTCCTGCACTGCAATAAAGCAAGCCTGCATCCAACACCTGCCTCTCTGCCTTTCCTTTCAAGGCCTAGCGTGGGCTGCAGGGCTCCCTCGCCCTGCGCGTGTCCCCCTCCAGCCGGGCCAGGGCAGGCTCAGCCCCAGCAGAGCCCGGCTGAGCTGCCTTTTGGGAGACACCCCCCCCCCCCGCCACGGTCCCGCGGCTGAGCTCCAAGGGCCCTGCCTGAACGCAGGTGGCTCCCCTGCCTGCACGACATGCAGCCCTGGGGTGTTTGCAGGCCTCCAGCCTCCCTGCGCGTGAGCACGGCTGCCCCAGGGGATGGGAGCCAGCCAGGAGCAATTCCTGCCGCAGCTCCAGACCTTTGTGCCTCCTTGGCTCAGCTTGAGGCCCTGGGAGAAAAAGGAAACGGGAGGCTTCCCATTCCCTTCCTCTTCCCTAACAACGTCCAGTGCCCTTTCCTCTTCTTTGTACCCTTTTGCTACTTTTTTTCCGCTTCTCCCCCTTCTTCTTCTCCTTCCCCTTCTCCCTCCCTTTCCTCTTTCCCTACCGCTTCTCCCTCCCCTTCCCTTGCCTCTTCTCCTCCTCCTTTCCCTTCCTCTTCCCTTCTTTTTCTACTCCCCCTTCCCCTTCCTCATCCCATTTCCCTTCCCCTTCCACTCCCCTCTCCCCTTCCCTCTCCTCCTTCACCTTCCCTTTCCCCTTCCACTTCCCCATCCCCAGCACAGACCAACACACGCCGTGCTCCTCGGTTCTCTGCCGCAGACGCCAAATCACAGAAAACACAGCCTGACTGTTGTGGCAGGAGCCTTTGCAGGGCATCTTGTCATGCTGCCCCCTCAAGCAGGGTCACCCCGAGCCGGCTGCCCAGCGCCGTGGCCACACGGCTTTTGCACGTCTCCAAGGACGCAGGCTCCACAACCTCCCGGGCCAACTTGTGCCAGGGCTCGTTCACCCTCACAGTGGAAAAAGGGCTTTGGGATGTTGAGGCGGAGCCTCCCGTCTTTCAGCTGGTGCCCATTGTCTCTTGTCCTGGCACTGGACACCTCTGAAAAGAGCCTGGCTCCATCTTCTTGATGCCTTCCCTTCAGCCATGGGTGCACACTGACGAGACACTCCCCCCACCCCACCCCGAGCCTCCTCAGCGCCAAGAGGAACAGTCCCATCTCTCTGAGGCTCTCCCCAGAGGACACGTGCTCCCTGTCCCTTCGGCAGCTGTGTGCGGCACTTTGCTGGACTCTCTCCAGTAGCCCCACATCTCTCCCGTGCTGGGGAGCCCAGCACTGGACACAGCAGCCCAGGGGTGGCCTCGCCAGCGCCGAGTGGAGGCCAAGGATCCCCTCCCTCCACCTCCTCCGCATGCAGCCCAGGACACCGCCGGCTGCCTTTGCCCCAACGCACGTTGCCGGCTCATGCTCAGCTTGGCGTCCACCAGCACCCCCAGGGCCTTTCCTGACAAGCTGCTCTCCAGCAATCGACGGCCATTTCCCGGGCACGGGGTTTAACGCTGGCTCTCCTCCAGCCTCCTCTGTGCAGACGCCCGGAGATGCTGCCCTGCTTCTGCGGAGCAGCGGGACCTGGCGGAGCTGCTGCCGCTCCCGGGCTGAGAAGACCGGGCAAGGGAGCACTGCCAGCGCCTGTCCTGCCTTCTGCCCTTTCCCCAGCTCCTGCAAGGCCCACCAAAGGGCTCTCTCTCCCCTGCCTGCTGCCTGCATCCTCCCTCTCCCACCACCACCCACCCTCCCCTTGCCCAGGCATCCGAGGACCACTATTTGCCCTCCCACAGCTGCCGGGAACCCACCCACGGGGTCCTCCCAACATGGCACATGGAGGGAGGGAGACATGACTTGAATGCAGGAAACCTTTATTGTGCCCAGAGGAGCAGGAGAGACTGTCAGAGAGACGGTGGGCAGGACCCAGAGAGGCCGGTCGCCACGTGTTGGGGGAAGCAGAGGGATCTTCTCCAGGGCATCGCCTCTCGCTCCAGATGCCCCCTTGGCGCGGCATGCCAGATCCCGAGGACTTGGCCCATCAGCCTCGCAGGGCCTTTCGGGTCCACCTCCTGCCCCATCCGACAGCTGGGACGAGAGGGGAGGGGAGGGGAGGAGAGCAGAGGGCAGGAGAAGAGGGCAGGGAAGGGCTGAGGGTGGGTGGCACTGCCGGCTGCCCAGGCGTTGGCTGGGGCTGGCGATGCTCAGCTCTCCTCAGTGCCCCGTGCCCGCCAGCTCAGCCCTGCTTGGGTGGTGGTGTTGGCGTTTGGGCTGGGGGCAGCGCCTGGGGCTGAGCTGGGTCTAGCAGGGCCCACAGGTGTCCCACAGCTTCTTGCTGTAGCGGGGCAAGGCACAAGGGCTGCAGGCGGGAGAAGCGTAGGGTCTGCCAAAGGTGCAGAGGCCCCCCGAGCCCAGGGTGGCGCCGGCGCCGTAGAGGCCTCCCAGCCCCAGGTTGCCCCCAAAGGCGGGTGCTCCGGAGGAGCCCACCACGGCTTGCTGGGGGAAGGAGCTGAGGATGGGGCCGGGGAAGGTGACGACGACGGGGGGCGGCTGGATGAAGGCCGTCGAGTCGGGGCACTGCCGGGCGCACAGCTCGTTGCAGCTCTCAGCGATGGGCTGGGGGACGGCGACGCCGGTTTTCGGTGGGCACAGGTCGTAGCAAGACATCTTTGCGCAGGATCGGACGGTGCTCTGCAAGAAGGCAGAGATTGCAAGAGAGCAGCAGAGGCGAGCGCCCGAGGCGGAGGGGCCGGGGCCGGAGCAGGGGGCCGGGAGGAGAAACGCTCACAGACTTACCCTGTTCCCAGAGGCAAAGGTGGCCAGAGCAGTGCTTGGGGGAGCCTGGCAGAGGCAGAGCTTTTATAGCAGCCCCGCCATTGCTCAGCACCACCTGGGCCAGTCTGCAGAGGCGGCACTCCCTCCTGCCAATGATGATGGGGCTGTCCAGCTCCTGCCCCTCCCTGAGTCAGCATCCCCTCGCCAGGCCAGCACCTGCCACTTCCGAGGCTTTCCTCCCCTTTCTGGTTCGAGGGCTAAATGATAGCGGGCATCTCCCTGCTGGGGTCTGCGCACAGCAGGAGAGGGCTGTGCTTCTGCAGCTCCCCGCTGCCTGCCTCGTGCTCTGCCCGGGGAAGACATGTCTGCCCCGCGCCCGCAGCCAGGCTCTGCTGGGAGGAGAGACACCGCGAGCGCCGGCGGGGCCGAGCCAGCCGGGGGCTGCTGCGGTCATGCCACCAGGCAGAGTTCCCATCTCCCCAGCACCCCAAGGGCAGCCCCGGCCCAGCACCGTCCCCCAGCAATGGGGCTCCCGGGACACTTGCGAGGGGCTGGGGGAGGGCTGGCACGAGCCTGTGCCGTGCGGGCCCAGGTGGGGTCTGTGCTCCTTGCACCATGCACCTCAGGGAAGAGCACGAGGGGGTTTTCTCCCCCAGAATTGCAGAGGTCGATGGCTAACGCCTTCAGGTGGATGGAGACCGGCTCCTTTGGGCTGCTGAGTGATGCATCGTGCTGAGCAGGCAGTGCCCGAGAGGAGTGCCTTTGATTTGGCATTTCGTAACCTCGCGCCTCTGCGGATAATAGCCACACGGCGCACGTCACGCGGTCACTGGCATGCGGGAGGCCTTTGCAAGGCCGCCTTCCTGGCCAGCACCAGGACCCTGGTCTTCCCTGTGGCTCTGCAAAGAAAGCAAGGGGCCGCCCCGAGCCCGAGCCCTTGGGCAAGTGCTATGGCACGCAGGGCGCTCGCAGTCAGCCTTTGTCACGCTGCATGCCCTCTTACACACCGAGATAATGAAAAGACAGCTGGGCTCATTCGGCCCGTGAGGTGGCAGCTGGCAAGCATCCAAGCGGGGTAATTGCAGGGGCTGATAGAGCAGGTTGGGGCTGGAGAGGAAACAGCATCAGCAAAACAGCCCCATGCCACGCAGGGAGGAGGCAGGGGCTCGGCCGCTGCGGGCCACGTGCCCCCAGCGCGGCCAGCTCCTCCCCGCACTCGCCAGCCCGGCATAAAAGCGCTGCCCTCGGCAAGCGCTGGCATCCGCCGCTCCTGCCTCGCTCTGCTCAGGAACAGGGTAGGTGGGTGCCTGCAGCTCTCGGCCTCCTCTGGCAGGGGCTGGCGTGGGGACTCCGTGGCCAGGAGAGCACTGCTGGCCATGGGCGTGCTGGCAGCAGGCTTGGAGGGCCAGGGCGGGCTGAGTGGCGGAGGGAGGAGGAAGGAGCCCCGTGGCCCAGACGCGCAGAGCCAGGCCTCGCACAGGCTCTCGGGGAGGGCTTGCGTGCCCTCTGTGTGCAGAGAGGGCAAGGCAAGGGGTGCGGAGAGCAGGGCGCTGAGGGGGGCTGGCTGGGCAAAGAGCAAGCGGCAGGCAGTGCGGGCAAGGTGGCGGCTCCGGCCCCTCCAGCTCCAGGGCAGCCCTGGGAACAGGGCACTGCTCGGCCACGGGATCTCCTCCTCGCTCATGACACCTGTCCTTGGCTCCCGCGTGTTTCAGGCTCAGCTCTCTCGCACAAAGATGTCTTGCTACGACCTGTGCCCACCGAAAACCGGCGTCGCCGTCCCCCAGCCCATCGCTGAGAGCTGCAACGAGCTGTGCGCCCGGCAGTGCCCCGACTCGACGGCCTTCATCCAGCCGCCCCCCGTCGTCGTCACCTTCCCCGGCCCCATCCTCAGCTCCTTCCCCCAGCAAGCCGTGGTGGGCTCCTCCGGAGCACCCGCCTTTGGGGGCAACCTGGGGCTGGGAGGCCTCTACGGCGCCGGCGCCACCCTGGGCTCGGGGGGCCTCTGCACCTTTGGCAGACCCTACGCTTCTCCCGCCTGCAGCCCTTGTGCCTTGCCCCGCTACAGCAAGAAGCTGTGGGACACCTGTGGGCCCTGCTAGACCCAGCCCCAGAGCCCCCAGAGCCCCTGGGCCTCCTCAGCCTCACACCTCCTCTCCTTTCTCCCCTCCGTCCCCTCTCTCCATCTTGCCTCTCCTCCTTGCTCCTGCCCATGCCCAGGTGCATGGTGCAACTCCACCATCGTCCCACAGGGCACTTGCTTGTCTCCACAACAGCCACCGCCTGGGAGAAGCCTGAAGGAACACCTCTCTTGAAGCCCGGGGTGACAACCTGCCTGCCTCTGCCTTGTGTGTCTTTCTGCAGTGGGTGCTTTCCTGCACTGCAATAAAGCAAGCCTGCATCCAACACCTGCCTCTCTGCCTTTCCTTTCAAGGCCTAGCGTGGGCTGCAGGGCTCCCTCGCCCTGCGCGTGTCCCCCTCCAGCCGGGCCAGGGCAGGCTCAGCCCCAGCAGAGCCCGGCTGAGCTGCCTTTTGGGAGACACCCCCCCCCCCCGCCACGGTCCCGCGGCTGAGCTCCAAGGGCCCTGCCTGAACGCAGGTGGCTCCCCTGCCTGCACGACATGCAGCCCTGGGGTGTTTGCAGGCCTCCAGCCTCCCTGCGCGTGAGCACGGCTGCCCCAGGGGATGGGAGCCAGCCAGGAGCAATTCCTGCCGCAGCTCCAGACCTTTGTGCCTCCTTGGCTCAGCTTGAGGCCCTGGGAGAAAAAGGAAACGGGAGGCTTCCCATTCCCTTCCTCTTCCCTAACAACGTCCAGTGCCCTTTCCTCTTCTTTGTACCCTTTTGCTACTTTTTTTCCGCTTCTCCCCCTTCTTCTTCTCCTTCCCCTTCTCCCTCCCTTTCCTCTTTCCCTACCGCTTCTCCCTCCCCTTCCCTTGCCTCTTCTCCTCCTCCTTTCCCTTCCTCTTCCCTTCTTTTTCTACTCCCCCTTCCCCTTCCTCATCCCATTTCCCTTCCCCTTCCACTCCCCTCTCCCCTTCCCTCTCCTCCTTCACCTTCCCTTTCCCCTTCCACTTCCCCATCCCCAGCACAGACCAACACACGCCGTGCTCCTCGGTTCTCTGCCGCAGACGCCAAATCACAGAAAACACAGCCTGACTGTTGTGGCAGGAGCCTTTGCAGGGCATCTTGTCATGCTGCCCCCTCAAGCAGGGTCACCCCGAGCCGGCTGCCCAGCGCCGTGGCCACACGGCTTTTGCACGTCTCCAAGGACGCAGGCTCCACAACCTCCCGGGCCAACTTGTGCCAGGGCTCGTTCACCCTCACAGTGGAAAAAGGGCTTTGGGATGTTGAGGCGGAGCCTCCCGTCTTTCAGCTGGTGCCCATTGTCTCTTGTCCTGGCACTGGACACCTCTGAAAAGAGCCTGGCTCCATCTTCTTGATGCCTTCCCTTCAGCCATGGGTGCACACTGACGAGACACTCCCCCCACCCCACCCCGAGCCTCCTCAGCGCCAAGAGGAACAGTCCCATCTCTCTGAGGCTCTCCCCAGAGGACACGTGCTCCCTGTCCCTTCGGCAGCTGTGTGCGGCACTTTGCTGGACTCTCTCCAGTAGCCCCACATCTCTCCCGTGCTGGGGAGCCCAGCACTGGACACAGCAGCCCAGGGGTGGCCTCGCCAGCGCCGAGTGGAGGCCAAGGATCCCCTCCCTCCACCTCCTCCGCATGCAGCCCAGGACACCGCCGGCTGCCTTTGCCCCAACGCACGTTGCCGGCTCATGCTCAGCTTGGCGTCCACCAGCACCCCCAGGGCCTTTCCTGACAAGCTGCTCTCCAGCAATCGACGGCCATTTCCCGGGCACGGGGTTTAACGCTGGCTCTCCTCCAGCCTCCTCTGTGCAGACGCCCGGAGATGCTGCCCTGCTTCTGCGGAGCAGCGGGACCTGGCGGAGCTGCTGCCGCTCCCGGGCTGAGAAGACCGGGCAAGGGAGCACTGCCAGCGCCTGTCCTGCCTTCTGCCCTTTCCCCAGCTCCTGCAAGGCCCACCAAAGGGCTCTCTCTCCCCTGCCTGCTGCCTGCATCCTCCCTCTCCCACCACCACCCACCCTCCCCTTGCCCAGGCATCCGAGGACCACTATTTGCCCTCCCACAGCTGCCGGGAACCCACCCACGGGGTCCTCCCAACATGGCACATGGAGGGAGGGAGACATGACTTGAATGCAGGAAACCTTTATTGTGCCCAGAGGAGCAGGAGAGACTGTCAGAGAGACGGTGGGCAGGACCCAGAGAGGCCGGTCGCCACGTGTTGGGGGAAGCAGAGGGATCTTCTCCAGGGCATCGCCTCTCGCTCCAGATGCCCCCTTGGCGCGGCATGCCAGATCCCGAGGACTTGGCCCATCAGCCTCGCAGGGCCTTTCGGGTCCACCTCCTGCCCCATCCGACAGCTGGGACGAGAGGGGAGGGGAGGGGAGGAGAGCAGAGGGCAGGAGAAGAGGGCAGGGAAGGGCTGAGGGTGGGTGGCACTGCCGGCTGCCCAGGCGTTGGCTGGGGCTGGCGATGCTCAGCTCTCCTCAGTGCCCCGTGCCCGCCAGCTCAGCCCTGCTTGGGTGGTGGTGTTGGCGTTTGGGCTGGGGGCAGCGCCTGGGGCTGAGCTGGGTCTAGCAGGGCCCACAGGTGTCCCACAGCTTCTTGCTGTAGCGGGGCAAGGCACAAGGGCTGCAGGCGGGAGAAGCGTAGGGTCTGCCAAAGGTGCAGAGGCCCCCCGAGCCCAGGGTGGCGCCGGCGCCGTAGAGGCCTCCCAGCCCCAGGTTGCCCCCAAAGGCGGGTGCTCCGGAGGAGCCCACCACGGCTTGCTGGGGGAAGGAGCTGAGGATGGGGCCGGGGAAGGTGACGACGACGGGGGGCGGCTGGATGAAGGCCGTCGAGTCGGGGCACTGCCGGGCGCACAGCTCGTTGCAGCTCTCAGCGATGGGCTGGGGGACGGCGACGCCGGTTTTCGGTGGGCACAGGTCGTAGCAAGACATCTTTGCGCAGGATCGGACGGTGCTCTGCAAGAAGGCAGAGATTGCAAGAGAGCAGCAGAGGCGAGCGCCCGAGGCGGAGGGGCCGGGGCCGGAGCAGGGGGCCGGGAGGAGAAACGCTCACAGACTTACCCTGTTCCCAGAGGCAAAGGTGGCCAGAGCAGTGCTTGGGGGAGCCTGGCAGAGGCAGAGCTTTTATAGCAGCCCCGCCATTGCTCAGCACCACCTGGGCCAGTCTGCAGAGGCGGCACTCCCTCCTGCCAATGATGATGGGGCTGTCCAGCTCCTGCCCCTCCCTGAGTCAGCATCCCCTCGCCAGGCCAGCACCTGCCACTTCCGAGGCTTTCCTCCCCTTTCTGGTTCGAGGGCTAAATGATAGCAGGCATCTCCCTGCTGGGGTCTGCGCACAGCAGGAGAGGGCTGTGCTTCTGCAGCTCCCCGCTGCCTGCCTCGTGCTCTGCCCGGGGAAGACATGTCTGCCCCGTGCCCGCAGCCAGGCTCTGCTGGGAGGAGAGACACCGCGAGCGCCGGCGGGGCCGAGCCAGCCGGGGGCTGCTGCGGTCATGCCACCAGGCAGAGTTCCCATCTCCCCAGCACCCCAAGGGCAGCCCCGGCCCAGCACCGTCCCCCAGCAATGGGGCTCCCGGGACACTTGCGAGGGGCTGGGGGAGGGCTGGCACGAGCCTGTGCCGTGCGGGCCCAGGTGGGGTCTGTGCTCCTTGCACCATGCACCTCAGGGAAGAGCACGAGGGGGTTTTCTCCCCCAGAATTGCAGAGGTCGATGGCTAACGCCTTCAGGTGGATGGAGACCGGCTCCTTTGGGCTGCTGAGTGATGCATCGTGCTGAGCAGGCAGTGCCCGAGAGGAGTGCCTTTGATTTGGCATTTCGTAACCTCGCGCCTCTGCGGATAATAGCCACACGGCGCACGTCACGCGGTCACTGGCATGCGGGAGGCCTTTGCAAGGCCGCCTTCCTGGCCAGCACCAGGACCCTGGTCTTCCCTGTGGCTCTGCAAAGAAAGCAAGGGGCCGCCCCGAGCCCGAGCCCTTGGGCAAGTGCTATGGCACGCAGGGCGCTCGCAGTCAGCCTTTGTCACGCTGCATGCCCTCTTACACACCGAGATAATGAAAAGACAGCTGGGCTCATTCGGCCCGTGAGGTGGCAGCTGGCAAGCATCCAAGCGGGGTAATTGCAGGGGCTGATAGAGCAGGTTGGGGCTGGAGAGGAAACAGCATCAGCAAAACAGCCCCATGCCACGCAGGGAGGAGGCAGGGGCTCGGCCGCTGCGGGCCACGTGCCCCCAGCGCGGCCAGCTCCTCCCCGCACTCGCCAGCCCGGCATAAAAGCGCTGCCCTCGGCAAGCGCTGGCATCCGCCGCTCCTGCCTCGCTCTGCTCAGGAACAGGGTAGGTGGGTGCCTGCAGCTCTCGGCCTCCTCTGGCAGGGGCTGGCGTGGGGACTCCGTGGCCAGGAGAGCACTGCTGGCCATGGGCGTGCTGGCAGCAGGCTTGGAGGGCCAGGGCGGGCTGAGTGGCGGAGGGAGGAGGAAGGAGCCCCGTGGCCCAGACGCGCAGAGCCAGGCCTCGCACAGGCTCTCGGGGAGGGCTTGCGTGCCCTCTGTGTGCAGAGAGGGCAAGGCAAGGGGTGCGGAGAGCAGGGCGCTGAGGGGGGCTGGCTGGGCAAAGAGCAAGCGGCAGGCAGTGCGGGCAAGGTGGCGGCTCCGGCCCCTCCAGCTCCAGGGCAGCCCTGGGAACAGGGCACTGCTCGGCCACGGGATCTCCTCCTCGCTCATGACACCTGTCCTTGGCTCCCGCGTGTTTCAGGCTCAGCTCTCTCGCACAAAGATGTCTTGCTACGACCTGTGCCCACCGAAAACCGGCGTCGCCGTCCCCCAGCCCATCGCTGAGAGCTGCAACGAGCTGTGCGCCCGGCAGTGCCCCGACTCGACGGCCTTCATCCAGCCGCCCCCCGTCGTCGTCACCTTCCCCGGCCCCATCCTCAGCTCCTTCCCCCAGCAAGCCGTGGTGGGCTCCTCCGGAGCACCCGCCTTTGGGGGCAACCTGGGGCTGGGAGGCCTCTACGGCGCCGGCGCCACCCTGGGCTCGGGGGGCCTCTGCACCTTTGGCAGACCCTACGCTTCTCCCGCCTGCAGCCCTTGTGCCTTGCCCCGCTACAGCAAGAAGCTGTGGGACACCTGTGGGCCCTGCTAGACCCAGCCCCAGAGCCCCCAGAGCCCCTGGGCCTCCTCAGCCTCACACCTCCTCTCCTTTCTCCCCTCCGTCCCCTCTCTCCATCTTGCCTCTCCTCCTTGCTCCTGCCCATGCCCAGGTGCATGGTGCAACTCCACCATCGTCCCACAGGGCACTTGCTTGTCTCCACAACAGCCACCGCCTGGGAGAAGCCTGAAGGAACACCTCTCTTGAAGCCCGGGGTGACAACCTGCCTGCCTCTGCCTTGTGTGTCTTTCTGCAGTGGGTGCTTTCCTGCACTGCAATAAAGCAAGCCTGCATCCAACACCTGCCTCTCTGCCTTTCCTTTCAAGGCCTAGCGTGGGCTGCAGGGCTCCCTCGCCCTGCGCGTGTCCCCCTCCAGCCGGGCCAGGGCAGGCTCAGCCCCAGCAGAGCCCGGCTGAGCTGCCTTTTGGGAGACACCCCCCCCCCCCGCCACGGTCCCGCGGCTGAGCTCCAAGGGCCCTGCCTGAACGCAGGTGGCTCCCCTGCCTGCACGACATGCAGCCCTGGGGTGTTTGCAGGCCTCCAGCCTCCCTGCGCGTGAGCACGGCTGCCCCAGGGGATGGGAGCCAGCCAGGAGCAATTCCTGCCGCAGCTCCAGACCTTTGTGCCTCCTTGGCTCAGCTTGAGGCCCTGGGAGAAAAAGGAAACGGGAGGCTTCCCATTCCCTTCCTCTTCCCTAACAACGTCCAGTGCCCTTTCCTCTTCTTTGTACCCTTTTGCTACTTTTTTTCCGCTTCTCCCCCTTCTTCTTCTCCTTCCCCTTCTCCCTCCCTTTCCTCTTTCCCTACCGCTTCTCCCTCCCCTTCCCTTGCCTCTTCTCCTCCTCCTTTCCCTTCCTCTTCCCTTCTTTTTCTACTCCCCCTTCCCCTTCCTCATCCCATTTCCCTTCCCCTTCCACTCCCCTCTCCCCTTCCCTCTCCTCCTTCACCTTCCCTTTCCCCTTCCACTTCCCCATCCCCAGCACAGACCAACACACGCCGTGCTCCTCGGTTCTCTGCCGCAGACGCCAAATCACAGAAAACACAGCCTGACTGTTGTGGCAGGAGCCTTTGCAGGGCATCTTGTCATGCTGCCCCCTCAAGCAGGGTCACCCCGAGCCGGCTGCCCAGCGCCGTGGCCACACGGCTTTTGCACGTCTCCAAGGACGCAGGCTCCACAACCTCCCGGGCCAACTTGTGCCAGGGCTCGTTCACCCTCACAGTGGAAAAAGGGCTTTGGGATGTTGAGGCGGAGCCTCCCGTCTTTCAGCTGGTGCCCATTGTCTCTTGTCCTGGCACTGGACACCTCTGAAAAGAGCCTGGCTCCATCTTCTTGATGCCTTCCCTTCAGCCATGGGTGCACACTGACGAGACACTCCCCCCACCCCACCCCGAGCCTCCTCAGCGCCAAGAGGAACAGTCCCATCTCTCTGAGGCTCTCCCCAGAGGACACGTGCTCCCTGTCCCTTCGGCAGCTGTGTGCGGCACTTTGCTGGACTCTCTCCAGTAGCCCCACATCTCTCCCGTGCTGGGGAGCCCAGCACTGGACACAGCAGCCCAGGGGTGGCCTCGCCAGCGCCGAGTGGAGGCCAAGGATCCCCTCCCTCCACCTCCTCCGCATGCAGCCCAGGACACCGCCGGCTGCCTTTGCCCCAACGCACGTTGCCGGCTCATGCTCAGCTTGGCGTCCACCAGCACCCCCAGGGCCTTTCCTGACAAGCTGCTCTCCAGCAATCGACGGCCATTTCCCGGGCACGGGGTTTAACGCTGGCTCTCCTCCAGCCTCCTCTGTGCAGACGCCCGGAGATGCTGCCCTGCTTCTGCGGAGCAGCGGGACCTGGCGGAGCTGCTGCCGCTCCCGGGCTGAGAAGACCGGGCAAGGGAGCACTGCCAGCGCCTGTCCTGCCTTCTGCCCTTTCCCCAGCTCCTGCAAGGCCCACCAAAGGGCTCTCTCTCCCCTGCCTGCTGCCTGCATCCTCCCTCTCCCACCACCACCCACCCTCCCCTTGCCCAGGCATCCGAGGACCACTATTTGCCCTCCCACAGCTGCCGGGAACCCACCCACGGGGTCCTCCCAACATGGCACACGGAGGGAGGGAGACATGACTTGAATGCAGGAAACCTTTATTGTGCCCAGAGGAGCAGGAGAGACTGTCAGAGAGACGGTGGGCAGGACCCAGAGAGGCCGGTCGCCACGTGTTGGGGGAAGCAGAGGGATCTTCTCCAGGGCATCGCCTCTCGCTCCAGATGCCCCCTTGGCGCGGCATGCCAGATCCCGAGGACTTGGCCCATCAGCCTCGCAGGGCCTTTCGGGTCCACCTCCTGCCCCATCCGACAGCTGGGACGAGAGGGGAGGGGAGGGGAGGAGAGCAGAGGGCAGGAGAAGAGGGCAGGGAAGGGCTGAGGGTGGGTGGCACTGCCGGCTGCCCAGGCGTTGGCTGGGGCTGGCGATGCTCAGCTCTCCTCAGTGCCCCGTGCCCGCCAGCTCAGCCCTGCTTGGGTGGTGGTGTTGGCGTTTGGGCTGGGGGCAGCGCCTGGGGCTGAGCTGGGTCTAGCAGGGCCCACAGGTGTCCCACAGCTTCTTGCTGTAGCGGGGCAAGGCACAAGGGCTGCAGGCGGGAGAAGCGTAGGGTCTGCCAAAGGTGCAGAGGCCCCCCGAGCCCAGGGTGGCGCCGGCGCCGTAGAGGCCTCCCAGCCCCAGGTTGCCCCCAAAGGCGGGTGCTCCGGAGGAGCCCACCACGGCTTGCTGGGGGAAGGAGCTGAGGATGGGGCCGGGGAAGGTGACGACGACGGGGGGCGGCTGGATGAAGGCCGTCGAGTCGGGGCACTGCCGGGCGCACAGCTCGTTGCAGCTCTCAGCGATGGGCTGGGGGACGGCGACGCCGGTTTTTGGTGGGCACAGGTCGTAGCAAGACATCTTGCGGAGTGGATGTGGGTTTGTTACAGACAGAAATGGTAAAGAGTAAAAACAAGGCAACGGGCTTATGAGTTATATTTCAAAATGCTGATATGAGAGAAATTATTATTATGTGTTATCCTGGTCTATAGCTTATGTTTCAGGTGCAGCCTTGATCAACTTAACTAACAGTAGCTGAACACCTGGATCCAAAGTTTCTGACTGTGTAAGACCACCACGCAAATGACCTGACCCTAGAGATGGTTTTTTGTTTTGGAGTTGCATGGATGTGTCTGACACTTCCTGCAAACACACACCCTGAAGAACAGTGTAGAAACCTCAGTGTCATTTGCTACAGAGTTCCCCCAAGTGGGTAAAGAGCTCCAAATTAGATGTTGCTTTGCTTGAAATAAGAGAATTTATTAATGTCTCTCAGAATGCAGCTGAACACAGTTGAAAAGATGGCCATCTATTACATTTATCTTAAATTTTATAAAGTATGAAAATAATTATCTGAGATAACAGTATTTTCATCTGTGTTTCTTAAGTTTCTAAATGTCTAAGAACACTCAAATTATTTTCTCATAGTTTCTGCAGTCACACCCAGCCTCCCAAATCCTGCATTTACTCGTGCTTTCGCTAAGAGTAGTTACAGACAGAAAGTATCTAATGCTTCTCAAAATCTGAGCATACCTATAGGAATCTTCTACTTTGATTTAGGTTCTGATTAAGTAAATAGAAAGAAATCAAAAAATCATACTCACTAAGCTCAGCAAGGCGAATAAACCGAAAGATGTGTCTGGATGAACTCAGGGCCTGGAGCTTATACAGTTTCTCAGCATTCCTAAGGGGTTGGAATCTCGCTTGGTGCTGGCTGTTGCATTTGGCTGCCAAACAGGAATTGTTTAACAGCTTTGAGTGCTGAAAGTTTTGTGTTTATCGTGTTTATGATTTTATTCAAATTCTCACACCGTGTGACGTCCATGTTACACCATCATGATTTCTTTAATCTTAGGTCTTAATTGGCTAGTGTAATTCCTGGTATCATTATAGTGACCTCACTGGAATTACCACATGCATTAAGCTGACTCAACATGATACTTCTTCCTTTACAAAGTTGCCATAAGCTTGTCTGCTCAGAGATTTTGTAAGACTCATCTTTGGCTGATTTATTTTTCCTTAAAAGCCCTTTAACATTTTTCCTTAACAGCCCTTTAAATTTGCCTGGTAAATTAATTGGACACAGAGTGCAGCTTATCCTAGCACTACCCAGGAATTTGTCTTTTCCGTTCCTAACGTAAATATACCTCATTGATCTAAGATGGATTTCAAGTGGCCATGAATATCAGCTGAGATCATACAATACACATGACAATTCCCCAAGAGCTTTTCATTGAGAGGAAGTCTTTTGAGTTGCAACTCAATCCTACATAAAAATTATTTTGTTTCACTAGAAGAGTTTAAGTGGGAATTGAAATTCAGCTTTAAAGGGGCCCATGGTTCTGCTGACAGTGATTTGAGCTAGGAAGTCAAAGAAATCACCATTGAGAAATGTATGAAGTCCCAGCCCTGCCCATGATCCAGTAAAACAAGTACAATTTTGAGGAAAAATCAAAGCAGCAGATAGTTTTTTTTGTTAGATGTTGTGAGCGTTAACTCTTATCAGGTATGTTCTGGGGCTTCTTGAGAAAAAGGTACGTTGTAATGATTTCACAAACATTCATTAGTTGGTGTTCAACCCAGCTAATGTTTGGTGTTGTGTTAATGTATGAAAATGTGTGAGTGATTTAGAAGCTTCAGTGTGACACAATCACATTTGCTTTAATGTACAGGAAACAAGGTGGTGCACGCCACTACTTTAATTACATAATGATTTGTGCTATTGGAAGTCATGGGTCAATGTTAATGTAGCTCTTCTTTTCTTTCATTAAAAAAATCCTTTCAACATTCTTGATCAAAATCTCTGTTAGTATGTCACATTTGCTATATATCAGGTGAAAATATGTAGTTATTTCAAACTATACTTTCTAGAAAAAATGCTACATACATTTGTGATTATTTTACCCCTTTTCTGTGCTTTTTCAGAGGACAGTCAGTATCTTTTATTCCAACTCTTAAGTTTTTACCCATGTCCAAGGCATTTTACAGACCCTTCTCTTTGTCATCCCTGAGAAGACCCCCAGAGCTGAAATATCTGGTCTTAATTCCTGCAATGCCTAAGCTGAATATTACTTGTTGTGATACAGCTTTACCCTGATCTTTTCCTTTTCTCTTCAGCTGATAAAGGAATTGTGTTTAGATTTCTGGTTTGGGTTTTTTTTCTGATGTATTGTTGCAGTTTGGGAGGAGTTGTGGCTGGGAAGGTAAGTGGAAAGAACAGCTGGCTAAAGCGACTGTTTCCCCAACAAAAACTGCCCTGCATTTATTGCAGGGGAAGACAAAAAACACTCTCTAGGCATAGAAAGTGAATTACTGCAATTCACACCTCCCAGCTTGGGGGTGACTTTTTAACCTAGATTTACATTTTACTGCAAAGTCTGCAAGTCAGAGCAAGTTGTGCCTCATTACTCGGTCTCAGGACAACAAACCCTCTCCACATCAAAGGCCTCTGTTTCCTCTCTCCACTTGGTAGCTTACTTTGTATTTAATAACATTGTGATTTAAATGCTCTCCAAATTACAAAATCTCTTTGGGGGGTTCCCGTGGGAAAAAAAGTGCTTATTGCATATTTTCTCAAGCAGCTCAAGAACAAAGGGTATCAAAGCACCTTAGAAACACTGACTAATGATTTCTGCATGCTGTTTTGTTGTTACAATGTGACTTACATGTCCCAATGGTGAATAATAGCATCAGTCTAAACAGGGAGACACTGTCAGTCCTATCACTCCCCTAATCAGGTGGTTGTTCATAGCCGCTGGGGCTGGCCAGCTCTGTCCCTGTCCTGCTTTCCCTTCTGTGTCATCCAGAGTAGTCTGCTCCTTTCACAGAGTGTCTACCACTGTCTTCAGCAGGAACCTGGTGGACTGTGATAAAAACTTCCTGTTCTTTCCAGTGTCTCTCTAGAAATTTAAGCGACCAGAAAGGGTGAAGTTGAAAAGCTGGATGTTAAATCCAGGAGATTAAAAGAGCTGAAAAGTGATATTTTCAAAATTAATCATAATTTCTGCATTTTAAATGAGAGACAGGAGTATGTCAGTGATTTGAAGATATATTAGTGTCTCAAAGTACGTCTTAAAACTAAGGAAGTGTGACAAAATCGACCATAGGAGAGAATTTAGAATATATTTTCATGGAAGATAAAGAAAGTGAAAGTCTTATACCATAACAGTAACAGCATCAACCAGAGAAAATCTGTTATGTATTTTAAAAAATTATTGATAATCATATGCTAATGAATATCAAATAAGCAGAAGAAACAAGAAAAAAACTTATGGGAGATAGATGCAGGAGATAATTTCTGAAGTTAAATAAAAAACTTAAGAGAAAGGAAATATGTACGGGATGGAAAGAGCCATTTTTAAACGTTCATGCTGTTGCTTTCTCTACTAATTGGCCATGAATGAAAAATACTGCACAAAATAATCAACAGTAGAAAATAGATAATAAGAGGAAATATACCACATCATTGGAAGTAAACAGAGAAAATGGACTATGGCAGTGCAGCACAACACGATCTGTATTATGAATAGGTATGAACTCCGGTGAACCCTCAAAAATGTTTAGAATAAAAAATAGGTTTAAAAACCTCTACAGGTTTGATGCATAAAAGCTTTATTGGGAAATATAAGTTGAATAAATTAGAACATAAAAAAAAACATAAGAGGAAGAAAAAGAAATGAAAAATTAAGCTAAAAATTTCTGCTCAGAGTAGTTAAGCTAAACCTTACACATCAGCTAAATGTATACAATAATTTACATGAGGATCACAAAAAAAACAATAAAGATAATAATAGAGTGAAAGAATCCTGACAACAAAAAGCATACAAAACAGCACATAAAGGAAGAGACCTGTGAAACTGAAGAATAAATGGAACATTCAGAACAGCAAAAAAAAAAAATTTAAGAAAATATTAGACGCTGCAACATTTAGGATGACCAGATTCTACTAGGATCACCAATTCTGACAGATATGAAGGCTCTGGGGTGCGGTCTAGCAGGGCCCACAGGTGTCCCACAGCTTCTTGCTGTAGCGGGGCAAGGCACAAGGGCTGCAGGCGGGAGAAGCGTAGGGTCTGCCAAAGGTGCAGAGGCCCCCCGAGCCCAGGGTGGCGCCGGCGCCGTAGAGGCCTCCCAGCCCCAGGTTGCCCCCAAAGGCGGGTGCTCCGGAGGAGCCCACCACGGCTTGCTGGGGGAAGGAGCTGAGGATGGGGCCGGGGAAGGTGACGACGACGGGGGGCGGCTGGATGAAGGCCGTCGAGTCGGGGCACTGCCGGGCGCACAGCTCGTTGCAGCTCTCAGCGATGGGCTGGGGGACGGCGACGCCGGTTTTCGGTGGGCACAGGTCGTAGCAAGACATCTTTGTGCGAGAGAGCTGAGCCTGAAACACGCGGGAGCCAAGGACAGGTGTCATGAGCGAGGAGGAGATCCCGTGGCCGAGCAGTGCCCTGTTCCCAGGGCTGCCCTGGAGCTGGAGGGGCCGGAGCCGCCACCTTGCCCGCACTGCCTGCCGCTTGCTCTTTGCCCAGCCAGCCCCCCTCAGCGCCCTGCTCTCCGCACCCCTTGCCTTGCCCTCTCTGCACACAGAGGGCACGCAAGCCCTCCCCGAGAGCCTGTGCGAGGCCTGGCTCTGCGCGTCTGGGCCACGGGGCTCCTTCCTCCTCCCTCCGCCACTCAGCCCGCCCTGGCCCTCCAAGCCTGCTGCCAGCACGCCCATGGCCAGCAGTGCTCTCCTGGCCACGGAGTCCCCACGCCAGCCCCTGCCAGAGGAGGCCGAGAGCTGCAGGCACCCACCTACCCTGTTCCTGAGCAGAGCGAGGCAGGAGCGGCGGATGCCAGCGCTTGCCGAGGGCAGCGCTTTTATGCCGGGCTGGCGAGTGCGGGGAGGAGCTGGCCGCGCTGGGGGCACGTGGCCCGCAGCGGCCGAGCCCCTGCCTCCTCCCTGCGTGGCATGGGGCTGTTTTGCTGATGCTGTTTCCTCTCCAGCCCCAACCTGCTCTATCAGCCCCTGCAATTACCCCGCTTGGATGCTTGCCAGCTGCCACCTCACGGGCCGAATGAGCCCAGCTGTCTTTTCATTATCTCGGTGTGTAAGAGGGCATGCAGCGTGACAAAGGCTGACTGCGAGCGCCCTGCGTGCCATAGCACTTGCCCAAGGGCTCGGGCTCGGGGCGGCCCCTTGCTTTCTTTGCAGAGCCACAGGGAAGACCAGGGTCCTGGTGCTGGCCAGGAAGGCGGCCTTGCAAAGGCCTCCCGCATGCCAGTGACCGCGTGACGTGCGCCGTGTGGCTATTATCCGCAGAGGCGCGAGGTTACGAAATGCCAAATCAAAGGCACTCCTCTCGGGCACTGCCTGCTCAGCACGATGCATCACTCAGCAGCCCAAAGGAGCCGGTCTCCATCCACCTGAAGGCGTTAGCCATCGACCTCTGCAATTCTGGGGGAGAAAACCCCCTCGTGCTCTTCCCTGAGGTGCATGGTGCAAGGAGCACAGACCCCACCTGGGCCCGCACGGCACAGGCTCGTGCCAGCCCTCCCCCAGCCCCTCGCAAGTGTCCCGGGAGCCCCATTGCTGGGGGACGGTGCTGGGCCGGGGCTGCCCTTGGGGTGCTGGGGAGATGGGAACTCTGCCTGGTGGCATGACCGCAGCAGCCCCCGGCTGGCTCGGCCCCGCCGGCGCTCGCGGTGTCTCTCCTCCCAGCAGAGCCTGGCTGCGGGCACGGGGCAGACATGTCTTCCCCGGGCAGAGCACGAGGCAGGCAGCGGGGAGCTGCAGAAGCACAGCCCTCTCCTGCTGTGCGCAGACCCCAGCAGGGAGATGCCTGCTATCATTTAGCCCTCGAACCAGAAAGGGGAGGAAAGCCTCGGAAGTGGCAGGTGCTGGCCTGGCGAGGGGATGCTGACTCAGGGAGGGGCAGGAGCTGGACAGCCCCATCATCATTGGCAGGAGGGAGTGCCGCCTCTGCAGACTGGCCCAGGTGGTGCTGAGCAATGGCGGGGCTGCTATAAAAGCTCTGCCTCTGCCAGGCTCCCCCAAGCACTGCTCTGGCCACCTTTGCCTCTGGGAACAGGGTAAGTCTGTGAGCGTTTCTCCTCCCGGCCCCCTGCTCCGGCCCCGGCCCCTCCGCCTCGGGCGCTCGCCTCTGCTGCTCTCTTGCAATCTCTGCCTTCTTGCAGAGCACCGTCCGATCCTGCGCAAAGATGTCTTGCTACGACCTGTGCCCACCGAAAACCGGCGTCGCCGTCCCCCAGCCCATCGCTGAGAGCTGCAACGAGCTGTGCGCCCGGCAGTGCCCCGACTCGACGGCCTTCATCCAGCCGCCCCCCGTCGTCGTCACCTTCCCCGGCCCCATCCTCAGCTCCTTCCCCCAGCAAGCCGTGGTGGGCTCCTCCGGAGCACCCGCCTTTGGGGGCAACCTGGGGCTGGGAGGCCTCTACGGCGCCGGCGCCACCCTGGGCTCGGGGGGCCTCTGCACCTTTGGCAGACCCTACGCTTCTCCCGCCTGCAGCCCTTGTGCCTTGCCCCGCTACAGCAAGAAGCTGTGGGACACCTGTGGGCCCTGCTAGACCCAGCTCAGCCCCAGGCGCTGCCCCCAGCCCAAACGCCAACACCACCACCCAAGCAGGGCTGAGCTGGCGGGCACGGGGCACTGAGGAGAGCTGAGCATCGCCAGCCCCAGCCAACGCCTGGGCAGCCGGCAGTGCCACCCACCCTCAGCCCTTCCCTGCCCTCTTCTCCTGCCCTCTGCTCTCCTCCCCTCCCCTCCCCTCTCGTCCCAGCTGTCGGATGGGGCAGGAGGTGGACCCGAAAGGCCCTGCGAGGCTGATGGGCCAAGTCCTCGGGATCTGGCATGCCGCGCCAAGGGGGCATCTGGAGCGAGAGGCGATGCCCTGGAGAAGATCCCTCTGCTTCCCCCAACACGTGGCGACCGGCCTCTCTGGGTCCTGCCCACCGTCTCTCTGACAGTCTCTCCTGCTCCTCTGGGCACAATAAAGGTTTCCTGCATTCAAGTCATGTCTCCCTCCCTCCATGTGCCATGTTGGGAGGACCCCGTGGGTGGGTTCCCGGCAGCTGTGGGAGGGCAAATAGTGGTCCTCGGATGCCTGGGCAAGGGGAGGGTGGGTGGTGGTGGGAGAGGGAGGATGCAGGCAGCAGGCAGGGGAGAGAGAGCCCTTTGGTGGGCCTTGCAGGAGCTGGGGAAAGGGCAGAAGGCAGGACAGGCGCTGGCAGTGCTCCCTTGCCCGGTCTTCTCAGCCCGGGAGCGGCAGCAGCTCCGCCAGGTCCCGCTGCTCCGCAGAAGCAGGGCAGCATCTCCGGGCGTCTGCACAGAGGAGGCTGGAGGAGAGCCAGCGTTAAACCCCGTGCCCGGGAAATGGCCGTCGATTGCTGGAGAGCAGCTTGTCAGGAAAGGCCCTGGGGGTGCTGGTGGACGCCAAGCTGAGCATGAGCCGGCAACGTGCGTTGGGGCAAAGGCAGCCGGCGGTGTCCTGGGCTGCATGCGGAGGAGGTGGAGGGAGGGGATCCTTGGCCTCCACTCGGCGCTGGCGAGGCCACCCCTGGGCTGCTGTGTCCAGTGCTGGGCTCCCCAGCACGGGAGAGATGTGGGGCTACTGGAGAGAGTCCAGCAAAGTGCCGCACACAGCTGCCGAAGGGACAGGGAGCACGTGTCCTCTGGGGAGAGCCTCAGAGAGATGGGACTGTTCCTCTTGGCGCTGAGGAGGCTCGGGGTGGGGTGGGGGGAGTGTCTCGTCAGTGTGCACCCATGGCTGAAGGGAAGGCATCAAGAAGATGGAGCCAGGCTCTTTTCAGAGGTGTCCAGTGCCAGGACAAGAGACAATGGGCACCAGCTGAAAGACGGGAGGCTCCGCCTCAACATCCCAAAGCCCTTTTTCCACTGTGAGGGTGAACGAGCCCTGGCACAAGTTGGCCCGGGAGGTTGTGGAGCCTGCGTCCTTGGAGACGTGCAAAAGCCGTGTGGCCACGGCGCTGGGCAGCCGGCTCGGGGTGACCCTGCTTGAGGGGGCAGCATGACAAGATGCCCTGCAAAGGCTCCTGCCACAACAGTCAGGCTGTGTTTTCTGTGATTTGGCGTCTGCGGCAGAGAACCGAGGAGCACGGCGTGTGTTGGTCTGTGCTGGGGATGGGGAAGTGGAAGGGGAAAGGGAAGGTGAAGGAGGAGAGGGAAGGGGAGAGGGGAGTGGAAGGGGAAGGGAAATGGGATGAGGAAGGGGAAGGGGGAGTAGAAAAAGAAGGGAAGAGGAAGGGAAAGGAGGAGGAGAAGAGGCAAGGGAAGGGGAGGGAGAAGCGGTAGGGAAAGAGGAAAGGGAGGGAGAAGGGGAAGGAGAAGAAGAAGGGGGAGAAGCGGAAAAAAAGTAGCAAAAGGGTACAAAGAAGAGGAAAGGGCACTGGACGTTGTTAGGGAAGAGGAAGGGAATGGGAAGCCTCCCGTTTCCTTTTTCTCCCAGGGCCTCAAGCTGAGCCAAGGAGGCACAAAGGTCTGGAGCTGCGGCAGGAATTGCTCCTGGCTGGCTCCCATCCCCTGGGGCAGCCGTGCTCACGCGCAGGGAGGCTGGAGGCCTGCAAACACCCCAGGGCTGCATGTCGTGCAGGCAGGGGAGCCACCTGCGTTCAGGCAGGGCCCTTGGAGCTCAGCCGCGGGACCGTGGCGGGGGGGGGGGGTGTCTCCCAAAAGGCAGCTCAGCCGGGCTCTGCTGGGGCTGAGCCTGCCCTGGCCCGGCTGGAGGGGGACACGCGCAGGGCGAGGGAGCCCTGCAGCCCACGCTAGGCCTTGAAAGGAAAGGCAGAGAGGCAGGTGTTGGATGCAGGCTTGCTTTATTGCAGTGCAGGAAAGCACCCACTGCAGAAAGACACACAAGGCAGAGGCAGGCAGGTTGTCACCCCGGGCTTCAAGAGAGGTGTTCCTTCAGGCTTCTCCCAGGCGGTGGCTGTTGTGGAGACAAGCAAGTGCCCTGTGGGACGATGGTGGAGTTGCACCATGCACCTGGGCATGGGCAGGAGCAAGGAGGAGAGGCAAGATGGAGAGAGGGGACGGAGGGGAGAAAGGAGAGGAGGTGTGAGGCTGAGGAGGCCCAGGGGCTCTGGGGGCTCTGGGGCTGGGTCTAGCAGGGCCCACAGGTGTCCCACAGCTTCTTGCTGTAGCGGGGCAAGGCACAAGGGCTGCAGGCGGGAGAAGCGTAGGGTCTGCCAAAGGTGCAGAGGCCCCCCGAGCCCAGGGTGGCGCCGGCGCCGTAGAGGCCTCCCAGCCCCAGGTTGCCCCCAAAGGCGGGTGCTCCGGAGGAGCCCACCACGGCTTGCTGGGGGAAGGAGCTGAGGATGGGGCCGGGGAAGGTGACGACGACGGGGGGCGGCTGGATGAAGGCCGTCGAGTCGGGGCACTGCCGGGCGCACAGCTCGTTGCAGCTCTCAGCGATGGGCTGGGGGACGGCGACGCCGGTTTTCGGTGGGCACAGGTCGTAGCAAGACATCTTTGTGCGAGAGAGCTGAGCCTGAAACACGCGGGAGCCAAGGACAGGTGTCATGAGCGAGGAGGAGATCCCGTGGCCGAGCAGTGCCCTGTTCCCAGGGCTGCCCTGGAGCTGGAGGGGCCGGAGCCGCCACCTTGCCCGCACTGCCTGCCGCTTGCTCTTTGCCCAGCCAGCCCCCCTCAGCGCCCTGCTCTCCGCACCCCTTGCCTTGCCCTCTCTGCACACAGAGGGCACGCAAGCCCTCCCCGAGAGCCTGTGCGAGGCCTGGCTCTGCGCGTCTGGGCCACGGGGCTCCTTCCTCCTCCCTCCGCCACTCAGCCCGCCCTGGCCCTCCAAGCCTGCTGCCAGCACGCCCATGGCCAGCAGTGCTCTCCTGGCCACGGAGTCCCCACGCCAGCCCCTGCCAGAGGAGGCCGAGAGCTGCAGGCACCCACCTACCCTGTTCCTGAGCAGAGCGAGGCAGGAGCGGCGGATGCCAGCGCTTGCCGAGGGCAGCGCTTTTATGCCGGGCTGGCGAGTGCGGGGAGGAGCTGGCCGCGCTGGGGGCACGTGGCCCGCAGCGGCCGAGCCCCTGCCTCCTCCCTGCGTGGCATGGGGCTGTTTTGCTGATGCTGTTTCCTCTCCAGCCCCAACCTGCTCTATCAGCCCCTGCAATTACCCCGCTTGGATGCTTGCCAGCTGCCACCTCACGGGCCGAATGAGCCCAGCTGTCTTTTCATTATCTCGGTGTGTAAGAGGGCATGCAGCGTGACAAAGGCTGACTGCGAGCGCCCTGCGTGCCATAGCACTTGCCCAAGGGCTCGGGCTCGGGGCGGCCCCTTGCTTTCTTTGCAGAGCCACAGGGAAGACCAGGGTCCTGGTGCTGGCCAGGAAGGCGGCCTTGCAAAGGCCTCCCGCATGCCAGTGACCGCGTGACGTGCGCCGTGTGGCTATTATCCGCAGAGGCGCGAGGTTACGAAATGCCAAATCAAAGGCACTCCTCTCGGGCACTGCCTGCTCAGCACGATGCATCACTCAGCAGCCCAAAGGAGCCGGTCTCCATCCACCTGAAGGCGTTAGCCATCGACCTCTGCAATTCTGGGGGAGAAAACCCCCTCGTGCTCTTCCCTGAGGTGCATGGTGCAAGGAGCACAGACCCCACCTGGGCCCGCACGGCACAGGCTCGTGCCAGCCCTCCCCCAGCCCCTCGCAAGTGTCCCGGGAGCCCCATTGCTGGGGGACGGTGCTGGGCCGGGGCTGCCCTTGGGGTGCTGGGGAGATGGGAACTCTGCCTGGTGGCATGACCGCAGCAGCCCCCGGCTGGCTCGGCCCCGCCGGCGCTCGCGGTGTCTCTCCTCCCAGCAGAGCCTGGCTGCGGGCACGGGGCAGACATGTCTTCCCCGGGCAGAGCACGAGGCAGGCAGCGGGGAGCTGCAGAAGCACAGCCCTCTCCTGCTGTGCGCAGACCCCAGCAGGGAGATGCCTGCTATCATTTAGCCCTCGAACCAGAAAGGGGAGGAAAGCCTCGGAAGTGGCAGGTGCTGGCCTGGCGAGGGGATGCTGACTCAGGGAGGGGCAGGAGCTGGACAGCCCCATCATCATTGGCAGGAGGGAGTGCCGCCTCTGCAGACTGGCCCAGGTGGTGCTGAGCAATGGCGGGGCTGCTATAAAAGCTCTGCCTCTGCCAGGCTCCCCCAAGCACTGCTCTGGCCACCTTTGCCTCTGGGAACAGGGTAAGTCTGTGAGCGTTTCTCCTCCCGGCCCCCTGCTCCGGCCCCGGCCCCTCCGCCTCGGGCGCTCGCCTCTGCTGCTCTCTTGCAATCTCTGCCTTCTTGCAGAGCACCGTCCGATCCTGCGCAAAGATGTCTTGCTACGACCTGTGCCCACCGAAAACCGGCGTCGCCGTCCCCCAGCCCATCGCTGAGAGCTGCAACGAGCTGTGCGCCCGGCAGTGCCCCGACTCGACGGCCTTCATCCAGCCGCCCCCCGTCGTCGTCACCTTCCCCGGCCCCATCCTCAGCTCCTTCCCCCAGCAAGCCGTGGTGGGCTCCTCCGGAGCACCCGCCTTTGGGGGCAACCTGGGGCTGGGAGGCCTCTACGGCGCCGGCGCCACCCTGGGCTCGGGGGGCCTCTGCACCTTTGGCAGACCCTACGCTTCTCCCGCCTGCAGCCCTTGTGCCTTGCCCCGCTACAGCAAGAAGCTGTGGGACACCTGTGGGCCCTGCTAGACCCAGCTCAGCCCCAGGCGCTGCCCCCAGCCCAAACGCCAACACCACCACCCAAGCAGGGCTGAGCTGGCGGGCACGGGGCACTGAGGAGAGCTGAGCATCGCCAGCCCCAGCCAACGCCTGGGCAGCCGGCAGTGCCACCCACCCTCAGCCCTTCCCTGCCCTCTTCTCCTGCCCTCTGCTCTCCTCCCCTCCCCTCCCCTCTCGTCCCAGCTGTCGGATGGGGCAGGAGGTGGACCCGAAAGGCCCTGCGAGGCTGATGGGCCAAGTCCTCGGGATCTGGCATGCCGCGCCAAGGGGGCATCTGGAGCGAGAGGCGATGCCCTGGAGAAGATCCCTCTGCTTCCCCCAACACGTGGCGACCGGCCTCTCTGGGTCCTGCCCACCGTCTCTCTGACAGTCTCTCCTGCTCCTCTGGGCACAATAAAGGTTTCCTGCATTCAAGTCATGTCTCCCTCCCTCCATGTGCCATGTTGGGAGGACCCCGTGGGTGGGTTCCCGGCAGCTGTGGGAGGGCAAATAGTGGTCCTCGGATGCCTGGGCAAGGGGAGGGTGGGTGGTGGTGGGAGAGGGAGGATGCAGGCAGCAGGCAGGGGAGAGAGAGCCCTTTGGTGGGCCTTGCAGGAGCTGGGGAAAGGGCAGAAGGCAGGACAGGCGCTGGCAGTGCTCCCTTGCCCGGTCTTCTCAGCCCGGGAGCGGCAGCAGCTCCGCCAGGTCCCGCTGCTCCGCAGAAGCAGGGCAGCATCTCCGGGCGTCTGCACAGAGGAGGCTGGAGGAGAGCCAGCGTTAAACCCCGTGCCCGGGAAATGGCCGTCGATTGCTGGAGAGCAGCTTGTCAGGAAAGGCCCTGGGGGTGCTGGTGGACGCCAAGCTGAGCATGAGCCGGCAACGTGCGTTGGGGCAAAGGCAGCCGGCGGTGTCCTGGGCTGCATGCGGAGGAGGTGGAGGGAGGGGATCCTTGGCCTCCACTCGGCGCTGGCGAGGCCACCCCTGGGCTGCTGTGTCCAGTGCTGGGCTCCCCAGCACGGGAGAGATGTGGGGCTACTGGAGAGAGTCCAGCAAAGTGCCGCACACAGCTGCCGAAGGGACAGGGAGCACGTGTCCTCTGGGGAGAGCCTCAGAGAGATGGGACTGTTCCTCTTGGCGCTGAGGAGGCTCGGGGTGGGGTGGGGGGAGCGTCTCGTCAGTGTGCACCCATGGCTGAAGGGAAGGCATCAAGAAGATGGAGCCAGGCTCTTTTCAGAGGTGTCCAGTGCCAGGACAAGAGACAATGGGCACCAGCTGAAAGACGGGAGGCTCCGCCTCAACATCCCAAAGCCCTTTTTCCACTGTGAGGGTGAACGAGCCCTGGCACAAGTTGGCCCGGGAGGTTGTGGAGCCTGCGTCCTTGGAGACGTGCAAAAGCCGTGTGGCCACGGCGCTGGGCAGCCGGCTCGGGGTGACCCTGCTTGAGGGGGCAGCATGACAAGATGCCCTGCAAAGGCTCCTGCCACAACAGTCAGGCTGTGTTTTCTGTGATTTGGCGTCTGCGGCAGAGAACCGAGGAGCACGGCGTGTGTTGGTCTGTGCTGGGGATGGGGAAGTGGAAGGGGAAAGGGAAGGTGAAGGAGGAGAGGGAAGGGGAGAGGGGAGTGGAAGGGGAAGGGAAATGGGATGAGGAAGGGGAAGGGGGAGTAGAAAAAGAAGGGAAGAGGAAGGGAAAGGAGGAGGAGAAGAGGCAAGGGAAGGGGAGGGAGAAGCGGTAGGGAAAGAGGAAAGGGAGGGAGAAGGGGAAGGAGAAGAAGAAGGGGGAGAAGCGGAAAAAAAGTAGCAAAAGGGTACAAAGAAGAGGAAAGGGCACTGGACGTTGTTAGGGAAGAGGAAGGGAATGGGAAGCCTCCCGTTTCCTTTTTCTCCCAGGGCCTCAAGCTGAGCCAAGGAGGCACAAAGGTCTGGAGCTGCGGCAGGAATTGCTCCTGGCTGGCTCCCATCCCCTGGGGCAGCCGTGCTCACGCGCAGGGAGGCTGGAGGCCTGCAAACACCCCAGGGCTGCATGTCGTGCAGGCAGGGGAGCCACCTGCGTTCAGGCAGGGCCCTTGGAGCTCAGCCGCGGGACCGTGGCGGGGGGGGGGGGTGTCTCCCAAAAGGCAGCTCAGCCGGGCTCTGCTGGGGCTGAGCCTGCCCTGGCCCGGCTGGAGGGGGACACGCGCAGGGCGAGGGAGCCCTGCAGCCCACGCTAGGCCTTGAAAGGAAAGGCAGAGAGGCAGGTGTTGGATGCAGGCTTGCTTTATTGCAGTGCAGGAAAGCACCCACTGCAGAAAGACACACAAGGCAGAGGCAGGCAGGTTGTCACCCCGGGCTTCAAGAGAGGTGTTCCTTCAGGCTTCTCCCAGGCGGTGGCTGTTGTGGAGACAAGCAAGTGCCCTGTGGGACGATGGTGGAGTTGCACCATGCACCTGGGCATGGGCAGGAGCAAGGAGGAGAGGCAAGATGGAGAGAGGGGACGGAGGGGAGAAAGGAGAGGAGGTGTGAGGCTGAGGAGGCCCAGGGGCTCTGGGGGCTCTGGGGCTGGGTCTAGCAGGGCCCACAGGTGTCCCACAGCTTCTTGCTGTAGCGGGGCAAGGCACAAGGGCTGCAGGCGGGAGAAGCGTAGGGTCTGCCAAAGGTGCAGAGGCCCCCCGAGCCCAGGGTGGCGCCGGCGCCGTAGAGGCCTCCCAGCCCCAGGTTGCCCCCAAAGGCGGGTGCTCCGGAGGAGCCCACCACGGCTTGCTGGGGGAAGGAGCTGAGGATGGGGCCGGGGAAGGTGACGACGACGGGGGGCGGCTGGATGAAGGCCGTCGAGTCGGGGCACTGCCGGGCGCACAGCTCGTTGCAGCTCTCAGCGATGGGCTGGGGGACGGCGACGCCGGTTTTCGGTGGGCACAGGTCGTAGCAAGACATCTTTGTGCGAGAGAGCTGAGCCTGAAACACGCGGGAGCCAAGGACAGGTGTCATGAGCGAGGAGGAGATCCCGTGGCCGAGCAGTGCCCTGTTCCCAGGGCTGCCCTGGAGCTGGAGGGGCCGGAGCCGCCACCTTGCCCGCACTGCCTGCCGCTTGCTCTTTGCCCAGCCAGCCCCCCTCAGCGCCCTGCTCTCCGCACCCCTTGCCTTGCCCTCTCTGCACACAGAGGGCACGCAAGCCCTCCCCGAGAGCCTGTGCGAGGCCTGGCTCTGCGCGTCTGGGCCACGGGGCTCCTTCCTCCTCCCTCCGCCACTCAGCCCGCCCTGGCCCTCCAAGCCTGCTGCCAGCACGCCCATGGCCAGCAGTGCTCTCCTGGCCACGGAGTCCCCACGCCAGCCCCTGCCAGAGGAGGCCGAGAGCTGCAGGCACCCACCTACCCTGTTCCTGAGCAGAGCGAGGCAGGAGCGGCGGATGCCAGCGCTTGCCGAGGGCAGCGCTTTTATGCCGGGCTGGCGAGTGCGGGGAGGAGCTGGCCGCGCTGGGGGCACGTGGCCCGCAGCGGCCGAGCCCCTGCCTCCTCCCTGCGTGGCATGGGGCTGTTTTGCTGATGCTGTTTCCTCTCCAGCCCCAACCTGCTCTATCAGCCCCTGCAATTACCCCGCTTGGATGCTTGCCAGCTGCCACCTCACGGGCCGAATGAGCCCAGCTGTCTTTTCATTATCTCGGTGTGTAAGAGGGCATGCAGCGTGACAAAGGCTGACTGCGAGCGCCCTGCGTGCCATAGCACTTGCCCAAGGGCTCGGGCTCGGGGCGGCCCCTTGCTTTCTTTGCAGAGCCACAGGGAAGACCAGGGTCCTGGTGCTGGCCAGGAAGGCGGCCTTGCAAAGGCCTCCCGCATGCCAGTGACCGCGTGACGTGCGCCGTGTGGCTATTATCCGCAGAGGCGCGAGGTTACGAAATGCCAAATCAAAGGCACTCCTCTCGGGCACTGCCTGCTCAGCACGATGCATCACTCAGCAGCCCAAAGGAGCCGGTCTCCATCCACCTGAAGGCGTTAGCCATCGACCTCTGCAATTCTGGGGGAGAAAACCCCCTCGTGCTCTTCCCTGAGGTGCATGGTGCAAGGAGCACAGACCCCACCTGGGCCCGCACGGCACAGGCTCGTGCCAGCCCTCCCCCAGCCCCTCGCAAGTGTCCCGGGAGCCCCATTGCTGGGGGACGGTGCTGGGCCGGGGCTGCCCTTGGGGTGCTGGGGAGATGGGAACTCTGCCTGGTGGCATGACCGCAGCAGCCCCCGGCTGGCTCGGCCCCGCCGGCGCTCGCGGTGTCTCTCCTCCCAGCAGAGCCTGGCTGCGGGCACGGGGCAGACATGTCTTCCCCGGGCAGAGCACGAGGCAGGCAGCGGGGAGCTGCAGAAGCACAGCCCTCTCCTGCTGTGCGCAGACCCCAGCAGGGAGATGCCTGCTATCATTTAGCCCTCGAACCAGAAAGGGGAGGAAAGCCTCGGAAGTGGCAGGTGCTGGCCTGGCGAGGGGATGCTGACTCAGGGAGGGGCAGGAGCTGGACAGCCCCATCATCATTGGCAGGAGGGAGTGCCGCCTCTGCAGACTGGCCCAGGTGGTGCTGAGCAATGGCGGGGCTGCTATAAAAGCTCTGCCTCTGCCAGGCTCCCCCAAGCACTGCTCTGGCCACCTTTGCCTCTGGGAACAGGGTAAGTCTGTGAGCGTTTCTCCTCCCGGCCCCCTGCTCCGGCCCCGGCCCCTCCGCCTCGGGCGCTCGCCTCTGCTGCTCTCTTGCAATCTCTGCCTTCTTGCAGAGCACCGTCCGATCCTGCGCAAAGATGTCTTGCTACGACCTGTGCCCACCGAAAACCGGCGTCGCCGTCCCCCAGCCCATCGCTGAGAGCTGCAACGAGCTGTGCGCCCGGCAGTGCCCCGACTCGACGGCCTTCATCCAGCCGCCCCCCGTCGTCGTCACCTTCCCCGGCCCCATCCTCAGCTCCTTCCCCCAGCAAGCCGTGGTGGGCTCCTCCGGAGCACCCGCCTTTGGGGGCAACCTGGGGCTGGGAGGCCTCTACGGCGCCGGCGCCACCCTGGGCTCGGGGGGCCTCTGCACCTTTGGCAGACCCTACGCTTCTCCCGCCTGCAGCCCTTGTGCCTTGCCCCGCTACAGCAAGAAGCTGTGGGACACCTGTGGGCCCTGCTAGACCCAGCTCAGCCCCAGGCGCTGCCCCCAGCCCAAACGCCAACACCACCACCCAAGCAGGGCTGAGCTGGCGGGCACGGGGCACTGAGGAGAGCTGAGCATCGCCAGCCCCAGCCAACGCCTGGGCAGCCGGCAGTGCCACCCACCCTCAGCCCTTCCCTGCCCTCTTCTCCTGCCCTCTGCTCTCCTCCCCTCCCCTCCCCTCTCGTCCCAGCTGTCGGATGGGGCAGGAGGTGGACCCGAAAGGCCCTGCGAGGCTGATGGGCCAAGTCCTCGGGATCTGGCATGCCGCGCCAAGGGGGCATCTGGAGCGAGAGGCGATGCCCTGGAGAAGATCCCTCTGCTTCCCCCAACACGTGGCGACCGGCCTCTCTGGGTCCTGCCCACCGTCTCTCTGACAGTCTCTCCTGCTCCTCTGGGCACAATAAAGGTTTCCTGCATTCAAGTCATGTCTCCCTCCCTCCATGTGCCATGTTGGGAGGACCCCGTGGGTGGGTTCCCGGCAGCTGTGGGAGGGCAAATAGTGGTCCTCGGATGCCTGGGCAAGGGGAGGGTGGGTGGTGGTGGGAGAGGGAGGATGCAGGCAGCAGGCAGGGGAGAGAGAGCCCTTTGGTGGGCCTTGCAGGAGCTGGGGAAAGGGCAGAAGGCAGGACAGGCGCTGGCAGTGCTCCCTTGCCCGGTCTTCTCAGCCCGGGAGCGGCAGCAGCTCCGCCAGGTCCTGCTGCTCTTTTGCTTCTGGGAAATACCTTGAATTGGGTAACCCTGTCAGTTACCTGTATGACTCCAGGCCTCTCTTGGCTATGGGATTTCAGCCTTTGTCATGCTCAGCAGCAGGTTCTGCAGCCCATACTCCTTACAGTAGTACAGCCAGTTCTTCCACAGCAGCTGTCGGCCATGCTAAATTTAGCAGGAGCATCCGTTGTTTATATCCTGGAAGTTTTAATCTACTTTTTCTTTGGTTTAAACCTCTACATTCTTCCTATCTTGATTCTCGCTTTATGTGGGTTGAAGATATTTGTCATGGACTAATTTAAGAAATGTTGAGATTTTAATCTCTGTCAATGAAGGAAAGGTTTATGTTGTTTTCCTCTAACTTGCATTCTTATTAAAGTTCTGCTGTATAATACAATCAGATTTCTGCTTCCCTCCACCACTTTTAAGTGTGGCTTAACTCTAAGTGTCACTGTTAACAGTCTTACAGATTGTGAAGTGGAACTTTGGTATCAGGTTTCCATCCCCATCACTGGCAGACAAAGCAGTTCATAAAACCTGCAGAAATCTGTCATGGTTTAACACCAGCTAGCAGCTAAGCACAATGTAGCCGCTCACTCACTCCGCCCCCAGTAGGATGGGGGAGAAAATCAGGAAAAGAATTAAAACTCATAGGTTGAGATAAGAACGGTTTAATAGAACAGAAAAGAAGAAACTAATAATGATAACACTAATAAAATGACAGCAGTAATAATAAAAGTATTGGAATATACAAATTATGCACAGTGCGATTACTCACCACCCGCCGATCGACACCCAGTTAATCCCTGAGTGGCGATTCCGCACCCTCCACCCCCTACCCAGTTTATATACTAGATGTGATGTCACATGGTATGGAATACCCCGTTGGCCAGTTTAGGTCAGCTGCCCTGTCTGTGTCCCATCCCAACTTCTTGTGCCCCTTCAGCCTTTTCACTGGCTGGGCATGAGAAGCTGAGAAATCCTTGACTTTAGACTAAACATTACTTAGCAACAACTGAAAACATCAGTGTTATCAACATTCTTCTCATACTGAACTCAAAACATAGGACTGCACCAGGTACTGGGAAGACAATCAACTCTATCCCAGCTGAAACCAGGACAAAATCCTACTCCTACCTTTCATGGGGCTTTTCCCTTGTTTCCTTGGCTACTGTTCTTTTATGTTAAGAAGAGTATTTAGAGCTAGGAAAAAACCCCCACATTTTCTTCATCATTTAATTGAGCTCTTCTGCCAAGGAGAGTAGAGTATGTGAACTCATCTGAGCAAAATGCTCAATTCAACCTTTACATCCAATCATGGCATCTATGAACAATGGCTCAGGAAACCACCCCTTCAAAGGAAAATGTACAAAACAGGTCAGTGAGAACCAGGAATCAATTTCAAATCCCTTGAAATATTTCCTGCTCAGAAAGGAACCTCCTGCTCATCACTGGAAAATTTTCATTTTCTCAAAATAAGGTATTTACATTTTTTAATTTAGTTGTAGAATTAAACTGAAAGGAAATCTGTGCATGCAACATGTTTCAACATAATGGTATGAATACAGAAAACTATTTTCAAGTCATTTTTAGATCACTTTGCACTGATAGAAAACTTCTGTGGCGTACCCATTGAATAAAGTCCTGCAAAAAGAAAAAAAAAAAAGAAACACTTAAGAACTGCAGGAAGGACTGAAACAAAGTTCATTTTTTGTCATGACACTTGGACTGCTAAGGGTCTCCAGGCACATCTTCCCTGCACAGGAGTGAATATTGCTCCAAGAGGAGGCTAAAGGACAAATGAAAACCAGAGAGGTTCTTGTGCAACACCAGGGGGTTTAATGTGAAAGAGAAGTATAGCAGCCAAATACAGAAAATCAAGGCAATACAAGGGGAAATGCGTGATGCAGGTATCACGCTCTGGTACCAGTGCACTGCTCAGGACCCAGGGGACAGCTGAGGTGATGGGGGGATGCAGGGGATACTGAGGCTCAGCCATGCAGCTGGGGCACACTATGGCAGAGCATAGTGGGCTGCTGGGCACACACAGCCTCCTCCTGGCTCCATGCCAGGGCAGCTGATGCATACTGATGGTCCCCATGGCTCTTGCTCCACATCCTCATGCCATGGTCCTTGCTTCAGGGCTGTTGCTGGTTCTGGGTGCCATCCTGGGGGCTTTAGAAAGCCCCACAGCTCCTGCAGCGGGACCTGCCCCACCTCTGGGCACCAGGGAGGTAATATCCCATGCCACAGGAGGAGAAGCCAGAGCTGTAGGACCTCCCAAAACTGCCAAAGCCACTGGACCCATGTTGACCCCCACAGCCCAGGGAGCTCCCATAGCCCATATCATCTCCATAACCTCGGAAACGGCCATACCCAAGTGAGCACCTGTAGCCTCCATAGCCTCCCAAGCCAAAGGGGCTCCCATAGCCCTGGGAGCCCCCATAGCCAGAGGAACCCCCCAAGCCCAGGGAGCTCCCATAACCCCTGTAGCTCCCATAGCCCAAGGAGCCCCCATAGCCCCAGGAGCTTTGGGAACTAAAGAAACTCCCCAACCAGGCTGGGCCTGATGATCCCACAATGCTCTCCTGAGGAAAAGAGCTGAGTATGGGGCCCGGGACTGTCACCACAGGGAAGATCACTACTCTGGAGTCAGGGCATTGCTGCACACATGGCTCATTGTAGCTCTCGGCAATTGGCTGAGGACAGGTCACCCCACAGGGTCTGCAGGACTCACTGTAGCAAGACATCCTTAGGGTAGGGAGGCTCTACAGAGCGATCTGGACAGGCTGGATCGATGGGCTGAGGCCAATCGTATGAAGTTCAAGAAGGCCGAGCGCCAAGTCCTGCATTTCGGTCATGGCAACCCCATGCAGCGCTACAGGCTTGGGGAAGAGTGGCTGGAAAGCTGCCCGGCAGAGAAAGACCTGGGGGTGCTGGTTGACAACCGGCTGAATATGAGCCAGCAGTGTGCCCAGGTGGCCAAGAAGGCCAACGGCATCCTGGCCTGTATCAGAAATAGTGTGGCCAGCAGGAGCAAGGAGGTGATTGTTCCCCAGTACTTGGCACTGGTGAGGCCGCACCTTGAGTACTGTGTTAATTTTTGGGCCCCTCAGTACAGGAAAGACATTGAGTTGCTGAAGCGTGTTCAGCAAAGGGCAACCAAGTTGGTGAGGGGCCTGGAGCACAAGTCTTACAAGGAGCAGCTGAGGGAACTCGGGTTGTTTAGTCTAGAAAAGAAGAGGCTGAGGGGAGACCTTATCGCTCTCTACAACTACCTGAAAGGGGGTTGTAGTGAGGTGGGTGTTGGTCTCCTCTCAGGTGGCTGGAGATAGGACAAGAGGAAATGGCCTCAAGTTGAGGCAAGGGAGATTTAGGTTAGATATTAGGAAAAATTTTTTTACTAAGAGGGTTGTCAAACATTGGAATGGTCTGCCCAGGGAAGTGGTTGAGTCACCATCCCTGGAGATATTAAAAAAGCGAGTGGACAGGGCACTTCAGGACCTGTTTTAGTGGGCATGGTTAATGGTTGGACTTGATGATCTTGAAGGTCTTTTCCAACCTAAATGATTCTATGATTCTATGATTGTGATGGCTGTGAGTCTGCAATGCACAGCAGTAAGGAGTTTTAAGATAAATAAACAAATAAGAGAGCTGGGCTGGGAGGTGATGAACCAAGATTATTAAGCAATGACTCAGTGTCTGAAATATCAGAAGTTAACAGGGAAACAGATAAATTTATACACAATAACAAATAAAAATCATTCTTCTATCAATTCAACCTTTATCCTTGTTGTGGTTTAACCCCAGCTAGCAACTAAACACCATGCAGCTGCTCACTCTCCCCCCCCCCCAGTGGGATGGGGGAGAAAATTGGGAAAAGAAGCAAAACCCGTGGGTTGAGATAAGAATGGTTTAATAGAACAGAAAAGAAGAAACTAATAATGATAACGATAACACTAATAAAATGACAACAGCAATAATGAAAGTAATGGAATGTACAAATGATGCGCAGTGCAATTGCTCACCACCAGCCGATCGACACCCAGCTAGTCCCCGAGCGACGATTCCCCGCCCCCACTTCCCAGTTCCTATACTGGATGGGACGTCACATGGTATGGAATAACCTGTTGGCCAGTTTGGGTCAGGTGCCCTGGCTGGGCATGAGAAGCTGAAAAATCCTTGACTATAGTCTAAACACTACTGAGCAAGAACTGAAAACATCAGTGTTATCAACATTCTTCACATACTGAACTCAAAACATTGCACTGTACCAGCTACTAGGAAGACAGTTAACTCGATCCCAGCTGAAACCAGGACAATCCTTTCTTTCATCTCATCATGATCACCTTTGTAATTAATTTGATGTGAAAGAGAAATTCAGTACTGGATAAGTTAGACAGGCAGATCTGCCTGTAGCAACTTGGACTGGCAAGGACACACTCACAAATTGTGAGATCAAGTGAAAAAGAAGCCAACGGGAACTGGAGAAAAGGCTTATTGGCTATATGTATTAATTCAGACTTCATGAGGTATAAGTCACCTCAAGTATTTCTACAGCTTGGACATCTACTTCCTGTCCTAATGCAGTGATTCTTGATGCTGCATCTGGACCAAGACACATTTTCAGAAGGAAACAAAGGATATAAGTCTGTAAAAACACATGCAGGAATCATCTCTGTGACAAAAACATTGTTAAAGTCAATGCTAATAGTAGTAGAAAGAATGAGCGAACTCACACTTACCTTGTTCACTACTGAGACAAGAGAAGTGGATAGAAGGGCTGCAGGTGATACGAGCTTTTATATGCTTCTTTAAACCAGCCTTTGTGACTCTGGTCCTAATTTGTTACAAAACAAATATGATGGTGGAAGCTTTAATTTTGCCACCCCAGCACTCTCCCTCCCAAATGTTAGTGTGGGTGGGATACAACTGCTGATGACAATCAGTCATCTCTGATTGTCATTTTAGGGAATTTGAGGAACTTGCAGCTGAAGCGTTGCCATACAGTCATTGACTGAAAGCCAGAACAAGAGTTGTATGTCATGTTAGTCCCATTTTAATGTTCAAGGTAGTACTTATGGTGTGGAACCCTTTTTGGTGCCACGTGCACAAACCAGGTCAAGGTCATCCAACATGAGGTAGAAGTTTGGCTCTGAGAGGACACAAGTTGTCCTTGCAGTTGGCTTAGGATCTACAAACGTTGTTATACAGCAGAGCAAAGAGCTGACACAATGCAGGCTCACTCCTGATGGGATATCACTATTGCTAATAACAGCATGAAAGGAGTAAGCCCTAGCAAAGTTTTTAGCTTGTGCTCTAAGCTTTTCATTTTACCTATAATCCAGACAGGGAGATCTGTGTCTGATTTACTGCACCTGTCAAATAATATAGGGGAATGACATAGTCCCATCATCACTAGAAATATTAACTACAACACAAGTGGACCTAGCATTGGTCCATTGAAACCTCTCCCAACATCCTTCTCTCAAGTCTTCTGAGACAATTCAGATGACACTAGGTTAACAGAGGAATGTTTGGGCTAAGTGACACCTCCAAAGAGGCAGAAAAGGCTTTATTGATATAGCCAGAACTGTTGACAAGGTGTCTGTCTAAAGCTAATACCAAACGATCCAAATTAAACTTTCATTCCACATTTTAAAGAGAGATTGAGGAGGGCAGATTGTTTGATAAATTAACTCAGCACACCAGGGTGGCGCCGGTGCCGTAGAGGCCTCCCAGCCCCAGGTTGCCCCCAAAGGGTTAAGGCATCAACAGCATTGCGTTAATGAATGTTTGTTTAGCATTTTAGCAGTCGTCATCTTCCCTAGGGTTCAGAACAGGCAGGGTAATTGTTATTGCTCTGAGGATTTCTGGTGACACCCCAAAAGCCCTCCAATCACCACATAATTTGGCAACAAATTACCACGTAATTGCAGCATTCCTAAACTAGCAAGACAACAAAGGAAGAATCATAGATTTCTTTTTTATTTTGTTGGTTTTTAAATGTTCTTCCTGATATTTACTGCAATTACTTGTTAATGGCAAAATCCTCTTCATAATATAAAAAGTTAGTATGAAAATAATACCAGAGATTGCTGAGATTTTATGAGCTCCAATAAATTGGAATACCAAGTGATGAAATGATATATTGCCTGTAAGACAGTGTAACCTTTCCCACCTATTTCTCCCCGTTTATTGTTTGTTAGCCAGGAATGATTGTTTCATATTGTACTTAAAGAAGTGTGACTAAGGGAAAATATATCTATGAAAAAAGGGGTATTACCCATTGCTACATCTATCTATGATTACCTCCTTACTAATTGGTATGGTATGATTTAAATGAAGATCTGCCTGGTACTGAGAATTCATGCACAGGCAAATTTCTCCCAGAAAAGGCTCCAAAGAGGAAGAGAGAGGAAGAACATTGCAAGACACATATTACGATGCACCATAAATTTAATGAGTGAGAACTAGAAATTAAAAAAAATGTACAGCATAAGAAAGCAGTAGGGTTGAATATGGATAAAACTAATCATCCATTTCAAGGTAATGCTTTACAGCTGGACACCCGACTCCTACATGCAACAATAAAAGTTACATTTTTCACCTCATTGATAACAGAGAAAGGCATTAAATCAGAAATGCCAAGCTCCTGCAGTCCCATTAGCTTAGGGAAAAGCTGAGGGTGGTCAGCAAGCATATGGCCATGGTCATGAACTCAGTCCTGCATCCGGATCACACTTTTAAGCTTCTCATTGTTCCTTTGTGGTTTTTCCCCAAGACTTCATCATGGCCCACACCGGTTGTAACGACGGTAGGACCTCCCATAAAGGCCACCTAGACCTGAATATCCAAGGCTCCCGAGCCCCAAGGAGCTGCCAGAGGAGATAGGGACCCCGCCAGCATTGAGAGCATCCCCTACAGCTGCAGATGCTGAGGATCCCACTGTGGTATTTTGTGGGAAGGAGCTGAGGATCGGGCCGGGCAGGGTCACCACCACAGGAGAGGGCTGGATCACATATGTTGAATCCTGGCACTGCCTGACACAGGGCTCATTGCAGCTATTCGCCAGTGGGGTTGGGCCACAGGGAGTGGGAGAACACAGGTCATAGCAGGACATGTCTGCGGGATGGAGCTAAGTCTGAAACACAGGGAAGGAAGAAAAAACAAGAAAGAAGTCATAATTATAGTCATGGAATTAAGCTGCTAAGATAATGGAGAGTACAAGAAACTAGCTAGAAACTATGTGAAGAATGGAATAATGAGTTGTCTTGGGTTGAAAGGAGACTTCAATGAAACCCAAACTCATCTACACTACAGAGAGTAGCTCTACATGCTCCTGAGCAGTCTTTGATAGCTCATTTCCCACAACACTCCTCCAGGATGCGTGCAGCCCTGCAATAAGGGGGAAGTGAGGGACAAGACTTAAGATCTCCTGTATGATACAGCTAGGAGAAACTTTACCCCACAACAGAGGGAAGAAGAAGAAAAAATTCCTCAGCAGGTAGAATTGAGGAGTATAACCTAATAATGTGACACTCACCTGTGAAAGGGAACTGTTCTCCTCCCCACAGATGAGCTTGTCTCTTAAACAGCAAAAGAACAAATATTCTGCCTAATTCTTATTTAATCTTCCCCTTTTCTTTGTGCTTTTTTCTTCTTACATCAGTCTTACAGAGAAAGCAATTTTCTGCCTGTTTCTAAAGGGGGGGGAAATGGAAGTGGACAGTGTCCAAAATCATTTGATAAGCAAATAGAACAGGTGGAAGCTTTACTGTGGATATTTCAGGCATAGGTTACTGAGGTGCTGCAATGGAAATCTAGTGCCAAAGTATTTAGAGCATTTCAGAAAGAGATTATTAAAATAATTCTGGTGCAAAGCACATAGGAACAGAGAAGGATTATTTTCATGGTATCCTGGTGGAAGAGGGGATATACTTTCAATAATGTTCAGCACACTTTTGAAAATTTGAGCCCACTTACTTCTCTATGTACAGAAAAAGCTCCAAGAAAGCCAAAATCTCTGTACAATTCACCACATCCACTTCTAGTTGCTGAGCAATTCACATGTAGAGATTTGAACATCTTGGAACTGAATGATCCAGTGACACAAATGAAAAATGAGCCTGAAGTCCTGCATCCAGCAACTGCCACCCTTCAAAGAGCAGCTACCTTCTTTTAGAGAAAGAGTTACTTTCAGGTCTCACACACACTGATAAAGAGCATAAACCTTAGACTGCTATAGATAAGACAGTGTAAAAATAAAATACAATGAAGGCAACAATTCCGGACATCGAAAGATAGTAAGCAGATTCAGACTTACCCTTTTCACCAAGGAGAATAAAACAGAAGAAATGGATGGCAGCAACTCTTACTGTGCTGGCTTTTATACTGTGTCCTAGAGTGCCTGAGGACCTGAGACATACTTTGTGCATGCAGCTATTTACCAGCCAATTGCTAAAGACTTCTTGTATGCAAAACATTGCCAGCAGATGATTTACTTTTTCCTCACTGTTTGTATTTATTGCCTTGATTTCATTTCCTCACCATAATATATGCATTCCACTATAGACGTTTCTTTTATCTTAAAATCTTATGAGCCTAGTTAATTCCTGGCCAGATCAACTGATTCATCTGAGTTACTAAAGAAATTATTTTGCATCCTAAGCACAATATATGCAATATACATCATTTGACACAGATGAATACATACATTAGGAAAGACGCATGTGAAGTTTCCTGTGAAAACCCCCTTCCTTCTTCATGGAAAGCATGAGTTTTTGACACATCTCCCTCTGAAAAGGCCAGAAGTTACTATTTCTGACTCTGAATTGGACTGTAGGTTTGCCAAATTCCTCTCAAACAGCCAGACAGCTGCACAAGTTCAGAAAATAAAACTGTTACAGAAAGCACTTAGCAGAGCTGATTACACTTTACCAGTCTCAAAGGTACTTACTGGGAAACAGATTATTTGAGGGAACATATTGTTTTACTTTCTTGATATTGGAGACAGGATGAAAGGGTATCAGCAGTCTGATCTGTTCATTTAATATTAAACTACTACAATTCCATGAAGGAATTTGAGACACAGCTCTTCAATTTGGGAACTGAGTGTCAAAGTCCTTAATCTAAGGAGTCTGCAGTTTTAGCTTTCTTCTTACATCAAACTCCAGGAAAACAATTCAGGTCAGATTGAGGATGCATGTGAATTTTAGGCTAGTCGAGACACTTGCACTCAAAGTCTCGCACAAGCTTACCTATAGGGTCATTAAAGACGCCAAACAGTTTTACATTTGCCATTAAATTATTATTTTACCCTACTATGTCTTGCACTATTATACAAAATTATACTCCAGATTAATGGTAGCTACTTACAGAAGTTTATAATATTCTTGTTCTTTTTTCCTCTTTTGAAAGCAAATAATGTTGTCTTCATTTTACATGGTCTTAAAGAACATTGTTATGGGCACCAATTCAATTTCTTTTTCAAAGACAATTTCTAGATTAAAAAGTAATTGCATATAATGCATAAGCAGACTTTAGGGCAGGGATCAGTATTCCGATCTCTCCTCTCCTCCCCTAATGTTTAAATCACTTAGCTAGAGACATGCAAATTATCTCTGAACTGTGAGTATCTTCATGAAGATCTCCTGGGAAATAAATGCTGATTGTACACTTTTGAAGAACAAAAGTCTTCAAAGTTCACAACACATTTTCATCAATGGCTCAGACATGCAAATAATACACTATCAGAAAATGTGAAGGTATGTGACACTATTTGAACATGATCAGTATTTAAGGTTTGTGACCAGGATTACTAATGAATTTCACAAACTTCCTCACATTATATGGTGTCACAAACCGGAGTCCTTCCATTTTTTACTTAAAATACAAATAAGTATTTGCACAAAATTACATGTTTAAAACCCCATTCTAATCATCAGTCACTGGATGTTCTTAGGTGTGTGATGACCCCCATCAGTGACACTACTGACTGAAGGTCTCCTATCCCTTGAGACTTACCAGTCTTTCCCCAATGTTCTTACTGAGGCACACACAGAGACACACTACTGCTGTATCAAAATGTTAAAAAACACATTCCTTTATAGCAATAACTATCTATTGACCATAAGAGAAGCATGTGGTTTTGAAAACAAACTCATTAAAAGGTATAGTGATGATAAAAAAAAATCACAAGTCCTCTCCTGAAGGTGATCATATGTCAAGTTAACCTCCCTGGCTCAGTCTCCTCATCCCAGGAGTTGAATGCTTTGGGATACTGCTCGTTGGAATATTACAAAGAGTAGCAATCCCATCACAGTCACTTATCAGGGATGAAATTGCACACTCAGGACTTAAATTAAAAGCTCTTGCTGTGACAGTAGATGGTAGTCCCATGGACCAGTGTGACCAAAATGCTAAAGAGCAGACAAATTTCCTAACCAAATTGAATTTAGACTCATCCACGTTTTGGGAAGGTGTAGTCAGTATAATGGAGCCAGGCATATTTAAAGGATGCAAATCAAAAACATGAAAGAGACACCATGGATCGTGGTTTTCATCCAATGCCAAGATAAGTCCAGGCAATAAACTTAAACAGTAAACAAAACAAATTCACTAGTGGGAACGCAGCCATATGCAAAGGAAAAAAAAAAAAGGCAGGAACTAGTTTGTAAATGTGCAAGAATGTCTCAGATCCTCCAGGCAGCCTGAGAAAGCTATAAAATGCTCTTGCTCTTCAGAGCCTTCCTGCCTCTTCCTTTATCCCTGTATGCACAGCAGATGTTACGATTCTGGTTTCAGCTTTAAAAAATTTGGTATTGAAACATATTTTCACTGACAGCAGTAGCAAATACTTAGTGTCCTGCAAAAGCAGCCCATGTTATTCTTTCTTCTATGGGACCAACTTGTTCCAGCTATTCAGTGATAGACTTTAAAAGAAGCAAGTTTATAAATTGAGAAAGAGAAGATACAGACAGTTTTGTTCAGAGCATGTGTACTCTACTATGCACTGTTTTTTACGTTGCTGTTTTATTGTCTAATACTATGTGCTATTGCACACATGCTGCCTGATTATGAAGACCCCAGTCTAACACTGTATAACAATTCCAAATGTCATGACTTAACCCCAAGCAGCAACCAAGCATCACGCAGATGCTCACTCAGTTCCCCCCCACCCAGTGGGATGGGCGAGAGAATCAGGGAAAAAAAAAAGGTAAAACTCATGGGTTGAGATAAGAACAGTTTATTAGAACAGAAAGGAAGAAACTAATGATGATAATAATAACAATAATAAAATGACAAGAATAATAAAACAATTGGAACTTACAAAGCACATGATGCACAATGCAATTGCTCACCATCCACTGACCGATGCGCAGTTAGTTCCCGATCAGTGATTCCCCCCCCCCCAGGCCAACTCCCACAGTTTATATACTAGGCATGATGTCATGTGGTATGGAATATCCCTTTGGCCAGTTTGGGTCAGCTGTCCTGGCCGTGTCCCCTCCCAATTTCTTGTGCCCCTCCAGCCTTATTGCTGGCTGGGCCTGAGAAGCTGAGAAATCCTTGACTTAGTCTAAAAATTACTTAGCAACAACTGAAAACATCAGTGTGTTATTCTTCTCATACTGAACCCAAAACATAGCACTATAACAGCTACTAGAAAGAAAATTAACTCTATCCCAGCCAAAACCAGGACACCAAAGCAAACACAGTAACAACTTGAGAGGCAGTGCCTGAGCTCGTCTTGCCTAGAAAATTTTCTCTGTAACATGGTAATCTAGCTCATATTCTCCAGCAGTGAATAAAACACTTTCTGATTAACTACAAAACCAAACAGAGAAACCTTTTACTTTGGGACTGTGCTATACTTGTTGCCATAATAAATTTTAACCCAAAGAAGGCAGTCTGGGACAGGAATGAAGGGGGAAATGATGCTTGAGGACTGTTCTTGCTTTTTGTTTTGAAAAAGTGAGCTCCATACCAGACTTTTCTGCTACAATTTGTGAATGCTTGAAGGAAAGATCCCATCTTTGGAAAGACTGTACATGCACACACAGGGGGGGAATGAGAGAGAGAGAAAAGGGGTTTGGATCGCTTAAAGAATCACCTCCACAACAGGGGTTACCTCTGTGGAGAAGTTTGGTGCAGTTGATTAGGAGAAAGCTTAACAGAGAATTGCAGAAGGGGATTGCAAGAGTAGGAAAATGTACTTTGTCATGAGAAATGTCATTATCCGTCCACCTGAATATGTTAAAGAAATCTTCACTGTAGTGCCTCAGCTGTAACTCTTTCCAACCATATTGATGCTGTGGAATTGTAACTTCTCTGCTGTGTTAGATATGCAGGTTGATGTCCATAAAAGAAAGCTATTTTGCAACAATAGCAAATGAATGATGACTCCTTTGGAATGCATCCTTTTTGATCTGTGGTGGGTTGACCCTGGCTGGATGCCAGGTGCCCACCAAAGCCGTTCTATCACTCCCCCCTCCTCAGCTGGACAGGGAAGAGAAAATATAACAAAGAGCTTGTGGGTCGCGATAAGGACAGGAGAGATCATTCACCAGTTACCGTCAGGGGCAAAACAGACTCAGCTTGGGGAAAATTAACTCAATTTATTACAAATCAACCAGAGTAGGCTAATGAGAAATAAAACCAAATCTCAGAACACCTTCCCTCCAACACTCCCTTCTCCCCAGGCACAACTTCACTCCCGGCCTCTCTACCAACACCCCCACCCCCCTCCAGCAGCGCAGGGGGATGGGGAATGGGGTTTACAGTCAGTTCATCACATGTTATTTCTGCCGCTTCGTCCTCCTCAGGGGCAGGACTCATCACACTCTTCTCCTGCTCCAGCGTGGGGTCCCTCCCACGGGACACAGTCCTCCATGAACTTCTTCAATGTGGGTCCTTCCCATAGGCTGCAGTTCTTCACAGACTGCTCCAGCATGGGTCCCTTCCATGGCGTGCAGTCCTTCAGGAGCACACTGCTCCAGCGTGGGTCCCCGAGGGAGTCACAAGTCCTGCCAGAAAACCTGCTCTGTGGGTTCCTCTCTCCACAGATCCGCAGGTCCTGCCAGGAGCCTGCTCCAGTGCGAGCTTCCCATGGGGTCACAGCCTCCCTTGGGCACGCACCTGCTCTGGCGTGGGGTCCTCCACAGGCTGCAGGTGGATATCTGCTCCACTGTGGACCTCCATGGGCTGCAGGGGGACAACCTGCCTCACCATGGTCTTCACCACAGGCTGCAGGGGAATCTCTGCTCTGGCACCTGGAGCATCTCCTCCCCCTCCTTCTTCACTGACCTTGGTGTCTGCATAGTTGTTTCTCTTACATGTTCTCACTCTCTCTCCGGCTGCCATTTCTGTCTGTCCCACAACTTTTTTTTCTTCTTAAAAATCTTATCACGGAGGTGTTACCACTATCGCTGATTGGCTCGGCCTTGGCCAGTGATGGGTCCGTCTTAGAGCCAGCTGGTATTGGCTCTGTCAGACACACAGGAAGCTTCCAGCAGCTTCTTACAGAAGCCACCCCTGTAACCCCCCCGCTACCAAAATCTTGCCACACAAAACTAATACAGATCAAGCAATAGCTTCAGCTGAGATGGCAAAAAAATATATTACACATTAAATTCAGACCAACCTTCTGCTGTATTATAATATCAAACTACTAGCTTTCCATTCTTTTCTGTTGTTTATTAAGAAAACCTACTCCTTAAAATTATTAATTCTTTCACGGAACTGATGTACCTCCTTTAATTTAGCTCCACTAATGACTGTAGTCAATATAACTTTGTCAACATCTCTCCCTGGTTTTAAATACAGTTCAACATCAGTCCGTACACAGACAAGGACTCCAAGCAAGAAATTTCACAGATATAAGGCTGTGACTTGTATGGCCTGACAGGACATTGAATCATCCAGAGCCTTTAGGTAGAGCTTTTCAAACCTTCTTCCTTCAGGGACAAAGCTCCCAGTCTCTAAACACCACCCTTATTACAACACAGACGATCAAGCTAGAACAAAGCAATGCCCAATAAATTTCAGATCTACTAGACGCAACAGGTAGGAGTCAGTTTATAAAGACACGCTAAGAAAGGTTTAGTAAAATCTTTTAATCTCTTTCTCCCAGACATGCTTCCCAGGCCAGCAAATTTCAAAGGCCAATTCCCTTGTAAAAACACCACATAGCCTTCTCTTCCTCCCTTCCGAGACTTACCAGGGCCTGATCTTAGTGGCCAAGAGGTGCTGCACCCATCAGAAAGCTCTGGGCTGCACTCAAAGGGGTTCATCAGCTTGCTGCCTCTCTCCCACAAACTCTGCCCTGAGCAAGTTCAGCTGTGCTCAGGAAAAGCATAATTTCTCCCTTCTTTTAAAGCTGTCTTCCCAAGTATCACAGATAGGGTAAAGAAAGCCACAATCTTCTTCCAGGTTGCCCAGGTAATAGAACATATATCCTATTTGTGCAGCAAGCTGAGAACAGATGAGTGGAGGCAGCGCTTCAGAAAAAGGTTTATCCCTATAATTTCTAGTGTTCCTCATGCCCCTCTAGATTTTCCTGCTGCATCCCTCTGTCCTCTTTTCGACAAAGAAACTCTTGTCTATTATATCTACAGGATAAGGAGAAACAGTATTCCTTTCAGTGAGCTCTTCCCTGAAATTAGGCTATTCCACTTCTCATTGAAAGAGAGTTAATGCCCCTTCTCAAATAAGCTTATTGCCCCATTCTCATCCCTCTTCAAAGACATTCATCTCAAACCAAACATTTTCTCATAAAAGTGCAATATTAAAACAGTTAAAGTGCCTTTTTCCATCTTCATGGTACAGTAGGTAAAGGGTCTTTAAAGTGTAAACAGAAGCAGCTCCCTTACTTTAAGATTTCTTGCTTATTGAACAACAGGAGACACACCCATGGTAGGTGAACATCATGTCTTCCTAGCCTTTGATAAACTGTCTCAGGCTGAATTTACTACGTATAGACAAAAGAAAAACTTTTCCACAACTGAAATCTGACTCATTCTCCTTTAGCAATTAGCACAAAGTTATTTGCACAGTGTTTGCTGGAACTGATGACTTGCAAAGGGACCTGTTTCCCCACAACCAAGCTGGAAAAGGGGCTGGGAGAAGAAAGAAGTACAGAGACACTCGGTGTATGATGCAGCACAAATTTAATGAGGCTGAGGAATGGAAGGAAGCAATGTAAAGAGTAAGGAATATATTTCCATGGTTCACTAAGGACAGTACCCATTCATCCCTCTCACAATGACACACTCAGCAAATGAGATCTTCCTTCTTCATTGTTTAAGTGGACTGTACTATTTCAGTTATGCAGAACAATTTCTAATAATTACATATTTTACCTAGTCTTTGTCAAATACAAAAAAAGCATAAGAAAACAAGACATTTGATCAGAAATATAAAGCAAAGCATAACAAAAGTAAGACAAGCAAAGGCCTGATTTTAGGAGATGCCAAGCACCCACAGCTCCATTAACTTCAAGTTGTGGGTGTCTAACATCGCATGTGAAAACCATGGCCATGAGCTCAGTCTTGCATCAGATTTTGCTTCAGCATTCCTGGTCATTTCTTCCTGCTTGCTCCTCACGCTTTAGCACGGCCCATAGAAGCCACCGCGGTAGGTGTTGTAGCGACGGTAGGGCCGGCTGTACCCACTGCCCAGGCCTGGATAGCCAAAGCTCCCAAATCCTAAGGAGCTGCCAGAGGAGATGGGCACTCCCCCAGCACTAAGTGCGCTCCCAACAGCTGCAGATGCTGAGGATCCCACAGCGGTGTTCTGGGGGAAGGAGCTGAGGATGGGTCCGGGCAGGGTCACCACCACGGGAGAGGGCTGGATCACCACTGTTGAGTCCTGGCACTGCCTGACACAGGGCTCGTTGCAGCTATTTGCCAGTGGGGTTGGGCCACAGGGGGTGGGAGGACACAAGTCGTAGCAAGACATGTCTGTGGGGTGGAGGTAAATCTGAAACAAAAAAAAAGAAATAAATGCAATACAAGAATTTAAATAAAACTCTATTAGTACACCTGAAATTCTCTGATAAGAGGAGTGTATAACAAACTAACAAGAGGTTCCATGGGGAGAAAGATGGCATTTTTCACCAAATCCAGAGGAAGTACTTTGAAAACAGGGTTGATCTTGCATTTTCCTTAAGGAGATTGCTAGGGAAGGCAGCACTGGTGCATCTCAGTCAGTAACTTACCCTTAAGCCTCTGTGGTTATTCAACTCACCCAGGAACCAGGGTACATGCTGCTGCTGAAAGCCTCTTCATTCACATTGCAGAGGGTGCCCTAACCACATGGTCATAACACTACCCTAGGAAAAGGCACTTTCAATACTTCCTTGCAGATGTGGCTGCACACATGAAAACTATTAGGGCTTTGTATGTCCTAGAGAAATGGAGGTTGACTCTTCAGCCTTCAGATGAAGGTGCTCTGCTGGAACAGGTAAGGCTTAGGTTGTTATTCCTGATCCAAGGCTTGCCTCTTTGCTAAACAGTCAATGATGACAAACGTCCTACCTAATGCTAATACAGCAAATAACCTTTCTGATTTCATTCCTACTGCTTCCTCTCATGCATGTTCCATCTTGGAGGTCCCGTTTCCCAGTTTTAGTAAGTGGAAAATAGAAGCTTAAGCACTTAAAATCAGTTTAATAAGAAATGGAAGGACAAGTAGCTGAATTCAGGAACACTTCTATTTTTGTGTATTGCTATTAATAATAAAATCATCATCAGATCTCAGAAGCTACAATGCAAATCTGTCCACAGTTGTTTGGAGGATGAAGAAGCAACTGACTGAAGGTCACTCCTTGCCTGCAGAAGAACTACAAATTGAGATTCAAAGGCAGGCAGGCATGGACTGATGATTGCGTTCTATGTGGAGAACTAGTGACCCAGGACTGCCAGTATTGGCCAGTATCCCTGTGTTCTTCCAATCTTACAGCCTTAGCTGAATATTCCACAGGCCAGCACACTAGTCTGAACAGACCCAAGAATTCACTACAGGTATTTTATGTTCAGCTGCAGGACCTGAAAACTTGTTTGGATCCCAAAGTTGAATAGACAGACCTAACTGGTTAACTTGTGGCTAATTGCCCCACTCAATGATTTTTATAACTGACCACCAATAGAAAACTTCCCCTTTCATATGAAAACCCCTTTGTCCCTCAGAGAAAAAAGCTGAATGTACTACAACGTTAGTGAGGAAAAGCTACAAAGTCATCAAGGCAACAGTTCAACATATAAAGAGAGAATAGGTGGGTTCACACTTACCTTATTCACCAAGGCAAAGAAGGCAAGAGAAATGGATGGAAGAGCCTTGAGTTGTGCAGGTTTTTATACTGAATCCCAAGTTGCCCAACAAGCTGGGACATTCTTTGTGCATGAAATTATTTATGAGCCACTGCTGATTACATGGGGTTTTGCCTCAGTATTTGTGTTTATTACTGCTTCGCTTCCTTATCTTGTGGCATGTATATCTGACCACAAGTTTCTTTCATCTTAAAATATTCTGGGCCAACTTAATTTCTGGGAACACTGGAGTGATTATTTCAGAAGAATTTATTCTGCCTTCAAAACCCTTTTGAATCTGCCTGGTGTCATTAAAGGAGATTAAGCATAATTTACATGATGCAGTCCCTTGCACCCTCCTCTGCAAGGTAAATACTGTTGGAAATCATGAAGAATTTCAGCTTTTGGTAGGCAATCCATGAGCACTTGTAGTTTGGGGATTCAAGCTGCTTCTAAGGAAAAGAGAAGAGAGACTGATTTTTTCAGAAAATGGCCAGGAATGCACACACAATTTTCACCAAACTCCAGCCCCAAAATGAGAGAAAAAGCACAAATACTGTTAAAAGGGAAGGACACTGAAGAACCCTGTGAGAGTTGGGAGGAAATGAAAAGTGTTATGGTTGTGTACAAAGACCGAGATATAACTAGAAAAACACTTAAGATACTGCTTCTTTGACATGGAAGAAGAAATAATTTAAAAAAAGAATTTTAGAAGTCCAGTCTAAAAAGATAATATCAAATGATAGCACTTTTGTGGAAGTCTGAAGGACAAATCTTAGTAATACAGGATCTTTCCTGGCTGTCTCTAATTCTGGGCCTGATCTCTTAGGACCTCTTTATGTAAAGAATCCACAAATCCACTTTTATTCTTATCTTGGACCTCAAAACATCAGCAACTGTTTTTTAGGTTAACTTCTACATGTATAAATTTGTTGCACTGCTTGGTGACTTTTGTTCTCAAGGAAGAGTTCTGAAAAGATAAGGTTTTGCAAAACTCAGCTGTGGAGGCAGAAGAAGTCATATACAAGAATACTTCCTTTCCTGTCCCTGCAGTGTCTGGTACAGATGTGTTATAGACCAATGGTAGCCAGTTGGAGAAGAGTCAAATGTATATTAAGTGTCAATAATTTCTTCACTTGCAGTCCATTTTTCTGTCACTTTGCAGCAGTCTTTGGATCGTCCAATGAAACTGAACTTCATCTATAGGTGGGGCTTACAGGATAAATAGTCAAGGGGTAAAATACATAAGTAATCCTAGACACAGAGATTAGTACTGAGAGTTTTGCTCTCCTAGCACTTTAACTACTGAGACATGTAAATCATCTCTAAATTATGAGTGTCTTTGTGAAGATCTCCTGGGAACAGAAACTTGTTTGGCTTGGTCACAGGTTCCTGAGAACTTCAAAGTTTATCAGAAGCTTTTATTAGAGTGCTAGGCATGCAAAGTATCACATTATGTGCAAATTTAAGATACGTGACCCATATTTGAATTCTTATATCACTTCTGTAATAATATATTATTAAGATTTGGGAGTGCAGGTCAGTCATTGGGTTCTAAAATTTATGTCATTGTTCCTGGCTGCAGGAATTACAGCTATTTTATTTTTAATTAAAAAATATCTCAAGGTTTGGTTTAAGCTATCTTGTATTTCAAGGAGATTCTCAAAGAAATTGCCCTAGCCTTATTTAGCTTCCCCTCCCTGTCCATTCCTCAGTACTTCTCCATATTCTAAGGGATTAGCAAGCTTTTTCAAAAATAGTTTCCTCTATAGCAGCTGGTACCTAGCAGCTATTTGAGGAATTAATTTGCATAGCAGTATCCATAGATTATTTTCATCAATTTTTTTCATTTTTCTTTAGTCCAAGTTCATCTTGGAAAACACAAAATATTTCTAAAATCAGACTGAGTTAAAAATAATAATAAAAAAATCTGGCAACATATTCAGAGATGTCTACAGCCTTCTTTGAAAATAATTACAACAATTATTTTTCTAACTCCAGCCACTCTATTGTACAGCCAGAATGACTTTATGGCCTGATCTTTGAAATGAATTAAAGTGAAACAGAAGGTCACAGGTTTTTTTGAATAGTCATGGACAGACCTATATACTCAGATTATAATTAAAACTTATTGCCTAGTGTGAGAATATCCTCCTGAGACACCTGCGAGTGACTAAATGTCTGAGGGGAAAAAAAAAAAAGTTAATCAAAATGGAACTGGAAGGTTACTCACAGCAATCTCTACGTAATGGCTCCAGACACAAAGGTGACCCCAAAATCTGTGCATGGAGAAACAGACACATAGAAAATGGAAGTTTTCCTGGTAAGAAGAGTGCCCACTACAAGAAATTCTGAATTGTAATTAATTAGCTCATCATAAAGAAGCCTTAAAGACTTTGAGCAGTTGAACAAATCTGTAAAAATTCTTGCAACTCAGAGCCCTCCTATGCCATTCCCTTTTCTCATCATTCACAACAGCTCTGATAGCCCTTGCTTTTATCTCAGACATCATTCTTAGTTAATTGTACTAAAATAGGTGCTTATTGACAGCATTAGCAACAGCCTTCATATCCTATACAGCCATTTGAAGTTTGAACAATAATCTAGCGCACCTCGTTCCAGGCCACTGAGAGTGAACTCTGCTAATGCCCTCACAGTATTAGCAATTTCTTGCTTATTGCTTAAAACAGAAGATGTACCTATAGCTTAAGGTTGTTTAGTTCAGTCAGACAGGATGCCTCTGCATGGCATTCCTGTTTCTATTGCAACCCACCACTCGTTATTTGCTGGAATTTGTTGTTTAGCCCAGGCAGCTGAATAGTACATAGTGTATGTGTAATCTGAGTTGCCTTTTGGTGTAGGTAGAGCCTCTGACTTGAGCTTCACAACATCAGGTTCTGTTGCTCACATAGCTCCCCTGAAGGCAAAGGTGTTCAAATATAGGTAGATATGTACTCCTCAAAGTTCATACCTTAACATAGCTATTTTCATTGTTAATGTTATTCAAATACTGTTATGAAGAACTTTAAAATGGCTAAAGTTTGAGGTTTGGGTTTGCATCTTACTGTGGTCTAATAAGCTTAAACAATTTATGTTACAATTCCCCTTTCTGTAAAAAAAAATAAATGTAACTGACTACTGCATACAGATCTGTGGAGTATTTCTGCAAAGAGCCAGGTGTAGTGTGGTTGTTATGCTGGAATTCAATGGGGAACAGTAGAAGAAAACAACAACAAAAACTAATTTACACTGGAGGGAAGAAATTACTTACTCACCAGAACCTCTGCAAAACACCACACCCAAAATGGGTGGGCTTTAGTCATTTTTCAGATATGTTTGAATCATTTTTCAAATGCAGATTTTAATTGTATTTCAGATTGTAAGGGTGCAATTAGTGTTTCTTTACCTATGGCCCTATGTTTCAGATCCACCTTCCTTGCAGAGTGGTGTCTTAGTGCCACCAAGACTGATGAATGTGTCCTTGTAATCAATCACCTCAGAGCAAGGGGTTGCCTGTAATCATTGGTATAAACCTGTTTCACAAGGCAACATTTCGTTCTGCCAAGGGTCACATGAGATATCACTCACCCACGTTTTGCTGCAATTACATGCCAGGTCCCTGATTTTACATTTATTTCCTTTAGCCGTTTAGGAAGGAAAAGATCACAGCCTACTTGTTTGGAGCTTGGAGACCCAGGACTAACACACATTCATTTAAAGCCTTTCCACCCTGGTAGGAAGAGAAGGGTTTTCATACTCAAAATAAACTTTGAAATTTCAGACTTTTGCATGGGGTGAAAATTCAGCCTGACATTTAATTCCACAGATGCCTGTGACCACTAAGCGTACACAAGTACCTCTGCTAAACCCAACTATTTCAGCACCAGCCCATGAAGATCCACACAGAAGCACCAGGAGCTCTATTTATAACATGAGTTACAAATCTACATTTAAGTAGCCTTAGATAGGTTGGCATTAATTACAAAAAAATACACAATATAATTTGCAGGGGGGGCAGGTCTCCTCTTAGAGCATTTCCCCCAAACTCCCTATGGTCTTTTCTCTTTGGGGTCCCACTTTGCTCAGACAATGGCCATCGGAAACACTTCCTGATGAACAAGTGGAACTTGGTAACAAGTTGTTTAAGTGAACGGCCTTACCTCTGATGGAAGCCAGATTTGGGGAAGGAAATGTAGCAAATCTATAGTACTTGTAGACAAAGTATCTACTCTGTATATAGTATCAACTTTGCTACAATGTATCTACTTTATTTCCACAAAAGGCCTCTACTTTGTTACAAAAGCCTCTACCTTATATATACATTGTTCCCAATGTTTCCTGGCTGTAAAATGATTTCATGGCATAGAGGTCATCAGCTAAGTCCTTACTTCTAGTCAACATGAAAAAGTAGTTTTCAATTAATAAAACAGAGGAACAGTAAGAAATTTTACAAAAAGTGAGCTGGTAAAAGTTTTTCAAACAAACACCAGGAGACTTGGACTGTGACACAGCATAACTTTAATGAGACCAAAAAGTGGAATAAAAAGTACAAAGTATAAGTATATATTTCTAGGATTCAGTAAGGCAACAGCTAATATGTCTTTTCATCCTGGGTTTCTTTTCTCAGTGCTGCTGTGAACTGAGACAATAAAGTCCATCTACAGCAATAGAAAAAAATATGATTCATCGTAAGTATGAAGTATTCAAAGAATAAGACAAGCAAAGGCCTTATTTTAGGAGATGCCAAGCACTCACAGCTCCATTAACTTCAGGTGGAGTTGTGGGTGTCTAACATCACTTCTGAAAACCATGGCCATGAGCTCAGTCTTACGCCGGGTTTTGCTTCAGCATTCCTGGTCATTTCTTCCTGCTTGCTCCTCACGCTTTAGCATGGCTTAGTAAAGCTGCTGGTAGGTGTTGTAGCGATGGTAGGGCCAGCTGTACCCACTGCCCAGGCCTGGATGGCCAAAGCTCCCAAATCCTAAGGAGCTGCCAGAGGAGATGGGCACTCCCCCAGCACTAAGTGCGCTCCCAACAGCTGCGGGTGCTGAGGATCCCACAGCGGTGTTCTGGGGGAAGGAGCTGAGGATGGGTCCAGGCTGGGTCACCACCACGGGAGAGGGCTGGATCACCACTGTTGAGTCCTGGCACTGCCTGACACAGGGGTCGTTGCAGCTATTTGCCAGTGGGGTTGGGCCACAGGGGGTGGGAGGACACAGGTCATAGGAAGACATCTGTGTAGGGAAGGGAAGACTGAAGTACAGGGAACAAAGTAAATGCAATATAAAAGCTGTATTAAGTTTATAAAAGTCAGGTAAGAGGATAACATATGTGAAAGTACCTAGAGAAGGTGGTCAGAGAGGTAATCACTTATTAGATCAAAATAGTAGGCAGCCTGAAGATAGCATAGAGGTTTCTCTTATTTTTACAAGCCTGCTGGGGGAAGTCTCAGCTCTGTGGCTGGCCTCTGAACTGTGGTGCCAGTCATGGTAAAGTTTGCCCTAACCCTTGCCAGCAAAAGCATTTCCCATTCATTGGTAGTTTCCCTCTGCAGTGTCTCTCTGAAGAAGGTGCAATTGTGACTGTACTAGGACATGGAGAACAGCAGCTGGAGCTCTCATCAGGCATGGAAAGTGACCCTGACCTGAACATTGACACATAACTAGATTTAGTGCCTTAACACTAGAACTTAGTCACTAATAGCCCAGCCAACAGCATTTGCAGAAGTATAGAAAGTGTTTGAGAAGCTTCCTTTGCTCCCAGATGTTTTATGATCAGAACAGGCAACCCTGGAGTGTGAAGAAGGATTATTTTCCTGATCAGAAGTTTCTGCCTTGGTATATACTCAATGTATTTGAGTCTGCTGGCATCCCTGCTCCTCTGCCTGTGGAAAAGAGGACTTGGGGATAAACCCTGGAACTCAGCATAATTTTTTATTTTTTTTTTTCCCCGCTAGTCCCAGTTCCTCAAGATGAGCATGTATTTCCAACTAGGTTCATTGACTAGCTACTCCCTTAGAATTGACGTCTAAAATGGAGTATGAAGCTGCTTGTTTTGAGAAACAATATTGCCAGTATCCTCTAAGTCCTGTCTCATTACACCCTGCTTCACAAGTAAATAAAGCCTTTCATTTTGATAGAAGTAAGCCTTTCTAATTTTCTTTCCCAAAAGGAAAAAAGCTAGCAATATTTATAAAGAATTAAGAATAACACCCCCCCCCCCAAAAAAAAAAAAACAACCAACCCCAACAAACAAACAAACAAAACTCAAAAAAGGCAAGCCATCATCAAAATAACAGTTTAGCATTTAAAAAGACACTGGGCAGATTCAGACTTACCTGTTCACCTGGGTGAATAAGGCAAGAGAAGTGGATTGAAAAGTCTTGTGTTGTATAGGTTTTTATACTATGTTCCAGACTGCCTGCAGACCAGAGACATATATTATGCATGAAATTACTTAATGATCCATACTTTTGCATGTAAAATCCACCAAACTGATCAACTCCTTTTTTTTCTTTCAAAATCTCGTTTAGTATTGCTCTATTTTTTCCCCTCCCCTTATTACATTCACATTCCACTATAGACAAAGCTTTCATTTTCATCAGTGTGCACCTGCTTAATTACTTCAAAGTCTGTGGTGACTCATTTGAATTACAACAGTAATTACATTGCTTCCTAAGGCCAATGTATATTTTATGTTTCATTTTATTCATCAAGACACTGCTTAAGGGGAGTGTATGTGATGCATAGTCCTTATTCAAGACTTCACTCCTTTAGGTGAATAATCATTTAGCTCTGAGGTGGGGACCTGGGCTCAAATCACAAGCATTTTCATTTCAAGGCCTCAGCTTTACCACAAGACAAGGTGTGTAATAGGTATTCCCAAAGTTTGCACTTCCGCACTATTTCAATCCCACACAAACATACAGCTGAGAAGAGGACCAAACTTCCATGAGTATTGCAAAGGTTAAAGAAAATTAAGACCAGTGAGAATTGCTGGCCAGAGACAATAAAACGCATTCTAAAACTGCTTGGGCTAACCCACAGTTTTCCCAGTTTGTATGAATTCGGCTAATACAAACACATACAAGACGGCATTTCTTTACCCAATCATAAATTTTTACTTCATTTTCCACGGCAAAGTTAAACAATCACACTTTTAATGAAACAGCTTGATTACTTGATCTTATATTTCATGACATTTATTAACTGCCTCTAATTCTCAATATGCTTTCTTTGCAGTCTCTCATCAGAGGAATCATTATTATTCCTATCTGAAATCCCAGTAAGGCACTGGGATGTGCAGCAATTTTCACATCAAGTTAAGTACAAATGTGCATTTTAAAGATTGCTTTCAATTACTGATTCTTAGAGGTAGTGTTCTGCTGGAGCCAAACTATGGCATCAATAGAAGTTATACCCAGCAGTTCTCCATTACATTTATCTTTACATGATTTTTTTGTCTCTGCAGCCTGCAGTGGCCTGCCCTGGCTGTACTCCAACCTGCTGGAAATACTTGCACAGATGGAAGTATGCAAAAAGCAGGGATCAGGTCTCTCCTCTTAGCACCACTGTCCCTCAGCAAGAGATATGAATTAACTCTAAATTAAGAGTGTCTTTATACATAGGTTGGTCTTGTCCTTCAGAAGAACAAAGGACTTCAAAGTTCAGGACAGCTTTTCACTAATGGCTCAAACATGCAAAGTTTCATGCTACCTCATGTTCAAGGTACATGACAAGATCTTAATGCTCACATCACCTGGCTAATAACCTAATTTCAAAGTGTGTGAGTCAAGATCACTCAAAGGACTTCACAAACTAATTCAAGGTAAACACCTTCAGAAACTTTAATTATTTTATTAAATTTTTTCATAATTGATTTAAAAAAATAAAGCCAAATCTTCATCTTCTGTAAAATCTTCTAACTCTACATATTCTAATGATTCTCCACAAGAAAATTCTCCTCTCCTTTTCTATAAAAGAAGGAGAGGGTCTTTCTCTTCCCTTTCCTCAAAATCTCTACTATCCAATGTACTACCTGTTGTCTTTTTATATATTTTTTAAAAATTATTTCCTTATACTAGGTGAAAGCAGTCACTCACCTGGAGAATTCATTTCCCTTTCATCTGTAAAATGAGACAGTCAAGGAATGCTAACTTTTCCTCATTCTTCCCTCTAGGGACATAAACAGTTTTCCTTGGAGGGTATATAATATTTTAGAAACAAACTTATTAACAGCGTGGAAATGTTTTCATTGATATTCTGCCAATTTAGTCTAATTAGCACCTAGAGTTCACCCAAAAGGTTGAGAACCTTTGGATCTTGCTTTTTGGGATTGTTAAGGCTGGTGAACCAGGACATAACAGCTCTCACTTATGGATCAGTAATGAAGTTTCACATTCCACACACTCAATTAAAACCCTTTGTGTAACAAGAATGCTCCCATGACAGGCTGGTGAACTACCAAATTGCCATAGAGCTGACAAATTACTTACATGAATTGAAATTTGTATCATCTTTATGTTGACTTCAGAGGCTTGAATATACTAGTGCAAAGCATTCAAATGATCTGCAGGTCTTTGAGATGAAAGAAGCTTTGAGGAATGCTTTTCATGTGATGCCAGGGTGAGATTAGATTGGTACATAAACCATAAGCAATTTAACTACTGGGAACAATTTAACCAGCTGCAACAGTTTATACAACTGGAATTATTTGAATGCCTCAAACCTTCCCAAACACAAGAATCTCTTCAATTTTTCCCTCAAATCTATTGTTTTAGTAGCAAATCTGGTTTAAATCTCAGGTCCTTACTGTAGGGTTTGGTGTTCGGAAGATCTCGCGATGTCGTGGAAAGTTAGAGGGTTAGTTGCAGCCTTGTGATGTACCTGTAACCCCACCTCCCCTTGTTAGTATAAAAGGAATTAACTGCGCAATAAAAGGTGGAAGTTGGCGCTCACACTGTGTGTGTTATCTGTCTCTTTCCCTGGTCCGGGCCGACCAGTGATCTAAGCGTGGCACCTTGATATGTAGCGAACGCTACACTTACTTTTAGCAAAAACAATTTACTTGCAAGGGTTTCTAAAGGTTTTAATGCCTACAAGTGTCCTATATTTATTTTATGTTATCATGCTTCATTCCTTGACATGAGCCTTTTGTTAGAACTCTGTAGGGCTGCAGCTGAGACAGTAAAGACAGCCAGGCTTTTATAAGGAGCCCTAAAATACACAGTACTTATGTAATAAATAGCAAGTATATAGATCAAACAGGTTTGCTCTCTGTCACAAAATCTATGTGTATACCTCCTTTGAGACTGCTGCTGCCATTCATCTTTTACTTCACAAATCTAAGCATTCAAGAAGAGATGGTAAAAGAATGTAAACCTTTCTTTGCACCCTGCAGCTCCAGGTCAGAGTTATTGAGAGGGTGAATCACAACAGGATTCCTTAAAACAAATATCATTATATGCTTGATTAGATATCCTGCCATTCTGTTCAATCATAAAACACTTCCAGCCTTGAGAATAATTTCTTGGCAAAGATGCAGAAAGCCAAGTATTATGATAAGTCAGTGTGGAATCAATAAGCATTTCAGCTGCAAAATTAAATATTTTCTTGATCTTGAGCTCTAAACACCCATTCTTCTCCACTTATTAACAGCCCAACAAGTATTCACATCATGTCTCTGCCTGGTAGTGATATCTATGCAGTGCTGAATTTCACCCAGAAAAAGTTTCAAAATAAGATAGGAGGAGAAGAAAGAAATAACAAAAGACTGGAGATATGATAAAAGCATAATTTTAATAATACCAAAGAGTGGATTAAAATGCTGCAAAGCAACAGGTTTCAATATGGGAAGAATAGCATATCTCATGGTGATGTATTCCACAGACAGAGCCCTTCTTTCAGTGTAGCATTGCACTTCAACAATCAAGTCCCATCTACTGTCTAAATTATAAGTTTTACACCAGGTGGTATCAAATACAGTGATGCACAGCAGAACTACATACTTGATTAGAAATACAAAGTAGTATAACAAGAGTAGGGGCCTCCTTTTAAAGAATGACCAAGTCCCACAGCTCCATTAACTTCAGGTGGAGTTGTGGGTGTCTAACATCACTTCTGAAAACCATGGCCATAAGCCAAGTCCTGCATCAGTTGTGCTTCAGCATTTCTGGTCATTTCTTCCTGCTTGCTCCTCACGCTTTAGCACGGCCCATAGAAACCACAGTGGTAGGTGTTGTAGCAATGGTAAGGCCAGCTATAGCCACTGCCCAGGACTGGATAGCCAAAGCTCCCAAATCCTAAGGAGCTGCCAGAGGAGATGGGCACTCTCTCAACACTGAGAATGCTCCTGATGGCTGCAGATGCTGAGGATCCCACAGCAGTGTTCTGAGGGAAGGAGCTGAGTATGGGTCCAGGCAGGGTCACCACCACTGGAGAGGGCTGGATCACCACTGTTGAGTCCTGGCACTACCTGACACAGGGTTCACTGTAGCTATTTGCCAGGAGGATTGGGCTGCAGGAGGTGGAAGGACACTGTTCATAGCAGGACATGTCTGTGGGATAGAGGCAAGTCTGAAATACAGGACCAGAAGTGAATGCAGTGTAGGAGTCATACTGCACTTATTATGCAGCTCAGGTATCAGGAGAACAGGACCTTTCTAGGGATCCTTTCAGGAGTTGAGTGGGGAGTGAGTTGAGAAGGAAACTTAACTTTAATTCTTAAATATGCTACAAGAGGTGGAGGCCGAAATAATTCTCTCTTACTTGTGGGTGATCCAGTGGAGTAGCTGGCAGCAGAACAAAAGGACACATACATGTATCATTACTTTAATTTTAGTACTTTGATTGGCTGTATGTCTGGAAAGGCACTACAGAGATCCAGCCCCAGCTATTCAGAGCATTGTAGAAGTAGTAATTATGAGTAATACCTAGCCACAATGTACTTATGTATAGAGTTCAATAGACATCTGGAAAATGAAATGAAGAATTATTTTCCAGGTTCCAACTTTGCCTATGAAGAAGTACAAATTTCAGTATCATCAAGCATACTTGAAGCTGAGGTCTTTGGAAATCTTTCCCAGACAGCTTGTCCACAGATGTGCCATCTATGAGAAAGCCAGGGGTTCCCTGCATACTCCCTGTGTCTTGTTCCAACACACCAATAAACACAAAGTTCCCTGTTTCCTATGCCCACCTCAGTCTGTTGGGTGCTCAGCTCTCCTCTATTTTTGCTATTCTTTCCCCTTGCCCTCACAGTCCCCGAAACCATTTCTCTAAACTTGCAGGAAATGTCATTGCACCCTATAACATAATTTCAAAGCTTGGCAAATGTAAGACACCAAGTAGAACTTTTAGATGCTGTCATATTGAAGTCCATGTTGATTACTATAGCAGAAGGTTGAGGATATGTGATTAGAGCCAATATCCTTGCTGAACTCAGTATGACTAACCCTTCTAATCTCACTATGCATCTTCATTTTGTCTTCATTTAGACAGTGGTATTTAGAGCTCAAAAGCTTGTGGTTTGACATAATTGATTTTTAACACCCACAAACCTCTGCTTTAAACCCTCCTAGCTTTCTCACTCTCCACTATTTCTTTTAGTATCTGGTTCATTTTACCCTCTTGTTTCTTACTGTGTGCAGTAGTAGATTCATCATAACAAAAATGGGAACACTGAAGAAGCCTCCCATGGAATAAACAGCAAAGAAAAGGATTTTTCTGGATGACATTTCTGAAGATAAATGCATCCACATCCTCTACAAACACTGTTGTTTTCATATCAACCCGATTGAAATTTCAGGCATTACAGGTGATGGATAAGACCCTTAAAGATATAAAATGCACATTGCTACTTGAAAGATGACTGTGCATACAGATCTCTCTAATCACAGAATCAAAGAATAGTTTGAGTTGGAAGGGACTTTTAAAGATCACCTAGTTCCAACCCCTTTGCACAGGTATTCTACCAATTCGGTTTGTTAATCTTTATTATTATTATTATTATTAGGCTTTTCCAAGTCACTTAGCATATCTGAAAGCCCACATTTGAATAAATTTATATCACCATTTCAAGGATCCATATGGCCAAGTCGGGACTCCAGAAATATCTGCAATTCTAACAGCAAAATAAAAATTTTAAAGAGAAAAAGTTTTCCCCCCAACCATCCAGCAACTACCAGAACACTGTGGAGAAAAAAAAGAACAGCAATCAAATTGTTATGAAAGCAAAAATTCAGCAAATAGGAAAAGAGAAGTAGATTTGAATTAACCTTGTTCAGAAAAGAGGAAAAAGGTAAGAGAAGTGGTAGGAAGGACTTTGAGTTAGATTTTATACTGCATCTCGGATGGCCTGAGGACCACAGATATCCTTTGTGCATGAAATTATTTACCAGCAAGTATGTCCTGAATGCAAAATGCTTCCAACTGATTAAATGTCATTTCCTTACTGTTTATTACTTTGTTTTCCTTTCCTTATCTTCTGACATACACATTCCATCATACAAGCTTCTCTCATCTTCTGGTATTATGGACCAAATTTATTTCAGTGCCACCTTTCAGTCACAACAAAATTTATGCTCCAGTGTATGTTTCATTTTAGTCATAAGGAAAAATATTAAGAAGAATTTATAGAATACATAATTCATCATTCAAAGATATTCTTTTATTAAGAATGTGAGTGTAAATCCTTAATAAATTCTGGTCTCCACCAATGTTTACAAAGTTCTGACTCCAGCCAAGCGTAAGAACAATCTAGACTGAACTTACATGTTTGTGAAGGCCCTGCAAAAAAGCATAAGCATATGCACACCTGAAATCCCACAGAATCCAATGAGAAAGAATCAGAGCCCTGTGTAAAATTCAGAGAAAAATACTATTATGTCATGTCAAGTTTGGATAGTATTACCCTATTACACTTTGGTAACACAGCTACTAGCACACAGGGACATTTAAACCTGATTTATCAGTTCTTTTATGAAGGGAATCTATAACTCCCTTCTGCACCATCTCAGACAACAGATATGAAGAGCACTTCACAAGTCATCTTGAGGACACATATGAATTTTAAACTATTTTGAGATATCATCCTTGCACAAGATTAACTGTGGAGTCATTGGGGAAAAAAAAAAAACACAGAAGGGCCTGTTTGCCATTGTATTTTTTTCCTTGGTACAACTGCAGTACAACAGTGATTACACCAGAGACTGATGGAAGATCATTGCATAAGTGGAATATATAATAAAATTTTAATATATTTTTTAACTTTACTTTGCAATCTCTACTGTATAAGCCCAGACATAGATTTATACCTTCTCAAAGTGAAGCCATTTGTATTTTAACAGACTCTATGGAAACCAACCCTGAACAATTCTTTAAAGAAAAAGATCAACCTTTTACAAATTTTTAAACTGCTTTTCATATTTCAATAACATTATCTAAAGTGACCCACCTATGCTCTTGAATATTTCCCTTCCTCCTTCCTTCCTTTCCAGACCTAAACAATCCTACCAACCCATAAGCATGTAAAACATGTACATTTTTGAAATACAAATTCTTCTGTAGCATCGGGTGCTTACTGGCAACCTGGAGAATTAATTTTCCTGCAAAAATTGTAAGAATATCCACAGAATTTTTCAACACTTTTGCTTCTTTCTATTAATACAACAGCTTCTATTTGGTATACTACCTCATATTTTAAAAAATTAACTCATCGGAGATCACTGCAGTATTTTCAAAAAGACTCCTGAACTGTCTCCTTACCACGGCTCAACTCCAGATTGGTCTGATTGGCTCAAAGAACTCATCCAAGAGGCTTGAAGCCCTCCTTGGAGGTGACCTCAGAGATTTTTTCAAAGATAGTGAACAAGTTAACTAGCAATTGTTCCTAAGTGGGTCAGACAGGGAATTACACACAAAGAGTTTTAGTAAATATCTTGAATGTCATCCTAGTTTGTGCTCCCAAGACACCTGCAAGCTAATAAATTTCTGAGGAGCTGAAAAAAAAAGTCTTTATTAGACTGCACTTGGAGTAATTTCATATTGACACTAATAGAGTCAGTATAAAAGTACCAGAAATTAAAAGTACCCATAAATTGTGAAGATGAAAGAATTTTTAATGGGTAGAATATGCTTCTCATGCAATTCCAGGCTGAACTTAGACTGGAAAACAAAAGCAAAACAATTTCATTATCAAGAAAAATTTCAACCTGCAAAAATATACATGGGAACTAATTCATGCAAAAAAAGGATGCCTCAACAGTCTCAAATTTGTAAACATCCATATGCATAGTTATTGTACCCATTTCTCCAGTCTTAACATACGAAGGGGACATGGCTTTCAAACTGATGTTCACATTCTTCAGGAACTGTCTCTCTAATGACACATTTAATAAAGGCTTCAACACCCTGCACAAACACTCCAGGATGCCATGCTGTCTGAAGATGGCTAGTACCAGAACACTACTTTCTTTTTTCTTTTCAATCAGCAGAATATAGTTTTCCAAGCTTTTTCATTCACAAGCACCACAAAGGTACCTTTTGGGACATGCTCATGTTGGACACAGGCCACTTAACCAGACATTTCATTCCCCTGAAATTCATTTCTGTACACTTTATGCTACATGTCCATTTGCATCATAGAAAGACACCTTACTGCCACCAAGAATGAAGCCATTCTTTGATGTATATCAGAGTGCAATCAGTGATTCCTCACAGATCTGAGTGAATAACTACCTACTTCAGTCATACCAGTTCTGTCAACAGGGTACCATATGCTTGTGAATGCATTCTAGTCCCTTCAATTACTTGTTTGGAAAATATACTCATGGAAACCAATTTTTAAATAGAGATTCCACTCAGTTTAGTACCTATTGATTCACCATCTTTCATACACTGCTTTTGCTGCCTCAAGCCACAATCTAAAGGGCAATATATCCCATCTTATCTCTAAACTATTTTTCCCCTCCCCCCAAATAGGTAACTTTGCAAGTAAGTAATTTTTAAGTAAAGAAAACTTATATTCTAAGTGTAAAATATTTGGAAAAAATAAACCTACCTTTTTTCCCCCTACTGTGTGGACATTTGGACTGGTTCCAGCACTGAACCTGAATGCTAGGTATCTTCCCTCTGGCTCCTCCACTATTTCTATCTCAGCACTATGATACTTCAATTTTCAAATAGATCTTAGTGGCCTCTAGAGAAGAAAACCCTGCACAAGGTATAGAGTCATCAGAAATTACACAGCTCTCATTCTTATTGCTTTCCTGTGCTACATCCTGCCAGACCCCACATAGCTTCAGCCAGAAAGCAAAGGAGTCAATACAATTAAAAACTTGCATAAATTTCTCAAAGTTTATGTACCTACAGACAAGGGTATTCTTTATTATTCTTCAATGTCTTAGTTGCAACATGTGCTGAGTTTTAACATCTTTGAGAAAATTCCTAGATGGTGAGTAACAGAATTAAAACCAAACTGTACTTAAGGGAAATACCTATGGTAATTTGTCTACTTCTTCAATCATGTAATTTTTAATCTATATTATGAGAGTTCTTGTGTGGATTAGGTAAGGAATAAGATTTAATGGCTTTTGTTCAAGGTTTGAAAAAGGACATCAAAGCCCATCAGAAAATTTAATAATGATACCATCATATAAAGACTCTTATTACTCTGATGAGATTTGAACACTTGTTTCACATTTGAAGTCTTGAGTCAAGATCACTCAAAGTATGTCATGGTTAAAGATTCAGACTCTGGTATTATTCCATCTAATGAAAAATACAGACCCCCAATACTGCTTCTGATAATCTTATTCTGCACTTTCAAATTCTCAGAGTTTCAAAGAAGCAAAATAAGTGATAATATCAAAAAGCTCCCAACCTGAAATAACACAATTGACTTAAACACACAGATATCGAAAAAGATTTGGAAAAAAACTAACAAGAGAAATATATAAGTAAACCTGTTCAATGCATCACAAGAGTGTAAACAACACTAAAATTATTTTCATCAGGTTACTTGTGGCAACTATTCAATTCTCACATTCCATTGAAAAGGTACTCTGCATAGATTTTTCCATATCCTAACACATCCTCCCCAAAAGGACAAAAAAGGGAGAAGAAAACCACAGTGAAACTCAAATTGATATGCAAGCTCAGTTTAATGATAAAAAGTAAAGTACTATTCTGCAAAACAAAAGGAATATACATATATTTATATAACAGAACGAAAAGATTTAAACCTTTCCAACTGAAATACAGCAAGCAAGATTCCACTTCTCCTTAATTCCTGAGTAAAACCCATCCAATGATCACGTAAAAGTACAGCATTATGTCAACTCAATAGAAAATATAAAAGCACAAACGCAAGTCATCAAAGGCAGCAATTTCAATAACACTTATGATGGCAACATGTCCATACAGGACCTTGCTTCCGTCCCTCCTTTGCGGGAGGGCACGAGGGTGCTCAACCCATCTGGAAACCCTGGCCAGCAGCTCCATCCTCAGTCCGGCACCCGGCTATGGGCTTCCTGGTCGATGCACTCACTGGACGTCCAGCCCGGCTTTAGCAGGGCAGGCACCTTCTGCCACAGTAGCGGCCACCAAGGCCAGAGAGGTTGAAGCCCCCGGAGTTGATGGGCACTCCCTCCTCACTCAGGATGCTGCCAACAGCAGCGGAGGTGGTGGATCCCACAGCGGTGTTCTGGGGGAAGGAGCTGAGGATGGGTCCGGGCAGGGTCACCACCACGGGAGAGGGCTGGATCACCACCCGGGAGTCCTGGCACTGCCTGACACAGGGCTCGTTGCAGCTGTTGGCAAGCGGGGTCGGGCCACAGGGACGGCACAGATCGTAGCAGGACATGGCTGCGGGATGGAGCTGCACCTGGGAGAGAGGGCAGGGAAAGCAGAGGCAGCATGTGAGGCGCAGCCCGACAGCCTGCTCGGCAAGAGCAAAGGCACAGTCTGGGGAGCAGGGAGGAAGGGAGATTAAAGAGCCCTGGTCCCCAAGGGTCCCCTCCCTGCAAAGAAAGCCCAAGGCCTTCTCCCACCTCCCCCCACTGGAGAACAGGAAGAACAGGGACACCAGGAGCAGATCGAGTAGCAAGGCTCTCGGCAAAAGCTGTGCTGAGGCAAAGACTCAGCTGAGGCCGGAAGACAAAGAGGAAAAGGAGAAAGACAAGAAAGAGGCAAAGGCGGTTGCAGCTCACCTTCTTCACCAAGGAGGAGAAGGCAAGAGAAGTGGGTGAGGAAGCCTGCTGTTGGACTGGCTTTTATACTGGTCATGACTGCTCCGGGCCCAGAGGCACTCTTTGCGCATGTAATGTGTTTACCAACAAGCTCACCTTGCATGCAAAGCATCACAATTACAGAAATGGGGACACTGCTTATGTTCCCTGCAACGCTGCCTTTTCATTTCCCTCTTCGTGGCATGCCCATTGAGCCACACAGGCTCCTTTCAAGTGACAGTATTAGAGGCCAAAACGTTTCCAGGGGAAATGACACGTCAGCACAGGCCGATGATCCAGGCAGTGATGAGGAGTGTCCCACCCTGCCAGGTGATGCTAGTCCCTTGCCCTCCAGGGCCTCACTTTAAAGTGTTTCCTCATGAATGGGGCAGGTCTCCTCCTAACCCTGAGGCTTCAGCCTGGACACCCACATGCAGGGGTCGGCACCATCAGTCGCTCGCTCTCGCGTGCTGTGCTCACTCACACTGTATTAGGCATCGCCTCTCTAGGCAGGGCACCCCGGCTCTTGGGTTTTCGACTCTCTCTCTGAGATCGAGCTTTGATCTCGGCAGAAGTTTGCCTGCCTCTTTTGCCATCTTCTTTCTCTCCTTCATCCCTACCTGCCTTGAGCAGCAGACTACCAGTGGTTAAGAATGAAGGCTATTGCCCTCCCAACACTCTTTGCTGGAGACCGCTGGCAAAGCTGGAGGCACCTCAGTGACCGAGGCACATGCTGGCCCATCGATACACGTCCTTCCTCCTGCCACAACTGCTACTTTGGCCATCCAGACTGCTGCCACACCAGGCATGACCAAATACGTGGCAGGATTTCCACAGGACACCCAACCCCGCTCAGCAGCAAGCAGGCTCCACGAGTCTTGGCAAGGACAGTCGGAGGAGCACGGCACAAGAGGTGCCTCCTACTCTCCAGAAGCACAACAAGAGCAGCAGGACCAAAGCATTGCCTGTGGAGGACGAGGGCATGGGAAGGAGGGACTGAGAACAGAGCTGGCGGGGTACCACTCCACAGCTTGAGGCCCGGTTGGAGGGACAAAAGGTTCACTGCTTGGGACCTCTCCAGGCACAGCCTGCACAGCAGCTGAGTGGGGTTTCTGCAGGATTTGCAGCACATCTGCTCCAGGCTCACGTCCCTTCAGGACACAGTGACACACACAGAAGGACTCCACAGCACCTAACGCTTCTGACCACAGGACTGCTCCGCTGGGGGCAAAGATGCTTTTCCTGCTCCGTTCTTGAACTTTGCGGACTCTCCAGGACGTGTCAGCAATGCTACCCATCACTTTCAAAGGAGGATGGACGATCCCTGTGTGCCCATTCCCCTCCCCTACCTATTTTACTCACCCATGATCAACGCATCCCCATTGTGCCAAAATCTAGCAGAGGGCTCACATCTCCCTTATACAGAGCTGCCCTTGCTGCCACCTGTCCCTTCAACTCCCTTGGGACTCCCTCCAGTTCCAGGGTTTGGAAGAAGTGCTTGGAGGACAGAAGGGCAAGGACACGTTGCAACTGGTAACATGCGATCGCAGCCTTGGGCAGGTGGTTGTTAGCCTGCACAGAAATGTCTTCCAGCAGGGCAATGGCTTGCCTCATCAACTGGAAGCCAGTATCCAACCTCGCTCGTTGATCACATGTCCCTTAGGGGAGCTCCTGGCCACCTTTTCCATACTCAGGCAATACCACACACCCCTCCACTGCCCCATGTCTCTTCCAATGACCATAGCCCTTCAGGGTACTCAGCCCTTCCATGCACGAGAGAGGTCCAGCATTGGCCCTTACCCACCCACCCTTTTCCCCTCCACGGTATAACATTTCCCCTGGACGGCTCGGCTGGCCGTCCCGGGAGGGAAGGGACATGAGGAGACTCAAGCTACAATGCAGCATAAACTTTAATGAGTCTGAAGAGTGAAACAAAGCTGTGCGTGCTGGAAGGGACGCGGTCCAGGCTGCTACGAGGGCAGCTGACAGTCAGGCACCCCTTCACAGCAGTGGGACGCACGTCTTCCTCCCACACACATGGGGAGAGGGTGATGAGCAGGGCCCCTCTCAACTTGCTTCAGGATGAGCCCGTGGCACAGGACAGCAGGAGACAACAGGGACTCGTGATGCGGAGAAGAAAGCAGGCGAAGGAGAAGACAACAGTTGGCCGTCTTTCCAGACAGCACAGGCTGGCACCTTGCTTCCCTCCCTCCTTTGCGGGAGGGCACGAGGGTGCTCAACCCATCTGGAAACCCTGGCCAGCAGCTCCATCCTCAGTCCGGCACCCGGCTATGGGCTTCCTGGTCGATGCACTCACTGGACGTCCAGCCCGGCTTTAGCAGGGCAGGCACCTTCTGCCACAGTAGCGGCCACCAAGGCCAGAGAGGTTGAAGCCCCCGGAGTTGATGGGCACTCCCTCCTCACTCAGGATGCTGCCAACAGCAGCGGAGGTGGTGGATCCCACAGCGGTGTTCTGGGGGAAGGAGCTGAGGATGGGTCCGGGCAGGGTCACCACCACGGGAGAGGGCTGGATCACCACCCGGGAGTCCTGGCACTGCCTGACACAGGGCTCGTTGCAGCTGTTGGCAAGCGGGGTCGGGCCACAGGGACGGCACAGATCGTAGCAGGACATGGCTGCGGGATGGAGCTGCACCTGGGAGAGAGGGCAGGGAAAGCAGAGGCAGCATGTGAGGCGCAGCCCGACAGCCTGCTCGGCAAGAGCAAAGGCACAGTCTGGGGAGCAGGGAGGAAGGGAGATTAAAGAGCCCTGGTCCCCAAGGGTCCCCTCCCTGCAAAGAAAGCCCAAGGCCTTCTCCCACCTCCCCCCACTGGAGAACAGGAAGAACAGGGACACCAGGAGCAGATCGAGTAGCAAGGCTCTCGGCAAAAGCTGTGCTGAGGCAAAGACTCAGCTGAGGCCGGAAGACAAAGAGGAAAAGGAGAAAGACAAGAAAGAGGCAAAGGCGGTTGCAGCTCACCTTCTTCACCAAGGAGGAGAAGGCAAGAGAAGTGGGTGAGGAAGCCTGCTGTTGGACTGGCTTTTATACTGGTCATGACTGCTCCGGGCCCAGAGGCACTCTTTGCGCATGTAATGTGTTTACCAACAAGCTCACCTTGCATGCAAAGCATCACAATTACAGAAATGGGGACACTGCTTATGTTCCCTGCAACGCTGCCTTTTCATTTCCCTCTTCGTGGCATGCCCATTGAGCCACACAGGCTCCTTTCAAGTGACAGTATTAGAGGCCAAAACGTTTCCAGGGGAAATGACACGTCAGCACAGGCCGATGATCCAGGCAGTGATGAGGAGTGTCCCACCCTGCCAGGTGATGCTAGTCCCTTGCCCTCCAGGGCCTCACTTTAAAGTGTTTCCTCATGAATGGGGCAGGTCTCCTCCTAACCCTGAGGCTTCAGCCTGGACACCCACATGCAGGGGTCGGCACCATCAGTCGCTCGCTCTCGCGTGCTGTGCTCACTCACACTGTATTAGGCATCGCCTCTCTAGGCAGGGCACCCCGGCTCTTGGGTTTTCGACTCTCTCTCTGAGATCGAGCTTTGATCTCGGCAGAAGTTTGCCTGCCTCTTTTGCCATCTTCTTTCTCTCCTTCATCCCTACCTGCCTTGAGCAGCAGACTACCAGTGGTTAAGAATGAAGGCTATTGCCCTCCCAACACTCTTTGCTGGAGACCGCTGGCAAAGCTGGAGGCACCTCAGTGACCGAGGCACATGCTGGCCCATCGATACACGTCCTTCCTCCTGCCACAACTGCTACTTTGGCCATCCAGACTGCTGCCACACCAGGCATGACCAAATACGTGGCAGGATTTCCACAGGACACCCAACCCCGCTCAGCAGCAAGCAGGCTCCACGAGTCTTGGCAAGGACAGTCGGAGGAGCACGGCACAAGAGGTGCCTCCTACTCTCCAGAAGCACAACAAGAGCAGCAGGACCAAAGCATTGCCTGTGGAGGACGAGGGCATGGGAAGGAGGGACTGAGAACAGAGCTGGCGGGGTACCACTCCACAGCTTGAGGCCCGGTTGGAGGGACAAAAGGTTCACTGCTTGGGACCTCTCCAGGCACAGCCTGCACAGCAGCTGAGTGGGGTTTCTGCAGGATTTGCAGCACATCTGCTCCAGGCTCACGTCCCTTCAGGACACAGTGACACACACAGAAGGACTCCACAGCACCTAACGCTTCTGACCACAGGACTGCTCCGCTGGGGGCAAAGATGCTTTTCCTGCTCCGTTCTTGAACTTTGCGGACTCTCCAGGACGTGTCAGCAATGCTACCCATCACTTTCAAAGGAGGATGGACGATCCCTGTGTGCCCATTCCCCTCCCCTACCTATTTTACTCACCCATGATCAACGCATCCCCATTGTGCCAAAATCTAGCAGAGGGCTCACATCTCCCTTATACAGAGCTGCCCTTGCTGCCACCTGTCCCTTCAACTCCCTTGGGACTCCCTCCAGTTCCAGGGTTTGGAAGAAGTGCTTGGAGGACAGAAGGGCAAGGACACGTTGCAACTGGTAACATGCGATCGCAGCCTTGGGCAGGTGGTTGTTAGCCTGCACAGAAATGTCTTCCAGCAGGGCAATGGCTTGCCTCATCAACTGGAAGCCAGTATCCAACCTCGCTCGTTGATCACATGTCCCTTAGGGGAGCTCCTGGCCACCTTTTCCATACTCAGGCAATACCACACACCCCTCCACTGCCCCATGTCTCTTCCAATGACCATAGCCCTTCAGGGTACTCAGCCCTTCCATGCACGAGAGAGGTCCAGCATTGGCCCTTACCCACCCACCCTTTTCCCCTCCACGGTATAACATTTCCCCTGGACGGCTCGGCTGGCCGTCCCGGGAGGGAAGGGACATGAGGAGACTCAAGCTACAATGCAGCATAAACTTTAATGAGTCTGAAGAGTGAAACAAAGCTGTGCGTGCTGGAAGGGACGCGGTCCAGGCTGCTACAAGGGCAGCTGACAGTCAGGCACCCCTTCACAGCAGTGGGACGCACGTCTTCCTCCCACACACATGGGGAGAGGGTGATGAGCAGGGCCCCTCTCAACTTGCTTCAGGATGAGCCCGTGGCACAGGACAGCAGGAGACAACAGGGACTCGTGATGCGGAGAAGAAAGCAGGCGAAGGAGAAGACAACAGTTGGCCGTCTTTCCAGACAGCACAGGCTGGCACCTTGCTTCCCTCCCTCCTTTGCGGGAGGGCACGAGGGTGCTCAACCCATCTGGAAACCCTGGCCAGCAGCTCCATCCTCAGTCCGGCACCCGGCTATGGGCTTCCTGGTCGATGCACTCACTGGACGTCCAGCCCGGCTTTAGCAGGGCAGGCACCTTCTGCCACAGTAGCGGCCACCAAGGCCAGAGAGGTTGAAGCCCCCGGAGTTGATGGGCACTCCCTCCTCACTCAGGATGCTGCCAACAGCAGCGGAGGTGGTGGATCCCACAGCGGTGTTCTGGGGGAAGGAGCTGAGGATGGGTCCGGGCAGGGTCACCACCACGGGAGAGGGCTGGATCACCACCCGGGAGTCCTGGCACTGCCTGACACAGGGCTCGTTGCAGCTGTTGGCAAGCGGGGTCGGGCCACAGGGACGGCACAGATCGTAGCAGGACATGGCTGCGGGATGGAGCTGCACCTGGGAGAGAGGGCAGGGAAAGCAGAGGCAGCATGTGAGGCGCAGCCCGACAGCCTGCTCGGCAAGAGCAAAGGCACAGTCTGGGGAGCAGGGAGGAAGGGAGATTAAAGAGCCCTGGTCCCCAAGGGTCCCCTCCCTGCAAAGAAAGCCCAAGGCCTTCTCCCACCTCCCCCCACTGGAGAACAGGAAGAACAGGGACACCAGGAGCAGATCGAGTAGCAAGGCTCTCGGCAAAAGCTGTGCTGAGGCAAAGACTCAGCTGAGGCCGGAAGACAAAGAGGAAAAGGAGAAAGACAAGAAAGAGGCAAAGGCGGTTGCAGCTCACCTTCTTCACCAAGGAGGAGAAGGCAAGAGAAGTGGGTGAGGAAGCCTGCTGTTGGACTGGCTTTTATACTGGTCATGACTGCTCCGGGCCCAGAGGCACTCTTTGCGCATGTAATGTGTTTACCAACAAGCTCACCTTGCATGCAAAGCATCACAATTACAGAAATGGGGACACTGCTTATGTTCCCTGCAACGCTGCCTTTTCATTTCCCTCTTCGTGGCATGCCCATTCAGCCACACAGGCTCCTTTCAAGTGACAGTATTAGAGGCCAAAACGTTTCCAGGGGAAATGACACGTCAGCACAGGCCGATGATCCAGGCAGTGATGAGGAGTGTCCCACCCTGCCAGGTGATGCTAGTCCCTTGCCCTCCAGGGCCTCACTTTAAAGTGTTTCCTCATGAATGGGGCAGGTCTCCTCCTAACCCTGAGGCTTCAGCCTGGACACCCACATGCAGGGGTCGGCACCATCAGTCGCTCGCTCTCGCGTGCTGTGCTCACTCACACTGTATTAGGCATCGCCTCTCTAGGCAGGGCACCCCGGCTCTTGGGTTTTCGACTCTCTCTCTGAGATCGAGCTTTGATCTCGGCAGAAGTTTGCCTGCCTCTTTTGCCATCTTCTTTCTCTCCTTCATCCCTACCTGCCTTGAGCAGCAGACTACCAGTGGTTAAGAATGAAGGCTATTGCCCTCCCAACACTCTTTGCTGGAGACCGCTGGCAAAGCTGGAGGCACCTCAGTGACCGAGGCACATGCTGGCCCATCGATACACGTCCTTCCTCCTGCCACAACTGCTACTTTGGCCATCCAGACTGCTGCCACACCAGGCATGACCAAATACGTGGCAGGATTTCCACAGGACACCCAACCCCGCTCAGCAGCAAGCAGGCTCCACGAGTCTTGGCAAGGACAGTCGGAGGAGCACGGCACAAGAGGTGCCTCCTACTCTCCAGAAGCACAACAAGAGCAGCAGGACCAAAGCATTGCCTGTGGAGGACGAGGGCATGGGAAGGAGGGACTGAGAACAGAGCTGGCGGGGTACCACTCCACAGCTTGAGGCCCGGTTGGAGGGACAAAAGGTTCACTGCTTGGGACCTCTCCAGGCACAGCCTGCACAGCAGCTGAGTGGGGTTTCTGCAGGATTTGCAGCACATCTGCTCCAGGCTCACGTCCCTTCAGGACACAGTGACACACACAGAAGGACTCCACAGCACCTAACGCTTCTGACCACAGGACTGCTCCGCTGGGGGCAAAGATGCTTTTCCTGCTCCGTTCTTGAACTTTGCGGACTCTCCAGGACGTGTCAGCAATGCTACCCATCACTTTCAAAGGAGGATGGACGATCCCTGTGTGCCCATTCCCCTCCCCTACCTATTTTACTCACCCATGATCAACGCATCCCCATTGTGCCAAAATCTAGCAGAGGGCTCACATCTCCCTTATACAGAGCTGCCCTTGCTGCCACCTGTCCCTTCAACTCCCTTGGGACTCCCTCCAGTTCCAGGGTTTGGAAGAAGTGCTTGGAGGACAGAAGGGCAAGGACACGTTGCAACTGGTAACATGCGATCGCAGCCTTGGGCAGGTGGTTGTTAGCCTGCACAGAAATGTCTTCCAGCAGGGCAATGGCTTGCCTCATCAACTGGAAGCCAGTATCCAACCTCGCTCGTTGATCACATGTCCCTTAGGGGAGCTCCTGGCCACCTTTTCCATACTCAGGCAATACCACACACCCCTCCACTGCCCCATGTCTCTTCCAATGACCATAGCCCTTCAGGGTACTCAGCCCTTCCATGCACGAGAGAGGTCCAGCATTGGCCCTTACCCACCCACCCTTTTCCCCTCCACGGTATAACATTTCCCCTGGACGGCTCGGCTGGCCGTCCCGGGAGGGAAGGGACATGAGGAGACTCAAGCTACAATGCAGCATAAACTTTAATGAGTCTGAAGAGTGAAACAAAGCTGTGCGTGCTGGAAGGGACGCGGTCCAGGCTGCTACGAGGGCAGCTGACAGTCAGGCACCCCTTCACAGCAGTGGGACGCACGTCTTCCTCCCACACACATGGGGAGAGGGTGATGAGCAGGGCCCCTCTCAACTTGCTTCAGGATGAGCCCGTGGCACAGGACAGCAGGAGACAACAGGGACTCGTGATGCGGAGAAGAAAGCAGGCGAAGGAGAAGACAACAGTTGGCCGTCTTTCCAGACAGCACAGGCTGGCACCTTGCTTCCCTCCCTCCTTTGCGGGAGGGCACGAGGGTGCTCAACCCATCTGGAAACCCTGGCCAGCAGCTCCATCCTCAGTCCGGCACCCGGCTATGGGCTTCCTGGTCGATGCACTCACTGGACGTCCAGCCCGGCTTTAGCAGGGCAGGCACCTTCTGCCACAGTAGCGGCCACCAAGGCCAGAGAGGTTGAAGCCCCCGGAGTTGATGGGCACTCCCTCCTCACTCAGGATGCTGCCAACAGCAGCGGAGGTGGTGGATCCCACAGCGGTGTTCTGGGGGAAGGAGCTGAGGATGGGTCCGGGCAGGGTCACCACCACGGGAGAGGGCTGGATCACCACCCGGGAGTCCTGGCACTGCCTGACACAGGGCTCGTTGCAGCTGTTGGCAAGCGGGGTCGGGCCACAGGGACGGCACAGATCGTAGCAGGACATGGCTGCGGGATGGAGCTGCACCTGGGAGAGAGGGCAGGGAAAGCAGAGGCAGCATGTGAGGCGCAGCCCGACAGCCTGCTCGGCAAGAGCAAAGGCACAGTCTGGGGAGCAGGGAGGAAGGGAGATTAAAGAGCCCTGGTCCCCAAGGGTCCCCTCCCTGCAAAGAAAGCCCAAGGCCTTCTCCCACCTCCCCCCACTGGAGAACAGGAAGAACAGGGACACCAGGAGCAGATCGAGTAGCAAGGCTCTCGGCAAAAGCTGTGCTGAGGCAAAGACTCAGCTGAGGCCGGAAGACAAAGAGGAAAAGGAGAAAGACAAGAAAGAGGCAAAGGCGGTTGCAGCTCACCTTCTTCACCAAGGAGGAGAAGGCAAGAGAAGTGGGTGAGGAAGCCTGCTGTTGGACTGGCTTTTATACTGGTCATGACTGCTCCGGGCCCAGAGGCACTCTTTGCGCATGTAATGTGTTTACCAACAAGCTCACCTTGCATGCAAAGCATCACAATTACAGAAATGGGGACACTGCTTATGTTCCCTGCAACGCTGCCTTTTCATTTCCCTCTTCGTGGCATGCCCATTGAGCCACACAGGCTCCTTTCAAGTGACAGTATTAGAGGCCAAAACGTTTCCAGGGGAAATGACACGTCAGCACAGGCCGATGATCCAGGCAGTGATGAGGAGTGTCCCACCCTGCCAGGTGATGCTAGTCCCTTGCCCTCCAGGGCCTCACTTTAAAGTGTTTCCTCATGAATGGGGCAGGTCTCCTCCTAACCCTGAGGCTTCAGCCTGGACACCCACATGCAGGGGTCGGCACCATCAGTCGCTCGCTCTCGCGTGCTGTGCTCACTCACACTGTATTAGGCATCGCCTCTCTAGGCAGGGCACCCCGGCTCTTGGGTTTTCGACTCTCTCTCTGAGATCGAGCTTTGATCTCGGCAGAAGTTTGCCTGCCTCTTTTGCCATCTTCTTTCTCTCCTTCATCCCTACCTGCCTTGAGCAGCAGACTACCAGTGGTTAAGAATGAAGGCTATTGCCCTCCCAACACTCTTTGCTGGAGACCGCTGGCAAAGCTGGAGGCACCTCAGTGACCGAGGCACATGCTGGCCCATCGATACACGTCCTTCCTCCTGCCACAACTGCTACTTTGGCCATCCAGACTGCTGCCACACCAGGCATGACCAAATACGTGGCAGGATTTCCACAGGACACCCAACCCCGCTCAGCAGCAAGCAGGCTCCACGAGTCTTGGCAAGGACAGTCGGAGGAGCACGGCACAAGAGGTGCCTCCTACTCTCCAGAAGCACAACAAGAGCAGCAGGACCAAAGCATTGCCTGTGGAGGACGAGGGCATGGGAAGGAGGGACTGAGAACAGAGCTGGCGGGGTACCACTCCACAGCTTGAGGCCCGGTTGGAGGGACAAAAGGTTCACTGCTTGGGACCTCTCCAGGCACAGCCTGCACAGCAGCTGAGTGGGGTTTCTGCAGGATTTGCAGCACATCTGCTCCAGGCTCACGTCCCTTCAGGACACAGTGACACACACAGAAGGACTCCACAGCACCTAACGCTTCTGACCACAGGACTGCTCCGCTGGGGGCAAAGATGCTTTTCCTGCTCCGTTCTTGAACTTTGCGGACTCTCCAGGACGTGTCAGCAATGCTACCCATCACTTTCAAAGGAGGATGGACGATCCCTGTGTGCCCATTCCCCTCCCCTACCTATTTTACTCACCCATGATCAACGCATCCCCATTGTGCCAAAATCTAGCAGAGGGCTCACATCTCCCTTATACAGAGCTGCCCTTGCTGCCACCTGTCCCTTCAACTCCCTTGGGACTCCCTCCAGTTCCAGGGTTTGGAAGAAGTGCTTGGAGGACAGAAGGGCAAGGACACGTTGCAACTGGTAACATGCGATCGCAGCCTTGGGCAGGTGGTTGTTAGCCTGCACAGAAATGTCTTCCAGCAGGGCAATGGCTTGCCTCATCAACTGGAAGCCAGTATCCAACCTCGCTCGTTGATCACATGTCCCTTAGGGGAGCTCCTGGCCACCTTTTCCATACTCAGGCAATACCACACACCCCTCCACTGCCCCATGTCTCTTCCAATGACCATAGCCCTTCAGGGTACTCAGCCCTTCCATGCACGAGAGAGGTCCAGCATTGGCCCTTACCCACCCACCCTTTTCCCCTCCACGGTATAACATTTCCCCTGGACGGCTCGGCTGGCCGTCCCGGGAGGGAAGGGACATGAGGAGACTCAAGCTACAATGCAGCATAAACTTTAATGAGTCTGAAGAGTGAAACAAAGCTGTGCGTGCTGGAAGGGACGCGGTCCAGGCTGCTACGAGGGCAGCTGACAGTCAGGCACCCCTTCACAGCAGTGGGACGCACGTCTTCCTCCCACACACATGGGGAGAGGGTGATGAGCAGGGCCCCTCTCAACTTGCTTCAGGATGAGCCCGTGGCACAGGACAGCAGGAGACAACAGGGACTCGTGATGCGGAGAAGAAAGCAGGCGAAGGAGAAGACAACAGTTGGCCGTCTTTCCAGACAGCACAGGCTGGCACCTTGCTTCCCTCCCTCCTTTGCGGGAGGGCACGAGGGTGCTCAACCCATCTGGAAACCCTGGCCAGCAGCTCCATCCTCAGTCCGGCACCCGGCTATGGGCTTCCTGGTCGATGCACTCACTGGACGTCCAGCCCGGCTTTAGCAGGGCAGGCACCTTCTGCCACAGTAGCGGCCACCAAGGCCAGAGAGGTTGAAGCCCCCGGAGTTGATGGGCACTCCCTCCTCACTCAGGATGCTGCCAACAGCAGCGGAGGTGGTGGATCCCACAGCGGTGTTCTGGGGGAAGGAGCTGAGGATGGGTCCGGGCAGGGTCACCACCACGGGAGAGGGCTGGATCACCACCCGGGAGTCCTGGCACTGCCTGACACAGGGCTCGTTGCAGCTGTTGGCAAGCGGGGTCGGGCCACAGGGACGGCACAGATCGTAGCAGGACATGGCTGCGGGATGGAGCTGCACCTGGGAGAGAGGGCAGGGAAAGCAGAGGCAGCATGTGAGGCGCAGCCCGACAGCCTGCTCGGCAAGAGCAAAGGCACAGTCTGGGGAGCAGGGAGGAAGGGAGATTAAAGAGCCCTGGTCCCCAAGGGTCCCCTCCCTGCAAAGAAAGCCCAAGGCCTTCTCCCACCTCCCCCCACTGGAGAACAGGAAGAACAGGGACACCAGGAGCAGATCGAGTAGCAAGGCTCTCGGCAAAAGCTGTGCTGAGGCAAAGACTCAGCTGAGGCCGGAAGACAAAGAGGAAAAGGAGAAAGACAAGAAAGAGGCAAAGGCGGTTGCAGCTCACCTTCTTCACCAAGGAGGAGAAGGCAAGAGAAGTGGGTGAGGAAGCCTGCTGTTGGACTGGCTTTTATACTGGTCATGACTGCTCCGGGCCCAGAGGCACTCTTTGCGCATGTAATGTGTTTGCCAACAAGCTCATCTTGCGTGCAAAGCATCACAATTACAGAAATGGGGACACTGCTTATGTTCCCTGCAACGCTGCCTTTTCATTTCCCTCTTCGTGGCATGCCCATTGAGCCACACAGGCTCCTTTCAAGTGACAGTATTAGAGGCCAAAACGTTTCCAGGGGAAATGACACGTCAGCACAGGCCAATGATCCAGGCAGTGATGAGGAGTGTCCCACCCTGCCAGGTGATGCTAGTCCCTTGCCCTCCAGGGCCTCACTTTAAAGTGTTTCCTCATGAATGGGGCAGGTCTCCTCCTAACCCTGAGGCTTCAGCCTGGACACCCACATGCAGGGGTCGGCACCATCAGTCGCTCGCTCTCGCGTGCTGTGCTCACTCACACTGTATTAGGCATCGCCTCTCTAGGCAGGGCACCCCGGCTCTTGGGTTTTCGACTCTCTCTCTGAGATCGAGCTTTGATCTCGGCAGAAGTTTGCCTGCCTCTTTTGCCATCTTCTTTCTCTCCTTCATCCCTACCTGCCTTGAGCAGCAGACTACCAGTGGTTAAGAATGAAGGCTATTGCCCTCCCAACACTCTTTGCTGGAGACCGCTGGCAAAGCTGGAGGCACCTCAGTGACCGAGGCACATGCTGGCCCATCGATACACGTCCTTCCTCCTGCCACAACTGCTACTTTGGCCATCCAGACTGCTGCCACACCAGGCATGACCAAATACGTGGCAGGATTTCCACAGGACACCCAACCCCGCTCAGCAGCAAGCAGGCTCCACGAGTCTTGGCAAGGACAGTCGGAGGAGCACGGCACAAGAGGTGCCTCCTACTCTCCAGAAGCACAACAAGAGCAGCAGGACCAAAGCATTGCCTGTGGAGGACGAGGGCATGGGAAGGAGGGACTGAGAACAGAGCTGGCGGGGTACCACTCCACAGCTTGAGGCCCGGTTGGAGGGACAAAAGGTTCACTGCTTGGGACCTCTCCAGGCACAGCCTGCACAGCAGCTGAGTGGGGTTTCTGCAGGATTTGCAGCACATCTGCTCCAGGCTCACGTCCCTTCAGGACACAGTGACACACACAGAAGGACTCCACAGCACCTAACGCTTCTGACCACAGGACTGCTCCGCTGGGGGCAAAGATGCTTTTCCTGCTCCGTTCTTGAACTTTGCGGACTCTCCAGGACGTGTCAGCAATGCTACCCATCACTTTCAAAGGAGGATGGACGATCCCTGTGTGCCCATTCCCCTCCCCTACCTATTTTACTCACCCATGATCAACGCATCCCCATTGTGCCAAAATCTAGCAGAGGGCTCACATCTCCCTTATACAGAGCTGCCCTTGCTGCCACCTGTCCCTTCAACTCCCTTGGGACTCCCTCCAGTTCCAGGGTTTGGAAGAAGTGCTTGGAGGACAGAAGGGCAAGGACACGTTGCAACTGGTAACATGCGATCGCAGCCTTGGGCAGGTGGTTGTTAGCCTGCACAGAAATGTCTTCCAGCAGGGCAATGGCTTGCCTCATCAACTGGAAGCCAGTATCCAACCTCGCTCGTTGATCACATGTCCCTTAGGGGAGCTCCTGGCCACCTTTTCCATACTCAGGCAATACCACACACCCCTCCACTGCCCCATGTCTCTTCCAATGACCATAGCCCTTCAGGGTACTCAGCCCTTCCATGCACGAGAGAGGTCCAGCATTGGCCCTTACCCACCCACCCTTTTCCCCTCCACGGTATAACATTTCCCCTGGACGGCTCGGCTGGCCGTCCCGGGAGGGAAGGGACATGAGGAGACTCAAGCTACAATGCAGCATAAACTTTAATGAGTCTGAAGAGTGAAACAAAGCTGTGCGTGCTGGAAGGGACGCGGTCCAGGCTGCTATGAGGGCAGCTGACAGTCAGGCACCCCTTCACAGCAGTGGGACGCACGTCTTCCTCCCACACACATGGGGAGAGGGTGATGAGCAGGGCCCCTCTCAACTTGCTTCAGGATGAGCCCGTGGCACAGGACAGCAGGAGACAACAGGGACTCGTGATGCGGAGAAGAAAGCAGGCGAAGGAGAAGACAACAGTTGGCCGTCTTTCCAGACAGCACAGGCTGGCACCTTGCTTCCCTCCCTCCTTTGCGGGAGGGCACGAGGGTGCTCAACCCATCTGGAAACCCTGGCCAGCAGCTCCATCCTCAGTCCGGCACCCGGCTATGGGCTTCCTGGTCGATGCACTCACTGGACGTCCAGCCCGGCTTTAGCAGGGCAGGCACCTTCTGCCACAGTAGCGGCCACCAAGGCCAGAGAGGTTGAAGCCCCCGGAGTTGATGGGCACTCCCTCCTCACTCAGGATGCTGCCAACAGCAGCGGAGGTGGTGGATCCCACAGCGGTGTTCTGGGGGAAGGAGCTGAGGATGGGTCCGGGCAGGGTCACCACCACGGGAGAGGGCTGGATCACCACCCGGGAGTCCTGGCACTGCCTGACACAGGGCTCGTTGCAGCTGTTGGCAAGCGGGGTCGGGCCACAGGGACGGCACAGATCGTAGCAGGACATGGCTGCGGGATGGAGCTGCACCTGGGAGAGAGGGCAGGGAAAGCAGAGGCAGCATGTGAGGCGCAGCCCGACAGCCTGCTCGGCAAGAGCAAAGGCACAGTCTGGGGAGCAGGGAGGAAGGGAGATTAAAGAGCCCTGGTCCCCAAGGGTCCCCTCCCTGCAAAGAAAGCCCAAGGCCTTCTCCCACCTCCCCCCACTGGAGAACAGGAAGAACAGGGACACCAGGAGCAGATCGAGTAGCAAGGCTCTCGGCAAAAGCTGTGCTGAGGCAAAGACTCAGCTGAGGCCGGAAGACAAAGAGGAAAAGGAGAAAGACAAGAAAGAGGCAAAGGCGGTTGCAGCTCACCTTCTTCACCAAGGAGGAGAAGGCAAGAGAAGTGGGTGAGGAAGCCTGCTGTTGGACTGGCTTTTATACTGGTCATGACTGCTCCGGGCCCAGAGGCACTCTTTGCGCATGTAATGTGTTTGCCAACAAGCTCACCTTGCATGCAAAGCATCACAATTACAGAAATGGGGACGCTGCTTATGTTCCCTGCAACGCTGCCTTTTCATTTCCCTCTTCGTGGCATGCCCATTGAGCCACACAGGCTCCTTTCAAGTGACAGTATTAGAGGCCAAAACATTTCCGGGGGGGAAATGACACAGAAGCGAAGGAAGAAGATGGAGGCAAAGAGAAGGAGATGGCCAGTCTTGTCAGGTGATGCCAGCCTCTCACCTTCCTGGGGCTTTTTTTGAGGTTTTGTCCTAACTTATGGGGCCTCATTTCCTTCCAAACCCATTGTTAATGGCCAGACTTCCAACAAGGTTCCCATGTGAGGACCAGCCACATCCTCAGCTTTCCCCATCGACTAGCTCAGGCTGTCTCGGGCAGCAGCTTTCCAAGCATGTCAGCTCTGCCTTTGGGCTTTAGCCCTTCTGTGCCATCGAGCACTGCTCTCTGGAGAAATAAGCCTGGCTGCTTTCCCTCTAGCCTCTAGCAGCAGCACCTAGAGGTCCCCAGTCACCAGCACAGGCATGTCTCAGAAAGAAGGACATTGCTCTGCCACAGCCAGGTGTTGCTTCACCACTCCTGTTAAGCTGGGATGTCCCAGCTTAACAAAGGCACATGCTGGTGACGAAATACATCAGCTTTCCTCCTCCCCGTGGTCCATGCCTCAGCTTCTGCTTTGGCTCTACATACCGACAGCACAGCACACACATTTCCAAACATTCCACAAGATTTCCACGCAACACACAGCCATCCCCGGCAGCAAGTGAGGGCTGGCAGTGCCAGCAAAGACAGCCTGGAGAGAGCAGCAGGTGTCAGGACCTCCCCAGAGAGGCATTCCAAGGGAAGGAGTCAATGCTCTGCACTGCATTTCCTGGGGCAGAATAGGAGCTGAATGCCCCCAGGAGGAATGAAAGCCCTGCTTGGGGCACCACCTGCACTCCTCTGCCACCCCAGCCAGGTTCTCATTGCAAAGGGTGGACAAAACTCCTTCCCCAATTAGTGTGGAACTCCACCAGAGACAGGCAACTCTCTGATCAAAGAGGCCCAGGCCAAATTCCTCATTTAAGGTGATGAACAGAGCTTAGAAGGTGCACTGTGTTAACCTGATGATAACATTAAAGTCCATCCAAACAGAAATGCTCTCAGGGCTCAGTGAGAGCCAGCTGCTCCCTGCAGGTTGGGAGCCAGGAGATGAGCATGATTACAAGGCCAGGAGGGCAGCAATGGCCCCACTGCACACTACCTGAGCAAGGAAAATGCAGAGACAGTAGACAGGTGCAGCCCAGAGTCCAACTCAACCATCCAGTCCATGGTGATGAAGCAAGACTGACATCAAGCCAGGCAGTCAGCCCACACACAGGTCAGCAGCAGGTCCAGCGATGGTGACCCAGGTCAACAGAGCCCACTGATTGCTGACCAGGGCCACAATGACCAGACAGACAAGAGCAGAGGCTGGGAATTCAGTGGGCAACTAAGGGCCCAGGCAGGAGGCATACACCCCTACCACCAAGCTGAAGAAAGGACCAAGGGCTGGCTCAGGACAGGGCTTAAATAGAGCCCTGGGTCAAAGGGAAGGGGGAGGCATGAGACCCCAGGTGAGGCTCATCAGGGCCATTGGGCCCGTTGTTACTGCATTCAGGCCACTGGTATGCAAGAAGAGGAAATCTCCCGTGCACCTGGGACACAGGACACGAGCTCCATCTCTGTCAACAATGTGGGGGAAACAACTTGTTCCTTCAAGAAAGGAAGCTTCCTCTCTTTTTAGAAGTGCAAAATCTGTCTTTTCTTCTAAGGCTCCTTTCAATCACATCCCTGCCCCAGAAAATACACAGGTAGAGTCTCCTACCAGACTTTGATACTCCCACAGTCCGCGCCTATGGTGAGGGTCTGCCCAAAGGCTCCAGTGCCCTACTGCACCCTGCCCTCTCTGATCACGTGCCGCAGACGCTCTCTACCCGCCCTGGTACCATGTTTTCACCCCACCGTGCTTCTGCTGTCAGCTCAGCATGGCTTATGGGTGTTGATGGAGAGTGCATTTCCTGAGGGCCCTCCTGCACAGCAGGGCACTGGGACTTTGCTAGCAGCAGCTGTCTTTCAGGGAAGACAGGGCTTTAGCTATGGGGAAAGGCACCGTGGGGGTTCCCACAGCATATGGGGCAGCACAAGAGATGACCCTCGCTCTACGTGAAGCAGGACTGGGAAGCGCGGGGCAAAACATCACCTGTGGAGGACTAGAGGATGTGGAAGGAAGAGGTAGGCAGCTTGTGCTCTCCTGCATCCCCTGTGGCATGAGCAACCACCACATGCCGGTGGAGTAGGCCACACCAACCACATGCCAACTCCAGTCACAAGCGAGGAGGTTGCATCCCTCCCTGATGTCAGTGGTCTTGCAGTTCAGGGCAGAAAGGCAGGAAGACACAATGGTTGCATCCTGCAGGTTTCTTTCTTTCCTTCCTCCACTGTGCAAGGGACTTGTTAAGTGCCCTCACTTCAGTGTTATTGGCGACACGTAATGTAAACTCCAAACAGTGACTTTGCAGCACTGACAACATTGCTGAATATTGCAGAATGGGGCCTGGGAGCACAGAAGGGTAGTCTGGGGGTAGTAATGAAGGGATACAACTCCTTGCGCATCTGTCACACACCAAACACATATTGGAGCAATTGAAAGCATCGCAGGGGTTTGCTGAGAGACACAACAAGTCTCAGTGCTTAGAACTAAGGGCTGTGTATGACTTAGGGAAGGCTTTGTCACATCTAAAGGACAGTCCCCTCCAGGTGACCATTTCAACAAGACACCCCGTCCCAAACCCGTAAGGAAGATACTAGCCCACCAAATCCCTTCAGCCAGGTCTTTACCTTGTAGAGCATCACATTTCCCCTGGACGGCTCGGCTGGCCGTCCCGGGAGGGAAGGGACATGAGGAGACTCAAGCTACAATGCAGCATAAACTTTAATGAGTCTGAAGAGTGAAACAAAGCTGTGCGTGCTGGAAGGGACGCGGTCCAGGCTGCTACGAGGGCAGCTGACAGTCAGGCACCCCTTCACAGCAGTGGGACGCACGTCTTCCTCCCACACACATGGGGAGAGGGTGATGAGCAGGGCCCCTCTCAACTTGCTTCAGGATGAGCCCGTGGCACAGGACAGCAGGAGACAACAGGGACTCGTGATGCGGAGAAGAAAGCAGGCGAAGGAGAAGACAACAGTTGGCCGTCTTTCCAGACAGCACAGGCTGGCACCTTGCTTCCCTCCCTCCTTTGCGGGAGGGCACGAGGGTGCTCAACCCATCTGGAAACCCTGGCCAGCAGCTCCATCCTCAGTCCGGCACCCGGCTATGGGCTTCCTGGTCGATGCACTCACTGGACGTCCAGCCCGGCTTTAGCAGGGCAGGCACCTTCTGCCACAGTAGCGGCCACCAAGGCCAGAGAGGTTGAAGCCCCCGGAGTTGATGGGCACTCCCTCCTCACTCAGGATGCTGCCAACAGCAGCGGAGGTGGTGGATCCCACAGCGGTGTTCTGGGGGAAGGAGCTGAGGATGGGTCCGGGCAGGGTCACCACCACGGGAGAGGGCTGGATCACCACCCGGGAGTCCTGGCACTGCCTGACACAGGGCTCGTTGCAGCTGTTGGCAAGCGGGGTCGGGCCACAGGGACGGCACAGATCGTAGCAGGACATGGCTGCGGGATGGAGCTGCACCTGGGAGAGAGGGCAGGGAAAGCAGAGGCAGCATGTGAGGCGCAGCCCGACAGCCTGCTCGGCAAGAGCAAAGGCACAGTCTGGGGAGCAGGGAGGAAGGGAGATTAAAGAGCCCTGGTCCCCAAGGGTCCCCTCCCTGCAAAGAAAGCCCAAGGCCTTCTCCCACCTCCCCCCACTGGAGAACAGGAAGAACAGGGACACCAGGAGCAGATCGAGTAGCAAGGCTCTCGGCAAAAGCTGTGCTGAGGCAAAGACTCAGCTGAGGCCGGAAGACAAAGAGGAAAAGGAGAAAGACAAGAAAGAGGCAAAGGCGGTTGCAGCTCACCTTCTTCACCAAGGAGGAGAAGGCAAGAGAAGTGGGTGAGGAAGCCTGCTGTTGGACTGGCTTTTATACTGGTCATGACTGCTCCGGGCCCAGAGGCACTCTTTGCGCATGTAATGTGTTTACCAACAAGCTCACCTTGCATGCAAAGCATCACAATTACAGAAATGGGGACACTGCTTATGTTCCCTGCAACGCTGCCTTTTCATTTCCCTCTTCGTGGCATGCCCATTGAGCCACACAGGCTCCTTTCAAGTGACAGTATTAGAGGCCAAAACGTTTCCAGGGGAAATGACACGTCAGCACAGGCCGATGATCCAGGCAGTGATGAGGAGTGTCCCACCCTGCCAGGTGATGCTAGTCCCTTGCCCTCCAGGGCCTCACTTTAAAGTGTTTCCTCATGAATGGGGCAGGTCTCCTCCTAACCCTGAGGCTTCAGCCTGGACACCCACATGCAGGGGTCGGCACCATCAGTCGCTCGCTCTCGCGTGCTGTGCTCACTCACACTGTATTAGGCATCGCCTCTCTAGGCAGGGCACCCCGGCTCTTGGGTTTTCGACTCTCTCTCTGAGATCGAGCTTTGATCTCGGCAGAAGTTTGCCTGCCTCTTTTGCCATCTTCTTTCTCTCCTTCATCCCTACCTGCCTTGAGCAGCAGACTACCAGTGGTTAAGAATGAAGGCTATTGCCCTCCCAACACTCTTTGCTGGAGACCGCTGGCAAAGCTGGAGGCACCTCAGTGACCGAGGCACATGCTGGCCCATCGATACACGTCCTTCCTCCTGCCACAACTGCTACTTTGGCCATCCAGACTGCTGCCACACCAGGCATGACCAAATACGTGGCAGGATTTCCACAGGACACCCAACCCCGCTCAGCAGCAAGCAGGCTCCACGAGTCTTGGCAAGGACAGTCGGAGGAGCACGGCACAAGAGGTGCCTCCTACTCTCCAGAAGCACAACAAGAGCAGCAGGACCAAAGCATTGCCTGTGGAGGACGAGGGCATGGGAAGGAGGGACTGAGAACAGAGCTGGCGGGGTACCACTCCACAGCTTGAGGCCCGGTTGGAGGGACAAAAGGTTCACTGCTTGGGACCTCTCCAGGCACAGCCTGCACAGCAGCTGAGTGGGGTTTCTGCAGGATTTGCAGCACATCTGCTCCAGGCTCACGTCCCTTCAGGACACAGTGACACACACAGAAGGACTCCACAGCACCTAACGCTTCTGACCACAGGACTGCTCCGCTGGGGGCAAAGATGCTTTTCCTGCTCCGTTCTTGAACTTTGCGGACTCTCCAGGACGTGTCAGCAATGCTACCCATCACTTTCAAAGGAGGATGGACGATCCCTGTGTGCCCATTCCCCTCCCCTACCTATTTTACTCACCCATGATCAACGCATCCCCATTGTGCCAAAATCTAGCAGAGGGCTCACATCTCCCTTATACAGAGCTGCCCTTGCTGCCACCTGTCCCTTCAACTCCCTTGGGACTCCCTCCAGTTCCAGGGTTTGGAAGAAGTGCTTGGAGGACAGAAGGGCAAGGACACGTTGCAACTGGTAACATGCGATCGCAGCCTTGGGCAGGTGGTTGTTAGCCTGCACAGAAATGTCTTCCAGCAGGGCAATGGCTTGCCTCATCAACTGGAAGCCAGTATCCAACCTCGCTCGTTGATCACATGTCCCTTAGGGGAGCTCCTGGCCACCTTTTCCATACTCAGGCAATACCACACACCCCTCCACTGCCCCATGTCTCTTCCAATGACCATAGCCCTTCAGGGTACTCAGCCCTTCCATGCACGAGAGAGGTCCAGCATTGGCCCTTACCCACCCACCCTTTTCCCCTCCACGGTATAACATTTCCCCTGGACGGCTCGGCTGGCCGTCCCGGGAGGGAAGGGACATGAGGAGACTCAAGCTACAATGCAGCATAAACTTTAATGAGTCTGAAGAGTGAAACAAAGCTGTGCGTGCTGGAAGGGACGCGGTCCAGGCTGCTACGAGGGCAGCTGACAGTCAGGCACCCCTTCACAGCAGTGGGACGCACGTCTTCCTCCCACACACATGGGGAGAGGGTGATGAGCAGGGCCCCTCTCAACTTGCTTCAGGATGAGCCCGTGGCACAGGACAGCAGGAGACAACAGGGACTCGTGATGCGGAGAAGAAAGCAGGCGAAGGAGAAGACAACAGTTGGCCGTCTTTCCAGACAGCACAGGCTGGCACCTTGCTTCCCTCCCTCCTTTGCGGGAGGGCACGAGGGTGCTCAACCCATCTGGAAACCCTGGCCAGCAGCTCCATCCTCAGTCCGGCACCCGGCTATGGGCTTCCTGGTCGATGCACTCACTGGACGTCCAGCCCGGCTTTAGCAGGGCAGGCACCTTCTGCCACAGTAGCGGCCACCAAGGCCAGAGAGGTTGAAGCCCCCGGAGTTGATGGGCACTCCCTCCTCACTCAGGATGCTGCCAACAGCAGCGGAGGTGGTGGATCCCACAGCGGTGTTCTGGGGGAAGGAGCTGAGGATGGGTCCGGGCAGGGTCACCACCACGGGAGAGGGCTGGATCACCACCCGGGAGTCCTGGCACTGCCTGACACAGGGCTCGTTGCAGCTGTTGGCAAGCGGGGTCGGGCCACAGGGACGGCACAGATCGTAGCAGGACATGGCTGCGGGATGGAGCTGCACCTGGGAGAGAGGGCAGGGAAAGCAGAGGCAGCATGTGAGGCGCAGCCCGACAGCCTGCTCGGCAAGAGCAAAGGCACAGTCTGGGGAGCAGGGAGGAAGGGAGATTAAAGAGCCCTGGTCCCCAAGGGTCCCCTCCCTGCAAAGAAAGCCCAAGGCCTTCTCCCACCTCCCCCCACTGGAGAACAGGAAGAACAGGGACACCAGGAGCAGATCGAGTAGCAAGGCTCTCGGCAAAAGCTGTGCTGAGGCAAAGACTCAGCTGAGGCCGGAAGACAAAGAGGAAAAGGAGAAAGACAAGAAAGAGGCAAAGGCGGTTGCAGCTCACCTTCTTCACCAAGGAGGAGAAGGCAAGAGAAGTGGGTGAGGAAGCCTGCTGTTGGACTGGCTTTTATACTGGTCATGACTGCTCCGGGCCCAGAGGCACTCTTTGCGCATGTAATGTGTTTACCAACAAGCTCACCTTGCATGCAAAGCATCACAATTACAGAAATGGGGACACTGCTTATGTTCCCTGCAACGCTGCCTTTTCATTTCCCTCTTCGTGGCATGCCCATTGAGCCACACAGGCTCCTTTCAAGTGACAGTATTAGAGGCCAAAACGTTTCCAGGGGAAATGACACGTCAGCACAGGCCGATGATCCAGGCAGTGATGAGGAGTGTCCCACCCTGCCAGGTGATGCTAGTCCCTTGCCCTCCAGGGCCTCACTTTAAAGTGTTTCCTCATGAATGGGGCAGGTCTCCTCCTAACCCTGAGGCTTCAGCCTGGACACCCACATGCAGGGGTCGGCACCATCAGTCGCTCGCTCTCGCGTGCTGTGCTCACTCACACTGTATTAGGCATCGCCTCTCTAGGCAGGGCACCCCGGCTCTTGGGTTTTCGACTCTCTCTCTGAGATCGAGCTTTGATCTCGGCAGAAGTTTGCCTGCCTCTTTTGCCATCTTCTTTCTCTCCTTCATCCCTACCTGCCTTGAGCAGCAGACTACCAGTGGTTAAGAATGAAGGCTATTGCCCTCCCAACACTCTTTGCTGGAGACCGCTGGCAAAGCTGGAGGCACCTCAGTGACCGAGGCACATGCTGGCCCATCGATACACGTCCTTCCTCCTGCCACAACTGCTACTTTGGCCATCCAGACTGCTGCCACACCAGGCATGACCAAATACGTGGCAGGATTTCCACAGGACACCCAACCCCGCTCAGCAGCAAGCAGGCTCCACGAGTCTTGGCAAGGACAGTCGGAGGAGCACGGCACAAGAGGTGCCTCCTACTCTCCAGAAGCACAACAAGAGCAGCAGGACCAAAGCATTGCCTGTGGAGGACGAGGGCATGGGAAGGAGGGACTGAGAACAGAGCTGGCGGGGTACCACTCCACAGCTTGAGGCCCGGTTGGAGGGACAAAAGGTTCACTGCTTGGGACCTCTCCAGGCACAGCCTGCACAGCAGCTGAGTGGGGTTTCTGCAGGATTTGCAGCACATCTGCTCCAGGCTCACGTCCCTTCAGGACACAGTGACACACACAGAAGGACTCCACAGCACCTAACGCTTCTGACCACAGGACTGCTCCGCTGGGGGCAAAGATGCTTTTCCTGCTCCGTTCTTGAACTTTGCGGACTCTCCAGGACGTGTCAGCAATGCTACCCATCACTTTCAAAGGAGGATGGACGATCCCTGTGTGCCCATTCCCCTCCCCTACCTATTTTACTCACCCATGATCAACGCATCCCCATTGTGCCAAAATCTAGCAGAGGGCTCACATCTCCCTTATACAGAGCTGCCCTTGCTGCCACCTGTCCCTTCAACTCCCTTGGGACTCCCTCCAGTTCCAGGGTTTGGAAGAAGTGCTTGGAGGACAGAAGGGCAAGGACACGTTGCAACTGGTAACATGCGATCGCAGCCTTGGGCAGGTGGTTGTTAGCCTGCACAGAAATGTCTTCCAGCAGGGCAATGGCTTGCCTCATCAACTGGAAGCCAGTATCCAACCTCGCTCGTTGATCACATGTCCCTTAGGGGAGCTCCTGGCCACCTTTTCCATACTCAGGCAATACCACACACCCCTCCACTGCCCCATGTCTCTTCCAATGACCATAGCCCTTCAGGGTACTCAGCCCTTCCATGCACGAGAGAGGTCCAGCATTGGCCCTTACCCACCCACCCTTTTCCCCTCCACGGTATAACATTTCCCCTGGACGGCTCGGCTGGCCGTCCCGGGAGGGAAGGGACATGAGGAGACTCAAGCTACAATGCAGCATAAACTTTAATGAGTCTGAAGAGTGAAACAAAGCTGTGCGTGCTGGAAGGGACGCGGTCCAGGCTGCTACGAGGGCAGCTGACAGTCAGGCACCCCTTCACAGCAGTGGGACGCACGTCTTCCTCCCACACACATGGGGAGAGGGTGATGAGCAGGGCCCCTCTCAACTTGCTTCAGGATGAGCCCGTGGCACAGGACAGCAGGAGACAACAGGGACTCGTGATGCGGAGAAGAAAGCAGGCGAAGGAGAAGACAACAGTTGGCCGTCTTTCCAGACAGCACAGGCTGGCACCTTGCTTCCCTCCCTCCTTTGCGGGAGGGCACGAGGGTGCTCAACCCATCTGGAAACCCTGGCCAGCAGCTCCATCCTCAGTCCGGCACCCGGCTATGGGCTTCCTGGTCGATGCACTCACTGGACGTCCAGCCCGGCTTTAGCAGGGCAGGCACCTTCTGCCACAGTAGCGGCCACCAAGGCCAGAGAGGTTGAAGCCCCCGGAGTTGATGGGCACTCCCTCCTCACTCAGGATGCTGCCAACAGCAGCGGAGGTGGTGGATCCCACAGCGGTGTTCTGGGGGAAGGAGCTGAGGATGGGTCCGGGCAGGGTCACCACCACGGGAGAGGGCTGGATCACCACCCGGGAGTCCTGGCACTGCCTGACACAGGGCTCGTTGCAGCTGTTGGCAAGCGGGGTCGGGCCACAGGGACGGCACAGATCGTAGCAGGACATGGCTGCGGGATGGAGCTGCACCTGGGAGAGAGGGCAGGGAAAGCAGAGGCAGCATGTGAGGCGCAGCCCGACAGCCTGCTCGGCAAGAGCAAAGGCACAGTCTGGGGAGCAGGGAGGAAGGGAGATTAAAGAGCCCTGGTCCCCAAGGGTCCCCTCCCTGCAAAGAAAGCCCAAGGCCTTCTCCCACCTCCCCCCACTGGAGAACAGGAAGAACAGGGACACCAGGAGCAGATCGAGTAGCAAGGCTCTCGGCAAAAGCTGTGCTGAGGCAAAGACTCAGCTGAGGCCGGAAGACAAAGAGGAAAAGGAGAAAGACAAGAAAGAGGCAAAGGCGGTTGCAGCTCACCTTCTTCACCAAGGAGGAGAAGGCAAGAGAAGTGGGTGAGGAAGCCTGCTGTTGGACTGGCTTTTATACTGGTCATGACTGCTCCGGGCCCAGAGGCACTCTTTGCGCATGTAATGTGTTTACCAACAAGCTCACCTTGCATGCAAAGCATCACAATTACAGAAATGGGGACACTGCTTATGTTCCCTGCAACGCTGCCTTTTCATTTCCCTCTTCGTGGCATGCCCATTGAGCCACACAGGCTCCTTTCAAGTGACAGTATTAGAGGCCAAAACGTTTCCAGGGGAAATGACACGTCAGCACAGGCCGATGATCCAGGCAGTGATGAGGAGTGTCCCACCCTGCCAGGTGATGCTAGTCCCTTGCCCTCCAGGGCCTCACTTTAAAGTGTTTCCTCATGAATGGGGCAGGTCTCCTCCTAACCCTGAGGCTTCAGCCTGGACACCCACATGCAGGGGTCGGCACCATCAGTCGCTCGCTCTCGCGTGCTGTGCTCACTCACACTGTATTAGGCATCGCCTCTCTAGGCAGGGCACCCCGGCTCTTGGGTTTTCGACTCTCTCTCTGAGATCGAGCTTTGATCTCGGCAGAAGTTTGCCTGCCTCTTTTGCCATCTTCTTTCTCTCCTTCATCCCTACCTGCCTTGAGCAGCAGACTACCAGTGGTTAAGAATGAAGGCTATTGCCCTCCCAACACTCTTTGCTGGAGACCGCTGGCAAAGCTGGAGGCACCTCAGTGACCGAGGCACATGCTGGCCCATCGATACACGTCCTTCCTCCTGCCACAACTGCTACTTTGGCCATCCAGACTGCTGCCACACCAGGCATGACCAAATACGTGGCAGGATTTCCACAGGACACCCAACCCCGCTCAGCAGCAAGCAGGCTCCACGAGTCTTGGCAAGGACAGTCGGAGGAGCACGGCACAAGAGGTGCCTCCTACTCTCCAGAAGCACAACAAGAGCAGCAGGACCAAAGCATTGCCTGTGGAGGACGAGGGCATGGGAAGGAGGGACTGAGAACAGAGCTGGCGGGGTACCACTCCACAGCTTGAGGCCCGGTTGGAGGGACAAAAGGTTCACTGCTTGGGACCTCTCCAGGCACAGCCTGCACAGCAGCTGAGTGGGGTTTCTGCAGGATTTGCAGCACATCTGCTCCAGGCTCACGTCCCTTCAGGACACAGTGACACACACAGAAGGACTCCACAGCACCTAACGCTTCTGACCACAGGACTGCTCCGCTGGGGGCAAAGATGCTTTTCCTGCTCCGTTCTTGAACTTTGCGGACTCTCCAGGACGTGTCAGCAATGCTACCCATCACTTTCAAAGGAGGATGGACGATCCCTGTGTGCCCATTCCCCTCCCCTACCTATTTTACTCACCCATGATCAACGCATCCCCATTGTGCCAAAATCTAGCAGAGGGCTCACATCTCCCTTATACAGAGCTGCCCTTGCTGCCACCTGTCCCTTCAACTCCCTTGGGACTCCCTCCAGTTCCAGGGTTTGGAAGAAGTGCTTGGAGGACAGAAGGGCAAGGACACGTTGCAACTGGTAACATGCGATCGCAGCCTTGGGCAGGTGGTTGTTAGCCTGCACAGAAATGTCTTCCAGCAGGGCAATGGCTTGCCTCATCAACTGGAAGCCAGTATCCAACCTCGCTCGTTGATCACATGTCCCTTAGGGGAGCTCCTGGCCACCTTTTCCATACTCAGGCAATACCACACACCCCTCCACTGCCCCATGTCTCTTCCAATGACCATAGCCCTTCAGGGTACTCAGCCCTTCCATGCACGAGAGAGGTCCAGCATTGGCCCTTACCCACCCACCCTTTTCCCCTCCACGGTATAACATTTCCCCTGGACGGCTCGGCTGGCCGTCCCGGGAGGGAAGGGACATGAGGAGACTCAAGCTACAATGCAGCATAAACTTTAATGAGTCTGAAGAGTGAAACAAAGCTGTGCGTGCTGGAAGGGACGCGGTCCAGGCTGCTACGAGGGCAGCTGACAGTCAGGCACCCCTTCACAGCAGTGGGACGCACGTCTTCCTCCCACACACATGGGGAGAGGGTGATGAGCAGGGCCCCTCTCAACTTGCTTCAGGATGAGCCCGTGGCACAGGACAGCAGGAGACAACAGGGACTCGTGATGCGGAGAAGAAAGCAGGCGAAGGAGAAGACAACAGTTGGCCGTCTTTCCAGACAGCACAGGCTGGCACCTTGCTTCCCTCCCTCCTTTGCGGGAGGGCACGAGGGTGCTCAACCCATCTGGAAACCCTGGCCAGCAGCTCCATCCTCAGTCCGGCACCCGGCTATGGGCTTCCTGGTCGATGCACTCACTGGACGTCCAGCCCGGCTTTAGCAGGGCAGGCACCTTCTGCCACAGTAGCGGCCACCAAGGCCAGAGAGGTTGAAGCCCCCGGAGTTGATGGGCACTCCCTCCTCACTCAGGATGCTGCCAACAGCAGCGGAGGTGGTGGATCCCACAGCGGTGTTCTGGGGGAAGGAGCTGAGGATGGGTCCGGGCAGGGTCACCACCACGGGAGAGGGCTGGATCACCACCCGGGAGTCCTGGCACTGCCTGACACAGGGCTCGTTGCAGCTGTTGGCAAGCGGGGTCGGGCCACAGGGACGGCACAGATCGTAGCAGGACATGGCTGCGGGATGGAGCTGCACCTGGGAGAGAGGGCAGGGAAAGCAGAGGCAGCATGTGAGGCGCAGCCCGACAGCCTGCTCGGCAAGAGCAAAGGCACAGTCTGGGGAGCAGGGAGGAAGGGAGATTAAAGAGCCCTGGTCCCCAAGGGTCCCCTCCCTGCAAAGAAAGCCCAAGGCCTTCTCCCACCTCCCCCCACTGGAGAACAGGAAGAACAGGGACACCAGGAGCAGATCGAGTAGCAAGGCTCTCGGCAAAAGCTGTGCTGAGGCAAAGACTCAGCTGAGGCCGGAAGACAAAGAGGAAAAGGAGAAAGACAAGAAAGAGGCAAAGGCGGTTGCAGCTCACCTTCTTCACCAAGGAGGAGAAGGCAAGAGAAGTGGGTGAGGAAGCCTGCTGTTGGACTGGCTTTTATACTGGTCATGACTGCTCCGGGCCCAGAGGCACTCTTTGCGCATGTAATGTGTTTGCCAACAAGCTCACCTTGCATGCAAAGCATCACAATTACAGAATGGGGACACTGCTTATGTTCCCTGCAACGCTGCCTTTTCATTTCCCTCTTCGTGGCATGCCCATTCAGCCACACAGGCTCCTTTCAAGTGACCGTATTAGAGGCCAAAACGTTTCCAGGGGAAATGACACGTCAGCACAGGCCGATGATCCAGGCAGTGATGAGGAGTGTCCCACCCTGCCAGGTGATGCTAGTCCCTTGCCCTCCAGGGCCTCACTTTAAAGTGTTTCCTCATGAATGGGGCAGGTCTCCTCCTAACCCTGAGGCTTCAGCCTGGACACCCACATGCAGGGGTCGGCACCATCAGTCGCTCGCTCTCGCGTGCTGTGCTCACTCACACTGTATTAGGCATCGCCTCTCTAGGCAGGGCACCCCGGCTCTTGGGTTTTCGACTCTCTCTCTGAGATCGAGCTTTGATCTCGGCAGAAGTTTGCCTGCCTCTTTTGCCATCTTCTTTCTCTCCTTCATCCCTACCTGCCTTGAGCAGCAGACTACCAGTGGTTAAGAATGAAGGCTATTGCCCTCCCAACACTCTTTGCTGGAGACCGCTGGCAAAGCTGGAGGCACCTCAGTGACCGAGGCACATGCTGGCCCATCGATACACGTCCTTCCTCCTGCCACAACTGCTACTTTGGCCATCCAGACTGCTGCCACACCAGGCATGACCAAATACGTGGCAGGATTTCCACAGGACACCCAACCCCGCTCAGCAGCAAGCAGGCTCCACGAGTCTTGGCAAGGACAGTCGGAGGAGCACGGCACAAGAGGTGCCTCCTACTCTTCAGAAGCACAACAAGAGCAGCAGGACCAAAGCATTGCCTGTGGAGGACGAGGGCATGGGAAGGAGGGACTGAGAACAGAGCTGGCGGGGTACCACTCCACAGCTTGAGGCCCGGTTGGAGGGACAAAAGGTTCACTGCTTGGGACCTCTCCAGGCACAGCCTGCACAGCAGCTGAGTGGGGTTTCTGCAGGATTTGCAGCACATCTGCTCCAGGCTCACGTCCCTTCAGGACACAGTGACACACACAGAAGGACTCCACAGCACCTAACGCTTCTGACCACAGGACTGCTCCGCTGGGGGCAAAGATGCTTTTCCTGCTCCGTTCTTGAACTTTGCGGACTCTCCAGGACGTGTCAGCAATGCTACCCATCACTTTCAAAGGAGGATGGACGATCCCTGTGTGCCCATTCCCCTCCCCTACCTATTTTACTCACCCATGATCAACGCATCCCCATTGTGCCAAAATCTAGCAGAGGGCTCACATCTCCCTTATACAGAGCTGCCCTTGCTGCCACCTGTCCCTTCAACTCCCTTGGGACTCCCTCCAGTTCCAGGGTTTGGAAGAAGTGCTTGGAGGACAGAAGGGCAAGGACACGTTGCAACTGGTAACATGCGATCGCAGCCTTGGGCAGGTGGTTGTTAGCCTGCACAGAAATGTCTTCCAGCAGGGCAATGGCTTGCCTCATCAACTGGAAGCCAGTATCCAACCTCGCTCGTTGATCACATGTCCCTTAGGGGAGCTCCTGGCCACCTTTTCCATACTCAGGCAATACCACACACCCCTCCACTGCCCCATGTCTCTTCCAATGACCATAGCCCTTCAGGGTACTCAGCCCTTCCATGCACGAGAGAGGTCCAGCATTGGCCCTTACCCACCCACCCTTTTCCCCTCCACGGTATAACATTTCCCCTGGACGGCTCGGCTGGCCGTCCCGGGAGGGAAGGGACATGAGGAGACTCAAGCTACAATGCAGCATAAACTTTAATGAGTCTGAAGAGTGAAACAAAGCTGTGCGTGCTGGAAGGGACGCGGTCCAGGCTGCTACGAGGGCAGCTGACAGTCAGGCACCCCTTCACAGCAGTGGGACGCACGTCTTCCTCCCACACACATGGGGAGAGGGTGATGAGCAGGGCCCCTCTCAACTTGCTTCAGGATGAGCCCGTGGCACAGGACAGCAGGAGACAACAGGGACTCGTGATGCGGAGAAGAAAGCAGGCGAAGGAGAAGACAACAGTTGGCCGTCTTTCCAGACAGCACAGGCTGGCACCTTGCTTCCCTCCCTCCTTTGCGGGAGGGCACGAGGGTGCTCAACCCATCTGGAAACCCTGGCCAGCAGCTCCATCCTCAGTCCGGCACCCGGCTATGGGCTTCCTGGTCGATGCACTCACTGGACGTCCAGCCCGGCTTTAGCAGGGCAGGCACCTTCTGCCACAGTAGCGGCCACCAAGGCCAGAGAGGTTGAAGCCCCCGGAGTTGATGGGCACTCCCTCCTCACTCAGGATGCTGCCAACAGCAGCGGAGGTGGTGGATCCCACAGCGGTGTTCTGGGGGAAGGAGCTGAGGATGGGTCCGGGCAGGGTCACCACCACGGGAGAGGGCTGGATCACCACCCGGGAGTCCTGGCACTGCCTGACACAGGGCTCGTTGCAGCTGTTGGCAAGCGGGGTCGGGCCACAGGGACGGCACAGATCGTAGCAGGACATGGCTGCGGGATGGAGCTGCACCTGGGAGAGAGGGCAGGGAAAGCAGAGGCAGCATGTGAGGCGCAGCCCGACAGCCTGCTCGGCAAGAGCAAAGGCACAGTCTGGGGAGCAGGGAGGAAGGGAGATTAAAGAGCCCTGGTCCCCAAGGGTCCCCTCCCTGCAAAGAAAGCCCAAGGCCTTCTCCCACCTCCCCCCACTGGAGAACAGGAAGAACAGGGACACCAGGAGCAGATCGAGTAGCAAGGCTCTCGGCAAAAGCTGTGCTGAGGCAAAGACTCAGCTGAGGCCGGAAGACAAAGAGGAAAAGGAGAAAGACAAGAAAGAGGCAAAGGCGGTTGCAGCTCACCTTCTTCACCAAGGAGGAGAAGGCAAGAGAAGTGGGTGAGGAAGCCTGCTGTTGGACTGGCTTTTATACTGGTCATGACTGCTCCGGGCCCAGAGGCACTCTTTGCGCATGTAATGTGTTTGCCAACAAGCTCACCTTGCATGCAAAGCATCACAATTACAGAATGGGGACACTGCTTATGTTCCCTGCAACGCTGCCTTTTCATTTCCCTCTTCGTGGCATGCCCATTCAGCCACACAGGCTCCTTTCAAGTGACAGTATTAGAGGCCAAAACGTTTCCAGGGGAAATGACACGTCAGCACAGGCCGATGATCCAGGCAGTGATGAGGAGTGTCCCACCCTGCCAGGTGATGCTAGTCCCTTGCCCTCCAGGGCCTCACTTTAAAGTGTTTCCTCATGAATGGGGCAGGTCTCCTCCTAACCCTGAGGCTTCAGCCTGGACACCCACATGCAGGGGTCGGCACCATCAGTCGCTCGCTCTCGCGTGCTGTGCTCACTCACACTGTATTAGGCATCGCCTCTCTAGGCAGGGCACCCCGGCTCTTGGGTTTTCGACTCTCTCTCTGAGATCGAGCTTTGATCTCGGCAGAAGTTTGCCTGCCTCTTTTGCCATCTTCTTTCTCTCCTTCATCCCTACCTGCCTTGAGCAGCAGACTACCAGTGGTTAAGAATGAAGGCTATTGCCCTCCCAACACTCTTTGCTGGAGACCGCTGGCAAAGCTGGAGGCACCTCAGTGACCGAGGCACATGCTGGCCCATCGATACACGTCCTTCCTCCTGCCACAACTGCTACTTTGGCCATCCAGACTGCTGCCACACCAGGCATGACCAAATACGTGGCAGGATTTCCACAGGACACCCAACCCCGCTCAGCAGCAAGCAGGCTCCACGAGTCTTGGCAAGGACAGTCGGAGGAGCACGGCACAAGAGGTGCCTCCTACTCTTCAGAAGCACAACAAGAGCAGCAGGACCAAAGCATTGCCTGTGGAGGACGAGGGCATGGGAAGGAGGGACTGAGAACAGAGCTGGCGGGGTACCACTCCACAGCTTGAGGCCCGGTTGGAGGGACAAAAGGTTCACTGCTTGGGACCTCTCCAGGCACAGCCTGCACAGCAGCTGAGTGGGGTTTCTGCAGGATTTGCAGCACATCTGCTCCAGGCTCACGTCCCTTCAGGACACAGTGACACACACAGAAGGACTCCACAGCACCTAACGCTTCTGACCACAGGACTGCTCCGCTGGGGGCAAAGATGCTTTTCCTGCTCCGTTCTTGAACTTTGCGGACTCTCCAGGACGTGTCAGCAATGCTACCCATCACTTTCAAAGGAGGATGGACGATCCCTGTGTGCCCATTCCCCTCCCCTACCTATTTTACTCACCCATGATCAACGCATCCCCATTGTGCCAAAATCTAGCAGAGGGCTCACATCTCCCTTATACAGAGCTGCCCTTGCTGCCACCTGTCCCTTCAACTCCCTTGGGACTCCCTCCAGTTCCAGGGTTTGGAAGAAGTGCTTGGAGGACAGAAGGGCAAGGACACGTTGCAACTGGTAACATGCGATCGCAGCCTTGGGCAGGTGGTTGTTAGCCTGCACAGAAATGTCTTCCAGCAGGGCAATGGCTTGCCTCATCAACTGGAAGCCAGTATCCAACCTCGCTCGTTGATCACATGTCCCTTAGGGGAGCTCCTGGCCACCTTTTCCATACTCAGGCAATACCACACACCCCTCCACTGCCCCATGTCTCTTCCAATGACCATAGCCCTTCAGGGTACTCAGCCCTTCCATGCACGAGAGAGGTCCAGCATTGGCCCTTACCCACCCACCCTTTTCCCCTCCACGGTATAACATTTCCCCTGGACGGCTCGGCTGGCCGTCCCGGGAGGGAAGGGACATGAGGAGACTCAAGCTACAATGCAGCATAAACTTTAATGAGTCTGAAGAGTGAAACAAAGCTGTGCGTGCTGGAAGGGACGCGGTCCAGGCTGCTACGAGGGCAGCTGACAGTCAGGCACCCCTTCACAGCAGTGGGACGCACGTCTTCCTCCCACACACATGGGGAGAGGGTGATGAGCAGGGCCCCTCTCAACTTGCTTCAGGATGAGCCCGTGGCACAGGACAGCAGGAGACAACAGGGACTCGTGATGCGGAGAAGAAAGCAGGCGAAGGAGAAGACAACAGTTGGCCGTCTTTCCAGACAGCACAGGCTGGCACCTTGCTTCCCTCCCTCCTTTGCGGGAGGGCACGAGGGTGCTCAACCCATCTGGAAACCCTGGCCAGCAGCTCCATCCTCAGTCCGGCACCCGGCTATGGGCTTCCTGGTCGATGCACTCACTGGACGTCCAGCCCGGCTTTAGCAGGGCAGGCACCTTCTGCCACAGTAGCGGCCACCAAGGCCAGAGAGGCTGAAGCCCCCGGAGTTGATGGGCACTCCCTCAGCACTCAGGATGCTGCCAACAGCAGCGGAGGTGGTGGATCCCACAGCGGTGTTCTGGGGGAAGGAGCTGAGGATGGGTCCGGGCAGGGTCACCACCACGGGAGAGGGCTGGATCACCACCCGGGAGTCCTGGCACTGCCTGACACAGGGCTCGTTGCAGCTGTTGGCAAGCGGGGTCGGGCCACAGGGACGGCACAGATCGTAGCAGGACATGGCTGCGGGATGGAGCTGCACCTGGGAGAGAGGGCAGGGAAAGCAGAGGCAGCATGTGAGGCGCAGCCCGACAGCCTGCTCGGCAAGAGCAAAGGCACAGTCTGGGGAGCAGGGAGGAAGGGAGATTAAAGAGCCCTGGTCCCCAAGGGTCCCCTCCCTGCAAAGAAAGCCCAAGGCCTTCTCCCACCTCCCCCCACTGGAGAACAGGAAGAACAGGGACACCAGGAGCAGATCGAGTAGCAAGGCTCTCGGCAAAAGCTGTGCTGAGGCAAAGACTCAGCTGAGGCCGGAAGACAAAGAGGAAAAGGAGAAAGACAAGAAAGAGGCAAAGGCGGTTGCAGCTCACCTTCTTCACCAAGGAGGAGAAGGCAAGAGAAGTGGGTGAGGAAGCCTGCTGTTGGACTGGCTTTTATACTGGTCATGACTGCTCCGGGCCCAGAGGCACTCTTTGCGCATGTAATGTGTTTGCCAACAAGCTCACCTTGCATGCAAAGCATCACAATTACAGAATGGGGACACTGCTTATGTTCCCTGCAACGCTGCCTTTTCATTTCCCTCTTCGTGGCATGCCCATTCAGCCACACAGGCTCCTTTCAAGTGACAGTATTAGAGGCCAAAACGTTTCCAGGGGAAATGACACGTCAGCACAGGCCGATGATCCAGGCAGTGATGAGGAGTGTCCCACCCTGCCAGGTGATGCTAGTCCCTTGCCCTCCAGGGCCTCACTTTAAAGTGTTTCCTCATGAATGGGGCAGGTCTCCTCCTAACCCTGAGGCTTCAGCCTGGACACCCACATGCAGGGGTCGGCACCATCAGTCGCTCGCTCTCGCGTGCTGTGCTCACTCACACTGTATTAGGCATCGCCTCTCTAGGCAGGGCACCCCGGCTCTTGGGTTTTCGACTCTCTCTCTGAGATCGAGCTTTGATCTCGGCAGAAGTTTGCCTGCCTCTTTTGCCATCTTCTTTCTCTCCTTCATCCCTACCTGCCTTGAGCAGCAGACTACCAGTGGTTAAGAATGAAGGCTATTGCCCTCCCAACACTCTTTGCTGGAGACCGCTGGCAAAGCTGGAGGCACCTCAGTGACCGAGGCACATGCTGGCCCATCGATACACGTCCTTCCTCCTGCCACAACTGCTACTTTGGCCATCCAGACTGCTGCCACACCAGGCATGACCAAATACGTGGCAGGATTTCCACAGGACACCCAACCCCGCTCAGCAGCAAGCAGGCTCCACGAGTCTTGGCAAGGACAGTCGGAGGAGCACGGCACAAGAGGTGCCTCCTACTCTCCAGAAGCACAACAAGAGCAGCAGGACCAAAGCATTGCCTGTGGAGGACGAGGGCATGGGAAGGAGGGACTGAGAACAGAGCTGGCGGGGTACCACTCCACAGCTTGAGGCCCGGTTGGAGGGACAAAAGGTTCACTGCTTGGGACCTCTCCAGGCACAGCCTGCACAGCAGCTGAGTGGGGTTTCTGCAGGATTTGCAGCACATCTGCTCCAGGCTCACGTCCCTTCAGGACACAGTGACACACACAGAAGGACTCCACAGCACCTAACGCTTCTGACCACAGGACTGCTCCGCTGGGGGCAAAGATGCTTTTCCTGCTCCGTTCTTGAACTTTGCGGACTCTCCAGGACGTGTCAGCAATGCTACCCATCACTTTCAAAGGAGGATGGACGATCCCTGTGTGCCCATTCCCCTCCCCTACCTATTTTACTCACCCATGATCAACGCATCCCCATTGTGCCAAAATCTAGCAGAGGGCTCACATCTCCCTTATACAGAGCTGCCCTTGCTGCCACCTGTCCCTTCAACTCCCTTGGGACTCCCTCCAGTTCCAGGGTTTGGAAGAAGTGCTTGGAGGACAGAAGGGCAAGGACACGTTGCAACTGGTAACATGCGATCGCAGCCTTGGGCAGGTGGTTGTTAGCCTGCACAGAAATGTCTTCCAGCAGGGCAATGGCTTGCCTCATCAACTGGAAGCCAGTATCCAACCTCGCTCGTTGATCACATGTCCCTTAGGGGAGCTCCTGGCCACCTTTTCCATACTCAGGCAATACCACACACCCCTCCACTGCCCCATGTCTCTTCCAATGACCATAGCCCTTCAGGGTACTCAGCCCTTCCATGCACGAGAGAGGTCCAGCATTGGCCCTTACCCACCCACCCTTTTCCCCTCCACGGTATAACATTTCCCCTGGACGGCTCGGCTGGCCGTCCCGGGAGGGAAGGGACATGAGGAGACTCAAGCTACAATGCAGCATAAACTTTAATGAGTCTGAAGAGTGAAACAAAGCTGTGCGTGCTGGAAGGGACGCGGTCCAGGCTGCTACGAGGGCAGCTGACAGTCAGGCACCCCTTCACAGCAGTGGGACGCACGTCTTCCTCCCACACACATGGGGAGAGGGTGATGAGCAGGGCCCCTCTCAACTTGCTTCAGGATGAGCCCGTGGCACAGGACAGCAGGAGACAACAGGGACTCGTGATGCGGAGAAGAAAGCAGGCGAAGGAGAAGACAACAGTTGGCCGTCTTTCCAGACAGCACAGGCTGGCACCTTGCTTCCCTCCCTCCTTTGCGGGAGGGCACGAGGGTGCTCAACCCATCTGGAAACCCTGGCCAGCAGCTCCATCCTCAGTCCGGCACCCGGCTATGGGCTTCCTGGTCGATGCACTCACTGGACGTCCAGCCCGGCTTTAGCAGGGCAGGCACCTTCTGCCACAGTAGCGGCCACCAAGGCCAGAGAGGTTGAAGCCCCCGGAGTTGATGGGCACTCCCTCCTCACTCAGGATGCTGCCAACAGCAGCGGAGGTGGTGGATCCCACAGCGGTGTTCTGGGGGAAGGAGCTGAGGATGGGTCCGGGCAGGGTCACCACCACGGGAGAGGGCTGGATCACCACCCGGGAGTCCTGGCACTGCCTGACACAGGGCTCGTTGCAGCTGTTGGCAAGCGGGGTCGGGCCACAGGGACGGCACAGATCGTAGCAGGACATGGCTGCAGGATGGAGCTGCACCTGGGAGAGAGGGCAGGGAAAGCAGAGGCAGCATGTGAGGCGCAGCCCGACAGCCTGCTCGGCAAGAGCAAAGGCACAGTCTGGGGAGCAGGGAGGAAGGGAGATTAAAGAGCCCTGGTCCCCAAGGGTCCCCTCCCTGCAAAGAAAGCCCAAGGCCTTCTCCCACCTCCCCCCACTGGAGAACAGGAAGAACAGGGACACCAGGAGCAGATCGAGTAGCAAGGCTCTCGGCAAAAGCTGTGCTGAGGCAAAGACTCAGCTGAGGCCGGAAGACAAAGAGGAAAAGGAGAAAGACAAGAAAGAGGCAAAGGCGGTTGCAGCTCACCTTCTTCACCAAGGAGGAGAAGGCAAGAGAAGTGGGTGAGGAAGCCTGCTGTTGGACTGGCTTTTATACTGGTCATGACTGCTCCGGGCCCAGAGGCACTCTTTGCGCATGTAATGTGTTTACCAACAAGCTCACCTTGCATGCAAAGCATCACAATTACAGAAATGGGGACACTGCTTATGTTCCCTGCAACGCTGCCTTTTCATTTCCCTCTTCGTGGCATGCCCATTGAGCCACACAGGCTCCTTTCAAGTGACAGTATTAGAGGCCAAAACGTTTCCAGGGGAAATGACACGTCAGCACAGGCCGATGATCCAGGCAGTGATGAGGAGTGTCCCACCCTGCCAGGTGATGCTAGTCCCTTGCCCTCCAGGGCCTCACTTTAAAGTGTTTCCTCATGAATGGGGCAGGTCTCCTCCTAACCCTGAGGCTTCAGCCTGGACACCCACATGCAGGGGTCGGCACCATCAGTCGCTCGCTCTCGCGTGCTGTGCTCACTCACACTGTATTAGGCATCGCCTCTCTAGGCAGGGCACCCCGGCTCTTGGGTTTTCGACTCTCTCTCTGAGATCGAGCTTTGATCTCGGCAGAAGTTTGCCTGCCTCTTTTGCCATCTTCTTTCTCTCCTTCATCCCTACCTGCCTTGAGCAGCAGACTACCAGTGGTTAAGAATGAAGGCTATTGCCCTCCCAACACTCTTTGCTGGAGACCGCTGGCAAAGCTGGAGGCACCTCAGTGACCGAGGCACATGCTGGCCCATCGATACACGTCCTTCCTCCTGCCACAACTGCTACTTTGGCCATCCAGACTGCTGCCACACCAGGCATGACCAAATACGTGGCAGGATTTCCACAGGACACCCAACCCCGCTCAGCAGCAAGCAGGCTCCACGAGTCTTGGCAAGGACAGTCGGAGGAGCACGGCACAAGAGGTGCCTCCTACTCTCCAGAAGCACAACAAGAGCAGCAGGACCAAAGCATTGCCTGTGGAGGACGAGGGCATGGGAAGGAGGGACTGAGAACAGAGCTGGCGGGGTACCACTCCACAGCTTGAGGCCCGGTTGGAGGGACAAAAGGTTCACTGCTTGGGACCTCTCCAGGCACAGCCTGCACAGCAGCTGAGTGGGGTTTCTGCAGGATTTGCAGCACATCTGCTCCAGGCTCACGTCCCTTCAGGACACAGTGACACACACAGAAGGACTCCACAGCACCTAACGCTTCTGACCACAGGACTGCTCCGCTGGGGGCAAAGATGCTTTTCCTGCTCCGTTCTTGAACTTTGCGGACTCTCCAGGACGTGTCAGCAATGCTACCCATCACTTTCAAAGGAGGATGGACGATCCCTGTGTGCCCATTCCCCTCCCCTACCTATTTTACTCACCCATGATCAACGCATCCCCATTGTGCCAAAATCTAGCAGAGGGCTCACATCTCCCTTATACAGAGCTGCCCTTGCTGCCACCTGTCCCTTCAACTCCCTTGGGACTCCCTCCAGTTCCAGGGTTTGGAAGAAGTGCTTGGAGGACAGAAGGGCAAGGACACGTTGCAACTGGTAACATGCGATCGCAGCCTTGGGCAGGTGGTTGTTAGCCTGCACAGAAATGTCTTCCAGCAGGGCAATGGCTTGCCTCATCAACTGGAAGCCAGTATCCAACCTCGCTCGTTGATCACATGTCCCTTAGGGGAGCTCCTGGCCACCTTTTCCATACTCAGGCAATACCACACACCCCTCCACTGCCCCATGTCTCTTCCAATGACCATAGCCCTTCAGGGTACTCAGCCCTTCCATGCACGAGAGAGGTCCAGCATTGGCCCTTACCCACCCACCCTTTTCCCCTCCACGGTATAACATTTCCCCTGGACGGCTCGGCTGGCCGTCCCGGGAGGGAAGGGACATGAGGAGACTCAAGCTACAATGCAGCATAAACTTTAATGAGTCTGAAGAGTGAAACAAAGCTGTGCGTGCTGGAAGGGACGCGGTCCAGGCTGCTACGAGGGCAGCTGACAGTCAGGCACCCCTTCACAGCAGTGGGACGCACGTCTTCCTCCCACACACATGGGGAGAGGGTGATGAGCAGGGCCCCTCTCAACTTGCTTCAGGATGAGCCCGTGGCACAGGACAGCAGGAGACAACAGGGACTCGTGATGCGGAGAAGAAAGCAGGCGAAGGAGAAGACAACAGTTGGCCATCTTTCCAGACAGCACAGGCTGGCACCTTGCTTCCCTCCCTCCTTTGCGGGAGGGCACGAGGGTGCTCAACCCATCTGGAAACCCTGGCCAGCAGCTCCATCCTCAGTCCGGCACCCGGCTTTGGGCTTCCTGGTCGATGCACTCACTGGACGTCCAGCCCGGCTTTAGCAGGGCAGGCACCTTCTGCCACAGTAGCGGCCACCAAGGCCAGAGAGGCTGAAGCCCCCGGAGTTGATGGGCACTCCCTCAGCACTCAGGATGCTGCCAACAGCAGCGGAGGTGGTGGATCCCACAGCGGTGTTCTGGGGGAAGGAGCTGAGGATGGGTCCGGGCAGGGTCACCACCACGGGAGATGGCTCAATAACCACCCGGGAGTCCTGGCACTGCCTGACACAGGGCTCGTTGCAGCTGTTGGCAAGCGGGGTCGGGCCACAGGGACGGCACAGATCGTAGCAGGACATGGCTGCGGGATGGAGCTGCACCTGGGAGAGAGGGCAGGGAAAGCAGAGGCAGCATGTGAGGCGCAGCCCGACAGCCTGCTCGGCAAGAGCAAAGGCACAGTCTGGGGAGCAGGGAGGAAGGGAGATTAAAGAGCCCTGGTCCCCAAGGGTCCCCTCCCTGCAAAGAAAGCCCAAGGCCTTCTCCCACCTCCCCCCACTGGAGAACAGGAAGAACAGGGACACCAGGAGCAGATCGAGTAGCAAGGCTCTCGGCAAAAGCTGTGCTGAGGCAAAGACTCAGCTGAGGCCGGAAGACAAAGAGGAAAAGGAGAAAGACAAGAAAGAGGCAAAGGCGGTTGCAGCTCACCTTCTTCACCAAGGAGGAGAAGGCAAGAGAAGTGGGTGAGGAAGCCTGCTGTTGGACTGGCTTTTATACTGGTCATGACTGCTCCGGGCCCAGAGGCACTCTTTGCGCATGTAATGTGTTTGCCAACAAGCTCATCTTGCGTGCAAAGCATCACAATTACAGAAATGGGGACACTGCTTATGTTCCCTGCAACGCTGCCTTTTCATTTCCCTCTTCGTGGCATGCCCATTCAGCCACACAGGCTCCTTTCAAGTGACCGTATTAGAGGCCAAAACATTTCCAGGGGAAATGACACGTCAGCACAGGCCGATGGTGCAGCCTGTGATGACGACTGACCCTCCTTGCCGAGTGATGCCATCCCCTTGCCCTCCAGGGCCTCACTTTCAGCGTTCTCATAATGAAGGGGACATGTTTTCTGGCAGTCCTAAAATACAAGGCCAGACTTAAAAAGAATTTTCTGTGACAGGAGTCAACATATCCATTGCGTTACCTCATACCTAACTCCATCAAAGTTAGGTATAAACTTCCCAGTCACCTTGGATACCCTGTAAGGTTTTAGACTCAGCAATTTAGCATCAAGAGAAATTCATACGCTCTTTGCTCGTCCTTACCTTCTCTGGAGAGCCTCCAATCAACAGGAGAAGGATGTTTGAGAAGCAGAGACACTCCCCTCCAACACACGCTAAGTCTGCTCCCTGCCCCCCCCACCACCAAAGGTCAGTGTTGGGGCTTCCCAACGGTTCCTTCTTCATCCCCAAGACTGCCAAACACTTCTTCTTTGAGCCCACACGCTAACTCAATAACATACACTGCAACAAGCTTGGAAAGCTTTCCATGAGACATCAAAACTCATCACAAGTACTCATAGTCTGGGAATGTCAGCAGGAACACACTGGAAGCAAGTAGACATCAGGATATCTGTTTCCTCTTCCCAAGCTTCTCAGCACTCTCAGACATGAGTTTCCCACTGGCCCATGCTAGTCCCACAGTCCGCACCTATGGTGAGGGTCTGCCCAAAGGCTCCAGTGCCCTGCTGCACCCTGCCCTCTCTGATCACGTGCCGCAGACGCTCTCTACCCGCCCTGGTACCATGTTTTCACCCCACCGTGCTTCTGCTGTCAGCTCAGCATGGCTTATGGGTGTTGATGGAGAGTGCATTTCCTGAGGGCCCTCCTGCACAGCAGGGCACTGGGACTTTGCTAGCAGCAGCTGTCTTTCAGGGAAGACAGGGCTTTAGCTATGGGGAAAGGCACCGTGGGGGTTCCCACAGCATATGGGGCAGCACAAGAGATGACCCTCGCTCTACGTGAAGCAGGACTGGGAGGCTGGGAGGCACGGGGCAAAATGTCACCTGTGGAAGACTAGAGGATGTGGGAGGAAAGGACAGGCACCTTGTCCTCTGCTACATCACCAACTACATGACAACTTTACACACAAGCAAGGTTACTTCCCTCCCTGATGTCGGTGGTCTTGCGGTTCAGGGCAGAAAGGCAGGAAGACACAATGGCTGCATCCTGCAGGTTTCTTTCTTTCCTTCCTCCAGTGTGCAAGGGAGGGAGAAGGACTTGCTAAATGCCCTCACTTCAGTGTCGTGGGCCACACGTCATGTAAACTCCCAAGCAGTGACTGTGCCGCTCTGGCCACATTGCTGAATACTTCAGAAAGGGAGCTGGGGACACAGAGAGATGGTCTGGGGGCAGAAGTGAAGAGATACAACTCCTTGCGCATCTGTCAACACACCAGACACGTCTTGGAGCCATGGAGAGCATGACAGGGGTTTGCTGAGAGAGACAACAAGCCTGGCGTTTGGGACAGAGGGATGTGGGTGACTTTGGGAAGGCTTTGTCACATGTGAAGGACAGTCCCCTCCAGGTGACCATTTCCGTGGGACACCCACTCTCAGTCCCTCAAAAGGATACAAGTGCACCACATCGTTTCAGCCACCCCTTTACCCTGTATGGGATCTCACTTGCTTATGCAGCATAGGATTGTACCCTGGGCTGCTTTAGACAAAGTATTTCCACCAGGTTGAGGGAGTTGATCCTTCCCCTTCACTCAGCCCTCATGAGGCCACAGCGGGAGTACCGTGTCCAGTTCTGGGCTCCTCAGTGCGAGAGAGACATGGACATAGCGGAGAGAGACAAATGAAAGGCCACGCAGATGATTAAGGGACTGGAGCGTCGCACGTATGAGGAAAGACTGAGAGCTGGGATGAGCAGGCTGGGGGCGGGCTGGGGCTCACTGATGTATTCAAATACCAGAAGGGAAGGTGCAAGGAGGAAGGAGTTAGGGTCTTTTCAGTGCTGCCCCTTGAAAGGACCAGAGGCAATGGGCACAAAAGGGAACACAGAAAGCTCCATCTGAATGTCAGGAAACACTCTTTCACTGTGAGGGTCACCAAACACCGGAACAGGTTGCCCAGGGAGATTATGGAGTCTCCATCCCTGGAGATATCCAAAAGCCATCTGGAGCTAGAGCAACTGGCTCTAGGTTGACCTCCTCGAGCAGGGGACTGGACGAGATGACCTCCAGAAGTCCCTGCCAACCCCAATCATGCTGTGATTCTGTGATTTCCCATTGAACAGCTTGGCTGGCCGTCCCGGGAGGGAAGGGGCATGAGGAGACTCAAGCTACAATGCAGCATAAACTTTAATGAGTCTGAAGAGTGAAACAAAGCTGCGTGTGCTGGAAGGGACGCGGTCCAGGCTGCTACGAGGGCAGCTGACAGTCAGGCACCCCTTCACAGCAGTGGGACGCACGTCTTCCTCCCACACACATGGGGAGAGGGTGATGAGCAGGGCCCCTCTCAACTTGCTTCAGGATGAGCCCGTGGCACAGGACAGCAGGAGACAACAGGGACTCGTGATGCGGAGAAGAAAGCAGGCGAAGGAGAAGACAACAGTTGGCCGTCTTTCCAGACAGCACAGGCTGGCACCTTGCTTCCCTCCCTCCTTTGCGGGAGGGCACGAGGGTGCTCAACCCATCTGGAAACCCTGGCCAGCAGCTCCATCCTCAGTCCGGCACCCGGCTTTGGGCTTCCTGGTCGATGCACTCACTGGACGTCCAGCCCGGCTTTAGCAGGGCAGGCACCTTCTGCCACAGTAGCGGCCACCAAGGCCAGAGAGGCTGAAGCCCCCGGAGTTGATGGGCACTCCCTCAGCACTCAGGATGCTGCCAACAGCAGCGGAGGTGGTGGATCCCACAGCGGTGTTCTGGGGGAAGGAGCTGAGGATGGGTCCGGGCAGGGTCACCACCACGGGAGAGGGCTCAATAACCACCCGGGAGTCCTGGCACTGCCTGACACAGGGCTCGTTGCAGCTGTTGGCAAGCGGGGTCGGGCCACAGGGACGGCACAGATCGTAGCAGGACATGGCTGCGGGATGGAGCTGCACCTGGGAGAGAGGGCAGGGAAAGCAGAGGCAGCATGTGAGGCGCAGCCCGACAGCCTGCTCGGCAAGAGCAAAGGCACAGTCTGGGGAGCAGGGAGGAAGGGAGATTAAAGAGCCCTGGTCCCCAAGGGTCCCCTCCCTGCAAAGAAAGCCCAAGGCCTTCTCCCACCTCCCCCCACTGGAGAACAGGAAGAACAGGGACACCAGGAGCAGATCGAGTAGCAAGGCTCTCGGCAAAAGCTGTGCTGAGGCAAAGACTCAGCTGAGGCCGGAAGACAAAGAGGAAAAGGAGAAAGACAAGAAAGAGGCAAAGGCGGTTGCAGCTCACCTTCTTCACCAAGGAGGAGAAGGCAAGAGAAGTGGGTGAGGAAGCCTGCTGTTGGACTGGCTTTTATACTGGTCATGACTGCTCCGGGCCCAGAGGCACTCTTTGCGCATGTAATGTGTTTGCCAACAAGCTCATCTTGCGTGCAAAGCATCACAATTACAGAAATGGGGACACTGCTTATGTTCCCTGCAACGCTGCCTTTTCATTTCCCTCTTCGTGGCATGCCCATTCAGCCACACAGGCTCCTTTCAAGTGACCGTATTAGAGGCCAAAACGTTTCCAGGGGAAATGACACGTCAGCACAGGCCGATGGTGCAGCCTGTGATGACGACTGACCCTCCTTGCCGAGTGATGCCATCCCCTTGCCCTCCAGGGCCTCACTTTCAGCGTTCTCATAATGAAGGGGACATGTTTTCTGGCAGTCCTAAAATACAAGGCCAGACTTAAAAAGAATTTTCTGTGACAGGAGTCAACATATCCATTGCGTTACCTCATACCTAACTCCATCAAAGTTAGGTATAAACTTCCCAGTCACCTTGGATACCCTGTAAGGTTTTAGACTCAGCAATTTAGCATCAAGAGAAATTCATACGCTCTTTGCTCGTCCTTACCTTCTCTGGAGAGCCTCCAATCAACAGGAGAAGGATGTTTGAGAAGCAGAGACACTCCCCTCCAACACACGCTAAGTCTGCTCCCTGCCCCCCCCACCACCAAAGGTCAGTGTTGGGGCTTCCCAACGGTTCCTTCTTCATCCCCAAGACTGCCAAACACTTCTTCTTTGAGCCCACACGCTAACTCAATAACATACACTGCAACAAGCTTGGAAAGCTTTCCATGAGACATCAAAACTCATCACAAGTACTCATAGTCTGGGAATGTCAGCAGGAACACACTGGAAGCAAGTAGACATCAGGATATCTGTTTCCTCTTCCCAAGCTTCTCAGCACTCTCAGACATGAGTTTCCCACTGGCCCATGCTAGTCCCACAGTCCGCACCTATGGTGAGGGTCTGCCCAAAGGCTCCAGTGCCCTGCTGCACCCTGCCCTCTCTGATCACGTGCCGCAGACGCTCTCTACCCGCCCTGGTACCATGTTTTCACCCCACCGTGCTTCTGCTGTCAGCTCAGCATGGCTTATGGGTGTTGATGGAGAGTGCATTTCCTGAGGGCCCTCCTGCACAGCAGGGCACTGGGACTTTGCTAGCAGCAGCTGTCTTTCAGGGAAGACAGGGCTTTAGCTATGGGGAAAGGCACCGTGGGGGTTCCCACAGCATATGGGGCAGCACAAGAGATGACCCTCGCTCTACGTGAAGCAGGACTGGGAGGCTGGGAGGCACGGGGCAAAACGTCACCTGTGGAAGACTAGAGGATGTGGGAGGAAAGGACAGGCACCTTGTCCTCTGCTACATCACCAACTACATGACAACTTTACACACAAGCAAGGTTACTTCCCTCCCTGATGTCGGTGGTCTTGCGGTTCAGGGCAGAAAGGCAGGAAGACACAATGGCTGCATCCTGCAGGTTTCTTTCTTTCCTTCCTCCAGTGTGCAAGGGAGGGAGAAGGACTTGCTAAATGCCCTCACTTCAGTGTCGTGGGCCACACGTCATGTAAACTCCCAAGCAGTGACTGTGCCGCTCTGGCCACATTGCTGAATACTTCAGAAAGGGAGCTGGGGACACAGAGAGATGGTCTGGGGGCAGAAGTGAAGAGATACAACTCCTTGCGCATCTGTCAACACACCAGACACGTCTTGGAGCCATGGAGAGCATGACAGGGGTTTGCTGAGAGAGACAACAAGCCTGGCGTTTGGGACAGAGGGATGTGGGTGACTTTGGGAAGGCTTTGTCACATGTGAAGGACAGTCCCCTCCAGGTGACCATTTCCGTGGGACACCCACTCTCAGTCCCTCAAAAGGATACAAGTGCACCACATCGTTTCAGCCACCCCTTTACCCTGTATGGGATCTCACTTGCTTATGCAGCATAGGATTGTACCCTGGGCTGCTTTAGACAAAGTATTTCCACCAGGTTGAGGGAGTTGATCCTTCCCCTTCACTCAGCCCTCATGAGGCCACAGCGGGAGTACCGTGTCCAGTTCTGGGCTCCTCAGTGCGAGAGAGACATGGACATAGCGGAGAGAGACAAATGAAAGGCCACGCAGATGATTAAGGGACTGGAGCGTCGCACGTATGAGGAAAGACTGAGAGCTGGGATGAGCAGGCTGGGGGCGGGCTGGGGCTCACTGATGTATTCAAATACCAGAAGGGAAGGTGCAAGGAGGAAGGAGTTAGGGTCTTTTCAGTGCTGCCCCTTGAAAGGACCAGAGGCAATGGGCACAAAAGGGAACACAGAAAGCTCCATCTGAATGTCAGGAAACACTCTTTCACTGTGAGGGTCACCAAACACCGGAACAGGTTGCCCAGGGAGATTATGGAGTCTCCATCCCTGGAGATATCCAAAAGCCATCTGGAGCTAGAGCAACTGGCTCTAGGTTGACCTCCTCGAGCAGGGGACTGGACGAGATGACCTCCAGAAGTCCCTGCCAACCCCAATCATGCTGTGATTCTGTGATTTCCCATTGAACAGCTTGGCTGGCCGTCCCGGGAGGGAAGGGGCATGAGGAGACTCAAGCTACAATGCAGCATAAACTTTAATGAGTCTGAAGAGTGAAACAAAGCTGCGCGTGCTGGAAGGGACGCGGTCCAGGCTGCTACGAGGGCAGCTGACAGTCAGGCACCCCTTCACAGCAGTGGGACGCACGTCTTCCTCCCACACACATGGGGAGAGGGTGATGAGCAGGGCCCCTCTCAACTTGCTTCAGGATGAGCCCGTGGCACAGGACAGCAGGAGACAACAGGGACTCGTGATGCGGAGAAGAAAGCAGGCGAAGGAGAAGACAACAGTTGGCCGTCTTTCCAGACAGCACAGGCTGGCACCTTGCTTCCCTCCCTCCTTTGCGGGAGGGCACGAGGGTGCTCAACCCATCTGGAAACCCTGGCCAGCAGCTCCATCCTCAGTCCGGCACCCGGCTATGGGCTTCCTGGTCGATGCACTCACTGGACGTCCAGCCCGGCTTTAGCAGGGCAGGCACCTTCTGCCACAGTAGCGGCCACCAAGGCCAGAGAGGCTGAAGCCCCCGGAGTTGATGGGCACTCCCTCAGCACTCAGGATGCTGCCAACAGCAGCGGAGGTGGTGGATCCCACAGCGGTGTTCTGGGGGAAGGAGCTGAGGATGGGTCCGGGCAGGGTCACCACCACGGGAGATGGCTCAATAACCACCCGGGAGTCCTGGCACTGCCTGACACAGGGCTCGTTGCAGCTGTTGGCAAGCGGGGTCGGGCCACAGGGACGGCACAGATCGTAGCAGGACATGGCTGCGGGATGGAGCTGCACCTGGGAGAGAGGGCAGGGAAAGCAGAGGCAGCATGTGAGGCGCAGCCCGACAGCCTGCTCGGCAAGAGCAAAGGCACAGTCTGGGGAGCAGGGAGGAAGGGAGATTAAAGAGCCCTGGTCCCCAAGGGTCCCCTCCCTGCAAAGAAAGCCCAAGGCCTTCTCCCACCTCCCCCCACTGGAGAACAGGAAGAACAGGGACACCAGGAGCAGATCGAGTAGCAAGGCTCTCGGCAAAAGCTGTGCTGAGGCAAAGACTCAGCTGAGGCCGGAAGACAAAGAGGAAAAGGAGAAAGACAAGAAAGAGGCAAAGGCGGTTGCAGCTCACCTTCTTCACCAAGGAGGAGAAGGCAAGAGAAGTGGGTGAGGAAGCCTGCTGTTGGACTGGCTTTTATACTGGTCATGACTGCTCCGGGCCCAGAGGCACTCTTTGCGCATGTAATGTGTTTGCCAACAAGCTCATCTTGCGTGCAAAGCATCACAATTACAGAAATGGGGACACTGCTTATGTTCCCTGCAACGCTGCCTTTTCATTTCCCTCTTCGTGGCATGCCCATTCAGCCACACAGGCTCCTTTCAAGTGACCGTATTAGAGGCCAAAACGTTTCCAGGGGAAATGACACGTCAGCACAGGCCGATGGTGCAGCCTGTGATGACGACTGACCCTCCTTGCCGAGTGATGCCATCCCCTTGCCCTCCAGGGCCTCACTTTCAGCGTTCTCATAATGAAGGGGACATGTTTTCTGGCAGTCCTAAAATACAAGGCCAGACTTAAAAAGAATTTTCTGTGACAGGAGTCAACATATCCATTGCGTAACCTCATACCTAACTCCATCAAAGTTAGGTATAAACTTCCCAGTCACCTTGGATACCCTGTAAGGTTTTAGACTCAGCAATTTAGCATCAAGAGAAATTCATACGCTCTTTGCTCGTCCTTACCTTCTCTGGAGAGCCTCCAATCAACAGGAGAAGGATGTTTGAGAAGCAGAGACACTCCCCTCCAACACACGCTAAGTCTGCTCCCTGCCCCCCCCACCACCAAAGGTCAGTGTTGGGGCTTCCCAACGGTTCCTTCTTCATCCCCAAGACTGCCAAACACTTCTTCTTTGAGCCCACACGCTAACTCAATAACATACACTGCAACAAGCTTGGAAAGCTTTCCATGAGACATCAAAACTCATCACAAGTACTCATAGTCTGGGAATGTCAGCAGGAACACACTGGAAGCAAGTAGACATCAGGATATCTGTTTCCTCTTCCCAAGCTTCTCAGCACTCTCAGACATGAGTTTCCCACTGGCCCATGCTAGTCCCACAGTCCGCACCTATGGTGAGGGTCTGCCCAAAGGCTCCAGTGCCCTGCTGCACCCTGCCCTCTCTGATCACGTGCCGCAGACGCTCTCTACCCGCCCTGGTACCATGTTTTCACCCCACCGTGCTTCTGCTGTCAGCTCAGCATGGCTTATGGGTGTTGATGGAGAGTGCATTTCCTGAGGGCCCTCCTGCACAGCAGGGCACTGGGACTTTGCTAGCAGCAGCTGTCTTTCAGGGAAGACAGGGCTTTAGCTATGGGGAAAGGCACCGTGGGGGTTCCCACAGCATATGGGGCAGCACAAGAGATGACCCTCGCTCTACGTGAAGCAGGACTGGGAGGCTGGGAGGCACGGGGCAAAACGTCACCTGTGGAAGACTAGAGGATGTGGGAGGAAAGGACAGGCACCTTGTCCTCTGCTACATCACCAACTACATGACAACTTTACACACAAGCAAGGTTACTTCCCTCCCTGATGTCGGTGGTCTTGCGGTTCAGGGCAGAAAGGCAGGAAGACACAATGGCTGCATCCTGCAGGTTTCTTTCTTTCCTTCCTCCAGTGTGCAAGGGAGGGAGAAGGACTTGCTAAATGCCCTCACTTCAGTGTCGTGGGCCACACGTCATGTAAACTCCCAAGCAGTGACTGTGCCGCTCTGGCCACATTGCTGAATACTTCAGAAAGGGAGCTGGGGACACAGAGAGATGGTCTGGGGGCAGAAGTGAAGAGATACAACTCCTTGCGCATCTGTCAACACACCAGACACGTCTTGGAGCCATGGAGAGCATGACAGGGGTTTGCTGAGAGAGACAACAAGCCTGGCGTTTGGGACAGAGGGATGTGGGTGACTTTGGGAAGGCTTTGTCACATGTGAAGGACAGTCCCCTCCAGGTGACCATTTCCGTGGGACACCCACTCTCAGTCCCTCAAAAGGATACAAGTGCACCACATCGTTTCAGCCACCCCTTTACCCTGTATGGGATCTCACTTGCTTATGCAGCATAGGATTGTACCCTGGGCTGCTTTAGACAAAGTATTTCCACCAGGTTGAGGGAGTTGATCCTTCCCCTTCACTCAGCCCTCATGAGGCCACAGCGGGAGTACCGTGTCCAGTTCTGGGCTCCTCAGTGCGAGAGAGACATGGACATAGCGGAGAGAGACAAATGAAAGGCCACGCAGATGATTAAGGGACTGGAGCGTCGCACGTATGAGGAAAGACTGAGAGCTGGGATGAGCAGGCTGGGGGCGGGCTGGGGCTCACTGATGTATTCAAATACCAGAAGGGAAGGTGCAAGGAGGAAGGAGTTAGGGTCTTTTCAGTGCTGCCCCTTGAAAGGACCAGAGGCAATGGGCACAAAAGGGAACACAGAAAGCTCCATCTGAATGTCAGGAAACACTCTTTCACTGTGAGGGTCACCAAACACCGGAACAGGTTGCCCAGGGAGATTATGGAGTCTCCATCCCTGGAGATATCCAAAAGCCATCTGGAGCTAGAGCAACTGGCTCTAGGTTGACCTCCTCGAGCAGGGGACTGGACGAGATGACCTCCAGAAGTCCCTGCCAACCCCAATCATGCTGTGATTCTGTGATTTCCCATTGAACAGCTTGGCTGGCCGTCCCGGGAGGGAAGGGGCATGAGGAGACTCAAGCTACAATGCAGCATAAACTTTAATGAGTCTGAAGAGTGAAACAAAGCTGCGCGTGCTGGAAGGGACGCGGTCCAGGCTGCTACGAGGGCAGCTGACAGTCAGGCACCCCTTCACAGCAGTGGGACGCACGTCTTCCTCCCACACACATGGGGAGAGGGTGATGAGCAGGGCCCCTCTCAACTTGCTTCAGGATGAGCCCGTGGCACAGGACAGCAGGAGACAACAGGGACTCGTGATGCGGAGAAGAAAGCAGGCGAAGGAGAAGACAACAGTTGGCCGTCTTTCCAGACAGCACAGGCTGGCACCTTGCTTCCCTCCCTCCTTTGCGGGAGGGCACGAGGGTGCTCAACCCATCTGGAAACCCTGGCCAGCAGCTCCATCCTCAGTCCGGCACCCGGCTTTGGGCTTCCTGGTCGATGCACTCACTGGACGTCCAGCCCGGCTTTAGCAGGGCAGGCACCTTCTGCCACAGTAGCGGCCACCAAGGCCAGAGAGGCTGAAGCCCCCGGAGTTGATGGGCACTCCCTCAGCACTCAGGATGCTGCCAACAGCAGCGGAGGTGGTGGATCCCACAGCGGTGTTCTGGGGGAAGGAGCTGAGGATGGGTCCGGGCAGGGTCACCACCACGGGAGATGGCTCAATAACCACCCGGGAGTCCTGGCACTGCCTGACACAGGGCTCGTTGCAGCTGTTGGCAAGCGGGGTCGGGCCACAGGGACGGCACAGATCGTAGCAGGACATGGCTGCGGGATGGAGCTGCACCTGGGAGAGAGGGCAGGGAAAGCAGAGGCAGCATGTGAGGCGCAGCCCGACAGCCTGCTCGGCAAGAGCAAAGGCACAGTCTGGGGAGCAGGGAGGAAGGGAGATTAAAGAGCCCTGGTCCCCAAGGGTCCCCTCCCTGCAAAGAAAGCCCAAGGCCTTCTCCCACCTCCCCCCACTGGAGAACAGGAAGAACAGGGACACCAGGAGCAGATCGAGTAGCAAGGCTCTCGGCAAAAGCTGTGCTGAGGCAAAGACTCAGCTGAGGCCGGAAGACAAAGAGGAAAAGGAGAAAGACAAGAAAGAGGCAAAGGCGGTTGCAGCTCACCTTCTTCACCAAGGAGGAGAAGGCAAGAGAAGTGGGTGAGGAAGCCTGCTGTTGGACTGGCTTTTATACTGGTCATGACTGCTCCGGGCCCAGAGGCACTCTTTGCGCATGTAATGTGTTTGCCAACAAGCTCATCTTGCGTGCAAAGCATCACAATTACAGAAATGGGGACACTGCTTATGTTCCCTGCAACGCTGCCTTTTCATTTCCCTCTTCGTGGCATGCCCATTCAGCCACACAGGCTCCTTTCAAGTGACCGTATTAGAGGCCAAAACATTTCCAGGGGAAATGACACGTCAGCACAGGCCGATGGTGCAGCCTGTGATGACGACTGACCCTCCTTGCCGAGTGATGCCATCCCCTTGCCCTCCAGGGCCTCACTTTCAGCGTTCTCATAATGAAGGGGACATGTTTTCTGGCAGTCCTAAAATACAAGGCCAGACTTAAAAAGAATTTTCTGTGACAGGAGTCAACATATCCATTGCGTTACCTCATACCTAACTCCATCAAAGTTAGGTATAAACTTCCCAGTCACCTTGGATACCCTGTAAGGTTTTAGACTCAGCAATTTAGCATCAAGAGAAATTCATACGCTCTTTGCTCGTCCTTACCTTCTCTGGAGAGCCTCCAATCAACAGGAGAAGGATGTTTGAGAAGCAGAGACACTCCCCTCCAACACACGCTAAGTCTGCTCCCTGCCCCCCCCACCACCAAAGGTCAGTGTTGGGGCTTCCCAACGGTTCCTTCTTCATCCCCAAGACTGCCAAACACTTCTTCTTTGAGCCCACACGCTAACTCAATAACATACACTGCAACAAGCTTGGAAAGCTTTCCATGAGACATCAAAACTCATCACAAGTACTCATAGTCTGGGAATGTCAGCAGGAACACACTGGAAGCAAGTAGACATCAGGATATCTGTTTCCTCTTCCCAAGCTTCTCAGCACTCTCAGACATGAGTTTCCCACTGGCCCATGCTAGTCCCACAGTCCGCACCTATGGTGAGGGTCTGCCCAAAGGCTCCAGTGCCCTGCTGCACCCTGCCCTCTCTGATCACGTGCCGCAGACGCTCTCTACCCGCCCTGGTACCATGTTTTCACCCCACCGTGCTTCTGCTGTCAGCTCAGCATGGCTTATGGGTGTTGATGGAGAGTGCATTTCCTGAGGGCCCTCCTGCACAGCAGGGCACTGGGACTTTGCTAGCAGCAGCTGTCTTTCAGGGAAGACAGGGCTTTAGCTATGGGGAAAGGCACCGTGGGGGTTCCCACAGCATATGGGGCAGCACAAGAGATGACCCTCGCTCTACATGAAGCAGGACTGGGAGGCTGGGAGGCACGGGGCAAAACGTCACCTGTGGAAGACTAGAGGATGTGGGAGGAAAGGACAGGCACCTTGTCCTCTGCTACATCACCAACTACATGACAACTTTACACACAAGCAAGGTTACTTCCCTCCCTGATGTCGGTGGTCTTGCGGTTCAGGGCAGAAAGGCAGGAAGACACAATGGCTGCATCCTGCAGGTTTCTTTCTTTCCTTCCTCCAGTGTGCAAGGGAGGGAGAAGGACTTGCTAAATGCCCTCACTTCAGTGTCGTGGGCCACACGTCATGTAAACTCCCAAGCAGTGACTGTGCCGCTCTGGCCACATTGCTGAATACTTCAGAAAGGGAGCTGGGGACACAGAGAGATGGTCTGGGGGCAGAAGTGAAGAGATACAACTCCTTGCGCATCTGTCAACACACCAGACACGTCTTGGAGCCATGGAGAGCATGACAGGGGTTTGCTGAGAGAGACAACAAGCCTGGCGTTTGGGACAGAGGGATGTGGGTGACTTTGGGAAGGCTTTGTCACATGTGAAGGACAGTCCCCTCCAGGTGACCATTTCCGTGGGACACCCACTCTCAGTCCCTCAAAAGGATACAAGTGCACCACATCGTTTCAGCCACCCCTTTACCCTGTATGGGATCTCACTTGCTTATGCAGCATAGGATTGTACCCTGGGCTGCTTTAGACAAAGTATTTCCACCAGGTTGAGGGAGTTGATCCTTCCCCTTCACTCAGCCCTCATGAGGCCACAGCGGGAGTACCGTGTCCAGTTCTGGGCTCCTCAGTGCGAGAGAGACATGGACATAGCGGAGAGAGACAAATGAAAGGCCACGCAGATGATTAAGGGACTGGAGCGTCGCACGTATGAGGAAAGACTGAGAGCTGGGATGAGCAGGCTGGGGGCGGGCTGGGGCTCACTGATGTATTCAAATACCAGAAGGGAAGGTGCAAGGAGGAAGGAGTTAGGGTCTTTTCAGTGCTGCCCCTTGAAAGGACCAGAGGCAATGGGCACAAAAGGGAACACAGAAAGCTCCATCTGAATGTCAGGAAACACTCTTTCACTGTGAGGGTCACCAAACACCGGAACAGGTTGCCCAGGGAGATTATGGAGTCTCCATCCCTGGAGATATCCAAAAGCCATCTGGAGCTAGAGCAACTGGCTCTAGGTTGACCTCCTCGAGCAGGGGACTGGACGAGATGACCTCCAGAAGTCCCTGCCAACCCCAATCATGCTGTGATTCTGTGATTTCCCATTGAACAGCTTGGCTGGCCGTCCCGGGAGGGAAGGGGCATGAGGAGACTCAAGCTACAATGCAGCATAAACTTTAATGAGTCTGAAGAGTGAAACAAAGCTGCGCGTGCTGGAAGGGACGCGGTCCAGGCTGCTACGAGGGCAGCTGACAGTCAGGCACCCCTTCACAGCAGTGGGACGCACGTCTTCCTCCCACACACATGGGGAGAGGGTGATGAGCAGGGCCCCTCTCAACTTGCTTCAGGATGAGCCCGTGGCACAGGACAGCAGGAGACAACAGGGACTCGTGATGCGGAGAAGAAAGCAGGCGAAGGAGAAGACAACAGTTGGCCGTCTTTCCAGACAGCACAGGCTGGCACCTTGCTTCCCTCCCTCCTTTGCGGGAGGGCACGAGGGTGCTCAACCCATCTGGAAACCCTGGCCAGCAGCTCCATCCTCAGTCCGGCACCCGGCTTTGGGCTTCCTGGTCGATGCACTCACTGGACGTCCAGCCCGGCTTTAGCAGGGCAGGCACCTTCTGCCACAGTAGCGGCCACCAAGGCCAGAGAGGCTGAAGCCCCCGGAGTTGATGGGCACTCCCTCAGCACTCAGGATGCTGCCAACAGCAGCGGAGGTGGTGGATCCCACAGCGGTGTTCTGGGGGAAGGAGCTGAGGATGGGTCCGGGCAGGGTCACCACCACGGGAGATGGCTCAATAACCACCCGGGAGTCCTGGCACTGCCTGACACAGGGCTCGTTGCAGCTGTTGGCAAGCGGGGTCGGGCCACAGGGACGGCACAGATCGTAGCAGGACATGGCTGCGGGATGGAGCTGCACCTGGGAGAGAGGGCAGGGAAAGCAGAGGCAGCATGTGAGGCGCAGCCCGACAGCCTGCTCGGCAAGAGCAAAGGCACAGTCTGGGGAGCAGGGAGGAAGGGAGATTAAAGAGCCCTGGTCCCCAAGGGTCCCCTCCCTGCAAAGAAAGCCCAAGGCCTTCTCCCACCTCCCCCCACTGGAGAACAGGAAGAACAGGGACACCAGGAGCAGATCGAGTAGCAAGGCTCTCGGCAAAAGCTGTGCTGAGGCAAAGACTCAGCTGAGGCCGGAAGACAAAGAGGAAAAGGAGAAAGACAAGAAAGAGGCAAAGGCGGTTGCAGCTCACCTTCTTCACCAAGGAGGAGAAGGCAAGAGAAGTGGGTGAGGAAGCCTGCTGTTGGACTGGCTTTTATACTGGTCATGACTGCTCCGGGCCCAGAGGCACTCTTTGCGCATGTAATGTGTTTGCCAACAAGCTCATCTTGCGTGCAAAGCATCACAATTACAGAAATGGGGACACTGCTTATGTTCCCTGCAACGCTGCCTTTTCATTTCCCTCTTCGTGGCATGCCCATTCAGCCACACAGGCTCCTTTCAAGTGACCGTATTAGAGGCCAAAACATTTCCAGGGGAAATGACACGTCAGCACAGGCCGATGGTGCAGCCTGTGATGACGACTGACCCTCCTTGCCGAGTGATGCCATCCCCTTGCCCTCCAGGGCCTCACTTTCAGCGTTCTCATAATGAAGGGGACATGTTTTCTGGCAGTCCTAAAATACAAGGCCAGACTTAAAAAGAATTTTCTGTGACAGGAGTCAACATATCCATTGCGTTACCTCATACCTAACTCCATCAAAGTTAGGTATAAACTTCCCAGTCACCTTGGATACCCTGTAAGGTTTTAGACTCAGCAATTTAGCATCAAGAGAAATTCATACGCTCTTTGCTCGTCCTTACCTTCTCTGGAGAGCCTCCAATCAACAGGAGAAGGATGTTTGAGAAGCAGAGACACTCCCCTCCAACACACGCTAAGTCTGCTCCCTGCCCCCCCCACCACCAAAGGTCAGTGTTGGGGCTTCCCAACGGTTCCTTCTTCATCCCCAAGACTGCCAAACACTTCTTCTTTGAGCCCACACGCTAACTCAATAACATACACTGCAACAAGCTTGGAAAGCTTTCCATGAGACATCAAAACTCATCACAAGTACTCATAGTCTGGGAATGTCAGCAGGAACACACTGGAAGCAAGTAGACATCAGGATATCTGTTTCCTCTTCCCAAGCTTCTCAGCACTCTCAGACATGAGTTTCCCACTGGCCCATGCTAGTCCCACAGTCCGCACCTATGGTGAGGGTCTGCCCAAAGGCTCCAGTGCCCTGCTGCACCCTGCCCTCTCTGATCACGTGCCGCAGACGCTCTCTACCCGCCCTGGTACCATGTTTTCACCCCACCGTGCTTCTGCTGTCAGCTCAGCATGGCTTATGGGTGTTGATGGAGAGTGCATTTCCTGAGGGCCCTCCTGCACAGCAGGGCACTGGGACTTTGCTAGCAGCAGCTGTCTTTCAGGGAAGACAGGGCTTTAGCTATGGGGAAAGGCACCGTGGGGGTTCCCACAGCATATGGGGCAGCACAAGAGATGACCCTCGCTCTACGTGAAGCAGGACTGGGAGGCTGGGAGGCACGGGGCAAAACGTCACCTGTGGAAGACTAGAGGATGTGGGAGGAAAGGACAGGCACCTTGTCCTCTGCTACATCACCAACTACATGACAACTTTACACACAAGCAAGGTTACTTCCCTCCCTGATGTCGGTGGTCTTGCGGTTCAGGGCAGAAAGGCAGGAAGACACAATGGCTGCATCCTGCAGGTTTCTTTCTTTCCTTCCTCCAGTGTGCAAGGGAGGGAGAAGGACTTGCTAAATGCCCTCACTTCAGTGTCGTGGGCCACACGTCATGTAAACTCCCAAGCAGTGACTGTGCCGCTCTGGCCACATTGCTGAATACTTCAGAAAGGGAGCTGGGGACACAGAGAGATGGTCTGGGGGCAGAAGTGAAGAGATACAACTCCTTGCGCATCTGTCAACACACCAGACACGTCTTGGAGCCATGGAGAGCATGACAGGGGTTTGCTGAGAGAGACAACAAGCCTGGCGTTTGGGACAGAGGGATGTGGGTGACTTTGGGAAGGCTTTGTCACATGTGAAGGACAGTCCCCTCCAGGTGACCATTTCCGTGGGACACCCACTCTCAGTCCCTCAAAAGGATACAAGTGCACCACATCGTTTCAGCCACCCCTTTACCCTGTATGGGATCTCACTTGCTTATGCAGCATAGGATTGTACCCTGGGCTGCTTTAGACAAAGTATTTCCACCAGGTTGAGGGAGTTGATCCTTCCCCTTCACTCAGCCCTCATGAGGCCACAGCGGGAGTACCGTGTCCAGTTCTGGGCTCCTCAGTGCGAGAGAGACATGGACATAGCGGAGAGAGACAAATGAAAGGCCACGCAGATGATTAAGGGACTGGAGCGTCGCACGTATGAGGAAAGACTGAGAGCTGGGATGAGCAGGCTGGGGGCGGGCTGGGGCTCACTGATGTATTCAAATACCAGAAGGGAAGGTGCAAGGAGGAAGGAGTTAGGGTCTTTTCAGTGCTGCCCCTTGAAAGGACCAGAGGCAATGGGCACAAAAGGGAACACAGAAAGCTCCATCTGAATGTCAGGAAACACTCTTTCACTGTGAGGGTCACCAAACACCGGAACAGGTTGCCCAGGGAGATTATGGAGTCTCCATCCCTGGAGATATCCAAAAGCCATCTGGAGCTAGAGCAACTGGCTCTAGGTTGACCTCCTCGAGCAGGGGACTGGACGAGATGACCTCCAGAAGTCCCTGCCAACCCCAATCATGCTGTGATTCTGTGATTTCCCATTGAACAGCTTGGCTGGCCGTCCCGGGAGGGAAGGGGCATGAGGAGACTCAAGCTACAATGCAGCATAAACTTTAATGAGTCTGAAGAGTGAAACAAAGCTGCGCGTGCTGGAAGGGACGCGGTCCAGGCTGCTACGAGGGCAGCTGACAGTCAGGCACCCCTTCACAGCAGTGGGACGCACGTCTTCCTCCCACACACATGGGGAGAGGGTGATGAGCAGGGCCCCTCTCAACTTGCTTCAGGATGAGCCCGTGGCACAGGACAGCAGGAGACAACAGGGACTCGTGATGCGGAGAAGAAAGCAGGCGAAGGAGAAGACAACAGTTGGCCGTCTTTCCAGACAGCACAGGCTGGCACCTTGCTTCCCTCCCTCCTTTGCGGGAGGGCACGAGGGTGCTCAACCCATCTGGAAACCCTGGCCAGCAGCTCCATCCTCAGTCCGGCACCCGGCTTTGGGCTTCCTGGTCGATGCACTCACTGGACGTCCAGCCCGGCTTTAGCAGGGCAGGCACCTTCTGCCACAGTAGCGGCCACCAAGGCCAGAGAGGCTGAAGCCCCCGGAGTTGATGGGCACTCCCTCAGCACTCAGGATGCTGCCAACAGCAGCGGAGGTGGTGGATCCCACAGCGGTGTTCTGGGGGAAGGAGCTGAGGATGGGTCCGGGCAGGGTCACCACCACGGGAGATGGCTCAATAACCACCCGGGAGTCCTGGCACTGCCTGACACAGGGCTCGTTGCAGCTGTTGGCAAGCGGGGTCGGGCCACAGGGACGGCACAGATCGTAGCAGGACATGGCTGCGGGATGGAGCTGCACCTGGGAGAGAGGGCAGGGAAAGCAGAGGCAGCATGTGAGGCGCAGCCCGACAGCCTGCTCGGCAAGAGCAAAGGCACAGTCTGGGGAGCAGGGAGGAAGGGAGATTAAAGAGCCCTGGTCCCCAAGGGTCCCCTCCCTGCAAAGAAAGCCCAAGGCCTTCTCCCACCTCCCCCCACTGGAGAACAGGAAGAACAGGGACACCAGGAGCAGATCGAGTAGCAAGGCTCTCGGCAAAAGCTGTGCTGAGGCAAAGACTCAGCTGAGGCCGGAAGACAAAGAGGAAAAGGAGAAAGACAAGAAAGAGGCAAAGGCGGTTGCAGCTCACCTTCTTCACCAAGGAGGAGAAGGCAAGAGAAGTGGGTGAGGAAGCCTGCTGTTGGACTGGCTTTTATACTGGTCATGACTGCTCCGGGCCCAGAGGCACTCTTTGCGCATGTAATGTGTTTGCCAACAAGCTCATCTTGCGTGCAAAGCATCACAATTACAGAAATGGGGACACTGCTTATGTTCCCTGCAACGCTGCCTTTTCATTTCCCTCTTCGTGGCATGCCCATTCAGCCACACAGGCTCCTTTCAAGTGACCGTATTAGAGGCCAAAACGTTTCCAGGGGAAATGACACGTCAGCACAGGCCGATGGTGCAGCCTGTGATGACGACTGACCCTCCTTGCCGAGTGATGCCATCCCCTTGCCCTCCAGGGCCTCACTTTCAGCGTTCTCATAATGAAGGGGACATGTTTTCTGGCAGTCCTAAAATACAAGGCCAGACTTAAAAAGAATTTTCTGTGACAGGAGTCAACATATCCATTGCGTAACCTCATACCTAACTCCATCAAAGTTAGGTATAAACTTCCCAGTCACCTTGGATACCCTGTAAGGTTTTAGACTCAGCAATTTAGCATCAAGAGAAATTCATACGCTCTTTGCTCGTCCTTACCTTCTCTGGAGAGCCTCCAATCAACAGGAGAAGGATGTTTGAGAAGCAGAGACACTCCCCTCCAACACACGCTAAGTCTGCTCCCTGCCCCCCCCACCACCAAAGGTCAGTGTTGGGGCTTCCCAACGGTTCCTTCTTCATCCCCAAGACTGCCAAACACTTCTTCTTTGAGCCCACACGCTAACTCAATAACATACACTGCAACAAGCTTGGAAAGCTTTCCATGAGACATCAAAACTCATCACAAGTACTCATAGTCTGGGAATGTCAGCAGGAACACACTGGAAGCAAGTAGACATCAGGATATCTGTTTCCTCTTCCCAAGCTTCTCAGCACTCTCAGACATGAGTTTCCCACTGGCCCATGCTAGTCCCACAGTCCGCACCTATGGTGAGGGTCTGCCCAAAGGCTCCAGTGCCCTGCTGCACCCTGCCCTCTCTGATCACGTGCCGCAGACGCTCTCTACCCGCCCTGGTACCATGTTTTCACCCCACCGTGCTTCTGCTGTCAGCTCAGCATGGCTTATGGGTGTTGATGGAGAGTGCATTTCCTGAGGGCCCTCCTGCACAGCAGGGCACTGGGACTTTGCTAGCAGCAGCTGTCTTTCAGGGAAGACAGGGCTTTAGCTATGGGGAAAGGCACCGTGGGGGTTCCCACAGCATATGGGGCAGCACAAGAGATGACCCTCGCTCTACGTGAAGCAGGACTGGGAGGCTGGGAGGCACGGGGCAAAACGTCACCTGTGGAAGACTAGAGGATGTGGGAGGAAAGGACAGGCACCTTGTCCTCTGCTACATCACCAACTACATGACAACTTTACACACAAGCAAGGTTACTTCCCTCCCTGATGTCGGTGGTCTTGCGGTTCAGGGCAGAAAGGCAGGAAGACACAATGGCTGCATCCTGCAGGTTTCTTTCTTTCCTTCCTCCAGTGTGCAAGGGAGGGAGAAGGACTTGCTAAATGCCCTCACTTCAGTGTCGTGGGCCACACGTCATGTAAACTCCCAAGCAGTGACTGTGCCGCTCTGGCCACATTGCTGAATACTTCAGAAAGGGAGCTGGGGACACAGAGAGATGGTCTGGGGGCAGAAGTGAAGAGATACAACTCCTTGCGCATCTGTCAACACACCAGACACGTCTTGGAGCCATGGAGAGCATGACAGGGGTTTGCTGAGAGAGACAACAAGCCTGGCGTTTGGGACAGAGGGATGTGGGTGACTTTGGGAAGGCTTTGTCACATGTGAAGGACAGTCCCCTCCAGGTGACCATTTCCGTGGGACACCCACTCTCAGTCCCTCAAAAGGATACAAGTGCACCACATCGTTTCAGCCACCCCTTTACCCTGTATGGGATCTCACTTGCTTATGCAGCATAGGATTGTACCCTGGGCTGCTTTAGACAAAGTATTTCCACCAGGTTGAGGGAGTTGATCCTTCCCCTTCACTCAGCCCTCATGAGGCCACAGCGGGAGTACCGTGTCCAGTTCTGGGCTCCTCAGTGCGAGAGAGACATGGACATAGCGGAGAGAGACAAATGAAAGGCCACGCAGATGATTAAGGGACTGGAGCGTCGCACGTATGAGGAAAGACTGAGAGCTGGGATGAGCAGGCTGGGGGCGGGCTGGGGCTCACTGATGTATTCAAATACCAGAAGGGAAGGTGCAAGGAGGAAGGAGTTAGGGTCTTTTCAGTGCTGCCCCTTGAAAGGACCAGAGGCAATGGGCACAAAAGGGAACACAGAAAGCTCCATCTGAATGTCAGGAAACACTCTTTCACTGTGAGGGTCACCAAACACCGGAACAGGTTGCCCAGGGAGATTATGGAGTCTCCATCCCTGGAGATATCCAAAAGCCATCTGGAGCTAGAGCAACTGGCTCTAGGTTGACCTCCTCGAGCAGGGGACTGGACGAGATGACCTCCAGAAGTCCCTGCCAACCCCAATCATGCTGTGATTCTGTGATTTCCCATTGAACAGCTTGGCTGGCCGTCCCGGGAGGGAAGGGGCATGAGGAGACTCAAGCTACAATGCAGCATAAACTTTAATGAGTCTGAAGAGTGAAACAAAGCTGCGCGTGCTGGAAGGGACGCGGTCCAGGCTGCTACGAGGGCAGCTGACAGTCAGGCACCCCTTCACAGCAGTGGGACGCACGTCTTCCTCCCACACACATGGGGAGAGGGTGATGAGCAGGGCCCCTCTCAACTTGCTTCAGGATGAGCCCGTGGCACAGGACAGCAGGAGACAACAGGGACTCGTGATGCGGAGAAGAAAGCAGGCGAAGGAGAAGACAACAGTTGGCCGTCTTTCCAGACAGCACAGGCTGGCACCTTGCTTCCCTCCCTCCTTTGCGGGAGGGCACGAGGGTGCTCAACCCATCTGGAAACCCTGGCCAGCAGCTCCATCCTCAGTCCGGCACCCGGCTATGGGCTTCCTGGTCGATGCACTCACTGGACGTCCAGCCCGGCTTTAGCAGGGCAGGCACCTTCTGCCACAGTAGCGGCCACCAAGGCCAGAGAGGTTGAAGCCCCCGGAGTTGATGGGCACTCCCTCCTCACTCAGGATGCTGCCAACAGCAGCGGAGGTGGTGGATCCCACAGCGGTGTTCTGGGGGAAGGAGCTGAGGATGGGTCCGGGCAGGGTCACCACCACGGGAGAGGGCTGGATCACCACCCGGGAGTCCTGGCACTGCCTGACACAGGGCTCGTTGCAGCTGTTGGCAAGCGGGGTCGGGCCACAGGGACGGCACAGATCGTAGCAGGACATGGCTGCGGGATGGAGCTGCACCTGGGAGAGAGGGCAGGGAAAGCAGAGGCAGCATGTGAGGCGCAGCCCGACAGCCTGCTCGGCAAGAGCAAAGGCACAGTCTGGGGAGCAGGGAGGAAGGGAGATTAAAGAGCCCTGGTCCCCAAGGGTCCCCTCCCTGCAAAGAAAGCCCAAGGCCTTCTCCCACCTCCCCCCACTGGAGAACAGGAAGAACAGGGACACCAGGAGCAGATCGAGTAGCAAGGCTCTCGGCAAAAGCTGTGCTGAGGCAAAGACTCAGCTGAGGCCGGAAGACAAAGAGGAAAAGGAGAAAGACAAGAAAGAGGCAAAGGCGGTTGCAGCTCACCTTCTTCACCAAGGAGGAGAAGGCAAGAGAAGTGGGTGAGGAAGCCTGCTGTTGGACTGGCTTTTATACTGGTCATGACTGCTCCGGGCCCAGAGGCACTCTTTGCGCATGTAATGTGTTTACCAGCAAGCTCCTCTTGATTGGAAAACGCTACCTACTACTGAAGTAGGCTTTGATTTGGTACTTGCAATGGTCCTTTCCCATTTCCTTTCTAACGGCATGCCCATTCCACCCAAGTGCTTTGTTTTATGTGACATGATTAGAGATCAAATGAATTGCATGAACATGACTCTTGATTCAGGTAATTTAGAACTTTATGGTGATCTGCTTGGAAAGCAACGTATTTTTCCTCCTCTGTTGTTTTAGTCACTGGCTTATCTTTCACAGGGCCAAATTAGAATGATGTGAGAGTGTTCATAATTAGTTACATAATTGGAAAATTTGCATGTTTTGCACAAATATACTTCCAGATATTTTTCCCTTTTTCTTAGGATTGTTCCACATATCTAGCTTGAATATCTCAGTGAGAATGAAATGTTTTTTTACATTAAAGACTAATTAGGTCACATACCCTCCATAGTAGCAAATTTTTAGTGTTGTTACCTCCAACTACTTTTAATTCCCAACACACAACATGGTACCATCAAAATGTTTAAAAAAGCGTGTTCTTCCAAGCCAACTTAATACTTTAAGCCATTTTTAGAAATAATTTGCCCCTTGTCCCATAGAGCAATTTCTGTAAAGCCTCCAAGAGTGTTTTTCCTTCCCTTCTTCCAATAGTAAGCTGACATCTGTTTGGAGGATATCTTACGTTTTTACACAGACTCAGAAAATGGAGGAATTACTTGTAAGGAGAATCCTTCCTTGACATCAGTCAGACTGAGTATTATCTCACCAAGCTGAGACTGAAAACTTTCAGACTTTATGGACTCAAGTTCAAACTGTGCAAGGATAATGCGTTAGACAGGTCAGCTGTTTCTACGTGGCCAGAAATGGAACTGTACTTTCAAGATATCATTTAAAATCCATTGTGCAACATCGGACAGTCCAGACACCTATGAAGTACTGAAAAAACTCTTGTCACAACAGGACTTGGAATCATCCGTGTACTGACAGCAGTGAAGACTCTGATAGTACAACATACAGAAACATCCCATTAAATGTTTGAGATGAAACTCAATGGGAAAAGTGCTGCAGGTGTTGAGAGATGCTGACTTAGGAATTTAGCACAGCAAATCGGTGGGTTTTTTTAAAGCAAACCAGAATCATTCTACAAATGATTCCACTGGACAGTGGAAACATACTGTCCAGCATCTGGTGTTGGATATGGCCCATTGGACAAGTTGTTTCCTTAGTCTAATTAGGGGTGTAATATGCTACGGTTTTATGTACTGGCATAACAATTTGGTATCCAGAATGTCCACTTAGAGTATTCAGACAACTCTGCTGTAGGAAAGAAATTAAAGCAATTGAGAACACATGAGAAGATGGCATCCATGCAATTGCTTGGACACATAATTTCAGTTGATTTATTACCATACCCAAACACAGAAAACCAAATGCTTCATTCAGGTGGTGTCACAAACAATCATTTATACTACATTCAAATAATTTGAGTTGGTAATTTTGGCTAACCAAATGAAGAACAATGAAGAACATCTGAAGCTTAAATTTTTACACCATTGCATGAAATGTTTCTGAAGAGAGAAATGTTTAATTTCATTTGTTAAAACAGATCCTAGTACATCATGACTACAGCAAAACAAGAATTAAATTGACTGTGAAGGGATAAAATTATCCACCCAGCAGAGTTCCTACAAAACATCACACACAGATTTGTGATTTTATTTTTATTAAGAATTCAGTTCAGAGAAAAATCAAATTCATTGGGAAAGCATCCTGTAGTAATCACTGAGGTGGAATAAGTGATCAGTTCCAGGATTAATGGAAATGTTTATATAAAATATTCTTTCATTCAAAAAAGTATATTTCACTTAATGTTTTCTACCTAGCAACATCAGAACTTGATCTTTCATTTACCTCCATTACATATTTAGAAGTCACTGAGGTGTGTCTGTCTGCAGCCTTAGGGCTGTGTAACAATATTGAAGCTTCTCCTTTGGCTTCTTTAAAGGAAAGAACTTGAAAGTTAATCCCAAATATTCATTAATGGTTGAGACATACAAAGTGTATATACTATGTAAATATTGCAAGTATATGACAAAATTTAAATAGTTATGTCATTTGGATAATAACATCACTTTAAATTTGCGAGTCACAGTTACTCCCTGAGCAGGCAATATTTAATAGCATCAGAAACCAGGGTTATTAATTTTTTCATTAAAGAGTAGGTTTGTGTGTGTGATAATAATAACCTTTTATAAAACTTCTGGAGCAGATCCACAGCTACCTAAATTCTTGTGACTGTATAATGCAGCAGCACTGGGTAACAAAATAAGGTTGGAATATGGGGTTTTTTGGAAGTCGCGAACACAAACTATCCACTTCCTCAAGCATTAGCCTGCTACCACAAGCTCTGTGCCTGTCCCTGCTGTTACCACAAAAATATGTTTTATACAAATGCTAAGTTATTGCCCCTCTCCCTTTGTCTTTCACAGCACGTTCTTCTCAGTGAAAAATAATTTCCTCAGCTCTACTAGGAGAAGACTAAGTTGCCTACCTGCAGCGCTAGAGCCATACATCTGCTCCAGATTCATAGCGAAAATTCATATCCAGTGACACCACTGTAAGTGAGCTCCTTCAGGCTAGACCAGGGAGGGTCTGAGACTTACCATGACACTTTATTGCGCTGAAAAGCCTGGTATGGTGTAATCATTTCTATTTCAATGTGTTGTCTAGACAGAAATTGGCATTTTGTTTCTTATTCTTTAGAAAGCTACATTTCTGGCCATCCTAACCCTTTCTGATAGATAAAGTGTCATTCTGCACTCAAGCTTTGGTTGGTCCCTTAGATGCTTATTTGGGCATCAAGCCTGATTAAAGGGTCTGCCAGTAAGAATCAGGGTGAAAAGCTGCAGCCACCAAGGATGACAAAGACTTTTTTGTCCCCACATAGCTCATCTTTGGGCTGTTGTGTCAAAAGCCGTGCCTGTCAGCCCACATGACAAGTCAGGGAAAGTGTCTTGCATACCCTGAGATCTGCCCTTCCCTAGAAAGAGATTTCCTGTCTGGAGATGTTTACCTGCTGCCTGTTTGCTTCTCTAATAGAGCAGTAGAAATTTTTCTCTGTAAATCCCTCCTAAATTATGAGGTGTGTTGGAGGGATCCCTAGGGTAGTAACTCTTATCAGGAAGCTCTACCTTCTCCTTAGATCAAATGTCATATCACAAGTATTCATTAATGATTTATACATTCAAAGTGCTGTGTTATTATACTTAAAGTGCGGTATTGGCTTCAGACACCCATGAATTGAGAAATAATATCCCTTTAAGATAAACAGATCAAAGTCACATATGTCATTCCACTAATCAACTCATAATCAGGTCATGATTCCTGGCCTCATAATGCTTTTTTTTTTTTTGCCCCTACACTGCATTCATATTAGATCCCACTCACCACTTACAGTCTTGGGTGACCCTGGATCCCAGTAAATGCAAATAAACTCCATTCCATGGGTTTGTATGTCACTGCAATGATTTCTACCATGAAGGGTAAAGCCTTATAATTTTAATCAATTTTTTCTAAGGATAAAAGTCATCTCAGTGACGGATTATTTTCCCTTTCTGTGAGTGTATTTCAAGGACCAGCCTCTCTTCAATGGCACAACTGCTAGCAGTTTTAGTAGGTTGCCTGTCATCAGTCTGATGTTCTTGTTCCCCAGTCATCTTTCCCCTCAAATCATACTTAGCTGTGGTACTCATAAGAATGGAAGACAGATGGACTGAGAGCTGGAGTGCACTACTTAGAAAGCACAAACAGACTTTCAAAACTGCTAGTTGCTTCTGGCTTCAAATTTAGAATAGCTCTGAGATGCCTCATTTTCAAGGCAAATTACTTCTAAAAATCTATATCCTTTGAGGCATCATGGCTTTGGCAACCAAAATCTCATCATTTTTCAGTGGGAGCGAACCTTCACTTTCACTGTAAAGCAGGAGTGGTTTGGGTGACTTCTTTTTAATTCTGTCTCCCTGGATGTCTCTCACAGCTCACCTAGCTCCGAAGCCAGACTCATGGGGATGTCAGAGAAGGGATTACAGGGAATCAGTAAGCCCTGTATGAAGCAATATCAAAGATCATGGCTATTTAGCGACTTCTGTCATTAGCCATACCCAAGGAACCCGCATGCTGAGGGAGAATGAGTTCACATTACCTGATATGTAGGGAGAAGGAATTTGGTTTTCTTTGCTCCTTAATTTTAGTACTTCTATACTCCAGTGAAGCTGGATCCTACCCTCACACAGGTGGTATAATTTTGCAGCAGACAGTCTTAGCAGTCAGCTGTTTGGACAAGGTTGATGAGCAGCAAAGAGGACTCTCTCTCTCCCCTAATGTTGGGATTACATTTGTAGCTGAGTGTAAAAAAACCTCCCTTTGCAGGTTTAATGTACAGTCTGCTGTAACCGTGCAAGTAACTCTCTTTGGGCAAGATGCTGCTGCTGCTGGCATACCATCTTACCTTGTGGAAGATTGGGAGATTTCAGTTTAAAAAGCATTCATGCTCCACCACCTTTTTCTGAAAACCTTTTCATTCTCCTAGTTGCTACTATTTTCCTTTTTTAAATAATTCATTCAATCTGTGGTCCTCATCTTCTAAATTATTCCTGTAAAGTAGATGTCTTTGTAAAGAGCTCAAAGCAATGCCAGTCATTGGGAACAGCCTGCGGAAGTTTCAGATTAAAGGATTTCAAAGCACTTTGCAAACTCTCATTAATGATTTATACATGCTAAACACTTATTATCATATTTTCAGTATCCAGCATGATTGCAGTGTTTTAAAACAGAGTTACAAAGTCACCCTGAAGTATGTGTCAAGGTTATTAATATACATTCTCTAGTTATGTATTAAGGTGCTTGCATCATACTACATGTTTTTTGATTTTCATTTGAAAAGTAGCTTTGCACTATGGCCAGATTTCTCAGAATAGGCAACTGATGAAACTTGTTGCAGAGAAAACCAGAACCTTCTCAGACAACACTGATTTCTCAGAAATTACACAAACATGTGTGTGCTTGCTTGCTATGTATATGAAAACAGAGAATAATTGTATAAGCATGCATAATCTCATCATGTTTAATTTTGTTTGCATTTTGGGGAAGGGTCTCAGAAAAAAACTGAACTACTCAATTGATAAAGGAATAACAAAATAAAGACCCTTATTAAGACCCTTAATAAAGACTTGGAGGCCTTTTCAGAGTAGTCAGGAGAATGATTTGACCAAAGGATTAGGCTCTTGTACATCTCTAATGAAAGAATGTGAGCAGAATGTGAAGATTAGAAAATGTGCCAATCAGACTAGTCTGACACATGCAGACAGTATGCAGAACTGACTCCTGGAAAAAAAATAATCCGGGTAGCTAATTAGGACCTCACGCACAAAAGGCTTCTTAAATCTTTCCATTAATTTAAGAAAGTTCCCACAATGTAGGCCTCCTATTTCTCTTCTTATTCTTTGTTTTCTTTATTTTTTCCCTCTTTACCTGTTCTCTTCAGAAAAGCAGATAAATCCATGCTGACACAATTGTTCCTTGGTAACCAACCATTACCTAAGGGATGATTTTTGATGTAGGATTTTCATTTAAAGGGTATTATTCTTTTAACAAAGTTCATTACTCCATAGTTCGTAATTTGCAGGCATAGGTAATTGCAGATTTCTTAAGTGACAGCTTAGGTTTCAAAATACAGAAATGAAGCCATGGATTTTAACTAGGGATGGTGTCTTAAATACTTTAAGCAGCTTTGAAAAACTTGGGACTTTTTTCTCTGTTTTGTGGAGAAAGAAAAAAAAATTTAAAAAAACCAAACAAACAAAAACAACCCACCCAATGTTCACGATTCATTCTAAGGGGGGAGGAAGTGCACAGTTTGAGAATTTCCTGCCCTGTTGAATTGCTATGTTTTGTTCAGACCAAGTGAATCTCCACTACACTAAGATTTATAATCCCTTTGGATACTTACTCTTCAGATTCAAGTTCAGGTCTCTTATCTTTACTGTAAACATGACTATCTCAGAGAGAAGGATGTTCCGGTGTCCAAACAACTGGCATAGTTGCGGTTGTACACACTTCAGTCATCCTATAGACTGAGCTTTTACACCGAATCCTCAGTTTATTGTGGAAACAGCATGGGGATAACATGAATATAATGCATACTCTTAAATAATTTATTAAAACTCAGGTCTGTGTTTATTTCCTGACAGCCACAGATTTCCTATGTAAAACTGGAAAAGTCATTTCAGGACATATCAAAAAGTGCTTACTGTACTTTTCTCTACTGACAGCCCCTCCCTTAATCCCTGTGCATTAATGTTGCATTTGTAAAAGAGATAGTAATCCCTTCTCTTTTGTTTCTCAGGTCTAATCACTTTGAACACTTGTTATTTGGTGTGGGGACTTGCTCTTTGTTTGCCCAATGCAATGCAATCTCAGTTAGGACTTCAAAGAGTTGCTGGAATTCAAATCATTAATAATATGATAAATGCCAATGAGGAAAGCCTATTTTACTCCAGGCTGTTTCATTTGCTCACCAAGTGACCTCTGACAATTCATTTAGCCTCTCTGCTTTACTATTAAACCTAGATAATAACTAGAATTAAAATTTGCCAAAGGCAATGAAAAATTAAGCTGTAAGGGAAGTGTGAGGTAGCATTTTATATAGTGCCCAAAACTGCAAAGGGAGTAAAAGTCTCAAGGAGTCCCACAACATCCTATGGCACAAGGGGCTGTAAAAAGAGGATGCAATGAACACAAAGTACTGAGCAGTCTCTGGGACAGTATTTAGAAAAGAGAAGGCCTATAAGAGAAGGATGGGTTACAGTAAGCCTGGATTAATGGCACAAAATGCTTCAACTACAGAAGATGAGCATAGATGGCAGCTCAGTTTTTTCTTGCCAGGCATTTCCAGCTTTCTTCCCATAACGTTTATTAAAGATCGTATCTGATTTGTCCCAAGCACTTGCAGAAAAGCCTCCATGGGGCATTACCCTGGTTCAGGCGATGTCCAGGGCCACTCAGCTCCCCAAGATGCAGAGAAGGGGCTGCTACCCCACAGCCACCACCGCTCTCAGACTTCTTCACACCAACCCCTTGGGGCTCTCCTGCTGCAGGGCTTCACGTCTGGACCATCACAGGGTGTCTTGCTGCTTTGTTTATGAAACTGAGCTACGGGGGCAATTCCAGTAATTTAGGGATCTACTGCATGCCATACCATTCCTTCCTAAGAACAGTGCCTGCGGTGGTTTACAGTCAGTTAAAAGCTGGATTTTTTTTTATTTTTTTTTTTACCTACAAGTTTTTAAGGTTTATCTTCACTTGGTTTATGAGTAGTATGTTGTATGAATTTTATATTGATACAACCAATCATTTTCTTTATCCATGGTTAAATGGCAAGAACCAAATCTTACTAAATTAATTCTGAAGGAAAATAAACTTATATCAATAAATATATATTAATCTCCTTATATTTCTACATATAGCTGAATGAATCCTGCTGCATAGCTTTAATGTTACATAGCTCCTCAGTGGCAGGGCAGTGCTTAGGCAGAGTAATTAGAGGTAAATCTTAGGACATTCCCACCTGTCTTTACTCCCCTTTTTCCTGGAGCCCTCAAAAAGCCTATTTTAATCAGAAAAATGTACTCATTTTTCCCATTTCTTATTATGGCTCTAAAACACAACCTGGCTAAAATGTAGTAAAGTTTTACTTAAAAAAAGAAAAGCCCAAACAGCACTAAGGGTGAAATGCAAATCCATCTTTTTAGTCCAGACTTCTTTTTTTTTTTTTCTGCCTTCTGGCAAAAAGTGAAGCACCTGCTCCACTCAGTGGTGTTCCCCCATAGATTTACATGCACAAAATCAATATGAGAGACAAGAGACAGAGCTGCTAATTTGTACAAAAAAAAAAAACCAAAACACTGCCTCCCTGAAGAACAGCTGCCTCCAGCAAATAGGTAAGGCTTTCTCTTAGGTATGTTATGCAGAAGGAATAGGCAAAATTTTTTCCCATAGCTCCAAGCAGCCAGATTTGATTTTGAAATATTTTAGACAGATCAGTGTAAAAGCCCTAGTAATCCCCACAAGGGCTGAAGGCATGTCGATGCACAGGTGTGAGCGCAACATATCTAGCAGGGAGTCAGTCTGAGCACAGTTTCCTAACCAGGATGGAGCAGAGAGGTGAAAAGGGACCAAAGCACGGGCAAACCAGCTACAAATAAATATGCTACATAATACAAACTTGCAGCAGCCTTGACTCCCGTCATTCTGCAAGGCTGTGAAGTGTTAATAAAATAATGTATTTCAGCCTTGAATCTTTACCTTCTCCAGAGCAGCTGGTGCATCTGTGTGCCTTAAAGAAAGACTCTTTCAGGATCCCCGTGTATCCGGATAAAGTGGCAATACCATCCTTCATCCTGAACAGGGAAGTTCTCGCTGGAGTCCTCTCAGCTGGGTCACTTTTCTTAGTTACTCCTGTCCCAGAAAGCTTTTTAGTCCCACATTAAACTTCACTGTCTTAAAGCAACCATCAGGCCCTAGAACTTCATGTCAAAGACTATCAATACTACTATTATTTCTCTTTCACAAGATTTATATTCAAAGTGAAAGGCAGCCATTGTGTGGTGCTAGGAAGACGACATACCTCCCTTCTTTGCTCTGCAAACTGGGAGGAAGGATTCCTTTGTTCGTAATTATTATTTACTTAAAATTTTCCTTCATATCATAAATTAGCTGTAGCTTGGGAGGATGTAAGCAGGGGTCCTAAGGCAAAAGCATTTATGGGAACTTGTGAACAGAAGATTTCAAACTGATTCCCAGTCATTCATGCAGATAAAGCATTGTGCATCAGCTGTGGTAATGCAACACAGTGAGTTGTATTGTACTTGTTAAGTGTGTCCCCAAATATGTAAGTGATTCCTATCCCTGTATTACAACAGGATTTTAATTAAGAATAGCCTTTATGTATTAAAAAAAACTGTTTCTGATTTATGAGCTGGCATGTCAGGTGACTATTATGCCAAAAAACTAACTGCACTAACTGGTGGTTTTTTCAGAAATCTGTTTCCATGTGAATCCTGATTTCCCTCTCCTTCTTTAAAAAGATATTTGTCATACTGATTTCCTCTTTAAAGTGTTTATAAAAACATTTTTAAATCTACGTGTCTGGGTCATTCATAAAAATCTTGACAAACTGACAGATTCCATTTTCTCCAATTCTTTGGTTGTCTTATATTAAGCTTGTCTCTCATTTGTGTTAAATTCAATTCTTCTCAGGATAGAGCTATTTCTTGTGTACTTTCCCCACCAACACCAGTCTTCACCTTAGTACTGTCACAGAAAAACACAGCCTGGATGGAAACACCAGTGTCAGATTACAGTCCATTGCAACCTTCCCTTTCCTATAATACTGGCCTTTTCGACCCAGTCAAAAAGCTGGGGGCAGGAAGTGGGGGGGGGGGGGGGACAGGGACGACACACCAAACAGAAAACAACCCAGCTCTGTGATGCTCTGTGACTTCACTTTGAGTCAGTGGCAAAAAAAAAAAAAACAAAAAAAAACGTGGGTGGCATCCACCTGCCTTTAATTGCAACATGGTCAAACCCTGCAAAGAGACCTGATACAAATCCACATGCTCCACTTAAATCCTATGCAAGCACTATTTGTAAAGACTAAAGTGGATGTTAGATAACGTAGAGCACTCTCCTTAGGAATCAATCCTATTTAGAGATGACCAGTCTCATTGGGAAAATGGCTACAAACTGAGTTGTTCTCCTCATCCATGAATATTCACTGAGAGGGATAACAGCTGTATACTGTTAAGTTTAATGACCTGTAAGGCATTTCAGAGGAAAACTCTTTTCTCTTCCATACTGGACAACGTGTCAGATTTGGGAAATGAAAATAAAATCCTGTTCCCTGAAAGAAAACGGTGCTACTGATGGTCCCTTGAATCCCTTTCACAGACTGAATTTGGGGGGGGGTGAGGGGAAGCAAATAAAAGAATGTTTGATCAACTCATGATATAACTGAAATGTGGTTAATGAAATATATCAAGTTCTTTTTGAGCCATGAAATTTTAAAGTGAATCCTGCCTGTAGGGTGTAGTATGTATTTAGCACACTACGTGAAGATCCAATAGCTAACAAACACAAACAGCAAGCAAAACAGTTTCATTACTTACAGAAGTTATGCATGCAGCAAAGTTTGTTTTGCAACTAATTAAGACTTCATGCAAAAAGGGTGTCACATCCTCCAGGCAATTTGACTAAGTGTATAAAAGCATTTGCTACATAGAACTCTTCTAATCACTTTTCTTAAACTCTTCTCCTTGGTGATCCTGGTAAGTCAATTTTAAATCAATTATTTATTACTATCTAAATTTTATCAAATGATAGGTTAACATTAGGAAATGGCAAGGGGGTATTCTTCCAGAAATATACTTTCTATTGTCCTTTTAGTTTTAAGTCAATTTAAGTTTTACACTTCAGAGGTGAAAGCTGGCCTTTGCAAACTACATTAGCGTTCAGGACATCAGTTCATTTAAACCAGGGATGGCATATAAAACTCCCTCAGAACTCTAAAGAGTCTCAGTAATTTCATACTGGCAAGCATTCTTTTCAAATTGTAAAGACTAAGTTTCATTAAAGAAATTACCATTGGAAAAAAGAATTCTTTATGATGTTCTTACCCTCAGCTGTCTTCAAGGAAGCTATTGTGTCTTTTAACAGTTGAAAAACTTGTCCTAAATATTTTCAAAATCCTACAGAGACTGGAACTCAGATTTTTCATACTAAAAAGCCACTTTATTGCTGGTTTTGTTTAAAATATATTTATAGTGTTGAATTCCAAATCTAGAAGGAATGTACAAGCGCTCCTTCTTCACCTCTTTTCATGAGTACTAGGGTGAGCTTTGACAAATTGTTTGTCTGCATTGGACCACTCGAGGATCCCTACACTTAGACTGATCTGTGGTAGCAATTCTTTTCCCAAAGGCAAAACTAGCTGTTTCAGATCCAGCTCTTTAGCTAGCAAAATATTCTGCTGTTGCCTTTTTCTTACCTTCAAGTCAAAGGCATAGGGTCAATTGGAAAAAGTGGAAGATGCAGCCCTGAGGATTGGAGAAGGCAACGATGGCGTGTGGCAAAAACAAGATGTTTAGATGGAGACATAAGAAATCTCCCCTGAATTTTGTCTCTCCCAGACTCCTGGGGTAAATGTGGGGACTCATTTGGGAAATCAGTTCAGGCTCATCCTTTATGCCAGCCCTTAATCCCTTCCACATCAGTTTCACACTGATAAAGAAAATTATCACTTCTCCCTCACTCTGTTTGCCTTGCCTAATTAGTGTGGGCACAATTCAGGGCAACGACAGCCTGTTAATCTATAATTATACAATACCCAGGAAAATCTGGCCTTGATATCAGGTACAGTTTTAAAGAGCTGTGTGATTTCAAATATAAGATACTGTAATCCAGATGATATATTAATGAGACTAATGAAAGATGGGTGGATCTCCATCCCAGATCATACTGTTCCTCTTCTAACCAGGTGAGATGAGGTAACTAGCTTCACCCCCATGTTTTGGTTTTGCCAGTGCAGTGAGGATTAAAATTGAATTTTAAAACATGGACTTGAGTTGGGGTTATGGCTTTCAGCAGGGTTTGAATTGGCAATAGGAGTGAGACAGAGCAGTGCAACACACTGAAAATCCTGGGAAGAAGAGAAGACGAGCAATAGGACAAGAGTGTTTTAGGATGAGAACAGTGGTGATCTAGAAAATATAATCAGATATAGAAACAATGAAGTTCAAAAGGTTTGCTTAGAAAGGAGAAGAGTTACTGGATGGGAAAAGGAAACCGGACAAATATTTAACTATCACATGATCTATTTGCATTTTCTAATTCCCCCTTTTGCCAGCAATCACGATATCCAGCTTGCAACTCTGTCTTCCCAAAATCTTGATATCTAATATGTAAACTTCTTGCTGGACTAACGACTACCTTTTTTCCTCTCCCCTGTGTTTCAGGTCTGGATCTACCACATGTCTCCCTACAACGAGTGCTGCCTGCCGCCGGGGGTGATATGCCCTGAGCCGTTTGCCCTCACCTCCAGTGAGACCTGTGTCGTAAAATACCCCGATACAATAGTGGACATAGTGGAGCCTGACTTGCCACCATATTCTGTGGTATATCCCGGCCCAACTCTTACCACTTTCCCTCAGCAAACCATAGTGGGATCTACTGCATTGTTCGACATCAGAAACTTACTCAGTTCCAGGGGATCTCATGGGTTTAGGGGTATGTGTGGTTCTGGGACAGCATGTAACTCAGGATTATCATTTTATGATACAGGAAACTTTAATCCTTTTTCTCCTCACTTGTCCAAACCATTTTGTTATAGAACTTGCAGGCCAACCTAAACCCAACATGGATATTTGTGGATTAAATGAAAAGCAAAGCTGAACAGTAAGACAGATCATGACTAAGTTTATGGATAATGGATCATAGAAGTGCTGAGCTCCCGCAGTTCCCAGTGGAGTCAATAAAAGCATGGCTTCCTGGCACTAGACCTGCATGAGGACTAGAATTTCCAAACTACAAGAAATTGAAATTTCACTATTGATCTTATTCAAAATTAGGATGAAATAAAAAATAGAATTTTCCAAGAAACAAGATTTTCAAAAATATTTTTTTGGTTTGATAAAAATGTATCTCTCAATAAATTCAAATTTTTATGCCACCATTGACTTTTTATTATCAATTTCTCTCCAAATAAAAAGAATAAAATTTTTAAATTATATGACTGAAAATTTTGGGTTCCAAAATTAAATTTTATCAAAATTCATATTCACTTGTATCTTTTACTGAATCACCATTTACCATTAAAAAAAAAGTCAGCTCTACTTGGCATTTCTTAAAATTAGGCATTTGTAAGTCTTTCGTGTGCATTATTTCTGCTTAGACCCATGATGTAATGGTTTCCCAGCTTATTTTTCTGCCTATATCTCATTTGATGCAAGCCAGGGCAAAAAAAATGACTTCAAGCAATTGTAATAGCAGATTTCTTTGTAAAATACTTCTGATCAAAGAAGAACAATCTGTGCAAAATCATGGAACTGGAGATTCATTGTAGACCCTCATGAAGTCCTGGAACTCTTCTGATTATATCCTATCCATCTAATTTTGCGCATGTATATTCAGCTTCTCATTCCCATTAAATACTGTCATGCAGCATGCACATTTTGGTTTTCCTTTTTTCTCTACACTTTATTTTTGACCCCTTGTGAGTCCCACTATAAGTGGCATTATTACCTTCCTGAGGCTCAGCACCCATGCCAGCATTTACTAAATCACCACTCAATAATTATAAGCTTTTGCATTTTTCAAGAATTCATCCAAACTGCATTTCTGCATGGAAGAAAGATGCTGCTGTCTCTAGAGGGTGCTGCACCCTGCAAGGTGCAGTGCCAGTTCACCTCTGAAGCAGTTCATGGAAAACTATCTGGCTTGCAGCAGCATGGAGCACCATGAAACCTCCTCCACATTCCTTCTCAGGCTGTCAGAAGCACAGATGCCTGCACAGCAGATGTGATTTTTAAATTAATTGAAGTACTAGAATGAATTTCCTAGCCTACTCACAAGGCTATTCCCAAAAAATAGGACAAAAATCATTGACCAAGCATGTAGAGGCAGCAGCAGGGCACTGGAACCCTCTCTCTGGGTCACTTCGTTGGGACAACTTGTGCAAGAAGAATCTGCAATGTGGGTACATGCAACTTAATAGTGCAAAGTAAATATATATATATATATAGGCCAACATACCTTAATAGCTAGGACTAATGAGTTATTAGCCTGAGCTTTAATGTGCTCATGTTCCCCCCAAGAGGTACTACAGGCCCAGCAGAGGAGCAATTCTGCTTTTAATTATCTATGTTCTGAGACTCAGAAGGTTCAATCACTTTTCCTGTCCCTCATTATTCTGTGTTTTCAAAATATTTTTTTTTAAAAGGACAAATATAAGTGGATAATTTTTGGCTGGGCCTGCAGCAGTAAATCTATGAAAAATTACATCAAAGTTCACACCCTTCAGCCAGTGACAAAAGCTGCTACCTGCCAAGATTTTAAAACAGAGACTTTTTCCCCTGTTGTCATTTACGGGGGACTGTGTTTCCAACAGCCTTCCCCATCCCCCAGGACATTTTCTCCATACTAATCTACTCAAGTTCTTGGCGACTGCAAATCAAATCTGCAACAACTTTTTACATAAATCAAACCCCACTCCTGATGGCTGCTGTATGATCCTTTCAGTAATAACAAGTACAGTTTCCAGAATGCTTCATAAACATTAATTATATTTCTATACATGCAGAGCATTGCAAAACTAAGCCTCTGCCTTCAGATTTAGACATCCACATGTTAAGAAACACCTACACTTTAGAAATACATGTATGAGAATTGCAAGCATAATTTTTCAGGTGAGATGATTATTTTGTATTTTTTCATAAAAAGCTTTTTTTAATTTTAAACAAATATCCCCATGCATACCCCAGTGCTTGCATGGGACAAATTCTAAGACAGTGGAAGCCAGACATCTCTCTTCCCTTCAGCAATCTGGTATTCATTATGCTCAGTTTACATTGTGCATGAATACATAATATTCATGTATTTTGAATACTGGTACCCTGTAACAGTCTAGCCCCATGAATGTGTCTCCAGTAGTGGTCTATTTAATAGGAGATTAGGAAGCCAAATGCTAGTAGCTACCATCCACCACTAAAGTCACACCGCTGTTTACCACCACCACACCTGTCCTACAGATTTAGTCATGATGCTTGTCTTAGTGGCTGTGATGGAGGATCCTTGTTCATTTGGACCAAAGCCTGCAATAAGCAGATGGTGTCTGTCCTTTCTTTCTCCTTCCCCAAGGATCTTTGCAAAACCTGTGTTGGTCAACACAACCATAAGTGACCTGGCATACGTGTGCCACATGCAATCTTGCTCTGAATACACTCTGCTGCTATGTAGCCCAGACCTTTGGGCATTAGCCAGGCTATAAAGGAGGGCAGGTGCATGCAGCACTGGTGTCAGTGCTGGGAAGCTCCAGATGGCTGCGGTCTGCAGGAAGGGGAAGGATCACTCAGGCCCAGGTTGTGTACTAAAAGTCTGGTTTTATTCCCTTGTACAGTTTCTGCACAGCCTGGGTTTTGATTTAATTAGATTTATACTTCCAACTACATCTAGCAGAGGAAGTACCTCTCTGAGGGTCGGCCAGGGCAAAATCATTCACTGAGAAATCTCCAAGTGTCCTTAAGGAAAGAGTTTCGAAATACTTCCTAAGTGCTCTGTATTGATTTACATAGGCAAAGTGCCTATTACAAAATTAATGTCGTGTAACTCAATTTAGATGTCCTGGAATCAGATCTTTACTATCAAGTAGATATGCATCTAGATCAGGCACATCTGATAAGCCTTGAATGTGCAAAGAGATTGTTCATCACTTCAAAAACTTTCCCATGCAGCAGACTCTCCATTCCCAGTTCTCCCTAACATCCTTTTCTTTCCCTCTCCAGTTTCAAAGAGCTTCTCCTACGTGCAGGACCAGGACAGACCGCTCCTACTGTTTACATTCTTGTGCTTTGCTCATTTCCTAAATTTGCAACTTCTTTTACATTGCTCATACCAAGTTTTTGGTCTGCCCTCTCAAGGAACTTGCAAGCAATAACACCTACCTTCAGTTATTTAGAAGAAACACTTCAAAATCCTCATGTCAAACATGTTTTTGCTTTTCCTGCACAAAACATTGGAACAAATAGGATGAATCAAACCATATCTTATCAGACTCCTTACATTCAAATATCAAGTAATAGCATCAGTTTAAATTATGCATAAAAGCTTCATTCATGATACTTTGTTAATATAGTCATCATTAGTTCTAGTCGTTGAGCTTTGAGTACTTCAATTTCCATTAAAAGTCAGCCCCCCCCAAGGCAGGTATGTGGGAGCAGAGGTCCATGTGCTGGACAGCATTTCTCACCCTGTAGCCATCCCAAGTCTGAGGTCTACGAGGGAGAACACAGGATGACTCACACCAGATTTAGCTGCTACACCCACAGATTGCTAAAAATACTTTATTCATTCTCCTGCATAATTTGTTTACATTCCTGTGGTTTGTTCCTGATTAAATAACTTCAGGTTTCCATGCCATAAATTGTTCTTAAAATTTGAGATGAATGAGCAGGATTCCCCTGGGGGAAAAAATTCACTTGTTAAATATATCCTGTTGAAGGCTGAGCACAAATACCTTCAAAGAACTTTGTGAAGGCTGTACAACATCTTCTATAGGCACCACACTACAGTATTACAAGTCATCAATGTTTCAGCAAGCTCTGATGCCACACAACTGAAAACTATCTTTCTTTTTTATATGCCAAGACTGATTCTGTATGTTCACTACTCATTAAGAAACAACCGTGCTTTAAAGCAATGTTTCAGACATGCACACTGCATTTTATATAACATGACTGAAAATTATAAGAGACATTAAAGCTTGATAAAGCCAACTTGCTCCAGCTGAGGATCTAATTCTGCATTTCTAACATTTTCTTAGGTCTCTCATCCAACTTCTTGTTCAAAGCAGGATCAACTCTGAATTCAGACCATGATGCTGAAGGTCCCCTTCACGGGAATTTTTTTTTTCTTTTTTTCTCTTCCTTATGTCAATCTCAACCTCTCGTTTCACTTTATACCCATCACCTTTCATTCCCTTGCCATACATATCCACAAATGGCCCAGCTCCACCTCCTCCTTAGCTTCTGCTCACCTAGAATGACAGTTCAGCCTTTTACTTTTATGCATCCATTCCTGACCTATAAATGGTGACAATAGCTCCTTCTCCACCTTTCAACAGGTCAGACTGATGATCCTAGATATGATCCTATTCAGGGACCATCCTTTATGTTGTTATTTCATTGCCAACACAATGTAGCCTTCATTTTGATTGTGACATTACAGGTAATATAAAGCTGATGTACACAGTTATAAGCCAGTCTGGTCTGCTCCTTATCTATCTTTAGGAAACCAACCAGAATCTTCAGCATCCATATTTCTATGCATATTGAAGAAAGATAACAATTATCTTAAGGCAAGGGCTTACACATGACAGAAGGAAAACAGTTTGCTACCCATGTGTTGCTGCCTAATGCTGTACAATGAAGAGTTGGGGTGGGTGCTTGGGAAGTGGGTGAGGAAAAAGAAGAACTCAAGACTTAAAGGGAAAATAAGGCAGGTTGTGTAATGTCATGTGGGGCAGCCAGAGGGAGCTGTGGAGACCAAATAATACTGAGTTAACTCAGCATCTTGTAAATCTATCTGCATGACTTTGGTTTCCACCCATACACAAAGAAACAGGATTAACAAAACAAAACAAAAAAAGCTGGGATCGGGGATATAGGTATACTCCAAACATATTTTACATAATTTAAATAATTGAATTTGCTTTCCTAGTCTGAACAAGCCAGCATTTTGATTTTCTTGTATTACAATACATTTCGGTACATTCTGGTCAGCACATGGTGAGGGAGATGTCTTTCTTCCACCCTACTCCTTTCATTGCCTCTCCTTCTGTGCTCCTTTAACATTTATTTCCTCCAAGTTTACCATGCCAACTGATAATTTGCTGACAGTTCTTTGTCATTTTTCAGCATTCAAAATCTAGTTTAATCCCAGCTAGAAGTGAACAAAGAGTACAAAACCTGGGTTTTCCTACTGCATTTAGGGGTTTTTTCGCTAGTCTGCTAAGCCCTAGAAATGTGCTGATAAAGACAAAGAAAAGCCAGTGAACCCTACCCCCCCACACCTGTCTGGGTCCTGACAAGGTTGGAAAGCAAGAAGCCAGCCAGCAATTGCACACATCACAAGGCCATCATACAAGAAAATTTCCCCTTTTTACACACCAAAAGTTATCAAAAGACCTTCATAAAAGGCTCTATTCTCTCGAGCTGACAAATACATTTGGAGAAGACCATCCTTCGCCCTGTCATATACCCAGTCCGTGGATTATTTTTCCCTCCCAGTAGCTGTAGTTTTGTTAAATCATGCTTCTTCTGCCATAAATTAGGATTTATGAGGTGTTTCTGGGAACACCCTGCATAATTAAACACCATGAGAACATTCCGAGGACTGAAAATGTTTCACAAACACTTAATAAGCTGCCTATGCAAATAGTTGTATTATCATAATAGCTGTAGGTGACGCCTAGTGTTGGGCAATAGTATCACCTTAAAGGAGATATATCAAGGTCATTTCTGGCATCGTCCTAATTAGACTGTGATTCGCTGCCTCAAATTTTGGGTTATTCAACTTTCACTCATAGTTTGTATAAAATCAGAAAGCCAGAGTTTCTGACAATGTAAAAAACAGTGGATCTATACACTAATATATAATTAACTCTTGTTACTGCTCTGGACATATATTTCATTTCATACTTGCCTAATGGGCAGAAGTCTTGCTGATATAATGTGTTGAGATGATGTAAGCAGGTAGAGCCTCTTTGAAGTGAAGAGAGTGAATGTTGCAGACCTACATCAGCAGAGCATCCATCCCCAAGCATTTTCCTTTGATTATTTCTTCATTAGCAAGTGCTCCTGACTCAGCTTTGCAAGCAAAATTTCTGTGCTATGAAGTTGAACAGAACTGGTTTGACCACATAAATCATATCTTAGCTAGGCAAGAGCCATTATTACTGGTATCCCTGCCTTAGACAAGGATATAATTTTCAAAAACAATTTAAAATTAATAGGTGCTGACAATATTAACATTCTATATTGTTATGTATGCAGTCTACATTACTCTTTGCCCTTTATTACTTTTGTTAGTCACTCTAGAGCAGAACACAAAAATTGCGGGGAAAAAAGAAAATTCTGTATAGTGTTGCTACCTTATGGGAGAATTTAAAAAAAAATTAATTACATTGTAGTTAAGGGACTGCATCTTAATGGGACAGCCAGGATTCAGTTCCTAGTTGTCAGGGATCTCCGAAATGCCACGGAGATCGACTGAGAGAAGAATCTGGAGCGCTTAGCTAGAAACATTTTGTAGGGGTGAATTTCATACTTCCTACATGTGCTTTAATACCCGTGTTTTGAAATAGCACTTCTGGGCTGCATTCTTGGAGGGCAGAGGTCTTCCAGCTAGAAATTACCAAAGAGTTCAAACCAAGAGACATTGAAAACTTAGGGAGAAGAAAAAAAATCTAGACCATATCTTCAGCTGAATTGTGAGCTCCTCTGACATACACAGCATTCATCCTACCTTGTTTGTACCAAGTCATGAAAACCTGAGGCTCCCTCTGCCATGGCACATACCAACAGGCTGAACACTACCCCAGCCAGTACCAACAGATTTAAGTCTGCCCCTGTGCGCATAGAGGCATTGTTCACAATGGGAGGCTCCCACGCACACTGGCAGAGGTCACCAGGAGGACGTTGTCAAAGTGCACAAGCAGTACACCCATTTTCCCAGAAATCAGTTCATCGCACTCACTTTTCTCTCTGGAGGGAAGATTCGGGCATAAAAAATGCCGAGCACATTTAAATGAATTAAAACCACCACCATCATGGTGTTTATGGCATGATGCATTATGACATTAATTATTCTTATTTTATGAGGCACCCCTAAAGGTCTCCCAGGCTGTGGAACTTATCAGGAATATTCTGGAGACATCAGGAAATAAGATTTCAAAAAAGTTCACAAACAATTGTTAGTATGTCATACATGGAAATTGTTTTATGTTAATAGTAATAATATCTTAGTGGATTTAGACTGCTCTGACCTCATGCAGAATGAAATATGTAAAACATTTATTTAATCAGCTCCTCATTTTAAGCTTCATTATTGGGGATGGCTTCGTTTTTATTTAAAAGATAACTCTGTGATAGTTTTGCACTTTAAAGTTTTTGCACCAGGTACTTCCTCTGGCTTAAGAGCACATCTGTAAACTGTATTAACATTATATCAGATGAAAAACAAGCCCTGTCTTTCTAGAGATTTATCTAGGCATGGAGACAAATACTAGATGTCAGTTTGTATCTCCAATAAGCAAAATAAATCTTGTGTGCTGACACACTGCCTCTGACATCTGTGAGACTCCCTGTGCAGTCATGTTTTTAGCAAAGATAAGTACCAGAAGTCTATTAATTCTTAGTGTATTTTTAATTCTTAATGAGATCAGTAGAGTAAAACCAGGAAATTTCAAGATGAAAAGAAATTGCAAGTTACCATCTGCATTTTGTATTATTACCTAGCTCAGCTTTAGATAATCATAAACAGTGAGCAAAACAATTACTGCAACTACAGGAATAATACATGCAACAAAGTTTGCTTCATAAGTAATTAAGGTCCTTTACACAAAGGGTGTCTCAGGTCCTCCAGGCAACCTGAGAAAGGGTATAAATACTCTCTCCACGAAAGGCTTTTCTAACTACCACTCTTGACTTGTTCTCTCCGGTACACTGAGTAAGTCTGATTTGAAAACTATAAAAACCTTGAGTTTAATTTTGCTTTAGCATGAATTTTTGTTAAAATCAGGACTAAATCCTGCATAAATATTCTCTCAGAAACATTAGTAAACATATTTCTACATATGTTTTCTATGCTGGATAAAGGATGTAAGAATAAAAGCAAGGGCTTTTCAAGACTGCTTTGGGCTGTTAATTTTATGGGAGAATTCGGAATTTCAACCTCTTCTCAAAAATTTTCAGAAGAGCTCTGAGAATAGATTTTAGCATTGGTTTTGCATATATGGCATGATTAGGGGATTCAGGAGTTGTTAGGTGGGGGGTTTTCGTAGATAACTGTTGAAGTAAAATCCTTGTTCGAAGTTAGTTCTGCGTAGCTATAGACATGCAGCATTGCTGTTGTTCATAATCTGCCTATCCTTAGCTAATTTAATTGTCACAACAAGCTACACCAAGTGATGATTAGATACTATTAATGTAACTGTGGAAATAAGCTTTCATTTCTAACTATTAAAACTTTGCTAGTATTTTAATACATTTTTACAGATATTAAATTAAGCATTTTTTTAGGTCAAAGCTACATTCTAACCTAAGAGTATTTGGGGGAAAATGCTATGCATGTTTTTTGCCATTTTTTTTTTCCAGAACGATACATTTGAGGATACTTTTGCTTTACTCTGAATGTAATTGAGAAAAGTAAATAGATCAAAGAGTTCATTGCCTTGCCCATTCCCCTTTGCCAGCAAGCTGCTAGCACCAGGTGCAAAATAGCACTGAGCTTCTGAAGTGGAGGAAAGTAGATTTCAGGATATTTTTACTTTATGCCTGGCAATGTACTAGTTTATTAGAAAGCGTTGCTGGCTACATATTTTAGGATCCTGTATACTACTTCTCCATAGATAAGACTTACTGATTTCATAGATTATCTCCAAATTACCCACCATCTGCCTCAGAAACATTCTGCATTTTCTGTTTACTTACTGTAAGGAGTACTGCAAAGCTGCTATGTCCCCTAGTCCTCATCTTCCAAATGTTCTTAAGGACAGCAGTTCTAGTATACTGCAGCACAGGACTTAACTGAGAATAAAATAATACTTTTGCCTTATTCAACACTGTAAGGTATCTTTGATTAACAAGTTTAAAAAATAGTGTGATGCTGTACCATGGAGAACTAGCTTTTATGTAACAATTTAATCTGAAGAAAGAAATAAACTCTATTAAATGTGTGTACCCTAGCTGAAGCTGCAATTTTCTTATTTGGGTTGACAAGATCACCACAATATAAATACTTCAGGTTACATATCTTACTTATTAAACCAGTATTTTTAACACTCCATTTATTCTTAGCCTTTCATTTTTCTGCATTTTAGTGGTACTTTTTGGTGCCTGAAAATAACAGGACTCTGCAAAGAAAATATAGGAAATTAAGCAGGCTGCTAAACAGATTACTCAACACTCAAATCTATTGAAAATCCAGGGTTTTTTCCTCCTTGCTCCCTTGCACCCCACCTGTAAAATGCAGACTGTAGGCACTGCCCTGAGAAGCTGCATGTGGGAGGAAAAGAGATGCTGTGGGAACAAGTTCAAACTTGTCTCCAGGAAGTATTACAAAGGACTGGGAGGCTTTAGAGCAGATGTCTGTTTTGAAGGCAGCATACAAAGGAAAGGGGAGGATTTTTACTCCCAGAGGAAAAGAAGTAAAGAGAGCAAGCTTAAAGCAGCAAATTAGAAAGGACAAATAGATGCAGGCTAAGTAAAAGGTGGTGGATACAAGGAAAGGAGCTCAACTGCTGTCTTTATCCAAAGTAACTCTGTCTAAAGGTTTCTTAGAACCAAGCTTAGATGTGACAATAACCAAGTACATGGGGTTTTGCAGGTTTGGGGTTTTTTTCTAATTCTGCAAATAAATTGCAGGCACTCCCCTACCACGGCCAGGCAATGGCTTCCAACCAGCTGGCACGCACCAACCCCTGCGAGGCAAAGTGTCCCCAGCCCCTGGCCACCAGCAGCAACGAGCCCTGCGTCGTGGCCTGTGGTGACTCCCGGGTGATTATATACCCACCACCCGTCGTCGTCACCTTCCCAGGGCCCATCCTCACCACCTACCCACAGCAAACCATCGTGGGAGCCTCAGAGCCCTCTGAGGTGGCACTGGCAGAGCCACCAGCCACAGCACCTCTGCCAGCAGATGTGACAGGGAGGCTGGAAGCAGCTGTTGAGAAACTTGCCCCCCAGGTCATTGCCCGACCTGAACCACGGTGTGCCCCAAAATACTCCTACACCTATTCTTCACAATGGACACATCCATGCAATTCATACCGCTCTGGGAAACGGTGGACATACTAAGTTCAGCTATGGTGTGCACAGAGCAATTTAAAGAAGCAGCAAAGGAAACTTGAGATGCAAATTGGGGGTGGAGCTGGTAGGCACCAACCTGAGTGCTGGGTGTTGTCTCCCTCCAGCTGAAAAGAATGAGAGCTGCAAATACTCAGCACCTGTGAAAGGCAGGCTCATGTGTGTATTTTCTCATTTTGCCTTTAGTTTAGAGCTGTTATCCTCTGGCTTTCCAGTTTAGTCATCTGCTTACATTGTGCTTTGTCTTATTTCAGTTATATTGTTGACACTGAACTTAGAGAGGTGACTTAGGACGCTAGAAATTGCACACAGCAACTGCACCAAAGCAGAAAAAAACATTTTTCACAGACTGCATCACTTTGACCCTGGTCATTAGCCAGAGCCTCATTGAACCCCTGGAAAGATGGTCTTTATAATCTGTACAATTTTGTTCCAGAATTGTAGAAAAGCTGTCTCTTTCCAAATAAATTTTCTGTAGCAAAGTATGTCTTCTGGTTTTTATTACCATATAATCATTTCCTTCTTTTATTTATCAGTTGAATTTATAGTATATTTATCCTCAGTCATAGGTATTCCATGTTTCTTCGTCGAGTGCAAATGTCACAAAATCCCAGGAACACTCTTCTATGCAAAGTCATTAAACGTGTGCTGAACTTTTGACACTCCCTAGGATCAACCTGAGCCCGGGCAGCTGCCACTTGTAACAGCAGTCCTTGCAAGGGCTCAGGTAATGCTCAGCTCCTAATTTGCCATGTCCGTCTCAGGACAGAGAAACTTTCCAGCACTTTGCCCCAGCCCAAAGCAAGACATGAAAATCTGGGTGCAGCCGGCAGAGTGGAGAAAAGTACAGCCCACACGTGCCCCTCTGACACACTATGCAGAGCTTCCCTGAGGTCACAAGGGGAAACATGCCCTCAGGCTGCCCACAGACAACAGCACTCATGAATGCACTAGACCCATTGCAGGGTGCATGCTCAATGCATCAACCCAAGCATCACGACTGACTGGTGTGAACAGGGTGCAGAGTAAGAATAGGAAGAAATACACCACTAGTTTAGTTTTCATTCCTCTATAGACATCACAAAACAGAAACTGGTATTTCACCTTTGATATCTGTCTTTTGTAGTGAAGCTAATCATTTGCTAGTAACTTGCCTACCTTGCAGATAAAAACTCTTTTCTAAGAGAAAATCAGAGCTTCCACAAATGTTTTTATTAAATTAATTACCATCTAACTTCTTACATAATCACTCAGTTATAGACATAATTCCAGCCACAGTGAAAAAATTCAGACCAAAAAAAATTGTTCATTAGATGCAAATTCTTTAATGTTGATGGAAAATGCAATAGACAGTGACAGCAAGAAAATAAACAACACAAAACCAATAAATTCGAAACAGGAAAATCATAACGCTGCAGCAAGGCACAACCCAGGGTTCCAGTCCAAAGACACCCTCCATTCCTAATGTGAGATGGGAATCTCAGAGCCAGAAAGAGCAGGGGAGACTCTCAACCAAGAATGACTACAAATTCTTTAGATCACAGATAGAGGGGAGATTTAGGAGGCACGGCTGGAAACCCTAAAGCCGCCAGATGAATATCTGCAAGGTTACTCTGTGCAAATAAGCAAAGACCATAAAGTTCAAGAGGCTGCTTTGCCACAGCCTAAATAGCGGCTGAAAGGTTTGTTCTGCATGTGGTGTTAGAAGACAACAGGGGCAAATTTTGGATACAGAGGGCAGAAACGCCAATAAACTCCATAGATATTTGGAGTATAACAATGCCCACAGCAGACATTGAGGTACCTGTGGCCGCGGCCAAAGCCATCAAGTGAAACCGGGACCTAAAAATCCCAATGCCCGCCAGAGCCTTCGGGCTGGGCAATTAGCAGAGATGCCTGCGGACCCCAAGACCGTGAGATGCGCAGCTGCTGCTGGCATTCAGAGATGGTGGGCATTTGGAAGTCACCCCGAGCGTGTGGAATGGCTTCTGCCTTTGCCCAACCTCCCGCTGCCTCTGTTTACCAGCCTGTAAAAGAGAGCTAATGACAGGCGTGATGGCTGTGCCCAGGGTTGCAAAGCACTTCTGCAAGATGCCCAGGACTCTTCTACATAGGCAAAGTGGGGGATCAGGGACAGATCGGGGTTTATTGGTGGCACGAGGTCAACTACAGCACCGCCTTGTCTTTCATGTAATGACGTGTCACGGTCTGTCCCTCCCATCGCCCCTATCCTCTTCAGGGCACGTTTGCACACCAAAGTCCCCAGTGAAGAGGGATATAATTGTCTCGCTTCATTATCTGTGTCATGAAGCTTTTTCACCTGATTTCATGATTACGTGGGGTTTCCACCACCACCCCCTTGGCCGATGCCCCAGGCAGTGTGGGACACGTATAAAAGAGCTGAGGCCTTTGCAGCCCTCTATCCATCTTCCTCCGCTTGACTCTCCTAATCAACTGGGTAAGTCCAGCTCTTGGAAGCCTCTTGGGGATCTCTGCCTGCCTCCCTCCATACAGCCCCTTCCCCACACCCTGGCCTAATCCCTCGTGCCTTTTCCAGCACTCCTTGCCTGCCTGGAAGATGTCCTGCTCCAGCCTGTGCGCCCCTTCCTGCGGGGTGGCCGCCCCGGCCCCGCTGGCTGACACCTGCAACGAGCCCTGCGTGCGGCAGTGCCCCGACTCCACGGTGGTGATCCAGCCCCCGCCCTCGGTGGTCACCTTCCCCGGGCCCATCCTCAGCTCCTTCCCGCAGTACAGCGCTGTTGGCTCGGCGGGAGCCCCCGGAGTTGGAGGGGGCTTTGGTGGCACTTTTGGAGGCCGTGGCGGTTTTGGAGGCCTTGGGGGCTACGGAGGCTCTTGGGGCTCTTGGGGCTACGGAGGCCTTGGGGGCTACGGGGGCCACGGGGGCTATGGAGGCTATGGAGGCTATGGGGGTTGCGGATATGGCGGCTGGGGCCGAGGCCACAGGTACCTCAACGGCAACTGTGGGCCTTGCTAAGCCCCACACTGGGTCCGGCCACAGATGAAGGAGAGCTCCAGAAAAGCCCCTGGCACGTCCCGACACGACGCCCAGTGGAAGGACATGCCTTCGGCATTGCTGCTCTCCGGAGCTTGGGTGCCTCGTGCCTGCTGGGGGCCCAGCTCTGCCTTCCTCCTGCCCTGCTGATCATCCCTTCAAAGCTCGCTGACTCCCGATGACAGAGACCCGCACTAAGCGCCTGCTCCTGCGGCACGGCTGATGCTCACTCTCGCTCTGCCGGCTGCCAGGAGATGTGGGGCTGCCCTTGGCCGGGGCCCTGCTCTTCTCCCAGCTGCCTCCTCCCCTCAAACTGCAATAAAAGCTGTGTCGCATCGCAAGGTCGACCCATGGTTTTTCTTCATCCTTCCTCCATACCCAGTACCCCGAGTGGCAGCCTTGGCTCCCTGGGCCGCCCCAGCCAGCTCCCACCCGGGGCCTCGTCAGGGGCACCTGCAGGAGCTGCTGTGCTTCCTCCTGCCTGCCCTTGGCAGCACGTCCCTCCACCAGCCACTCTTATGCAGCAGGGATCGTGCTCGTCTCCTTCACCAACAGCTTCTCCCTCTTTCCCTTCCCTGTCTTCCCCCCACTTTGGGCTCCTGCACTCTACAGCCCAAGAAGAGCTGTTGGGCCCCACAGTGAGTTTGCCGCCCACTCTGGCCATTCCCCAGGGGCTGCCTGCAGCCTCAGGGCCGCGGGGATTGGGATGCCAACGGAGACGCTCCAACGGCAAAGGCCCAGGTCAGAGCCACTTGGGAGGCCATGGGTCGACAGGGGAGACGGTGAGCAACCCCCAGCACCTCCCCAACTGCCGTGCCTCCATCCCCTCCACATCCCTGCACCCCTGCACCACCTCCTCACCCTGTTTTTCCTCCGTCTTCCACTGCTGCTTGCAGGCACTTTTGGCCCCGTCTTGCCCCCGCTGCTGGAGCAGAAGCTCTTCCTGGGATTCCCTGTGTCCCCCACCTGCCACCTGGGGATACGGCTCTGCCCAGGAAAAGAATGACAGGAGAGCTTCCCACAGCCCCGTGCTCTGGACCAGATTTGCTGGCCCTTGGTTGCACACCAGCCCACAAAGTAGCCCACACTGCCACACCCCCCGCAAAGCACCCAGCCACAGCAGCCATGACGCGGTCGCCAGAACCCCCTTCCACCACTGTGCCCTCAGCAGACACACAGGGGACACCACGTGAGCCAGGACCTGGTGGACGGCCGAGAGTCAGTGCAGGGGGGGACCTGGCCAGCTGTGAGGACGGGCAGAGACTGAAACACCCTCAAGGGAAAGAGAAGACGTGCAAACTTCACTTCAGGCAGTGGAAGGAAGGAACGCCTGCTCTTGCCATTTTGCTGCCTTCTATCCCATCCTCTGTGTTCACAGCTGCGGATGAGACATCTTTTCTTGAGCTCCCCAGCAGTGGCCAACGTGCTGCCACACTGCCCTTCCTGGTGGCTCTGGCCGGAACTGTCTCTGTCCAAGACCACTTTGCCGTCCTGGGATCACAAGATCAGAAGATACTTGCAGAAGGGAGGCACCTCAGGAGGGTAGACAATCCAACCTCCTGCTCGGAGAGCTTTGTGCTTCACCTGACTGGATACCCGTGGCCACTTCAGGCCTCTGAGGGGAAATCTGGGAAGACTTGGCTGTGTCTATCTCGCTCCTTCCCGGTGGCCCCCACCTCTAGCTGGGCACAGGGGCATGGCCAGCAGCCCTGTACATGCAGTGGTCGTCTCTCCATTTCCCTGGACCTCCAATCGTGACCGTTAACAAGGCAATAAAAGGAGGTAATGCCTGGCATGCTGCTTTTGCAGGGGATTTGGAAGAGCTTCTGCAAGACACCTATGGCGCTTTCACGTCTTCAAAGTGGGCCTTGGGAATGTATTGTGTTTATTGCTGGTGGGAGACCAGAGGAAGCTCAGTGGGATGTGCTCTACAAGACTCAGATGGCACTGTCATCATCAGTTGTAAGACACTGAGCAAACTGCCCAAATGCTCCAAGGGCACTACCGTGGCAGATTCAAGCAGCCCGGACCAACACGCCCCGAGGTCTGGGGGAAGTGGGAAAGAAGAAGGAAGGATGAAGAAAAACCATGGGTCGACCTTGCGATGCAACACAGCTTTTATTGCAGTTTGAGGGGAGGAGGCAGCTGGGAGAAGAGCAGGGCCCCGGCCAAGGGCAGCCCACGTCTCCTGGTAGCCGGCAGAGCGACAGCGAGCATCAGCTGTGCCACGGGAGCAGGCACCTAGTGCAGGTCTCTGTCGTCAGGGGGCAACAAGTCTTGAAGGGATGCTCAAGTAGGGCAGGAGGAAGGCAGAGCTGGGCCCCCAGCAGGCACGAGGCACCCAAGCTCCGGAGAGCAGCAATGCCGAAGGCATGTCCTTCCACAGGGCGTCGTGTCGGGACGTGCCAGGGGCTTTTCTGGAGCTCTCCTTCATCTGTGGCCGGACCCAGTGTGGGGCTTAGCAAGGCCCACAGTTGCCGTTGAGGTACCTGTGGCCTCGGCCCCAGCCGCCATATCCACAACCCCCATAGCCTCCGTAGCCTCCGTAGCCCCCGTGGCCCCCGTAGCCCCCAAGGCCTCCGTAGCCCCAAGAGCCCCAAGAGCCTCCGTAGCCCCCAAGGCCTCCAAAACCGCCACGGCCTCCAAAAGTGCCACCAAAGCCCCCTCCAACTCCGGGGGCTCCCGCCGAGCCAACAACGCTGTACTGCGGGAAGGAGCTGAGGATGGGCCCGGGGAAGGTGACCACCGAGGGCGGGGGCTGGATCACCACCGTGGAGTCGGGGCACTGCCGCACGCAGGGCTCGTTGCAGGTGTCAGCCAGCGGGGCCGGGGCGGCCACCCCGCAGGAAGGGGCGCACAGGCTGGAGCAGGACATCCTTGGGTTCGGGAGGTAAAGCTGCAAGACAAGGCAGAGCTCTGGCTCAGTGCAAGGCCTGATCCTAAGTCCCTCCGGCCTCTCTCACACGTGGAACCTGTGTCCCAGGGCGTGCTCGGGATTATCTCGGCAGTCAGAGCAAAAACACGTTCCAGAGCTGAAATGCTGCTTTAGACCCCTTGCTGCCCTCATGCTCCCTGGTTCTTACTCGGCCACGGCAGGGAGGCAAAACTCCCTCATCCAAAGCAGATGGAAAATCACCGAGCTCCCAAAGGACTTGAGGGCACTGGCATACTCGGGGCATCGTACCTATGAGTTTAAATTTCCATCCTTTCCATAGTTCTGAAACAGCACCATCACATCCTCACCACGTGCTATGAAAGTGTGGTGGAGCACTCGGCAAAAGACACCTTGAGAAAGCCACTGCTGAGGAAGGAAAGGTGGAGGTAAGACTTGGACTTACCACAATGATCAGGAGAGTCAAGCGGAGGAAGCTGGATAGAGGGCTGCAAAGCCCTCAGCTCTTTTATACATGTCCCAGACTGCCCGGGCCATCGGCCAAGGGGGCGGTTGCAAAAACCCCAGGTAATTATGAATTATGAATTGTCCCCAGAGCGGACAAGCTTCCTGACACAGATAGTGATGCGAGACAACTATGTGCCTCCTCACTGGGGACATTGGCGTGCAAATGCGCCCTGGAGAAGAAAGAGGTGGTGGGAGGGACGGACTGTGACACATCATTACATGAAAGACAAGGCGCTGCTGTAGCTGAACTCGCGGCACCAATAAACCCTGACCTGCCCCTAATCCCTCACTTTGCTTACGTAGAAGAATCCTGGGCATCTTGCAGAAGATTGCTGTGCCCAACCACGCCACACGCAGCACTCAGCAGCAGTCCAGCCACGCACCCAGAGCCATCGGTGCCCAGCATGCCTGTGCCCGTAGGGAGCGTGGCCACATGCAGCCTGGCTCTCTGTGGGTGCTCGGCCAGCATCTCCGGGCACAGTCCTCAGTGCCCAGGTGAGTAATCAAGTCCCTCCAGAGGGGGCTCGGGGAGGACCACGCTCACTGACATGAGGCTGAAGGAGCTGACAGTGACCTGGTCGCGTTGCTGCCCTTCTGCTCCTCCATATACGTCCCCCGTCTCAGAGGTCCCCTGTGCTCTGCCCCACTGCCGTGCCCATCGCGTCTCTACCAGGCCCCTGTGCGTTTGCGGTTTTGCCACACACGGCACCCGTCTCCTCTACGCTTTGCATGGCCGTCAAGTGAAACCGGGACCTAAAAATCCCAATGCCCGCCAGAGCCTTCGGGCTGGGCAATTAGCAGAGATGCCTGCGGACCCCAAGACCGTGAGATGCGCAGCTGCTGCTGGCATTCAGAGATGGTGGGCATTTGGAAGTCACCCCGAGCGTGTGGAATGGCTTCTGCCTTTGCCCAACCTCCCGCTGCCTCTGTTTACCAGCCTGTAAAAGAGAGCTAATGACAGGCGTGATGGCTGTGCCCAGGGTTGCAAAGCACTTCTGCAAGATGCCCAGGACTCTTCTACATAGGCAAAGTGGGGGATCAGGGACAGATCGGGGTTTATTGGTGGCACGAGGTCAACTACAGCACCGCCTTGTCTTTCATGTAATGACGTGTCACGGTCTGTCCCTCCCATCGCCCCTATCCTCTTCAGGGCACGTTTGCACACCAAAGTCCCCAGTGAAGAGGGATATAATTGTCTCGCTTCATTATCTGTGTCATGAAGCTTTTTCACCTGATTTCATGATTACGTGGGGTTTCCACCACCACCCCCTTGGCCGATGCCCCAGGCAGTGTGGGACACGTATAAAAGAGCTGAGGCCTTTGCAGCCCTCTATCCATCTTCCTCCGCTTGACTCTCCTAATCAACTGGGTAAGTCCAGCTCTTGGAAGCCTCTTGGGGATCTCTGCCTGCCTCCCTCCATACAGCCCCTTCCCCACACCCTGGCCTAATCCCTCGTGCCTTTTCCAGCACTCCTTGCCTGCCTGGAAGATGTCCTGCTCCAGCCTGTGCGCCCCTTCCTGCGGGGTGGCCGCCCCAGCCCCGCTGGCTGACACCTGCAACGAGCCCTGCGTGCGGCAGTGCCCCGACTCCACGGTGGTGATCCAGCCCCCGCCCTCGGTGGTCACCTTCCCCGGGCCCATCCTCAGCTCCTTCCCGCAGTACAGCGTTGTTGGCTCGGCGGGAGCCCCCGGAGTTGGAGGGGGCTTTGGTGGCACTTTTGGAGGCCGTGGCGGTTTTGGAGGCCTTGGGGGCTACGGAGGCTCTTGGGGCTCTTGGGGCTACGGAGGCCTTGGGGGCTACGGGGGCCACGGGGGCTATGGAGGCTATGGGGGTTGCGGATATGGCGGCTGGGGCCGAGGCCACAGGTACCTCAACGGCAACTGTGGGCCTTGCTAAGCCCCACACTGGGTCCGGCCACAGATGAAGGAGAGCTCCAGAAAAGCCCCTGGCACGTCCCGACACGACGCCCAGTGGAAGGACATGCCTTCGGCATTGCTGCTCTCCGGAGCTTGGGTGCCTCGTGCCTGCTGGGGGCCCAGCTCTGCCTTCCTCCTGCCCTGCTGATCATCCCTTCAAAGCTCGCTGACTCCCGATGACAGAGACCCGCACTAAGCGCCTGCTCCTGCGGCACGGCTGATGCTCACTCTCGCTCTGCCAGCTGCCAGGAGATGTGGGGCTGCCCTTGGCCGGGGCCCTGCTCTTCTCCCAGCTGCCTCCTCCCCTCAAACTGCAATAAAAGCTGTGTCGCATCGCAAGGTCGACCCATGGTTTTTCTTCATCCTTCCTCCATACCCAGTACCCCGAGTGGCAGCCTTGGCTCCCTGGGCCGCCCCAGCCAGCTCCCACCCGGGGCCTCGTCAGGGGCACCTGCAGGAGCTGCTGTGCTTCCTCCTGCCTGCCCTTGGCAGCACGTCCCTCCACCAGCCACTCTTATGCAGCAGGGATCGTGCTCGTCTCCTTCACCAACAGCTTCTCCCTCTTTCCCTTCCCTGTCTTCCCCCCACTTTGGGCTCCTGCACTCTACAGCCCAAGAAGAGCTGTTGGGCCCCACAGTGAGTTTGCCGCCCACTCTGGCCATTCCCCAGGGGCTGCCTGCAGCCTCAGGGCCGCGGGGATTGGGATGCCAACGGAGACGCTCCAACGGCAAAGGCCCAGGTCAGAGCCACTTGGGAGGCCATGGGTCGACAGGGGAGACGGTGAGCAACCCCCAGCACCTCCCCAACTGCCGTGCCTCCATCCCCTCCACATCCCTGCACCCCTGCACCACCTCCTCACCCTGTTTTTCCTCCGTCTTCCACTGCTGCTTGCAGGCACTTTTGGCCCCGTCTTGCCCCCGCTGCTGGAGCAGAAGCTCTTCCTGGGATTCCCTGTGTCCCCCACCTGCCACCTGGGGATACGGCTCTGCCCAGGAAAAGAATGACAGGAGAGCTTCCCACAGCCCCGTGCTCTGGACCAGATTTGCTGGCCCTTGGTTGCACACCAGCCCACAAAGTAGCCCACACTGCCACACCCCCCGCAAAGCACCCAGCCACAGCAGCCATGACGCGGTCGCCAGAACCCCCTTCCACCACTGTGCCCTCAGCAGACACACAGGGGACACCACGTGAGCCAGGACCTGGTGGACGGCCGAGAGTCAGTGCAGGGGGGGACCTGGCCAGCTGTGAGGACGGGCAGAGACTGAAACACCCTCAAGGGAAAGAGAAGACGTGCAAACTTCACTTCAGGCAGTGGAAGGAAGGAACGCCTGCTCTTGCCATTTTGCTGCCTTCTATCCCATCCTCTGTGTTCACAGCTGCGGATGAGACATCTTTTCTTGAGCTCCCCAGCAGTGGCCAACGTGCTGCCACACTGCCCTTCCTGGTGGCTCTGGCCGGAACTGTCTCTGTCCAAGACCACTTTGCCGTCCTGGGATCACAAGATCAGAAGATACTTGCAGAAGGGAGGCACCTCAGGAGGGTAGACAATCCAACCTCCTGCTCGGAGAGCTTTGTGCTTCACCTGACTGGATACCCGTGGCCACTTCAGGCCTCTGAGGGGAAATCTGGGAAGACTTGGCTGTGTCTATCTCGCTCCTTCCCGGTGGCCCCCACCTCTAGCTGGGCACAGGGGCATGGCCAGCAGCCCTGTACATGCAGTGGTCGTCTCTCCATTTCCCTGGACCTCCAATCGTGACCGTTAACAAGGCAATAAAAGGAGGTAATGCCTGGCATGCTGCTTTTGCAGGGGATTTGGAAGAGCTTCTGCAAGACACCTATGGCGCTTTCACGTCTTCAAAGTGGGCCTTGGGAATGTATTGTGTTTATTGCTGGTGGGAGACCAGAGGAAGCTCAGTGGGATGTGCTCTACAAGACTCAGATGGCACTGTCATCATCAGTTGTAAGACACTGAGCAAACTGCCCAAATGCTCCAAGGGCACTACCGTGGCAGATTCAAGCAGCCCGGACCAACACGCCCCGAGGTCTGGGGGAAGTGGGAAAGAAGAAGGAAGGATGAAGAAAAACCATGGGTCGACCTTGCGATGCAACACAGCTTTTATTGCAGTTTGAGGGGAGGAGGCAGCTGGGAGAAGAGCAGGGCCCCGGCCAAGGGCAGCCCACGTCTCCTGGTAGCCGGCAGAGCGACAGCGAGCATCAGCTGTGCCACGGGAGCAGGCACCTAGTGCAGGTCTCTGTCGTCAGGGGGCAACAAGTCTTGAAGGGATGCTCAAGTAGGGCAGGAGGAAGGCAGAGTTGGGCCCCCAGCAGGCACGAGGCACCCAAGCTCCGGAGAGCAGCAATGCCGAAGGCAGGTCCTTCCACAGGGCGTCGTGTCGGGACGTGCCAGGGGCTTTTCTGGAGCTCTCCTTCATCTGTGGCCGGACCCAGTGTGGGGCTTAGCAAGGCCCACAGTTGCCGTTGAGGTACCTGTGGCCTCGGCCCCAGCCGCCATATCCGCAACCCCCATAGCCTCCGTAGCCCCCGTAGCCTCCATAGCCCCCGTAGCCTCCAAGGCCTCCGTAGCCCCAAGAGCCCCAAGAGCCTCCGTAGCCCCCAAGGCCTCCAAAACCGCCACGGCCTCCAAAAGTGCCACCAAAGCCCCCTCCAACTCCGGGGGCTCCCGCCGAGCCAACAACGCTGTACTGCGGGAAGGAGCTGAGGATGGGCCCGGGGAAGGTGACCACCGAGGGCGGGGGCTGGATCACCACCGTGGAGTCGGGGCACTGCCGCACGCAGGGCTCGTTGCAGGTGTCAGCCAGCGGGGCCGGGGCGGCCACCCCGCAGGAAGGGGCGCACAGGCTGGAGCAGGACATCCTTGGGTTCGGGAGGTAAAGCTGCAAGACAAGGCAGAGCTCTGGCTCAGTGCAAGGCCTGATCCTAAGTCCCTCCGGCCTCTCTCACACGTGGAACCTGTGTCCCAGGGCGTGCTCGGGATTATCTCGGCAGTCAGAGCAAAAACACGTTCCAGAGCTGAAATGCTGCTTTAGACCCCTTGCTGCCCTCATGCTCCCTGGTTCTTACTCGGCCACGGCAGGGAGGCAAAACTCCCTCATCCAAAGCAGATGGAAAATCACCGAGCTCCCAAAGGACTTGAGGGCACTGGCATACTCGGGGCATCGTACCTATGAGTTTAAATTTCCATCCTTTCCATAGTTCTGAAACAGCACCATCACATCCTCACCACGTGCTATGAAAGTGTGGTGGAGCACTCGGCAAAAGACACCTTGAGAAAGCCACTGCTGAGGAAGGAAAGGTGGAGGTAAGACTTGGACTTACCACAATGATCAGGAGAGTCAAGCGGAGGAAACTGGATAGAGGGCTGCAAAGCCCTCAGCTCTTTTATACATGTCCCAGACTGCCCGGGCCATCGGCCAAGGGGGCGGTTGCAAAAACACCAGGTAATTATGAATTCAAGCGGACAAGCTTCCTGACACAGATAGTGATGCGAGACAACTATGTGCCTCCTCACTGGGGACATTGGCGTGCAAATGCGCCCTGGAGAAGAAAGAGGTGGTGGGAGGGACGGACTGTGACACATCATTACATGAAAGACAAGGCGCTGCTGTAGCTGAACTCGCGGCACCAATAAACCCTGACCTGCCCCTAATCCCTCACTTTGCTTACGTAGAAGAATCCTGGGCATCTTGCAGAAGATTGCTGTGCCCAACCACGCCACACGCAGCACTCAGCAGCAGTCCAGCCACGCACCCAGAGCCATCGGTGCCCAGCATGCCTGTGCCCGTAGGGAGCGTGGCCACATGCAGCCTGGCTCTCTGTGGGTGCTCGGCCAGCATCTCCGGGCACAGTCCTCAGTGCCCAGGTGAGTAATCAAGTCCCTCCAGAGGGGGCTCGGGGAGGACCACGCTCACTGACATGAGGCTGAAGGAGCTGACAGTGACCTGGTCGCGTTGCTGCCCTTCTGCTCCTCCATATACGTCCCCCGTCTCAGAGGTCCCCTGTGCTCTGCCCCACTGCCGTGCCCATCGCGTCTCTACCAGGCCCCTGTGCGTTTGCGGTTTTGCCACACACGGCACCCGTCTCCTCTACGCTTTGCATGGCCGTCAAGTGAAACCGGGACCTAAAAATCCCAATGCCCGCCAGAGCCTTCGGGCTGGGCAATTAGCAGAGATGCCTGCGGACCCCAAGACCGTGAGATGCGCAGCTGCTGCTGGCATTCAGAGATGGTGGGCATTTGGAAGTCACCCCGAGCGTGTGGAATGGCTTCTGCCTTTGCCCAACCTCCCGCTGCCTCTGTTTACCAGCCTGTAAAAGAGAGCTAATGACAGGCGTGATGGCTGTGCCCAGGGTTGCAAAGCACTTCTGCAAGATGCCCAGGACTCTTCTACATAGGCAAAGTGGGGGATCAGGGACAGATCGGGGTTTATTGGTGGCACGAGGTCAACTACAGCACCGCCTTGTCTTTCATGTAATGACGTGTCACGGTCTGTCCCTCCCATCGCCCCTATCCTCTTCAGGGCACGTTTGCACACCAAAGTCCCCAGTGAAGAGGGATATAATTGTCTCGCTTCATTATCTGTGTCATGAAGCTTTTTCACCTGATTTCATGATTACGTGGGGTTTCCACCACCACCCCCTTGGCCGATGCCCCAGGCAGTGTGGGACACGTATAAAAGAGCTGAGGCCTTTGCAGCCCTCTATCCATCTTCCTCCGCTTGACTCTCCTAATCAACTGGGTAAGTCCAGCTCTTGGAAGCCTCTTGGGGATCTCTGCCTGCCTCCCTCCATACAGCCCCTTCCCCACACCCTGGCCTAATCCCTCGTGCCTTTTCCAGCACTCCTTGCCTGCCTGGAAGATGTCCTGCTCCAGCCTGTGCGCCCCTTCCTGCGGGGTGGCCGCCCCGGCCCCGCTGGCTGACACCTGCAACGAGCCCTGCGTGCGGCAGTGCCCCGACTCCACGGTGGTGATCCAGCCCCCGCCCTCGGTGGTCACCTTCCCCGGGCCCATCCTCAGCTCCTTCCCGCAGTACAGCGCTGTTGGCTCGGCGGGAGCCCCCGGAGTTGGAGGGGGCTTTGGTGGCACTTTTGGAGGCCGTGGCGGTTTTGGAGGCCTTGGGGGCTACGGAGGCTCTTGGGGCTCTTGGGGCTACGGAGGCCTTGGGGGCTACGGGGGCCACGGGGGCTATGGAGGCTATGGAGGCTATGGGGGTTGCGGATATGGCGGCTGGGGCCGAGGCCACAGGTACCTCAACGGCAACTGTGGGCCTTGCTAAGCCCCACACTGGGTCCGGCCACAGATGAAGGAGAGCTCCAGAAAAGCCCCTGGCACGTCCCGACACGACGCCCAGTGGAAGGACATGCCTTCGGCATTGCTGCTCTCCGGAGCTTGGGTGCCTCGTGCCTGCTGGGGGCCCAGCTCTGCCTTCCTCCTGCCCTGCTGATCATCCCTTCAAAGCTCGCTGACTCCCGATGACAGAGACCCGCACTAAGCGCCTGCTCCTGCGGCACGGCTGATGCTCACTCTCGCTCTGCCGGCTGCCAGGAGATGTGGGGCTGCCCTTGGCCGGGGCCCTGCTCTTCTCCCAGCTGCCTCCTCCCCTCAAACTGCAATAAAAGCTGTGTCGCATCGCAAGGTCGACCCATGGTTTTTCTTCATCCTTCCTCCATACCCAGTACCCCGAGTGGCAGCCTTGGCTCCCTGGGCCGCCCCAGCCAGCTCCCACCCGGGGCCTCGTCAGGGGCACCTGCAGGAGCTGCTGTGCTTCCTCCTGCCTGCCCTTGGCAGCACGTCCCTCCACCAGCCACTCTTATGCAGCAGGGATCGTGCTCGTCTCCTTCACCAACAGCTTCTCCCTCTTTCCCTTCCCTGTCTTCCCCCCACTTTGGGCTCCTGCACTCTACAGCCCAAGAAGAGCTGTTGGGCCCCACAGTGAGTTTGCCGCCCACTCTGGCCATTCCCCAGGGGCTGCCTGCAGCCTCAGGGCCGCGGGGATTGGGATGCCAACGGAGACGCTCCAACGGCAAAGGCCCAGGTCAGAGCCACTTGGGAGGCCATGGGTCGACAGGGGAGACGGTGAGCAACCCCCAGCACCTCCCCAACTGCCGTGCCTCCATCCCCTCCACATCCCTGCACCCCTGCACCACCTCCTCACCCTGTTTTTCCTCCGTCTTCCACTGCTGCTTGCAGGCACTTTTGGCCCCGTCTTGCCCCCGCTGCTGGAGCAGAAGCTCTTCCTGGGATTCCCTGTGTCCCCCACCTGCCACCTGGGGATACGGCTCTGCCCAGGAAAAGAATGACAGGAGAGCTTCCCACAGCCCCGTGCTCTGGACCAGATTTGCTGGCCCTTGGTTGCACACCAGCCCACAAAGTAGCCCACACTGCCACACCCCCCGCAAAGCACCCAGCCACAGCAGCCATGACGCGGTCGCCAGAACCCCCTTCCACCACTGTGCCCTCAGCAGACACACAGGGGACACCACGTGAGCCAGGACCTGGTGGACGGCCGAGAGTCAGTGCAGGGGGGGACCTGGCCAGCTGTGAGGACGGGCAGAGACTGAAACACCCTCAAGGGAAAGAGAAGACGTGCAAACTTCACTTCAGGCAGTGGAAGGAAGGAACGCCTGCTCTTGCCATTTTGCTGCCTTCTATCCCATCCTCTGTGTTCACAGCTGCGGATGAGACATCTTTTCTTGAGCTCCCCAGCAGTGGCCAACGTGCTGCCACACTGCCCTTCCTGGTGGCTCTGGCCGGAACTGTCTCTGTCCAAGACCACTTTGCCGTCCTGGGATCACAAGATCAGAAGATACTTGCAGAAGGGAGGCACCTCAGGAGGGTAGACAATCCAACCTCCTGCTCGGAGAGCTTTGTGCTTCACCTGACTGGATACCCGTGGCCACTTCAGGCCTCTGAGGGGAAATCTGGGAAGACTTGGCTGTGTCTATCTCGCTCCTTCCCGGTGGCCCCCACCTCTAGCTGGGCACAGGGGCATGGCCAGCAGCCCTGTACATGCAGTGGTCGTCTCTCCATTTCCCTGGACCTCCAATCGTGACCGTTAACAAGGCAATAAAAGGAGGTAATGCCTGGCATGCTGCTTTTGCAGGGGATTTGGAAGAGCTTCTGCAAGACACCTATGGCGCTTTCACGTCTTCAAAGTGGGCCTTGGGAGTGTATTGTGTTTATTGCTGGTGGGAGACCAGAGGAAGCTCAGTGGGATGTGCTCTACAAGACTCAGATGGCACTGTCATCATCAGTTGTAAGACACTGAGCAAACTGCCCAAATGCTCCAAGGGCACTACCGTGGCAGATTCAAGCAGCCCGGACCAACACGCCCCGAGGTCTGGGGGAAGTGGGAAAGAAGAAGGAAGGATGAAGAAAAACCATGGGTCGACCTTGCGATGCAACACAGCTTTTATTGCAGTTTGAGGGGAGGAGGCAGCTGGGAGAAGAGCAGGGCCCTGGCCAAGGGCAGCCCACGTCTCCTGGCAGCCGGCAGAGCGACAGCGAGCATCAGCTGTGCCACGGGAGCAGGCACCTAGTGCAGGTCTCTGTCGTCAGGGGGCAACAAGTCTTGAAGGGATGCTCAAGCAGGGCAGGAGGAAGGCAGAGTTGGGCCCCCAGCAGGCACGAGGCACCCAAGCTCCGGAGAGCAGCAATGCCGAAGGCAGGTCCTTCCACAGGGCGTCGTGTCGGGACGTGCCAGGGGCTTTTCTGGAGCTCTCCTTCATCTGTGGCCGGACCCAGTGTGGGGCTTAGCAAGGCCCACAGTTGCCGTTGAGGTACCTGTGGCCTCGGCCCCAGCCGCCATATCCGCAACCCCCATAGCCTCCGTAGCCCCCGTAGCCTCCATAGCCCCCGTAGCCTCCAAGGCCTCCGTAGCCCCAAGAGCCCCAAGAGCCTCCGTAGCCCCCAAGGCCTCCAAAACCGCCACGGCCTCCAAAAGTGCCACCAAAGCCCCCTCCAACTCCGGGGGCTCCCGCCGAGCCAACAACGCTGTACTGCGGGAAGGAGCTGAGGATGGGCCCGGGGAAGGTGACCACCGAGGGCGGGGGCTGGATCACCACCGTGGAGTCGGGGCACTGCCGCACGCAGGGCTCGTTGCAGGTGTCAGCCAGCGGGGCCGGGGCGGCCACCCCGCAGGAAGGGGCGCACAGGCTGGAGCAGGACATCCTTGGGTTCGGGAGGTAAAGCTGCAAGACAAGGCAGAGCTCTGGCTCAGTGCAAGGCCTGATCCTAAGTCCCTCCGGCCTCTCTCACACGTGGAACCTGTGTCCCAGGGCGTGCTCGGGATTATCTCGGCAGTCAGAGCAAAAACACGTTCCAGAGCTGAAATGCTGCTTTAGACCCCTTGCTGCCCTCATGCTCCCTGGTTCTTACTCGGCCACGGCAGGGAGGCAAAACTCCCTCATCCAAAGCAGATGGAAAATCACCGAGCTCCCAAAGGACTTGAGGGCACTGGCATACTCGGGGCATCGTACCTATGAGTTTAAATTTCCATCCTTTCCATAGTTCTGAAACAGCACCATCACATCCTCACCACGTGCTATGAAAGTGTGGTGGAGCACTCGGCAAAAGACACCTTGAGAAAGCCACTGCTGAGGAAGGAAAGGTGGAGGTAAGACTTGGACTTACCACAATGATCAGGAGAGTCAAGCGGAGGAAGCTGGATAGAGGGCTGCAAAGCCCTCAGCTCTTTTATACATGTCCCAGACTGCCCGGGCCATCGGCCAAGGGGGCGGTTGCAAAAACACCAGGTAATTATGAATTATGAATTGTCCCCAGAGCGGACAAGCTTCCTGACACAGATAGTGATGCGAGACAACTATGTGCCTCCTCACTGGGGACATTGGCGTGCAAATGCGCCCTGGAGAAGAAAGAGGTGGTGGGAGGGACGGACTGTGACACATCATTACATGAAAGACAAGGCGCTGCTGTAGCTGAACTCGCGGCACCAATAAACCCTGACCTGCCCCTAATCCCTCACTTTGCTTACGTAGAAGAATCCTGGGCATCTTGCAGAAGATTGCTGTGCCCAACCACGCCACACGCAGCACTCAGCAGCAGTCCAGCCACGCACCCAGAGCCATCGGTGCCCAGCATGCCTGTGCCCGTAGGGAGCGTGGCCACATGCAGCCTGGCTCTCTGTGGGTGCTCGGCCAGCATCTCCGGGCACAGTCCTCAGTGCCCAGGTGAGTAATCAAGTCCCTCCAGAGGGGGCTCGGGGAGGACCACGCTCACTGACATGAGGCTGAAGGAGCTGACAGTGACCTGGTCGCGTTGCTGCCCTTCTGCTCCTCCATATACGTCCCCCGTCTCAGAGGTCCCCTGTGCTCTGCCCCACTGCCGTGCCCATCGCGTCTCTACCAGGCCCCTGTGCGTTTGCGGTTTTGCCACACACGGCACCCGTCTCCTCTACGCTTTGCATGGCCGTCAAGTGAAACCGGGACCTAAAAATCCCAATGCCCGCCAGAGCCTTCGGGCTGGGCAATTAGCAGAGATGCCTGCGGACCCCAAGACCGTGAGATGCGCAGCTGCTGCTGGCATTCAGAGATGGTGGGCATTTGGAAGTCACCCCGAGCGTGTGGAATGGCTTCTGCCTTTGCCCAACCTCCCGCTGCCTCTGTTTACCAGCCTGTAAAAGAGAGCTAATGACAGGCGTGATGGCTGTGCCCAGGGTTGCAAAGCACTTCTGCAAGATGCCCAGGACTCTTCTACATAGGCAAAGTGGGGGATCAGGGACAGATCGGGGTTTATTGGTGGCACGAGGTCAACTACAGCACCGCCTTGTCTTTCATGTAATGACGTGTCACGGTCTGTCCCTCCCATCGCCCCTATCCTCTTCAGGGCACGTTTGCACACCAAAGTCCCCAGTGAAGAGGGATATAATTGTCTCGCTTCATTATCTGTGTCATGAAGCTTTTTCACCTGATTTCATGATTACGTGGGGTTTCCACCACCACCCCCTTGGCCGATGCCCCAGGCAGTGTGGGACACGTATAAAAGAGCTGAGGCCTTTGCAGCCCTCTATCCATCTTCCTCCGCTTGACTCTCCTAATCAACTGGGTAAGTCCAGCTCTTGGAAGCCTCTTGGGGATCTCTGCCTGCCTCCCTCCATACAGCCCCTTCCCCACACCCTGGCCTAATCCCTCGTGCCTTTTCCAGCACTCCTTGCCTGCCTGGAAGATGTCCTGCTCCAGCCTGTGCGCCCCTTCCTGCGGGGTGGCCGCCCCGGCCCCGCTGGCTGACACCTGCAACGAGCCCTGCGTGCGGCAGTGCCCCGACTCCACGGTGGTGATCCAGCCCCCGCCCTCGGTGGTCACCTTCCCCGGGCCCATCCTCAGCTCCTTCCCGCAGTACAGCGCTGTTGGCTCGGCGGGAGCCCCCGGAGTTGGAGGGGGCTTTGGTGGCACTTTTGGAGGCCGTGGCGGTTTTGGAGGCCTTGGGGGCTACGGAGGCTCTTGGGGCTCTTGGGGCTACGGAGGCCTTGGGGGCTACGGGGGCCACGGGGGCTATGGAGGCTATGGAGGCTATGGGGGTTGCGGATATGGCGGCTGGGGCCGAGGCCACAGGTACCTCAACGGCAACTGTGGGCCTTGCTAAGCCCCACACTGGGTCCGGCCACAGATGAAGGAGAGCTCCAGAAAAGCCCCTGGCACGTCCCGACACGACGCCCAGTGGAAGGACATGCCTTCGGCATTGCTGCTCTCCGGAGCTTGGGTGCCTCGTGCCTGCTGGGGGCCCAGCTCTGCCTTCCTCCTGCCCTGCTGATCATCCCTTCAAAGCTCGCTGACTCCCGATGACAGAGACCCGCACTAAGCGCCTGCTCCTGCGGCACGGCTGATGCTCACTCTCGCTCTGCCGGCTGCCAGGAGATGTGGGGCTGCCCTTGGCCGGGGCCCTGCTCTTCTCCCAGCTGCCTCCTCCCCTCAAACTGCAATAAAAGCTGTGTCGCATCGCAAGGTCGACCCATGGTTTTTCTTCATCCTTCCTCCATACCCAGTACCCCGAGTGGCAGCCTTGGCTCCCTGGGCCGCCCCAGCCAGCTCCCACCCGGGGCCTCGTCAGGGGCACCTGCAGGAGCTGCTGTGCTTCCTCCTGCCTGCCCTTGGCAGCACGTCCCTCCACCAGCCACTCTTATGCAGCAGGGATCGTGCTCGTCTCCTTCACCAACAGCTTCTCCCTCTTTCCCTTCCCTGTCTTCCCCCCACTTTGGGCTCCTGCACTCTACAGCCCAAGAAGAGCTGTTGGGCCCCACAGTGAGTTTGCCGCCCACTCTGGCCATTCCCCAGGGGCTGCCTGCAGCCTCAGGGCCGCGGGGATTGGGATGCCAACGGAGACGCTCCAACGGCAAAGGCCCAGGTCAGAGCCACTTGGGAGGCCATGGGTCGACAGGGGAGACGGTGAGCAACCCCCAGCACCTCCCCAACTGCCGTGCCTCCATCCCCTCCACATCCCTGCACCCCTGCACCACCTCCTCACCCTGTTTTTCCTCCGTCTTCCACTGCTGCTTGCAGGCACTTTTGGCCCCGTCTTGCCCCCGCTGCTGGAGCAGAAGCTCTTCCTGGGATTCCCTGTGTCCCCCACCTGCCACCTGGGGATACGGCTCTGCCCAGGAAAAGAATGACAGGAGAGCTTCCCACAGCCCCGTGCTCTGGACCAGATTTGCTGGCCCTTGGTTGCACACCAGCCCACAAAGTAGCCCACACTGCCACACCCCCCGCAAAGCACCCAGCCACAGCAGCCATGACGCGGTCGCCAGAACCCCCTTCCACCACTGTGCCCTCAGCAGACACACAGGGGACACCACGTGAGCCAGGACCTGGTGGACGGCCGAGAGTCAGTGCAGGGGGGGACCTGGCCAGCTGTGAGGACGGGCAGAGACTGAAACACCCTCAAGGGAAAGAGAAGACGTGCAAACTTCACTTCAGGCAGTGGAAGGAAGGAACGCCTGCTCTTGCCATTTTGCTGCCTTCTATCCCATCCTCTGTGTTCACAGCTGCGGATGAGACATCTTTTCTTGAGCTCCCCAGCAGTGGCCAACGTGCTGCCACACTGCCCTTCCTGGTGGCTCTGGCCGGAACTGTCTCTGTCCAAGACCACTTTGCCGTCCTGGGATCACAAGATCAGAAGATACTTGCAGAAGGGAGGCACCTCAGGAGGGTAGACAATCCAACCTCCTGCTCGGAGAGCTTTGTGCTTCACCTGACTGGATACCCGTGGCCACTTCAGGCCTCTGAGGGGAAATCTGGGAAGACTTGGCTGTGTCTATCTCGCTCCTTCCCGGTGGCCCCCACCTCTAGCTGGGCACAGGGGCATGGCCAGCAGCCCTGTACATGCAGTGGTCGTCTCTCCATTTCCCTGGACCTCCAATCGTGACCGTTAACAAGGCAATAAAAGGAGGTAATGCCTGGCATGCTGCTTTTGCAGGGGATTTGGAAGAGCTTCTGCAAGACACCTATGGCGCTTTCACGTCTTCAAAGTGGGCCTTGGGAGTGTATTGTGTTTATTGCTGGTGGGAGACCAGAGGAAGCTCAGTGGGATGTGCTCTACAAGACTCAGATGGCACTGTCATCATCAGTTGTAAGACACTGAGCAAACTGCCCAAATGCTCCAAGGGCACTACCGTGGCAGATTCAAGCAGCCCGGACCAACACGCCCCGAGGTCTGGGGGAAGTGGGAAAGAAGAAGGAAGGATGAAGAAAAACCATGGGTCGACCTTGCGATGCAACACAGCTTTTATTGCAGTTTGAGGGGAGGAGGCAGCTGGGAGAAGAGCAGGGCCCCGGCCAAGGGCAGCCCACGTCTCCTGGCAGCCGGCAGAGCGACAGCGAGCATCAGCTGTGCCACGGGAGCAGGCACCTAGTGCAGGTCTCTGTCGTCAGGGGGCAACAAGTCTTGAAGGGATGCTCAAGCAGGGCAGGAGGAAGGCAGAGTTGGGCCCCCAGCAGGCACGAGGCACCCAAGCTCCGGAGAGCAGCAATGCCGAAGGCAGGTCCTTCCACAGGGCGTCGTGTCGGGACGTGCCAGGGGCTTTTCTGGAGCTCTCCTTCATCTGTGGCCGGACCCAGTGTGGGGCTTAGCAAGGCCCACAGTTGCCGTTGAGGTACCTGTGGCCTCGGCCCCAGCCGCCATATCCGCAACCCCCATAGCCTCCGTAGCCCCCGTAGCCTCCATAGCCCCCGTAGCCCCCAAGGCCTCCGTAGCCCCAAGAGCCCCAAGAGCCTCCGTAGCCCCCAAGGCCTCCAAAACCGCCACGGCCTCCAAAAGTGCCACCAAAGCCCCCTCCAACTCCGGGGGCTCCCGCCGAGCCAACAACGCTGTACTGCGGGAAGGAGCTGAGGATGGGCCCGGGGAAGGTGACCACCGAGGGCGGGGGCTGGATCACCACCGTGGAGTCGGGGCACTGCCGCACGCAGGGCTCGTTGCAGGTGTCAGCCAGCGGGGCCGGGGCGGCCACCCCGCAGGAAGGGGCGCACAGGCTGGAGCAGGACATCCTTGGGTTCGGGAGGTAAAGCTGCAAGACAAGGCAGAGCTCTGGCTCAGTGCAAGGCCTGATCCTAAGTCCCTCCGGCCTCTCTCACACGTGGAACCTGTGTCCCAGGGCGTGCTCGGGATTATCTCGGCAGTCAGAGCAAAAACACGTTCCAGAGCTGAAATGCTGCTTTAGACCCCTTGCTGCCCTCATGCTCCCTGGTTCTTACTCGGCCACGGCAGGGAGGCAAAACTCCCTCATCCAAAGCAGATGGAAAATCACCGAGCTCCCAAAGGACTTGAGGGCACTGGCATACTCGGGGCATCGTACCTATGAGTTTAAATTTCCATCCTTTCCATAGTTCTGAAACAGCACCATCACATCCTCACCACGTGCTATGAAAGTGTGGTGGAGCACTCGGCAAAAGACACCTTGAGAAAGCCACTGCTGAGGAAGGAAAGGTGGAGGTAAGACTTGGACTTACCACAATGATCAGGAGAGTCAAGCGGAGGAAGCTGGATAGAGGGCTGCAAAGCCCTCAGCTCTTTTATACATGTCCCAGACTGCCCGGGCCATCGGCCAAGGGGGCGGTTGCAAAAACACCAGGTAATTATGAATTATGAATTGTCCCCAGAGCGGACAAGCTTCCTGACACAGATAGTGATGCGAGACAACTATGTGCCTCCTCACTGGGGACATTGGCGTGCAAATGCGCCCTGGAGAAGAAAGAGGTGGTGGGAGGGACGGACTGTGACACATCATTACATGAAAGACAAGGCGCTGCTGTAGCTGAACTCGCGGCACCAATAAACCCTGACCTGCCCCTAATCCCTCACTTTGCTTACGTAGAAGAATCCTGGGCATCTTGCAGAAGATTGCTGTGCCCAACCACGCCACACGCAGCACTCAGCAGCAGTCCAGCCACGCACCCAGAGCCATCGGTGCCCAGCATGCCTGTGCCCGTAGGGAGCGTGGCCACATGCAGCCTGGCTCTCTGTGGGTGCTCGGCCAGCATCTCCGGGCACAGTCCTCAGTGCCCAGGTGAGTAATCAAGTCCCTCCAGAGGGGGCTCGGGGAGGACCACGCTCACTGACATGAGGCTGAAGGAGCTGACAGTGACCTGGTCGCGTTGCTGCCCTTCTGCTCCTCCATATACGTCCCCCGTCTCAGAGGTCCCCTGTGCTCTGCCCCACTGCCGTGCCCATCGCGTCTCTACCAGGCCCCTGTGCGTTTGCGGTTTTGCCACACACGGCACCCGTCTCCTCTACGCTTTGCATGGCCGTCAAGTGAAACCGGGACCTAAAAATCCCAATGCCCGCCAGAGCCTTCGGGCTGGGCAATTAGCAGAGATGCCTGCGGACCCCAAGACCGTGAGATGCGCAGCTGCTGCTGGCATTCAGAGATGGTGGGCATTTGGAAGTCACCCCGAGCGTGTGGAATGGCTTCTGCCTTTGCCCAACCTCCCGCTGCCTCTGTTTACCAGCCTGTAAAAGAGAGCTAATGACAGGCGTGATGGCTGTGCCCAGGGTTGCAAAGCACTTCTGCAAGATGCCCAGGACTCTTCTACATAGGCAAAGTGGGGGATCAGGGACAGATCGGGGTTTATTGGTGGCACGAGGTCAACTACAGCACCGCCTTGTCTTTCATGTAATGACGTGTCACGGTCTGTCCCTCCCATCGCCCCTATCCTCTTCAGGGCACGTTTGCACACCAAAGTCCCCAGTGAAGAGGGATATAATTGTCTCGCTTCATTATCTGTGTCATGAAGCTTTTTCACCTGATTTCATGATTACGTGGGGTTTCCACCACCACCCCCTTGGCCGATGCCCCAGGCAGTGTGGGACACGTATAAAAGAGCTGAGGCCTTTGCAGCCCTCTATCCATCTTCCTCCGCTTGACTCTCCTAATCAACTGGGTAAGTCCAGCTCTTGGAAGCCTCTTGGGGATCTCTGCCTGCCTCCCTCCATACAGCCCCTTCCCCACACCCTGGCCTAATCCCTCGTGCCTTTTCCAGCACTCCTTGCCTGCCTGGAAGATGTCCTGCTCCAGCCTGTGCGCCCCTTCCTGCGGGGTGGCCGCCCCGGCCCCGCTGGCTGACACCTGCAACGAGCCCTGCGTGCGGCAGTGCCCCGACTCCACGGTGGTGATCCAGCCCCCGCCCTCGGTGGTCACCTTCCCCGGGCCCATCCTCAGCTCCTTCCCGCAGTACAGCGCTGTTGGCTCGGCGGGAGCCCCCGGAGTTGGAGGGGGCTTTGGTGGCACTTTTGGAGGCCGTGGCGGTTTTGGAGGCCTTGGGGGCTACGGAGGCTCTTGGGGCTCTTGGGGCTACGGAGGCCTTGGGGGCTACGGGGGCCACGGGGGCTATGGAGGCTATGGAGGCTATGGGGGTTGCGGATATGGCGGCTGGGGCCGAGGCCACAGGTACCTCAACGGCAACTGTGGGCCTTGCTAAGCCCCACACTGGGTCCGGCCACAGATGAAGGAGAGCTCCAGAAAAGCCCCTGGCACGTCCCGACACGACGCCCAGTGGAAGGACATGCCTTCGGCATTGCTGCTCTCCGGAGCTTGGGTGCCTCGTGCCTGCTGGGGGCCCAGCTCTGCCTTCCTCCTGCCCTGCTGATCATCCCTTCAAAGCTCGCTGACTCCCGATGACAGAGACCCGCACTAAGCGCCTGCTCCTGCGGCACGGCTGATGCTCACTCTCGCTCTGCCGGCTGCCAGGAGATGTGGGGCTGCCCTTGGCCGGGGCCCTGCTCTTCTCCCAGCTGCCTCCTCCCCTCAAACTGCAATAAAAGCTGTGTCGCATCGCAAGGTCGACCCATGGTTTTTCTTCATCCTTCCTCCATACCCAGTACCCCGAGTGGCAGCCTTGGCTCCCTGGGCCGCCCCAGCCAGCTCCCACCCGGGGCCTCGTCAGGGGCACCTGCAGGAGCTGCTGTGCTTCCTCCTGCCTGCCCTTGGCAGCACGTCCCTCCACCAGCCACTCTTATGCAGCAGGGATCGTGCTCGTCTCCTTCACCAACAGCTTCTCCCTCTTTCCCTTCCCTGTCTTCCCCCCACTTTGGGCTCCTGCACTCTACAGCCCAAGAAGAGCTGTTGGGCCCCACAGTGAGTTTGCCGCCCACTCTGGCCATTCCCCAGGGGCTGCCTGCAGCCTCAGGGCCGCGGGGATTGGGATGCCAACGGAGACGCTCCAACGGCAAAGGCCCAGGTCAGAGCCACTTGGGAGGCCATGGGTCGACAGGGGAGACGGTGAGCAACCCCCAGCACCTCCCCAACTGCCGTGCCTCCATCCCCTCCACATCCCTGCACCCCTGCACCACCTCCTCACCCTGTTTTTCCTCCGTCTTCCACTGCTGCTTGCAGGCACTTTTGGCCCCGTCTTGCCCCCGCTGCTGGAGCAGAAGCTCTTCCTGGGATTCCCTGTGTCCCCCACCTGCCACCTGGGGATACGGCTCTGCCCAGGAAAAGAATGACAGGAGAGCTTCCCACAGCCCCGTGCTCTGGACCAGATTTGCTGGCCCTTGGTTGCACACCAGCCCACAAAGTAGCCCACACTGCCACACCCCCCGCAAAGCACCCAGCCACAGCAGCCATGACGCGGTCGCCAGAACCCCCTTCCACCACTGTGCCCTCAGCAGACACACAGGGGACACCACGTGAGCCAGGACCTGGTGGACGGCCGAGAGTCAGTGCAGGGGGGGACCTGGCCAGCTGTGAGGACGGGCAGAGACTGAAACACCCTCAAGGGAAAGAGAAGACGTGCAAACTTCACTTCAGGCAGTGGAAGGAAGGAACGCCTGCTCTTGCCATTTTGCTGCCTTCTATCCCATCCTCTGTGTTCACAGCTGCGGATGAGACATCTTTTCTTGAGCTCCCCAGCAGTGGCCAACGTGCTGCCACACTGCCCTTCCTGGTGGCTCTGGCCGGAACTGTCTCTGTCCAAGACCACTTTGCCGTCCTGGGATCACAAGATCAGAAGATACTTGCAGAAGGGAGGCACCTCAGGAGGGTAGACAATCCAACCTCCTGCTCGGAGAGCTTTGTGCTTCACCTGACTGGATACCCGTGGCCACTTCAGGCCTCTGAGGGGAAATCTGGGAAGACTTGGCTGTGTCTATCTCGCTCCTTCCCGGTGGCCCCCACCTCTAGCTGGGCACAGGGGCATGGCCAGCAGCCCTGTACATGCAGTGGTCATCTCTCCATTTCCCTGGACCTCCAATCGTGACCGTTAACAAGGCAATAAAAGGAGGTAATGCCTGGCATGCTGCTTTTGCAGGGGATTTGGAAGAGCTTCTGCAAGACACCTATGGCGCTTTCACGTCTTCAAAGTGGGCCTTGGGAATGTATTGTGTTTATTGCTGGTGGGAGACCAGAGGAAGCTCAGTGGGATGTGCTCTACAAGACTCAGATGGCACTGTCATCATCAGTTGTAAGACACTGAGCAAACTGCCCAAATGCTCCAAGGGCACTACCGTGGCAGATTCAAGCAGCCCGGACCAACACGCCCCGAGGTCTGGGGGAAGTGGGAAAGAAGAAGGAAGGATGAAGAAAAACCATGGGTCGACCTTGCGATGCAACACAGCTTTTATTGCAGTTTGAGGGGAGGAGGCAGCTGGGAGAAGAGCAGGGCCCCGGCCAAGGGCAGCCCACGTCTCCTGGTAGCCGGCAGAGCGACAGCGAGCATCAGCTGTGCCACGGGAGCAGGCACCTAGTGCAGGTCTCTGTCGTCAGGGGGCAACAAGTCTTGAAGGGATGCTCAAGTAGGGCAGGAGGAAGGCAGAGCTGGGCCCCCAGCAGGCACGAGGCACCCAAGCTCCGGAGAGCAGCAATGCCGAAGGCATGTCCTTCCACTGGGCGTCGTGTCGGGACGTGCCAGGGGCTTTTCTGGAGCTCTCCTTCATCTGTGGCCGGACCCAGTGTGGGGCTTAGCAAGGCCCACAGTTGCCGTTGAGGTACCTGTGGCCTCGGCCCCAGCCGCCATATCCGCAACCCCCATAGCCTCCGTAGCCCCCGTAGCCTCCATAGCCCCCGTAGCCTCCAAGGCCTCCGTAGCCCCAAGAGCCCCAAGAGCCTCCGTAGCCCCCAAGGCCTCCAAAACCGCCACGGCCTCCAAAAGTGCCACCAAAGCCCCCTCCAACTCCGGGGGCTCCCGCCGAGCCAACAACGCTGTACTGCGGGAAGGAGCTGAGGATGGGCCCGGGGAAGGTGACCACCGAGGGCGGGGGCTGGATCACCACCGTGGAGTCGGGGCACTGCCGCACGCAGGGCTCGTTGCAGGTGTCAGCCAGCGGGGCCGGGGCGGCCACCCCGCAGGAAGGGGCGCACAGGCTGGAGCAGGACATCCTTGGGTTCGGGAGGTAAAGCTGCAAGACAAGGCAGAGCTCTGGCTCAGTGCAAGGCCTGATCCTAAGTCCCTCCGGCCTCTCTCACACGTGGAACCTGTGTCCCAGGGCGTGCTCGGGATTATCTCGGCAGTCAGAGCAAAAACACGTTCCAGAGCTGAAATGCTGCTTTAGACCCCTTGCTGCCCTCATGCTCCCTGGTTCTTACTCGGCCACGGCAGGGAGGCAAAACTCCCTCATCCAAAGCAGATGGAAAATCACCGAGCTCCCAAAGGACTTGAGGGCACTGGCATACTCGGGGCATCGTACCTATGAGTTTAAATTTCCATCCTTTCCATAGTTCTGAAACAGCACCATCACATCCTCACCACGTGCTATGAAAGTGTGGTGGAGCACTCGGCAAAAGACACCTTGAGAAAGCCACTGCTGAGGAAGGAAAGGTGGAGGTAAGACTTGGACTTACCACAATGATCAGGAGAGTCAAGCGGAGGAAGCTGGATAGAGGGCTGCAAAGCCCTCAGCTCTTTTATACATGTCCCAGACTGCCCGGGCCATCGGCCAAGGGGGCGGTTGCAAAAACCCCAGGTAATTATGAATTATGAATTGTCCCCAGAGCGGACAAGCTTCCTGACACAGATAGTGATGCGAGACAACTATGTGCCTCCTCACTGGGGACATTGGCGTGCAAATGCGCCCTGGAGAAGAAAGAGGTGGTGGGAGGGACGGACTGTGACACATCATTACATGAAAGACAAGGCGCTGCTGTAGCTGAACTCGCGGCACCAATAAACCCTGACCTGCCCCTAATCCCTCACTTTGCTTACGTAGAAGAATCCTGGGCATCTTGCAGAAGATTGCTGTGCCCAACCACGCCACACGCAGCACTCAGCAGCAGTCCAGCCACGCACCCAGAGCCATCGGTGCCCAGCATGCCTGTGCCCGTAGGGAGCGTGGCCACATGCAGCCTGGCTCTCTGTGGGTGCTCGGCCAGCATCTCCGGGCACAGTCCTCAGTGCCCAGGTGAGTAATCAAGTCCCTCCAGAGGGGGCTCGGGGAGGACCACGCTCACTGACATGAGGCTGAAGGAGCTGACAGTGACCTGGTCGCGTTGCTGCCCTTCTGCTCCTCCATATACGTCCCCCGTCTCAGAGGTCCCCTGTGCTCTGCCCCACTGCCGTGCCCATCGCGTCTCTACCAGGCCCCTGTGCGTTTGCGGTTTTGCCACACACGGCACCCGTCTCCTCTACGCTTTGCATGGCCGTCAAGTGAAACCGGGACCTAAAAATCCCAATGCCCGCCAGAGCCTTCGGGCTGGGCAATTAGCAGAGATGCCTGCGGACCCCAAGACCGTGAGATGCGCAGCTGCTGCTGGCATTCAGAGATGGTGGGCATTTGGAAGTCACCCCGAGCGTGTGGAATGGCTTCTGCCTTTGCCCAACCTCCCGCTGCCTCTGTTTACCAGCCTGTAAAAGAGAGCTAATGACAGGCGTGATGGCTGTGCCCAGGGTTGCAAAGCACTTCTGCAAGATGCCCAGGACTCTTCTACATAGGCAAAGTGGGGGATCAGGGACAGATCGGGGTTTATTGGTGGCACGAGGTCAACTACAGCACCGCCTTGTCTTTCATGTAATGACGTGTCACGGTCTGTCCCTCCCATCGCCCCTATCCTCTTCAGGGCACGTTTGCACACCAAAGTCCCCAGTGAAGAGGGATATAATTGTCTCGCTTCATTATCTGTGTCATGAAGCTTTTTCACCTGATTTCATGATTACGTGGGGTTTCCACCACCACCCCCTTGGCCGATGCCCCAGGCAGTGTGGGACACGTATAAAAGAGCTGAGGCCTTTGCAGCCCTCTATCCATCTTCCTCCGCTTGACTCTCCTAATCAACTGGGTAAGTCCAGCTCTTGGAAGCCTCTTGGGGATCTCTGCCTGCCTCCCTCCATACAGCCCCTTCCCCACACCCTGGCCTAATCCCTCGTGCCTTTTCCAGCACTCCTTGCCTGCCTGGAAGATGTCCTGCTCCAGCCTGTGCGCCCCTTCCTGCGGGGTGGCCGCCCCGGCCCCGCTGGCTGACACCTGCAACGAGCCCTGCGTGCGGCAGTGCCCCGACTCCACGGTGGTGATCCAGCCCCCGCCCTCGGTGGTCACCTTCCCCGGGCCCATCCTCAGCTCCTTCCCGCAGTACAGCGCTGTTGGCTCGGCGGGAGCCCCCGGAGTTGGAGGGGGCTTTGGTGGCACTTTTGGAGGCCGTGGCGGTTTTGGAGGCCTTGGGGGCTACGGAGGCTCTTGGGGCTCTTGGGGCTACGGAGGCCTTGGGGGCTACGGGGGCCACGGGGGCTATGGAGGCTATGGAGGCTATGGGGGTTGCGGATATGGCGGCTGGGGCCGAGGCCACAGGTACCTCAACGGCAACTGTGGGCCTTGCTAAGCCCCACACTGGGTCCGGCCACAGATGAAGGAGAGCTCCAGAAAAGCCCCTGGCACGTCCCGACACGACGCCCAGTGGAAGGACATGCCTTCGGCATTGCTGCTCTCCGGAGCTTGGGTGCCTCGTGCCTGCTGGGGGCCCAGCTCTGCCTTCCTCCTGCCCTGCTGATCATCCCTTCAAAGCTCGCTGACTCCCGATGACAGAGACCCGCACTAAGCGCCTGCTCCTGCGGCACGGCTGATGCTCACTCTCGCTCTGCCGGCTGCCAGGAGATGTGGGGCTGCCCTTGGCCGGGGCCCTGCTCTTCTCCCAGCTGCCTCCTCCCCTCAAACTGCAATAAAAGCTGTGTCGCATCGCAAGGTCGACCCATGGTTTTTCTTCATCCTTCCTCCATACCCAGTACCCCGAGTGGCAGCCTTGGCTCCCTGGGCCGCCCCAGCCAGCTCCCACCCGGGGCCTCGTCAGGGGCACCTGCAGGAGCTGCTGTGCTTCCTCCTGCCTGCCCTTGGCAGCACGTCCCTCCACCAGCCACTCTTATGCAGCAGGGATCGTGCTCGTCTCCTTCACCAACAGCTTCTCCCTCTTTCCCTTCCCTGTCTTCCCCCCACTTTGGGCTCCTGCACTCTACAGCCCAAGAAGAGCTGTTGGGCCCCACAGTGAGTTTGCCGCCCACTCTGGCCATTCCCCAGGGGCTGCCTGCAGCCTCAGGGCCGCGGGGATTGGGATGCCAACGGAGACGCTCCAACGGCAAAGGCCCAGGTCAGAGCCACTTGGGAGGCCATGGGTCGACAGGGGAGACGGTGAGCAACCCCCAGCACCTCCCCAACTGCCGTGCCTCCATCCCCTCCACATCCCTGCACCCCTGCACCACCTCCTCACCCTGTTTTTCCTCCGTCTTCCACTGCTGCTTGCAGGCACTTTTGGCCCCGTCTTGCCCCCGCTGCTGGAGCAGAAGCTCTTCCTGGGATTCCCTGTGTCCCCCACCTGCCACCTGGGGATACGGCTCTGCCCAGGAAAAGAATGACAGGAGAGCTTCCCACAGCCCCGTGCTCTGGACCAGATTTGCTGGCCCTTGGTTGCACACCAGCCCACAAAGTAGCCCACACTGCCACACCCCCCGCAAAGCACCCAGCCACAGCAGCCATGACGCGGTCGCCAGAACCCCCTTCCACCACTGTGCCCTCAGCAGACACACAGGGGACACCACGTGAGCCAGGACCTGGTGGACGGCCGAGAGTCAGTGCAGGGGGGGACCTGGCCAGCTGTGAGGACGGGCAGAGACTGAAACACCCTCAAGGGAAAGAGAAGACGTGCAAACTTCACTTCAGGCAGTGGAAGGAAGGAACGCCTGCTCTTGCCATTTTGCTGCCTTCTATCCCATCCTCTGTGTTCACAGCTGCGGATGAGACATCTTTTCTTGAGCTCCCCAGCAGTGGCCAACGTGCTGCCACACTGCCCTTCCTGGTGGCTCTGGCCGGAACTGTCTCTGTCCAAGACCACTTTGCCGTCCTGGGATCACAAGATCAGAAGATACTTGCAGAAGGGAGGCACCTCAGGAGGGTAGACAATCCAACCTCCTGCTCGGAGAGCTTTGTGCTTCACCTGACTGGATACCCGTGGCCACTTCAGGCCTCTGAGGGGAAATCTGGGAAGACTTGGCTGTGTCTATCTCGCTCCTTCCCGGTGGCCCCCACCTCTAGCTGGGCACAGGGGCATGGCCAGCAGCCCTGTACATGCAGTGGTCGTCTCTCCATTTCCCTGGACCTCCAATCGTGACCGTTAACAAGGCAATAAAAGGAGGTAATGCCTGGCATGCTGCTTTTGCAGGGGATTTGGAAGAGCTTCTGCAAGACACCTATGGCGCTTTCACGTCTTCAAAGTGGGCCTTGGGAATGTATTGTGTTTATTGCTGGTGGGAGACCAGAGGAAGCTCAGTGGGATGTGCTCTACAAGACTCAGATGGCACTGTCATCATCAGTTGTAAGACACTGAGCAAACTGCCCAAATGCTCCAAGGGCACTACCGTGGCAGATTCAAGCAGCCCGGACCAACACGCCCCGAGGTCTGGGGGAAGTGGGAAAGAAGAAGGAAGGATGAAGAAAAACCATGGGTCGACCTTGCGATGCAACACAGCTTTTATTGCAGTTTGAGGGGAGGAGGCAGCTGGGAGAAGAGCAGGGCCCCGGCCAAGGGCAGCCCCACGTCTCCTGGCAGCCGGCAGAGCGACAGCGAGCATCAGCTGTGCCACGGGAGCAGGCACCTAGTGCAGGTCTCTGTCGTCAGGGGGCAACAAGTCTTGAAGGGATGCTCAAGTAGGGCAGGAGGAAGGCAGAGCTGGGCCCCCAGCAGGCACGAGGCACCCAAGCTCCGGAGAGCAGCAATGCCGAAGGCATGTCCTTCCACAGGGCGTCGTGTCGGGACGTGCCAGGGGCTTTTCTGGAGCTCTCCTTCATCTGTGGCCGGACCCAGTGTGGGGCTTAGCAAGGCCCACAGTTGCCGTTGAGGTACCTGTGGCCTCGGCCCCAGCCGCCATATCCGCAACCCCCATAGCCTCCATAGCCTCCATAGCCCCCGTGGCCCCCGTAGCCCCCAAGGCCTCCGTAGCCCCAAGAGCCCCAAGAGCCTCCGTAGCCCCCAAGGCCTCCAAAACCGCCACGGCCTCCAAAAGTGCCACCAAAGCCCCCTCCAACTCCGGGGGCTCCCGCCGAGCCAACAACGCTGTACTGCGGGAAGGAGCTGAGGATGGGCCCGGGGAAGGTGACCACCGAGGGCGGGGGCTGGATCACCACCGTGGAGTCGGGGCACTGCCGCACGCAGGGCTCGTTGCAGGTGTCAGCCAGCGGGGCCGGGGCGGCCACCCCGCAGGAAGGGGCGCACAGGCTGGAGCAGGACATCCTTGGGTTCGGGAGGTAAAGCTGCAAGACAAGGCAGAGCTCTGGCTCAGTGCAAGGCCTGATCCTAAGTCCCTCCGGCCTCTCTCACACGTGGAACCTGTGTCCCAGGGCGTGCTCGGGATTATCTCGGCAGTCAGAGCAAAAACACGTTCCAGAGCTGAAATGCTGCTTTAGACCCCTTGCTGCCCTCATGCTCCCTGGTTCTTACTCGGCCACGGCAGGGAGGCAAAACTCCCTCATCCAAAGCAGATGGAAAATCACCGAGCTCCCAAAGGACTTGAGGGCACTGGCATACTCGGGGCATCGTACCTATGAGTTTAAATTTCCATCCTTTCCATAGTTCTGAAACAGCACCATCACATCCTCACCACGTGCTATGAAAGTGTGGTGGAGCACTCGGCAAAAGACACCTTGAGAAAGCCACTGCTGAGGAAGGAAAGGTGGAGGTAAGACTTGGACTTACCACAATGATCAGGAGAGTCAAGCGGAGGAAGCTGGATAGAGGGCTGCAAAGCCCTCAGCTCTTTTATACATGTCCCAGACTGCCCGGGCCATCGGCCAAGGGGGCGGTTGCAAAAACACCAGGTAATTATGAATTCAAGCGGACAAGCTTCCTGACACAGATAGTGATGCGAGACAACTATGTGCCTCCTCACTGGGGACATTGGCGTGCAAATGCGCCCTGGAGAAGAAAGAGGTGGTGGGAGGGACGGACTGTGACACATCATTACATGAAAGACAAGGCGCTGCTGTAGCTGAACTCGCGGCACCAATAAACCCTGACCTGCCCCTAATCCCTCACTTTGCTTACGTAGAAGAATCCTGGGCATCTTGCAGAAGATTGCTGTGCCCAACCACGCCACACGCAGCACTCAGCAGCAGTCCAGCCACGCACCCAGAGCCATCGGTGCCCAGCATGCCTGTGCCCGTAGGGAGCGTGGCCACATGCAGCCTGGCTCTCTGTGGGTGCTCGGCCAGCATCTCCGGGCACAGTCCTCAGTGCCCAGGTGAGTAATCAAGTCCCTCCAGAGGGGGCTCGGGGAGGACCACGCTCACTGACATGAGGCTGAAGGAGCTGACAGTGACCTGGTCGCGTTGCTGCCCTTCTGCTCCTCCATATACGTCCCCCGTCTCAGAGGTCCCCTGTGCTCTGCCCCACTGCCGTGCCCATCGCGTCTCTACCAGGCCCCTGTGCGTTTGCGGTTTTGCCACACACGGCACCCGTCTCCTCTACGCTTTGCATGGCCGTCAAGTGAAACCGGGACCTAAAAATCCCAATGCCCGCCAGAGCCTTCGGGCTGGGCAATTAGCAGAGATGCCTGCGGACCCCAAGACCGTGAGATGCGCAGCTGCTGCTGGCATTCAGAGATGGTGGGCATTTGGAAGTCACCCCGAGCGTGTGGAATGGCTTCTGCCTTTGCCCAACCTCCCGCTGCCTCTGTTTACCAGCCTGTAAAAGAGAGCTAATGACAGGCGTGATGGCTGTGCCCAGGGTTGCAAAGCACTTCTGCAAGATGCCCAGGACTCTTCTACATAGGCAAAGTGGGGGATCAGGGACAGATCGGGGTTTATTGGTGGCACGAGGTCAACTACAGCACCGCCTTGTCTTTCATGTAATGACGTGTCACGGTCTGTCCCTCCCATCGCCCCTATCCTCTTCAGGGCACGTTTGCACACCAAAGTCCCCAGTGAAGAGGGATATAATTGTCTCGCTTCATTATCTGTGTCATGAAGCTTTTTCACCTGATTTCATGATTACGTGGGGTTTCCACCACCACCCCCTTGGCCGATGCCCCAGGCAGTGTGGGACACGTATAAAAGAGCTGAGGCCATTGCAGCCCTCTATCCATCTTCCTCCGCTTGACTCTCCTAATCAACTGGGTAAGTCCAGCTCTTGGAAGCCTCTTGGGGATCTCTGCCTGCCTCCCTCCATACAGCCCCTTCCCCACACCCTGGCCTAATCCCTCGTGCCTTTTCCAGCACTCCTTGCCTGCCTGGAAGATGTCCTGCTCCAGCCTGTGCGCCCCTTCCTGCGGGGTGGCCGCCCCGGCCCCGCTGGCTGACACCTGCAACGAGCCCTGCGTGCGGCAGTGCCCCGACTCCACGGTGGTGATCCAGCCCCCGCCCTCGGTGGTCACCTTCCCCGGGCCCATCCTCAGCTCCTTCCCGCAGTACAGCGTTGTTGGCTCGGCGGGAGCCCCCGGAGTTGGAGGGGGCTTTGGTGGCACTTTTGGAGGCCGTGGCGGTTTTGGAGGCCTTGGGGGCTACGGAGGCTCTTGGGGCTCTTGGGGCTACGGAGGCCTTGGGGGCTACGGGGGCCACGGGGGCTATGGAGGCTATGGAGGCTATGGGGGTTGCGGATATGGCGGCTGGGGCCGAGGCCACAGGTACCTCAACGGCAACTGTGGGCCTTGCTAAGCCCCACACTGGGTCCGGCCACAGATGAAGGAGAGCTCCAGAAAAGCCCCTGGCACGTCCCGACACGACGCCCTGTGGAAGGACATGCCTTCGGCATTGCTGCTCTCTGGAGCTTGGGTGCCTCGTGCCTGCTGGGGGCCCAGCTCTGCCTTCCTCCTGCCCTGCTGATCATCCCTTCAAAGCTCGCTGACTCCCGATGACAGAGACCCGCACTAAGCGCCTGCTCCTGCGGCACGGCTGATGCTCACTCTCGCTCTGCCGGCTGCCAGGAGATGTGGGGCTGCCCTTGGCCGGGGCCCTGCTCTTCTCCCAGCTGCCTCCTCCCCTCAAACTGCAATAAAAGCTGTGTCGCATCGCAAGGTCGACCCATGGTTTTTCTTCATCCTTCCTCCATACCCAGTACCCCGAGTGGCAGCCTTGGCTCCCTGGGCCGCCCCAGCCAGCTCCCACCCGGGGCCTCGTCAGGGGCACCTGCAGGAGCTGCTGTGCTTCCTCCTGCCTGCCCTTGGCAGCACGTCCCTCCACCAGCCACTCTTATGCAGCAGGGATCGTGCTCGTCTCCTTCACCAACAGCTTCTCCCTCTTTCCCTTCCCTGTCTTCCCCCCACTTTGGGCTCCTGCACTCTACAGCCCAAGAAGAGCTGTTGGGCCCCACAGTGAGTTTGCCGCCCACTCTGGCCATTCCCCAGGGGCTGCCTGCAGCCTCAGGGCCGCGGGGATTGGGATGCCAACGGAGACGCTCCAACGGCAAAGGCCCAGGTCAGAGCCACTTGGGAGGCCATGGGTCGACAGGGGAGACGGTGAGCAACCCCCAGCACCTCCCCAACTGCCGTGCCTCCATCCCCTCCACATCCCTGCACCCCTGCACCACCTCCTCACCCTGTTTTTCCTCCGTCTTCCACTGCTGCTTGCAGGCACTTTTGGCCCCGTCTTGCCCCCGCTGCTGGAGCAGAAGCTCTTCCTGGGATTCCCTGTGTCCCCCACCTGCCACCTGGGGATACGGCTCTGCCCAGGAAAAGAATGACAGGAGAGCTTCCCACAGCCCCGTGCTCTGGACCAGATTTGCTGGCCCTTGGTTGCACACCAGCCCACAAAGTAGCCCACACTGCCACACCCCCCGCAAAGCACCCAGCCACAGCAGCCATGACGCGGTCGCCAGAACCCCCTTCCACCACTGTGCCCTCAGCAGACACACAGGGGACACCACGTGAGCCAGGACCTGGTGGACGGCCGAGAGTCAGTGCAGGGGGGGACCTGGCCAGCTGTGAGGACGGGCAGAGACTGAAACACCCTCAAGGGAAAGAGAAGACGTGCAAACTTCACTTCAGGCAGTGGAAGGAAGGAACGCCTGCTCTTGCCATTTTGCTGCCTTCTATCCCATCCTCTGTGTTCACAGCTGCGGATGAGACATCTTTTCTTGAGCTCCCCAGCAGTGGCCAACGTGCTGCCACACTGCCCTTCCTGGTGGCTCTGGCCGGAACTGTCTCTGTCCAAGACCACTTTGCCGTCCTGGGATCACAAGATCAGAAGATACTTGCAGAAGGGAGGCACCTCAGGAGGGTAGACAATCCAACCTCCTGCTCGGAGAGCTTTGTGCTTCACCTGACTGGATACCCGTGGCCACTTCAGGCCTCTGAGGGGAAATCTGGGAAGACTTGGCTGTGTCTATCTCGCTCCTTCCCGGTGGCCCCCACCTCTAGCTGGGCACAGGGGCATGGCCAGCAGCCCTGTACATGCAGTGGTCGTCTCTCCATTTCCCTGGACCTCCAATCGTGACCGTTAACAAGGCAATAAAAGGAGGTAATGCCTGGCATGCTGCTTTTGCAGGGGATTTGGAAGAGCTTCTGCAAGACACCTATGGCGCTTTCACGTCTTCAAAGTGGGCCTTGGGAATGTATTGTGTTTATTGCTGGTGGGAGACCAGAGGAAGCTCAGTGGGATGTGCTCTACAAGACTCAGATGGCACTGTCATCATCAGTTGTAAGACACTGAGCAAACTGCCCAAATGCTCCAAGGGCACTACCGTGGCAGATTCAAGCAGCCCGGACCAACACGCCCCGAGGTCTGGGGGAAGTGGGAAAGAAGAAGGAAGGATGAAGAAAAACCATGGGTCGACCTTGCGATGCAACACAGCTTTTATTGCAGTTTGAGGGGAGGAGGCAGCTGGGAGAAGAGCAGGGCCCCGGCCAAGGGCAGCCCCACGTCTCCTGGCAGCCGGCAGAGCGACAGCGAGCATCAGCTGTGCCACGGGAGCAGGCACCTAGTGCAGGTCTCTGTCGTCAGGGGGCAACAAGTCTTGAAGGGATGCTCAAGTAGGGCAGGAGGAAGGCAGAGCTGGGCCCCCAGCAGGCACGAGGCACCCAAGCTCCGGAGAGCAGCAATGCCGAAGGCATGTCCTTCCACTGGGCGTCGTGTCGGGACGTGCCAGGGGCTTTTCTGGAGCTCTCCTTCATCTGTGGCCGGACCCAGTGTGGGGCTTAGCAAGGCCCACAGTTGCCGTTGAGGTACCTGTGGCCTCGGCCCCAGCCGCCATATCCGCAACCCCCATAGCCTCCATAGCCCCCGTGGCCCCCGTAGCCCCCAAGGCCTCCGTAGCCCCAAGAGCCCCAAGAGCCTCCGTAGCCCCCAAGGCCTCCAAAACCGCCACGGCCTCCAAAAGTGCCACCAAAGCCCCCTCCAACTCCGGGGGCTCCCGCCGAGCCAACAGCGCTGTACTGCGGGAAGGAGCTGAGGATGGGCCCGGGGAAGGTGACCACCGAGGGCGGGGGCTGGATCACCACCGTGGAGTCGGGGCACTGCCGCACGCAGGGCTCGTTGCAGGTGTCAGCCAGCGGGGCCGGGGCGGCCACCCCGCAGGAAGGGGCGCACAGGCTGGAGCAGGACATCCTTGGGTTCGGGAGGTAAAGCTGCAAGACAAGGCAGAGCTCTGGCTCAGTGCAAGGCCTGATCCTAAGTCCCTCCGGCCTCTCTCACACGTGGAACCTGTGTCCCAGGGCGTGCTCGGGATTATCTCGGCAGTCAGAGCAAAAACACGTTCCAGAGCTGAAATGCTGCTTTAGACCCCTTGCTGCCCTCATGCTCCCTGGTTCTTACTCGGCCACGGCAGGGAGGCAAAACTCCCTCATCCAAAGCAGATGGAAAATCACCGAGCTCCCAAAGGACTTGAGGGCACTGGCATACTCGGGGCATCGTACCTATGAGTTTAAATTTCCATCCTTTCCATAGTTCTGAAACAGCACCATCACATCCTCACCACGTGCTATGAAAGTGTGGTGGAGCACTCGGCAAAAGACACCTTGAGAAAGCCACTGCTGAGGAAGGAAAGGTGGAGGTAAGACTTGGACTTACCACAATGATCAGGAGAGTCAAGCGGAGGAAACTGGATAGAGGGCTGCAAAGCCCTCAGCTCTTTTATACATGTCCCAGACTGCCCGGGCCATCGGCCAAGGGGGCGGTTGCAAAAACACCAGGTAATTATGAATTATGAATTGTCCCCAGAGCGGACAAGCTTCCTGACACAGATAGTGATGCGAGACAACTATGTGCCTCCTCACTGGGGACATTGGCGTGCAAATGCGCCCTGGAGAAGAAAGAGGTGATGGGAGGGACGGACTGTGACACATCATTACATGAAAGACAAGGCGCTGCTGTAGCTGAACTCGCGGCACCAATAAACCCTGACCTGCCCCTAATCCCTCACTTTGCTTACGTAGAAGAATCCTGGGCATCTTGCAGAAGATTGCTGTGCCCAACCACGCCACACGCAGCACTCAGCAGCAGTCCAGCCACGCACCCAGAGCCATCGGTGCCCAGCATGCCTGTGCCCGTAGGGAGCGTGGCCACATGCAGCCTGGCTCTCTGTGGGTGCTCGGCCAGCATCTCCGGGCACAGTCCTCAGTGCCCAGGTGAGTAATCAAGTCCCTCCAGAGGGGGCTCGGGGAGGACCACGCTCACTGACATGAGGCTGAAGGAGCTGACAGTGACCTGGTCGCGTTGCTGCCCTTCTGCTCCTCCATATACGTCCCCCGTCTCAGAGGTCCCCTGTGCTCTGCCCCACTGCCGTGCCCATCGCGTCTCTACCAGGCCCCTGTGCGTTTGCGGTTTTGCCACACACGGCACCCGTCTCCTCTACGCTTTGCATGGCCGTCAAGTGAAACCGGGACCTAAAAATCCCAATGCCCGCCAGAGCCTTCGGGCTGGGCAATTAGCAGAGATGCCTGCGGACCCCAAGACCGTGAGATGCGCAGCTGCTGCTGGCATTCAGAGATGGTGGGCATTTGGAAGTCACCCCGAGCGTGTGGAATGGCTTCTGCCTTTGCCCAACCTCCCGCTGCCTCTGTTTACCAGCCTGTAAAAGAGAGCTAATGACAGGCGTGATGGCTGTGCCCAGGGTTGCAAAGCACTTCTGCAAGATGCCCAGGACTCTTCTACATAGGCAAAGTGGGGGATCAGGGACAGATCGGGGTTTATTGGTGGCACGAGGTCAACTACAGCACCGCCTTGTCTTTCATGTAATGACGTGTCACGGTCTGTCCCTCCCATCGCCCCTATCCTCTTCAGGGCACGTTTGCACACCAAAGTCCCCAGTGAAGAGGGATATAATTGTCTCGCTTCATTATCTGTGTCATGAAGCTTTTTCACCTGATTTCATGATTACGTGGGGTTTCCACCACCACCCCCTTGGCCGATGCCCCAGGCAGTGTGGGACACGTATAAAAGAGCTGAGGCCATTGCAGCCCTCTATCCATCTTCCTCCGCTTGACTCTCCTAATCAACTGGGTAAGTCCAGCTCTTGGAAGCCTCTTGGGGATCTCTGCCTGCCTCCCTCCATACAGCCCCTTCCCCACACCCTGGCCTAATCCCTCGTGCCTTTTCCAGCACTCCTTGCCTGCCTGGAAGATGTCCTGCTCCAGCCTGTGCGCCCCTTCCTGCGGGGTGGCCGCCCCGGCCCCGCTGGCTGACACCTGCAACGAGCCCTGCGTGCGGCAGTGCCCCGACTCCACGGTGGTGATCCAGCCCCCGCCCTCGGTGGTCACCTTCCCCGGGCCCATCCTCAGCTCCTTCCCGCAGTACAGCGTTGTTGGCTCGGCGGGAGCCCCCGGAGTTGGAGGGGGCTTTGGTGGCACTTTTGGAGGCCGTGGCGGTTTTGGAGGCCTTGGGGGCTACGGAGGCTCTTGGGGCTCTTGGGGCTACGGAGGCCTTGGGGGCTACGGGGGCCACGGGGGCTATGGAGGCTATGGAGGCTATGGGGGTTGCGGATATGGCGGCTGGGGCCGAGGCCACAGGTACCTCAACGGCAACTGTGGGCCTTGCTAAGCCCCACACTGGGTCCGGCCACAGATGAAGGAGAGCTCCAGAAAAGCCCCTGGCACGTCCCGACACGACGCCCAGTGGAAGGACATGCCTTCGGCATTGCTGCTCTCCGGAGCTTGGGTGCCTCGTGCCTGCTGGGGGCCCAGCTCTGCCTTCCTCCTGCCCTGCTGATCATCCCTTCAAAGCTCGCTGACTCCCGATGACAGAGACCCGCACTAAGCGCCTGCTCCTGCGGCACGGCTGATGCTCACTCTCGCTCTGCCGGCTGCCAGGAGATGTGGGGCTGCCCTTGGCCGGGGCCCTGCTCTTCTCCCAGCTGCCTCCTCCCCTCAAACTGCAATAAAAGCTGTGTCGCATCGCAAGGTCGACCCATGGTTTTTCTTCATCCTTCCTCCATACCCAGTACCCCGAGTGGCAGCCTTGGCTCCCTGGGCCGCCCCAGCCAGCTCCCACCCGGGGCCTCGTCAGGGGCACCTGCAGGAGCTGCTGTGCTTCCTCCTGCCTGCCCTTGGCAGCACGTCCCTCCACCAGCCACTCTTATGCAGCAGGGATCGTGCTCGTCTCCTTCACCAACAGCTTCTCCCTCTTTCCCTTCCCTGTCTTCCCCCCACTTTGGGCTCCTGCACTCTACAGCCCAAGAAGAGCTGTTGGGCCCCACAGTGAGTTTGCCGCCCACTCTGGCCATTCCCCAGGGGCTGCCTGCAGCCTCAGGGCCGCGGGGATTGGGATGCCAACGGAGACGCTCCAACGGCAAAGGCCCAGGTCAGAGCCACTTGGGAGGCCATGGGTCGACAGGGGAGACGGTGAGCAACCCCCAGCACCTCCCCAACTGCCGTGCCTCCATCCCCTCCACATCCCTGCACCCCTGCACCACCTCCTCACCCTGTTTTTCCTCCGTCTTCCACTGCTGCTTGCAGGCACTTTTGGCCCCGTCTTGCCCCCGCTGCTGGAGCAGAAGCTCTTCCTGGGATTCCCTGTGTCCCCCACCTGCCACCTGGGGATACGGCTCTGCCCAGGAAAAGAATGACAGGAGAGCTTCCCACAGCCCCGTGCTCTGGACCAGATTTGCTGGCCCTTGGTTGCACACCAGCCCACAAAGTAGCCCACACTGCCACACCCCCCGCAAAGCACCCAGCCACAGCAGCCATGACGCGGTCGCCAGAACCCCCTTCCACCACTGTGCCCTCAGCAGACACACAGGGGACACCACGTGAGCCAGGACCTGGTGGACGGCCGAGAGTCAGTGCAGGGGGGGACCTGGCCAGCTGTGAGGACGGGCAGAGACTGAAACACCCTCAAGGGAAAGAGAAGACGTGCAAACTTCACTTCAGGCAGTGGAAGGAAGGAACACCTGCTCTTGCCATTTTGCTGCCTTCTATCCCATCCTCTGTGTTCACAGCTGCGGATGAGACATCTTTTCTTGAGCTCCCCAGCAGTGGCCAACGTGCTGCCACACTGCCCTTCCTGGTGGCTCTGGCCGGAACTGTCTCTGTCCAAGACCACTTTGCCGTCCTGGGATCACAAGATCAGAAGATACTTGCAGAAGGGAGGCACCTCAGGAGGGTAGACAATCCAACCTCCTGCTCGGAGAGCTTTGTGCTTCACCTGACTGGATACCCGTGGCCACTTCAGGCCTCTGAGGGGAAATCTGGGAAGACTTGGCTGTGTCTATCTCGCTCCTTCCCGGTGGCCCCCACCTCTAGCTGGGCACAGGGGCATGGCCAGCAGCCCTGTACATGCAGTGGTCGTCTCTCCATTTCCCTGGACCTCCAAACGTGACCGTTAACAAGGCAATAAAAGGAGGTAATGCCTGGCATGCTGCTTTTGCAGGGGATTTGGAAGAGCTTCTGCAAGACACCTATGGCGCTTTCACGTCTTCAAAGTGGGCCTTGGGAATGTATTGTGTTTATTGCTGGTGGGAGACCAGAGGAAGCTCAGTGGGATGTGCTCTACAAGACTCAGATGGCACTGTCATCATCAGTTGTAAGACACTGAGCAAACTGCCCAAATGCTCCAAGGGCACTACCGTGGCAGATTCAAGCAGCCCGGACCAACACGCCCCGAGGTCTGGGGGAAGTGGGAAAGAAGAAGGAAGGATGAAGAAAAACCATGGGTCGACCTTGCGATGCGACACAGCTTTTATTGCAGTTTGAGGGGAGGAGGCAGCTGGGAGAAGAGCAGGGCCCCGGCCAAGGGCAGCCCACGTCTCCTGGTAGCCGGCAGAGCGACAGCGAGCATCAGCTGTGCCACGGGAGCAGGCACCTAGTGCAGGTCTCTGTCGTCAGGGGGCAACAAGTCTTGAAGGGATGCTCAAGTAGGGCAGGAGGAAGGCAGAGCTGGGCCCCCAGCAGGCACGAGGCACCCAAGCTCCGGAGAGCAGCAATGCCGAAGGCATGTCCTTCCACAGGGCGTCGTGTCGGGACGTGCCAGGGGCTTTTCTGGAGCTCTCCTTCATCTGTGGCCGGACCCAGTGTGGGGCTTAGCAAGGCCCACAGTTGCCGTTGAGGTACCTGTGGCCTCGGCCCCAGCCGCCATATCCGCAACCCCCATAGCCTCCGTAGCCTCCGTAGCCCCCGTGGCCCCCGTAGCCCCCAAGGCCTCCGTAGCCCCAAGAGCCCCAAGAGCCTCCGTAGCCCCCAAGGCCTCCAAAACCGCCACGGCCTCCAAAAGTGCCACCAAAGCCCCCTCCAACTCCGGGGGCTCCCGCCGAGCCAACAACGCTGTACTGCGGGAAGGAGCTGAGGATGGGCCCGGGGAAGGTGACCACCGAGGGCGGGGGCTGGATCACCACCGTGGAGTCGGGGCACTGCCGCACGCAGGGCTCGTTGCAGGTGTCAGCCAGCGGGGCCGGGGCGGCCACCCCGCAGGAAGGGGCGCACAGGCTGGAGCAGGACATCCTTGGGTTCGGGAGGTAAAGCTGCAAGACAAGGCAGAGCTCTGGCTCAGTGCAAGGCCTGATCCTAAGTCCCTCCGGCCTCTCTCACACGTGGAACCTGTGTCCCAGGGCGTGCTCGGGATTATCTCGGCAGTCAGAGCAAAAACACGTTCCAGAGCTGAAATGCTGCTTTAGACCCCTTGCTGCCCTCATGCTCCCTGGTTCTTACTCGGCCACGGCAGGGAGGCAAAACTCCCTCATCCAAAGCAGATGGAAAATCACCGAGCTCCCAAAGGACTTGAGGGCACTGGCATACTCGGGGCATCGTACCTATGAGTTTAAATTTCCATCCTTTCCATAGTTCTGAAACAGCACCATCACATCCTCACCACGTGCTATGAAAGTGTGGTGGAGCACTCGGCAAAAGACACCTTGAGAAAGCCACTGCTGAGGAAGGAAAGGTGGAGGTAAGACTTGGACTTACCACAATGATCAGGAGAGTCAAGCGGAGGAAGCTGGATAGAGGGCTGCAAAGCCCTCAGCTCTTTTATACATGTCCCAGACTGCCCGGGCCATCGGCCAAGGGGGCGGTTGCAAAAACACCAGGTAATTATGAATTATGAATTGTCCCCAGAGCGGACAAGCTTCCTGACACAGATAGTGATGCGAGACAACTATGTGCCTCCTCACTGGGGACATTGGCGTGCAAATGCACCCTGGAGAAGAAAGAGGTGATGGGAGGGACGGACTGTGACACATCATTACATGAAAGACAAGGCGCTGCTGTAGCTGAACTCGCGGCACCAATAAACCCTGACCTGCCCCTAATCCCTCACTTTGCTTACGTAGAAGAATCCTGGGCATCTTGCAGAAGATTGCTGTGCCCAACCACGCCACACGCAGCACTCAGCAGCAGTCCAGCCACGCACCCAGAGCCATCGGTGCCCAGCATGCCTGTGCCCGTAGGGAGCGTGGCCACATGCAGCCTGGCTCTCTGTGGGTGCTCGGCCAGCATCTCCGGGCACAGTCCTCAGTGCCCAGGTGAGTAATCAAGTCCCTCCAGAGGGGGCTCGGGGAGGACCACGCTCACTGACATGAGGCTGAAGGAGCTGACAGTGACCTGGTCGCGTTGCTGCCCTTCTGCTCCTCCATATACGTCCCCCGTCTCAGAGGTCCCCTGTGCTCTGCCCCACTGCCGTGCCCATCGCGTCTCTACCAGGCCCCTGTGCGTTTGCGGTTTTGCCACACACGGCACCCGTCTCCTCTACGCTTTGCATGGCCGTCAAGTGAAACCGGGACCTAAAAATCCCAATGCCCGCCAGAGCCTTCGGGCTGGGCAATTAGCAGAGATGCCTGCGGACCCCAAGACCGTGAGATGCGCAGCTGCTGCTGGCATTCAGAGATGGTGGGCATTTGGAAGTCACCCCGAGCGTGTGGAATGGCTTCTGCCTTTGCCCAACCTCCCGCTGCCTCTGTTTACCAGCCTGTAAAAGAGAGCTAATGACAGGCGTGATGGCTGTGCCCAGGGTTGCAAAGCACTTCTGCAAGATGCCCAGGACTCTTCTACATAGGCAAAGTGGGGGATCAGGGACAGATCGGGGTTTATTGGTGGCACGAGGTCAACTACAGCACCGCCTTGTCTTTCATGTAATGACGTGTCACGGTCTGTCCCTCCCATCGCCCCTATCCTCTTCAGGGCACGTTTGCACACCAAAGTCCCCAGTGAAGAGGGATATAATTGTCTCGCTTCATTATCTGTGTCATGAAGCTTTTTCACCTGATTTCATGATTACGTGGGGTTTCCACCACCACCCCCTTGGCCGATGCCCCAGGCAGTGTGGGACACGTATAAAAGAGCTGAGGCCTTTGCAGCCCTCTATCCATCTTCCTCCGCTTGACTCTCCTAATCAACTGGGTAAGTCCAGCTCTTGGAAGCCTCTTGGGGATCTCTGCCTGCCTCCCTCCATACAGCCCCTTCCCCACACCCTGGCCTAATCCCTCGTGCCTTTTCCAGCACTCCTTGCCTGCCTGGAAGATGTCCTGCTCCAGCCTGTGCGCCCCTTCCTGCGGGGTGGCCGCCCCGGCCCCGCTGGCTGACACCTGCAATGAGCCCTGCGTGCGGCAGTGCCCCGACTCCACGGTGGTGATCCAGCCCCCGCCCTCGGTGGTCACCTTCCCCGGGCCCATCCTCAGCTCCTTCCCGCAGTACAGCGCTGTTGGCTCGGCGGGAGCCCCCGGAGTTGGAGGGGGCTTTGGTGGCACTTTTGGAGGCCGTGGCGGTTTTGGAGGCCTTGGGGGCTACGGAGGCTCTTGGGGCTCTTGGGGCTACGGAGGCCTTGGGGGCTACGGGGGCCACGGGGGCTATGGAGGCTATGGAGGCTATGGGGGTTGCGGATATGGCGGCTGGGGCCGAGGCCACAGGTACCTCAACGGCAACTGTGGGCCTTGCTAAGCCCCACACTGGGTCCGGCCACAGATGAAGGAGAGCTCCAGAAAAGCCCCTGGCACGTCCCGACACGACGCCCTGTGGAAGGACATGCCTTCGGCATTGCTGCTCTCCGGAGCTTGGGTGCCTCGTGCCTGCTGGGGGCCCAGCTCTGCCTTCCTCCTGCCCTGCTGATCATCCCTTCAAAGCTCGCTGACTCCCGATGACAGAGACCCGCACTAAGCGCCTGCTCCTGCGGCACGGCTGATGCTCACTCTCGCTCTGCCGGCTGCCAGGAGATGTGGGGCTGCCCTTGGCCGGGGCCCTGCTCTTCTCCCAGCTGCCTCCTCCCCTCAAACTGCAATAAAAGCTGTGTCGCATCGCAAGGTCGACCCATGGTTTTTCTTCATCCTTCCTCCATACCCAGTACCCCGAGTGGCAGCCTTGGCTCCCTGGGCCGCCCCAGCCAGCTCCCACCCGGGGCCTCGTCAGGGGCACCTGCAGGAGCTGCTGTGCTTCCTCCTGCCTGCCCTTGGCAGCACGTCCCTCCACCAGCCACTCTTATGCAGCAGGGATCGTGCTCGTCTCCTTCACCAACAGCTTCTCCCTCTTTCCCTTCCCTGTCTTCCCCCCACTTTGGGCTCCTGCACTCTACAGCCCAAGAAGAGCTGTTGGGCCCCACAGTGAGTTTGCCGCCCACTCTGGCCATTCCCCAGGGGCTGCCTGCAGCCTCAGGGCCGCGGGGATTGGGATGCCAACGGAGACGCTCCAACGGCAAAGGCCCAGGTCAGAGCCACTTGGGAGGCCATGGGTCGACAGGGGAGACGGTGAGCAACCCCCAGCACCTCCCCAACTGCCGTGCCTCCATCCCCTCCACATCCCTGCACCCCTGCACCACCTCCTCACCCTGTTTTTCCTCCGTCTTCCACTGCTGCTTGCAGGCACTTTTGGCCCCGTCTTGCCCCCGCTGCTGGAGCAGAAGCTCTTCCTGGGATTCCCTGTGTCCCCCACCTGCCACCTGGGGATACGGCTCTGCCCAGGAAAAGAATGACAGGAGAGCTTCCCACAGCCCCGTGCTCTGGACCAGATTTGCTGGCCCTTGGTTGCACACCAGCCCACAAAGTAGCCCACACTGCCACACCCCCCGCAAAGCACCCAGCCACAGCAGCCATGACGCGGTCGCCAGAACCCCCTTCCACCACTGTGCCCTCAGCAGACACACAGGGGACACCACGTGAGCCAGGACCTGGTGGACGGCCGAGAGTCAGTGCAGGGGGGGACCTGGCCAGCTGTGAGGACGGGCAGAGACTGAAACACCCTCAAGGGAAAGAGAAGACGTGCAAACTTCACTTCAGGCAGTGGAAGGAAGGAACGCCTGCTCTTGCCATTTTGCTGCCTTCTATCCCATCCTCTGTGTTCACAGCTGCGGATGAGACATCTTTTCTTGAGCTCCCCAGCAGTGGCCAACGTGCTGCCACACTGCCCTTCCTGGTGGCTCTGGCCGGAACTGTCTCTGTCCAAGACCACTTTGCCGTCCTGGGATCACAAGATCAGAAGATACTTGCAGAAGGGAGGCACCTCAGGAGGGTAGACAATCCAACCTCCTGCTCGGAGAGCTTTGTGCTTCACCTGACTGGATACCCGTGGCCACTTCAGGCCTCTGAGGGGAAATCTGGGAAGACTTGGCTGTGTCTATCTCGCTCCTTCCCGGTGGCCCCCACCTCTAGCTGGGCACAGGGGCATGGCCAGCAGCCCTGTACATGCAGTGGTCGTCTCTCCATTTCCCTGGACCTCCAATCGTGACCGTTAACAAGGCAATAAAAGGAGGTAATGCCTGGCATGCTGCTTTTGCAGGGGATTTGGAAGAGCTTCTGCAAGACACCTATGGCGCTTTCACGTCTTCAAAGTGGGCCTTGGGAATGTATTGTGTTTATTGCTGGTGGGAGACCAGAGGAAGCTCAGTGGGATGTGCTCTACAAGACTCAGATGGCACTGTCATCATCAGTTGTAAGACACTGAGCAAACTGCCCAAATGCTCCAAGGGCACTACCGTGGCAGATTCAAGCAGCCCGGACCAACACGCCCCGAGGTCTGGGGGAAGTGGGAAAGAAGAAGGAAGGATGAAGAAAAACCATGGGTCGACCTTGCGATGCAACACAGCTTTTATTGCAGTTTGAGGGGAGGAGGCAGCTGGGAGAAGAGCAGGGCCCCGGCCAAGGGCAGCCCACGTCTCCTGGTAGCCGGCAGAGCGACAGCGAGCATCAGCTGTGCCACGGGAGCAGGCACCTAGTGCAGGTCTCTGTCGTCAGGGGGCAACAAGTCTTGAAGGGATGCTCAAGTAGGGCAGGAGGAAGGCAGAGCTGGGCCCCCAGCAGGCACGAGGCACCCAAGCTCCGGAGAGCAGCAATGCCGAAGGCATGTCCTTCCACAGGGCGTCGTGTCGGGACGTGCCAGGGGCTTTTCTGGAGCTCTCCTTCATCTGTGGCCGGACCCAGTGTGGGGCTTAGCAAGGCCCACAGTTGCCGTTGAGGTACCTGTGGCCTCGGCCCCAGCCGCCATATCCACAACCCCCATAGCCTCCGTAGCCTCCGTAGCCCCCGTGGCCCCCGTAGCCCCCAAGGCCTCCGTAGCCCCAAGAGCCCCAAGAGCCTCCGTAGCCCCCAAGGCCTCCAAAACCGCCACGGCCTCCAAAAGTGCCACCAAAGCCCCCTCCAACTCCGGGGGCTCCCGCCGAGCCAACAACGCTGTACTGCGGGAAGGAGCTGAGGATGGGCCCGGGGAAGGTGACCACCGAGGGCGGGGGCTGGATCACCACCGTGGAGTCGGGGCACTGCCGCACGCAGGGCTCGTTGCAGGTGTCAGCCAGCGGGGCCGGGGCGGCCACCCCGCAGGAAGGGGCGCACAGGCTGGAGCAGGACATCCTTGGGTTCGGGAGGTAAAGCTGCAAGACAAGGCAGAGCTCTGGCTCAGTGCAAGGCCTGATCCTAAGTCCCTCCGGCCTCTCTCACACGTGGAACCTGTGTCCCAGGGCGTGCTCGGGATTATCTCGGCAGTCAGAGCAAAAACACGTTCCAGAGCTGAAATGCTGCTTTAGACCCCTTGCTGCCCTCATGCTCCCTGGTTCTTACTCGGCCACGGCAGGGAGGCAAAACTCCCTCATCCAAAGCAGATGGAAAATCACCGAGCTCCCAAAGGACTTGAGGGCACTGGCATACTCGGGGCATCGTACCTATGAGTTTAAATTTCCATCCTTTCCATAGTTCTGAAACAGCACCATCACATCCTCACCACGTGCTATGAAAGTGTGGTGGAGCACTCGGCAAAAGACACCTTGAGAAAGCCACTGCTGAGGAAGGAAAGGTGGAGGTAAGACTTGGACTTACCACAATGATCAGGAGAGTCAAGCGGAGGAAGCTGGATAGAGGGCTGCAAAGCCCTCAGCTCTTTTATACATGTCCCAGACTGCCCGGGCCATCGGCCAAGGGGGCGGTTGCAAAAACCCCAGGTAATTATGAATTCAAGCGGACAAGCTTCCTGACACAGATAGTGATGCGAGACAACTATGTGCCTCCTCACTGGGGACATTGGCGTGCAAATGCGCCCTGGAGAAGAAAGAGGTGGTGGGAGGGACGGACTGTGACACATCATTACATGAAAGACAAGGCGCTGCTGTAGCTGAACTCGCGGCACCAATAAACCCTGACCTGCCCCTAATCCCTCACTTTGCTTACGTAGAAGAATCCTGGGCATCTTGCAGAAGATTGCTGTGCCCAACCACGCCACACGCAGCACTCAGCAGCAGTCCAGCCACGCACCCAGAGCCATCGGTGCCCAGCATGCCTGTGCCCGTAGGGAGCGTGGCCACATGCAGCCTGGCTCTCTGTGGGTGCTCGGCCAGCATCTCCGGGCACAGTCCTCAGTGCCCAGGTGAGTAATCAAGTCCCTCCAGAGGGGGCTCGGGGAGGACCACGCTCACTGACATGAGGCTGAAGGAGCTGACAGTGACCTGGTCGCGTTGCTGCCCTTCTGCTCCTCCATATACGTCCCCCGTCTCAGAGGTCCCCTGTGCTCTGCCCCACTGCCGTGCCCATCGCGTCTCTACCAGGCCCCTGTGCGTTTGCGGTTTTGCCACACACGGCACCCGTCTCCTCTACGCTTTGCATGGCCGTCAAGTGAAACCGGGACCTAAAAATCCCAATGCCCGCCAGAGCCTTCGGGCTGGGCAATTAGCAGAGATGCCTGCGGACCCCAAGACCGTGAGATGCGCAGCTGCTGCTGGCATTCAGAGATGGTGGGCATTTGGAAGTCACCCCGAGCGTGTGGAATGGCTTCTGCCTTTGCCCAACCTCCCGCTGCCTCTGTTTACCAGCCTGTAAAAGAGAGCTAATGACAGGCGTGATGGCTGTGCCCAGGGTTGCAAAGCACTTCTGCAAGATGCCCAGGACTCTTCTACATAGGCAAAGTGGGGGATCAGGGACAGATCGGGGTTTATTGGTGGCACGAGGTCAACTACAGCACCGCCTTGTCTTTCATGTAATGACGTGTCACGGTCTGTCCCTCCCATCGCCCCTATCCTCTTCAGGGCACGTTTGCACACCAAAGTCCCCAGTGAAGAGGGATATAATTGTCTCGCTTCATTATCTGTGTCATGAAGCTTTTTCACCTGATTTCATGATTACGTGGGGTTTCCACCACCACCCCCTTGGCCGATGCCCCAGGCAGTGTGGGACACGTATAAAAGAGCTGAGGCCTTTGCAGCCCTCTATCCATCTTCCTCCGCTTGACTCTCCTAATCAACTGGGTAAGTCCAGCTCTTGGAAGCCTCTTGGGGATCTCTGCCTGCCTCCCTCCATACAGCCCCTTCCCCACACCCTGGCCTAATCCCTCGTGCCTTTTCCAGCACTCCTTGCCTGCCTGGAAGATGTCCTGCTCCAGCCTGTGCGCCCCTTCCTGCGGGGTGGCCGCCCCGGCCCCGCTGGCTGACACCTGCAACGAGCCCTGCGTGCGGCAGTGCCCCGACTCCACGGTGGTGATCCAGCCCCCGCCCTCGGTGGTCACCTTCCCCGGGCCCATCCTCAGCTCCTTCCCGCAGTACAGCGCTGTTGGCTCGGCGGGAGCCCCCGGAGTTGGAGGGGGCTTTGGTGGCACTTTTGGAGGCCGTGGCGGTTTTGGAGGCCTTGGGGGCTACGGAGGCTCTTGGGGCTCTTGGGGCTACGGAGGCCTTGGGGGCTACGGGGGCTACGGGGGCTATGGAGGCTATGGAGGCTATGGGGGTTGCGGATATGGCGGCTGGGGCCGAGGCCACAGGTACCTCAACGGCAACTGTGGGCCTTGCTAAGCCCCACACTGGGTCCGGCCACAGATGAAGGAGAGCTCCAGAAAAGCCCCTGGCACGTCCCGACACGACGCCCAGTGGAAGGACATGCCTTCGGCATTGCTGCTCTCCGGAGCTTGGGTGCCTCGTGCCTGCTGGGGGCCCAGCTCTGCCTTCCTCCTGCCCTGCTGATCATCCCTTCAAAGCTCGCTGACTCCCGATGACAGAGACCCGCACTAAGCGCCTGCTCCTGCGGCACGGCTGATGCTCACTCTCGCTCTGCCGGCTGCCAGGAGATGTGGGGCTGCCCTTGGCCGGGGCCCTGCTCTTCTCCCAGCTGCCTCCTCCCCTCAAACTGCAATAAAAGCTGTGTCGCATCGCAAGGTCGACCCATGGTTTTTCTTCATCCTTCCTCCATACCCAGTACCCCGAGTGGCAGCCCCAGCCAGCTCCCACCCGGGGCCTCGTCAGGGGCACCTGCAGGAGCTGCTGTGCTTCCTCCTGCCTGCCCTTGGCAGCACGTCCCTCCACCAGCCACTCTTATGCAGCAGGGATCGTGCTCGTCTCCTTCACCAACAGCTTCTCCCTCTTTCCCTTCCCTGTCTTCCCCCCACTTTGGGCTCCTGCACTCTACAGCCCAAGAAGAGCTGTTGGGCCCCACAGTGAGTTTGCCGCCCACTCTGGCCATTCCCCAGGGGCTGCCTGCAGCCTCAGGGCCGCGGGGATTGGGATGCCAACGGAGACGCTCCAACGGCAAAGGCCCAGGTCAGAGCCACTTGGGAGGCCATGGGTCGACAGGGGAGACGGTGAGCAACCCCCAGCACCTCCCCAACTGCCGTGCCTCCATCCCCTCCACATCCCTGCACCCCTGCACCACCTCCTCACCCTGTTTTTCCTCCGTCTTCCACTGCTGCTTGCAGGCACTTTTGGCCCCGTCTTGCCCCCGCTGCTGGAGCAGAAGCTCTTCCTGGGATTCCCTGTGTCCCCCACCTGCCACCTGGGGATACGGCTCTGCCCAGGAAAAGAATGACAGGAGAGCTTCCCACAGCCCCGTGCTCTGGACCAGATTTGCTGGCCCTTGGTTGCACACCAGCCCACAAAGTAGCCCACACTGCCACACCCCCCGCAAAGCACCCAGCCACAGCAGCCATGACGCGGTCGCCAGAACCCCCTTCCACCACTGTGCCCTCAGCAGACACACAGGGGACACCACGTGAGCCAGGACCTGGTGGACGGCCGAGAGTCAGTGCAGGGGGGGACCTGGCCAGCTGTGAGGACGGGCAGAGACTGAAACACCCTCAAGGGAAAGAGAAGACGTGCAAACTTCACTTCAGGCAGTGGAAGGAAGGAACGCCTGCTCTTGCCATTTTGCTGCCTTCTATCCCATCCTCTGTGTTCACAGCTGCGGATGAGACATCTTTTCTTGAGCTCCCCAGCAGTGGCCAACGTGCTGCCACACTGCCCTTCCTGGTGGCTCTGGCCGGAACTGTCTCTGTCCAAGACCACTTTGCCGTCCTGGGATCACAAGATCAGAAGATACTTGCAGAAGGGAGGCACCTCAGGAGGGTAGACAATCCAACCTCCTGCTCGGAGAGCTTTGTGCTTCACCTGACTGGATACCCGTGGCCACTTCAGGCCTCTGAGGGGAAATCTGGGAAGACTTGGCTGTGTCTATCTCGCTCCTTCCCGGTGGCCCCCACCTCTAGCTGGGCACAGGGGCATGGCCAGCAGCCCTGTACATGCAGTGGTCGTCTCTCCATTTCCCTGGACCTCCAATCGTGACCGTTAACAAGGCAATAAAAGGAGGTAATGCCTGGCATGCTGCTTTTGCAGGGGATTTGGAAGAGCTTCTGCAAGACACCTATGGCGCTTTCACGTCTTCAAAGTGGGCCTTGGGAATGTATTGTGTTTATTGCTGGTGGGAGACCAGAGGAAGCTCAGTGGGATGTGCTCTACAAGACTCAGATGGCACTGTCATCATCAGTTGTAAGACACTGAGCAAACTGCCCAAATGCTCCAAGGGCACTACCGTGGCAGATTCAAGCAGCCCGGACCAACACGCCCCGAGGTCTGGGGGAAGTGGGAAAGAAGAAGGAAGGATGAAGAAAAACCATGGGTCGACCTTGCGATGCAACACAGCTTTTATTGCAGTTTGAGGGGAGGAGGCAGCTGGGAGAAGAGCAGGGCCCCGGCCAAGGGCAGCCCACGTCTCCTGGTAGCCGGCAGAGCGACAGCGAGCATCAGCTGTGCCACGGGAGCAGGCACCTAGTGCAGGTCTCTGTCGTCAGGGGGCAACAAGTCTTGAAGGGATGCTCAAGTAGGGCAGGAGGAAGGCAGAGCTGGGCCCCCAGCAGGCACGAGGCACCCAAGCTCCGGAGAGCAGCAATGCCGAAGGCATGTCCTTCCACAGGGCGTCGTGTCGGGACGTGCCAGGGGCTTTTCTGGAGCTCTCCTTCATCTGTGGCCGGACCCAGTGTGGGGCTTAGCAAGGCCCACAGTTGCCGTTGAGGTACCTGTGGCCTCGGCCCCAGCCGCCATATCCGCAACCCCCATAGCCTCCGTAGCCTCCGTAGCCCCCGTGGCCCCCGTAGCCCCCAAGGCCTCCGTAGCCCCAAGAGCCCCAAGAGCCTCCGTAGCCCCCAAGGCCTCCAAAACCGCCACGGCCTCCAAAAGTGCCACCAAAGCCCCCTCCAACTCCGGGGGCTCCCGCCGAGCCAACAACGCTGTACTGCGGGAAGGAGCTGAGGATGGGCCCGGGGAAGGTGACCACCGAGGGCGGGGGCTGGATCACCACCGTGGAGTCGGGGCACTGCCGCACGCAGGGCTCGTTGCAGGTGTCAGCCAGCGGGGCCGGGGCGGCCACCCCGCAGGAAGGGGTGCACAGGCTGGAGCAGGACATCCTTGGGTTCGGGAGGTAAAGCTGCAAGACAAGGCAGAGCTCTGGCTCAGTGCAAGGCCTGATCCTAAGTCCCTCCGGCCTCTCTCACACGTGGAACCTGTGTCCCAGGGCGTGCTCGGGATTATCTCGGCAGTCAGAGCAAAAACACGTTCCAGAGCTGAAATGCTGCTTTAGACCCCTTGCTGCCCTCATGCTCCCTGGTTCTTACTCGGCCACGGCAGGGAGGCAAAACTCCCTCATCCAAAGCAGATGGAAAATCACCGAGCTCCCAAAGGACTTGAGGGCACTGGCATACTCGGGGCATCGTACCTATGAGTTTAAATTTCCATCCTTTCCATAGTTCTGAAACAGCACCATCACATCCTCACCACGTGCTATGAAAGTGTGGTGGAGCACTCGGCAAAAGACACCTTGAGAAAGCCACTGCTGAGGAAGGAAAGGTGGAGGTAAGACTTGGACTTACCACAATGATCAGGAGAGTCAAGCGGAGGAAACTGGATAGAGGGCTGCAAAGCCCTCAGCTCTTTTATACATGTCCCAGACTGCCCGGGCCATCGGCCAAGGGGGCGGTTGCAAAAACCCCAGGTAATTATGAATTCAAGCGGACAAGCTTCCTGACACAGATAGTGATGCGAGACAACTATGTGCCTCCTCACTGGGGACATTGGCGTGCAAATGCGCCCTGGAGAAGAAAGAGGTGGTGGGAGGGACGGACTGTGACACATCATTACATGAAAGACAAGGCGCTGCTGTAGCTGAACTCGCGGCACCAATAAACCCTGACCTGCCCCTAATCCCTCACTTTGCTTACGTAGAAGAATCCTGGGCATCTTGCAGAAGATTGCTGTGCCCAACCACGCCACACGCAGCACTCAGCAGCAGTCCAGCCACGCACCCAGAGCCATCGGTGCCCAGCATGCCTGTGCCCGTAGGGAGCGTGGCCACATGCAGCCTGGCTCTCTGTGGGTGCTCGGCCAGCATCTCCGGGCACAGTCCTCAGTGCCCAGGTGAGTAATCAAGTCCCTCCAGAGGGGGCTCGGGGAGGACCACGCTCACTGACATGAGGCTGAAGGAGCTGACAGTGACCTGGTCGCGTTGCTGCCCTTCTGCTCCTCCATATACGTCCCCCGTCTCAGAGGTCCCCTGTGCTCTGCCCCACTGCCGTGCCCATCGCGTCTCTACCAGGCCCCTGTGCGTTTGCGGTTTTGCCACACACGGCACCCGTCTCCTCTACGCTTTGCATGGCCGTCAAGTGAAACCGGGACCTAAAAATCCCAATGCCCGCCAGAGCCTTCGGGCTGGGCAATTAGCAGAGATGCCTGCGGACCCCAAGACCGTGAGATGCGCAGCTGCTGCTGGCATTCAGAGATGGTGGGCATTTGGAAGTCACCCCGAGCGTGTGGAATGGCTTCTGCCTTTGCCCAACCTCCCGCTGCCTCTGTTTACCAGCCTGTAAAAGAGAGCTAATGACAGGCGTGATGGCTGTGCCCAGGGTTGCAAAGCACTTCTGCAAGATGCCCAGGACTCTTCTACATAGGCAAAGTGGGGGATCAGGGACAGATCGGGGTTTATTGGTGGCACGAGGTCAACTACAGCACCGCCTTGTCTTTCATGTAATGACGTGTCACGGTCTGTCCCTCCCATCGCCCCTATCCTCTTCAGGGCACGTTTGCACACCAAAGTCCCCAGTGAAGAGGGATATAATTGTCTCGCTTCATTATCTGTGTCATGAAGCTTTTTCACCTGATTTCATGATTACGTGGGGTTTCCACCACCACCCCCTTGGCCGATGCCCCAGGCAGTGTGGGACACGTATAAAAGAGCTGAGGCCTTTGCAGCCCTCTATCCATCTTCCTCCGCTTGACTCTCCTAATCAACTGGGTAAGTCCAGCTCTTGGAAGCCTCTTGGGGATCTCTGCCTGCCTCCCTCCATACAGCCCCTTCCCCACACCCTGGCCTAATCCCTCGTGCCTTTTCCAGCACTCCTTGCCTGCCTGGAAGATGTCCTGCTCCAGCCTGTGCGCCCCTTCCTGCGGGGTGGCCGCCCCGGCCCCGCTGGCTGACACCTGCAACGAGCCCTGCGTGCGGCAGTGCCCCGACTCCACGGTGGTGATCCAGCCCCCGCCCTCGGTGGTCACCTTCCCCGGGCCCATCCTCAGCTCCTTCCCGCAGTACAGCGTTGTTGGCTCGGCGGGAGCCCCCGGAGTTGGAGGGGGCTTTGGTGGCACTTTTGGAGGCCGTGGCGGTTTTGGAGGCCTTGGGGGCTACGGAGGCTCTTGGGGCTCTTGGGGCTACGGAGGCCTTGGGGGCTACGGGGGCCACGGGGGCTATGGAGGCTATGGAGGCTATGGGGGTTGCGGATATGGCGGCTGGGGCCGAGGCCACAGGTACCTCAACGGCAACTGTGGGCCTTGCTAAGCCCCACACTGGGTCCGGCCACAGATGAAGGAGAGCTCCAGAAAAGCCCCTGGCACGTCCCGACACGACGCCCAGTGGAAGGACATGCCTTCGGCATTGCTGCTCTCCGGAGCTTGGGTGCCTCGTGCCTGCTGGGGGCCCAGCTCTGCCTTCCTCCTGCCCTGCTGATCATCCCTTCAAAGCTCGCTGACTCCCGATGACAGAGACCCGCACTAAGCGCCTGCTCCTGCGGCACGGCTGATGCTCACTCTCGCTCTGCCGGCTGCCAGGAGATGTGGGGCTGCCCTTGGCCGGGGCCCTGCTCTTCTCCCAGCTGCCTCCTCCCCTCAAACTGCAATAAAAGCTGTGTCGCATCGCAAGGTCGACCCATGGTTTTTCTTCATCCTTCCTCCATACCCAGTACCCCGAGTGGCAGCCCCAGCCAGCTCCCACCCGGGGCCTCGTCAGGGGCACCTGCAGGAGCTGCTGTGCTTCCTCCTGCCTGCCCTTGGCAGCACGTCCCTCCACCAGCCACTCTTATGCAGCAGGGATCGTGCTCGTCTCCTTCACCAACAGCTTCTCCCTCTTTCCCTTCCCTGTCTTCCCCCCACTTTGGGCTCCTGCACTCTACAGCCCAAGAAGAGCTGTTGGGCCCCACAGTGAGTTTGCCGCCCACTCTGGCCATTCCCCAGGGGCTGCCTGCAGCCTCAGGGCCGCGGGGATTGGGATGCCAACGGAGACGCTCCAACGGCAAAGGCCCAGGTCAGAGCCACTTGGGAGGCCATGGGTCGACAGGGGAGACGGTGAGCAACCCCCAGCACCTCCCCAACTGCCGTGCCTCCATCCCCTCCACATCCCTGCACCCCTGCACCACCTCCTCACCCTGTTTTTCCTCCGTCTTCCACTGCTGCTTGCAGGCACTTTTGGCCCCGTCTTGCCCCCGCTGCTGGAGCAGAAGCTCTTCCTGGGATTCCCTGTGTCCCCCACCTGCCACCTGGGGATACGGCTCTGCCCAGGAAAAGAATGACAGGAGAGCTTCCCACAGCCCCGTGCTCTGGACCAGATTTGCTGGCCCTTGGTTGCACACCAGCCCACAAAGTAGCCCACACTGCCACACCCCCCGCAAAGCACCCAGCCACAGCAGCCATGACGCGGTCGCCAGAACCCCCTTCCACCACTGTGCCCTCAGCAGACACACAGGGGACACCACGTGAGCCAGGACCTGGTGGACGGCCGAGAGTCAGTGCAGGGGGGGACCTGGCCAGCTGTGAGGACGGGCAGAGACTGAAACACCCTCAAGGGAAAGAGAAGACGTGCAAACTTCACTTCAGGCAGTGGAAGGAAGGAACGCCTGCTCTTGCCATTTTGCTGCCTTCTATCCCATCCTCTGTGTTCACAGCTGCGGATGAGACATCTTTTCTTGAGCTCCCCAGCAGTGGCCAACGTGCTGCCACACTGCCCTTCCTGGTGGCTCTGGCCGGAACTGTCTCTGTCCAAGACCACTTTGCCGTCCTGGGATCACAAGATCAGAAGATACTTGCAGAAGGGAGGCACCTCAGGAGGGTAGACAATCCAACCTCCTGCTCGGAGAGCTTTGTGCTTCACCTGACTGGATACCCGTGGCCACTTCAGGCCTCTGAGGGGAAATCTGGGAAGACTTGGCTGTGTCTATCTCGCTCCTTCCCGGTGGCCCCCACCTCTAGCTGGGCACAGGGGCATGGCCAGCAGCCCTGTACATGCAGTGGTCGTCTCTCCATTTCCCTGGACCTCCAATCGTGACCGTTAACAAGGCAATAAAAGGAGGTAATGCCTGGCATGCTGCTTTTGCAGGGGATTTGGAAGAGCTTCTGCAAGACACCTATGGCGCTTTCACGTCTTCAAAGTGGGCCTTGGGAATGTATTGTGTTTATTGCTGGTGGGAGACCAGAGGAAGCTCAGTGGGATGTGCTCTACAAGACTCAGATGGCACTGTCATCATCAGTTGTAAGACACTGAGCAAACTGCCCAAATGCTCCAAGGGCACTACCGTGGCAGATTCAAGCAGCCCGGACCAACACGCCCCGAGGTCTGGGGGAAGTGGGAAAGAAGAAGGAAGGATGAAGAAAAACCATGGGTCGACCTTGCGATGCAACACAGCTTTTATTGCAGTTTGAGGGGAGGAGGCAGCTGGGAGAAGAGCAGGGCCCCGGCCAAGGGCAGCCCACGTCTCCTGGTAGCCGGCAGAGCGACAGCGAGCATCAGCTGTGCCACGGGAGCAGGCACCTAGTGCAGGTCTCTGTCGTCAGGGGGCAACAAGTCTTGAAGGGATGCTCAAGTAGGGCAGGAGGAAGGCAGAGCTGGGCCCCCAGCAGGCACGAGGCACCCAAGCTCCGGAGAGCAGCAATGCCGAAGGCATGTCCTTCCACAGGGCGTCGTGTCGGGACGTGCCAGGGGCTTTTCTGGAGCTCTCCTTCATCTGTGGCCGGACCCAGTGTGGGGCTTAGCAAGGCCCACAGTTGCCGTTGAGGTACCTGTGGCCTCGGCCCCAGCCGCCATATCCGCAACCCCCATAGCCTCCGTAGCCTCCGTAGCCCCCGTGGCCCCCGTAGCCCCCAAGGCCTCCGTAGCCCCAAGAGCCCCAAGAGCCTCCGTAGCCCCCAAGGCCTCCAAAACCGCCACGGCCTCCAAAAGTGCCACCAAAGCCCCCTCCAACTCCGGGGGCTCCCGCCGAGCCAACAACGCTGTACTGCGGGAAGGAGCTGAGGATGGGCCCGGGGAAGGTGACCACCGAGGGCGGGGGCTGGATCACCACCGTGGAGTCGGGGCACTGCCGCACGCAGGGCTCGTTGCAGGTGTCAGCCAGCGGGGCCGGGGCGGCCACCCCGCAGGAAGGGGCGCACAGGCTGGAGCAGGACATCCTTGGGTTCGGGAGGTAAAGCTGCAAGACAAGGCAGAGCTCTGGCTCAGTGCAAGGCCTGATCCTAAGTCCCTCCGGCCTCTCTCACACGTGGAACCTGTGTCCCAGGGCGTGCTCGGGATTATCTCGGCAGTCAGAGCAAAAACACGTTCCAGAGCTGAAATGCTGCTTTAGACCCCTTGCTGCCCTCATGCTCCCTGGTTCTTACTCGGCCACGGCAGGGAGGCAAAACTCCCTCATCCAAAGCAGATGGAAAATCACCGAGCTCCCAAAGGACTTGAGGGCACTGGCATACTCGGGGCATCGTACCTATGAGTTTAAATTTCCATCCTTTCCATAGTTCTGAAACAGCACCATCACATCCTCACCACGTGCTATGAAAGTGTGGTGGAGCACTCGGCAAAAGACACCTTGAGAAAGCCACTGCTGAGGAAGGAAAGGTGGAGGTAAGACTTGGACTTACCACAATGATCAGGAGAGTCAAGCGGAGGAAGCTGGATAGAGGGCTGCAAAGCCCTCAGCTCTTTTATACATGTCCCAGACTGCCCGGGCCATCGGCCAAGGGGGCGGTTGCAAAAACACCAGGTAATTATGAATTATGAATTGTCCCCAGAGCGGACAAGCTTCCTGACACAGATAGTGATGCGAGACAACTATGTGCCTCCTCACTGGGGACATTGGCGTGCAAATGCGCCCTGGAGAAGAAAGAGGTGATGGGAGGGACGGACTGTGACACATCATTACATGAAAGACAAGGCGCTGCTGTAGCTGAACTCGCGGCACCAATAAACCCTGACCTGCCCCTAATCCCTCACTTTGCTTACGTAGAAGAATCCTGGGCATCTTGCAGAAGATTGCTGTGCCCAACCACGCCACACGCAGCACTCAGCAGCAGTCCAGCCACGCACCCAGAGCCATCGGTGCCCAGCATGCCTGTGTCCGTAGGGAGCGTGGCCACATGCAGCCTGGCTCTCTGTGGGTGCTCGGCCAGCATCTCCGGGCACAGTCCTCAGTGCCCAGGTGAGTAATCAAGTCCCTCCAGAGGGGGCTCGGGGAGGACCACGCTCACTGACATGAGGCTGAAGGAGCTGACAGTGACCTGGTCGCGTTGCTGCCCTTCTGCTCCTCCATATACGTCCCCCGTCTCAGAGGTCCCCTGTGCTCTGCCCCACTGCCGTGCCCATCGCGTCTCTACCAGGCCCCTGTGCGTTTGCGGTTTTGCCACACACGGCACCCGTCTCCTCTACGCTTTGCATGGCCGTCAAGTGAAACCGGGACCTAAAAATCCCAATGCCCGCCAGAGCCTTCGGGCTGGGCAATTAGCAGAGATGCCTGCGGACCCCAAGACCGTGAGATGCGCAGCTGCTGCTGGCATTCAGAGATGGTGGGCATTTGGAAGTCACCCCGAGCGTGTGGAATGGCTTCTGCCTTTGCCCAACCTCCCGCTGCCTCTGTTTACCAGCCTGTAAAAGAGAGCTAATGACAGGCGTGATGGCTGTGCCCAGGGTTGCAAAGCACTTCTGCAAGATGCCCAGGACTCTTCTACATAGGCAAAGTGGGGGATCAGGGACAGATCGGGGTTTATTGGTGGCACGAGGTCAACTACAGCACCGCCTTGTCTTTCATGTAATGACGTGTCACGGTCTGTCCCTCCCATCGCCCCTATCCTCTTCAGGGCACGTTTGCACACCAAAGTCCCCAGTGAAGAGGGATATAATTGTCTCGCTTCATTATCTGTGTCATGAAGCTTTTTCACCTGATTTCATGATTACGTGGGGTTTCCACCACCACCCCCTTGGCCGATGCCCCAGGCAGTGTGGGACACGTATAAAAGAGCTGAGGCCATTGCAGCCCTCTATCCATCTTCCTCCGCTTGACTCTCCTAATCAACTGGGTAAGTCCAGCTCTTGGAAGCCTCTTGGGGATCTCTGCCTGCCTCCCTCCATACAGCCCCTTCCCCACACCCTGGCCTAATCCCTCGTGCCTTTTCCAGCACTCCTTGCCTGCCTGGAAGATGTCCTGCTCCAGCCTGTGCGCCCCTTCCTGCGGGGTGGCCGCCCCGGCCCCGCTGGCTGACACCTGCAACGAGCCCTGCGTGCGGCAGTGCCCCGACTCCACGGTGGTGATCCAGCCCCCGCCCTCGGTGGTCACCTTCCCCGGGCCCATCCTCAGCTCCTTCCCGCAGTACAGCGTTGTTGGCTCGGCGGGAGCCCCCGGAGTTGGAGGGGGCTTTGGTGGCACTTTTGGAGGCCGTGGCGGTTTTGGAGGCCTTGGGGGCTACGGAGGCTCTTGGGGCTCTTGGGGCTACGGAGGCCTTGGGGGCTACGGGGGCCACGGGGGCTATGGAGGCTATGGGGGTTGCGGATATGGCGGCTGGGGCCGAGGCCACAGGTACCTCAACGGCAACTGTGGGCCTTGCTAAGCCCCACACTGGGTCCGGCCACAGATGAAGGAGAGCTCCAGAAAAGCCCCTGGCACGTCCCGACACGACGCCCTGTGGAAGGACATGCCTTCGGCATTGCTGCTCTCCGGAGCTTGGGTGCCTCGTGCCTGCTGGGGGCCCAGCTCTGCCTTCCTCCTGCCCTGCTGATCATCCCTTCAAAGCTCGCTGACTCCCGATGACAGAGACCCGCACTAAGCGCCTGCTCCTGCGGCACGGCTGATGCTCACTCTCGCTCTGCCGGCTGCCAGGAGATGTGGGGCTGCCCTTGGCCGGGGCCCTGCTCTTCTCCCAGCTGCCTCCTCCCCTCAAACTGCAATAAAAGCTGTGTCGCATCGCAAGGTCGACCCATGGTTTTTCTTCATCCTTCCTCCATACCCAGTACCCCGAGTGGCAGCCCCAGCCAGCTCCCACCCGGGGCCTCGTCAGGGGCACCTGCAGGAGCTGCTGTGCTTCCTCCTGCCTGCCCTTGGCAGCACGTCCCTCCACCAGCCACTCTTATGCAGCAGGGATCGTGCTCGTCTCCTTCACCAACAGCTTCTCCCTCTTTCCCTTCCCTGTCTTCCCCCCACTTTGGGCTCCTGCACTCTACAGCCCAAGAAGAGCTGTTGGGCCCCACAGTGAGTTTGCCGCCCACTCTGGCCATTCCCCAGGGGCTGCCTGCAGCCTCAGGGCCGCGGGGATTGGGATGCCAACGGAGACGCTCCAACGGCAAAGGCCCAGGTCAGAGCCACTTGGGAGGCCATGGGTCGACAGGGGAGACGGTGAGCAACCCCCAGCACCTCCCCAACTGCCGTGCCTCCATCCCCTCCACATCCCTGCACCCCTGCACCACCTCCTCACCCTGTTTTTCCTCCGTCTTCCACTGCTGCTTGCAGGCACTTTTGGCCCCGTCTTGCCCCCGCTGCTGGAGCAGAAGCTCTTCCTGGGATTCCCTGTGTCCCCCACCTGCCACCTGGGGATACGGCTCTGCCCAGGAAAAGAATGACAGGAGAGCTTCCCACAGCCCCGTGCTCTGGACCAGATTTGCTGGCCCTTGGTTGCACACCAGCCCACAAAGTAGCCCACACTGCCACACCCCCCGCAAAGCACCCAGCCACAGCAGCCATGACGCGGTCGCCAGAACCCCCTTCCACCACTGTGCCCTCAGCAGACACACAGGGGACACCACGTGAGCCAGGACCTGGTGGACGGCCGAGAGTCAGTGCAGGGGGGGACCTGGCCAGCTGTGAGGACGGGCAGAGACTGAAACACCCTCAAGGGAAAGAGAAGACGTGCAAACTTCACTTCAGGCAGTGGAAGGAAGGAACGCCTGCTCTTGCCATTTTGCTGCCTTCTATCCCATCCTCTGTGTTCACAGCTGCGGATGAGACATCTTTTCTTGAGCTCCCCAGCAGTGGCCAACGTGCTGCCACACTGCCCTTCCTGGTGGCTCTGGCCGGAACTGTCTCTGTCCAAGACCACTTTGCCGTCCTGGGATCACAAGATCAGAAGATACTTGCAGAAGGGAGGCACCTCAGGAGGGTAGACAATCCAACCTCCTGCTCGGAGAGCTTTGTGCTTCACCTGACTGGATACCCGTGGCCACTTCAGGCCTCTGAGGGGAAATCTGGGAAGACTTGGCTGTGTCTATCTCGCTCCTTCCCGGTGGCCCCCACCTCTAGCTGGGCACAGGGGCATGGCCAGCAGCCCTGTACATGCAGTGGTCGTCTCTCCATTTCCCTGGACCTCCAATCGTGACCGTTAACAAGGCAATAAAAGGAGGTAATGCCTGGCATGCTGCTTTTGCAGGGGATTTGGAAGAGCTTCTGCAAGACACCTATGGCGCTTTCACGTCTTCAAAGTGGGCCTTGGGAATGTATTGTGTTTATTGCTGGTGGGAGACCAGAGGAAGCTCAGTGGGATGTGCTCTACAAGACTCAGATGGCACTGTCATCATCAGTTGTAAGACACTGAGCAAACTGCCCAAATGCTCCAAGGGCACTACCGTGGCAGATTCAAGCAGCCCGGACCAACACGCCCCGAGGTCTGGGGGAAGTGGGAAAGAAGAAGGAAGGATGAAGAAAAACCATGGGTCGACCTTGCGATGCGACACAGCTTTTATTGCAGTTTGAGGGGAGGAGGCAGCTGGGAGAAGAGCAGGGCCCCGGCCAAGGGCAGCCCACGTCTCCTGGTAGCCGGCAGAGCGACAGCGAGCATCAGCTGTGCCACGGGAGCAGGCACCTAGTGCAGGTCTCTGTCGTCAGGGGGCAACAAGTCTTGAAGGGATGCTCAAGTAGGGCAGGAGGAAGGCAGAGCTGGGCCCCCAGCAGGCACGAGGCACCCAAGCTCCGGAGAGCAGCAATGCCGAAGGCATGTCCTTCCACAGGGCGTCGTGTCGGGACGTGCCAGGGGCTTTTCTGGAGCTCTCCTTCATCTGTGGCCGGACCCAGTGTGGGGCTTAGCAAGGCCCACAGTTGCCGTTGAGGTACCTGTGGCCTCGGCCCCAGCCGCCATATCCGCAACCCCCATAGCCTCCGTAGCCCCCGTAGCCTCCATAGCCCCCGTAGCCTCCAAGGCCTCCGTAGCCCCAAGAGCCCCAAGAGCCTCCGTAGCCCCCAAGGCCTCCAAAACCGCCACGGCCTCCAAAAGTGCCACCAAAGCCCCCTCCAACTCCGGGGGCTCCCGCCGAGCCAACAACGCTGTACTGCGGGAAGGAGCTGAGGATGGGCCCGGGGAAGGTGACCACCGAGGGCGGGGGCTGGATCACCACCGTGGAGTCGGGGCACTGCCGCACGCAGGGCTCGTTGCAGGTGTCAGCCAGCGGGGCCGGGGCGGCCACCCCGCAGGAAGGGGCGCACAGGCTGGAGCAGGACATCCTTGGGTTCGGGAGGTAAAGCTGCAAGACAAGGCAGAGCTCTGGCTCAGTGCAAGGCCTGATCCTAAGTCCCTCCGGCCTCTCTCACACGTGGAACCTGTGTCCCAGGGCGTGCTCGGGATTATCTCGGCAGTCAGAGCAAAAACACGTTCCAGAGCTGAAATGCTGCTTTAGACCCCTTGCTGCCCTCATGCTCCCTGGTTCTTACTCGGCCACGGCAGGGAGGCAAAACTCCCTCATCCAAAGCAGATGGAAAATCACCGAGCTCCCAAAGGACTTGAGGGCACTGGCATACTCGGGGCATCGTACCTATGAGTTTAAATTTCCATCCTTTCCATAGTTCTGAAACAGCACCATCACATCCTCACCACGTGCTATGAAAGTGTGGTGGAGCACTCGGCAAAAGACACCTTGAGAAAGCCACTGCTGAGGAAGGAAAGGTGGAGGTAAGACTTGGACTTACCACAATGATCAGGAGAGTCAAGCGGAGGAAACTGGATAGAGGGCTGCAAAGCCCTCAGCTCTTTTATACATGTCCCAGACTGCCCGGGCCATCGGCCAAGGGGGCGGTTGCAAAAACCCCAGGTAATTATGAATTCAAGCGGACAAGCTTCCTGACACAGATAGTGATGCGAGACAACTATGTGCCTCCTCACTGGGGACATTGGCGTGCAAACGTGCCCTGGAGAATAAAGAGCCGGCAGAGCGACAGCGAGCATCAGCTGTGCCGCAGGAACAGGCAGCTAGTGCGTGTCTCTGTCATCAGGGAGAAACAAGTCTTGAAGGGATGCTCAAGGTATGCTCAAGGGAGGCTTTGGTGGCACTTTTGGTGGCTGTGGTGGTTTTGGAGTCCTTGGGTCCTGTGGAGGCTCTTGGGGCTATGGTGGCTGTGGTGGCTACGGAGGTTATGGGGGCTACGGAGGCTATGGGGGTTGCAGATATGGCAGCTGGGGCCGAGGGCACAGGTACCTCAATGGCAACTGTGAGCCCTGCGAAACCCCAAGTATCCATGGAGTTCAGTGCTGCATCTGTCCTCTGTCTCCACAAGTAGCCCCGCTTGTCTTCTACCACCACATGCAGAACAAAACTTTCGGCCCCTATTTAGGCTGTGGCAAAGCATCTACTTGAACTTTATGGTCCTTGCTTATTTGCACAGAGTAACCTTGCAGATCTTCAGCTGGTGGCTTTAGGGTTTCCAGCACTGCCTCCTACAGCTCCCCTCTACCTGCAATACAAAGAATTTGTACTCATCCTTGGACGAGAGTCTCTCCTGCTCTGCCTGGCTCTGAGATTCCCATCCAGCAATAGGAAGGGAGGGTGTCTTTGGACTGGAGCCCTGGTTTGTGCCTTGCTGCAGCCTTATGATTTTCCTATTTCCAATTCATTGGTTTTTTGTTGTTTTGTTTCCTGCTGTCACTGCCTATTGTATTTTTTATCCCAATTAAAGAATCCACATTGCATCAGTAACTTGGCTTTTGGTTGGTTTGTATGAGTTTGCTCTTCTGATTTTCCTCATTGGCCAGGGATATGTTGATAATGAAGCTCAAACTACAGGATTATATATCGGATGGCATACAGATTAGTAAACAGGGTTTGTGAGAGGTTCAACAGCTTGTGATGGAAACCCTTGTGTTGTAGCACACAAGATACAAACAAGCTGTTAGTCCCATAGTAAGGGACAGCTTTTGAAGGAAAAAATATCAGTGAATTTATTCATTACTTTGTGGTCCTTTTCCCAATCAGAAATATATACTGTCTTCCCTTTTTTCCATGCTAGATAGTCTAAGAAGTTCAAAGCACTTCTCAGCTGCTCATAACTATTTTATGTATTTATAGTGTGTTATTACTCTATTAAAAGCTTACTGCTCTTGTCAGGTGCTTCATTATTGAATAATAGTTACTTCAAAAGTATATGTTGAGACATTGCAACATATGCTTTAGTCAGAATGTGATTTTATTACCTTCAAATTTTTCATTCAAATGTGGCTCTGTAAAAACAACCATGATAGGCCCTACAATTAGTTACTTTGCCTTCTCATCCCAGAAATTTGGACTTCTTCCTAGTCTTAACTTAGATTTCGTGGAGTGGAAGAAACATATATGTGTATGGCATTCCATTAATTTCTTTCTTTTGACTATGTCCCCTGTTAAAGCAGCCAAGTCCATAAACAGTCTGTAGAACTACTGAGATATTAACAATTATTTTAAGCTAACATTGTCTCTTGTGCACTGAGACACTTAATACTTTCCAGTTTTTACTTAGTAACTTATAACTTTCCAGATTTTAATAGATTTAGCTAATGAAAAATTGAAATTATGACTAGTTCCAGCTAAATTTATAGACCTTCATCTCAAGATACATGTTGAACAGAAATTTGCACTGTGCTTCTGCAGGGAACACATCAGGCACCAAAGTCAGTGAGTGCTTTCCTAGGAACAAAGCTCCTCAGGAGCCATGAAAAAGCTCCATCCCAAAAGTTGCTGGAAGTGTAACCCACAGTTTTACTTGCAAAGGTTTTCAATGGATTTTCTACTCATATTTTGTATTGTAGCACAACTGAGCTCTGTTCCTCTTGTGAGACTGCCCTCAAAGTGCCTCTGTGTGTGTTCAAAGGCCAGTAATTATATTCACAGTAAGGACTCTAGGGTTTAATAGGGCTTTTAAAGCACTTCACTGTCTTTTGCCTAGACTGTGTTACAGCATCATACTATTAAGATGTTACTACCGCTGCCAGTTAGGTACTTCAGTCATGAATAACAGAGTCACTTCAGACTTGCATCAAGGGATCTCTACCTTAATAACAACTGTGTGATTGTGCAGCCTGGGAAATTCATGCCATTTCATTGTCATTCCAATGGAGGCGTGCAGTAACACTTGCAAGCACTTGTCCTTACCAGCACTTAATAAGGTGAACAGAAAGCGTGCAATTTTCTGCTCTGTAACAGATCAAGTCTCTAAATCCAGATAGCGTCCCAGACACTGCCAGCACAAAAGCACTTGAGAAAGAGGGATTTTCTCCCAACTTCTTGGCTTATTCCCCAGTTAAATTGGGTTTTCCTGCAAGCAGTCTGTGCTTTTACAAATCACTAATATGTGGTGCTGTTATGTCCAATGTCTGCACGTGCACTGTGATGCTAAGGCAAATTTAAGATGGTTTCCAAATCCTTCCTAGGAAACTCTGGAATGGGTGACTTCATTTTCTGAGGTACTACTGGGTTATTAGTTTGCAAAATGTGTGCTCAGGTTCAGCTGACATTCATAAAAGCTACAGGGTGCAGTATGTCTCCGTAAATCATATCAAGCAGGGGGCAAAAATTTGTGTACATCCAAGTTAGAAAAAGAACAACAGGGACATGTAATGATGCTATAACATTTTTAATAAGAGTAAAGCTCACAATCATAATCTAAAATATTACAGAAAGGAGAAGCAGAAAGAATGTGTACAGAGATTAATTTATATCTGCAGAAGATCTCCCAGTTCCATTGGTACCATTTTTGCTGCTACCGCTGTAGCATTTGACTATCAATTTCCATTTTCAAACTTTTCCACTTGCTTTAAGTCCAGTGAAATAAATCTGATTGGATGACTTACTATTTCTTTGGTATAGCTTCAAAAGCAGTTAAGTCAGAAACATATCCATAGGAAGGCTAGTACAGGTACACTCTAGATTTCATTAATGTTAGCTGGGAAAGAGCTATAAATGAGTTAAGAAGTTGTTTTCCCATGTTAACCCATGTAAAGCCCAGCTTTCTTTACACTACCAAACCCATGTATGGGTAAGAAGTCAGTAGGGAAAAAGGAAAACAAAACATTTTGGAAGAACATTGAAGAAGTTTTACAGAAACACTGAGGTCTCCAAAATACTACGGCTTTCAGCCACAGTCCTGGACTCAGAGCTTTTGCACACCCTCCCCCTAACAGCAGCCATTAATTTGGTAATTAATTCTCAGTCCTCATTTCCCATTAAATCCTTCTGAATTTAGCAGGGGTAGCAGGGGTAGCAGCTCCCATAGCTGTATCTACGGGTGTAGCAAGAAGAGTAGGGGTAGCAGTAACGGGAGCTGTAGGAGGGGTAGCAGTCCCGATAACTGCCCAGACTCCCATAGCCCCGGTAGCCACAAGGGCTTCCGCAGTCGTAGGTCCGGTAGCTGTACACGGTCCTGTAGTTGCAGGGAGAGTAGCAGGCATCCTCACACTGGTTCTGGTAGTAGTAAGTCATCTTGGCGCGATGGAGGGAGGCAAGTCTGAAACACAGCAGGGAAGAAAAAGCTTATAAGGCAATGCTCCCAACAGCAAGTAAATCTCAAATAAATGTTACAAGCAAGCAGGGAGGGAAGAGAGAGCCAGCAAACCCAGGCACACTGCCTGACACCCTCTGTGCTCATCTATTGTTCTATCCTGATTTTTAGTGCTGGGTCTTGTCCCTAATCCTCCATCCTGACCAGCCTTTCTGAGTTTTCCTGCACAGCAGCACTGGCTGCACCCATGGATCATGATGGTAGATGGGATTGTGAACCATGACGCCTGTGTTAAAACAGAGCCAACAGGAAATAAACTGGAAAATCCTTCATAGCCATACTGAGATAAAGATTTTAAAGGAGAAGAGGGATATGTGCAGGACTGACCCAGTTTTGAACACTCAAATATCAATGAAAATCCAGGGAGGAAAGTATACCTTACATATAAATAATTCTCATGAAATCACAACCTTGATTCCCAATACATTAATCTAAAGTACTTGTAGATTAGTAACCAGGAGTGGGGGGGGAAGAGGGGAGAAATAGTACCAAATACATGTCTTCATTATTCACTAGGTTTTCTAAATCTCTTCCAACTTACCCACTTCTGCAAGGAGGATAAGGCAGGAGAAGCGAATGCATTACTCTCAGCAGCGCGGGTTTTTATAGAGCACCCAGTCCCACCCAGCGCGTGAAAGGCATGTCTGCACTCCAGGTCAGCTCCAATTACCAGACATATTTTGCCTCCCTCATGACTCCTTCTCATTGATATACCGGTTCTCCCCAGGGTTTCTGATTATTGGTCCAGCACTGTGACATGTAGGCTACACCCTCCAGGTTTCTTTCATCTCAAAACTGTATAGGACAATTAAGCCATGGTATCATCATGCTGAATTCACTTCTTCAGTACAGCAACAAGTTGACAGAATATGCAAAGATGTACAAATTACCAAACACATCATTTTTGGAAGACCAGCCTCACCATGCATGTTGGCCCATGTACTTTGTTGTACATTTTTTTTCCGAAATACTTGTGGAAGGGGTAGCGTCTCCTTTTCATGTGTTTCATAACTTTAATGACACATGAAACAGCACGTTCTTATGAATCCTTTCAAACATTTCCTGTGACTAGCAAGGGGGGAAAGACCATTTCTTTGATTTGGTGCTGTCATGCAACAGGATATTGTTGTGCTGATTGATTCAGATAGAAAATTGGCCTATAAGCATTAAAATGGTATGTATATGATGTATTTTTAGAGAAAATACATTCAGACACCCAATACTGAAGCTATAAATTACAACCTTAATAAAGCATAGAAACAGGATAACCTGACATATGTTTTTAGAAACTGTGTTACATAACACTGGGGTGTTTTCCACTAACATAGTATTAATATTTAAATAATAAATCTCTTTGTACATGCAAATCTTTAATAAGTATTAATGAAGGCTTTGATATTCAAAATTTAGAGAAAGGCCCAGAACATCTGTCATGCCTGTTATTATCCTTCCTTTAGATGCAAGTAAACAGCAGTGTTTTGAGGTGAAGGTCACCAGGGAAGACCGGGATGTTGCTGCTTACCAGGTCACAGGGCTCAGCATTATTCACTGTCATTAACAACATTAAGTTAAACACATCAACTTTCCAACACTTCTATTAAGAAGTCGTCACGTTAAACCATACTTAGCATTTGGGGGACTTCTCAGGAAAACTACAGTTATTACAGAGATATGTTCCTGTTTGTTTTATCTTATTCCTTGTAATGAACCCCTGAGTGAATCATTTTCTGATCTAAGTGTAAAAAAACACTAAGCAGATATTTTTGGATCCAATTTGTGTCACTTGGGCTGGCTCTCCAGAAGACTGAGTTTGTAAGTTTATTTCATATATGGTGCAAAGCGTGGAAATTTCAAATATCATTATTTCTGCTTAAAAGGCTTTAGATTTATTATTGATTGCTACCTGCTTTATGGTTCCCATAAAGTCTTGTCACCGACTCCTTGCCTTATTAAAAAATATTTCCACTGTTCTTACACCAAAAAGGACACCAGTTTCCTTTTAGGTAGACTTAGGAGGTGGCTGTTGATGTTTGGTAAAAGTAATTGATAGAACATAACAAGCAAGTAAATCAAATTTTCTACAAAATTATTTTCCTGTGACAGGTCACAGTATGCAGTTAACACATCCATGCATATTTGATTGCAGCAAGGTACAGACCAGACTTGTCCTCTAATCCAAACACCTTTCTTGTACTTCTGCATTTGAGCTGGAAATAATACAAACAAAATCATAAATACAAACAACGCCAATATTCTGACCTAAAATGCAATTTTGAAATAAAAACAAACAAACCAAGAAATGCTTTCTACATATTATTATTTCTGCAAAAAAATTTGAAATTCATTCTTCCTCAAACCAATCCAGAGCCATTGCAAGCTTCGTATACTGAAATTTGTCCATTCCTCCAAAACTGGGATTGTGAATGTCAATCCACTCTGCCTTCAATATCCTTCCTTCCCTTTCCTGTTATAACTCAGATTTCACCATACTAATTCTACAAATACAATTGACCCAGGAAGTCTGAACATGAAAGAAAACTGCAATGCAATGTCATGCTTTTGGAAGCCAAGAACTGACTAATAATCACAAACCAAGAAAAACAATTACATCAACTGATGGAATGACATGTATAAGTAAATTTGTTTTGTGATGAATATGAGTTTAAAGCACAGTAGGCTTGGTCAGATAAATATATAAAAGGGAGAGAAATTCAAGGCTCTCTACTCGCATCTCCAGACTTACATTCTCACTGAACTTGGTAAGTCAGACCTACTGTAATGTCTTTATTGCTGTGTAGATGCTGTTGTTTTGCTATATTGCTATACAGATGGCAGTTATACTTCAAAAGCAAAGGCTGTAATTTCACAGCCATGCAAGTACAATTCTTTCTTGTTAAAAATGGCATATTAAGATGCCTGCATAAGCTTAGAAGATTGTCTCATCTAGCCATGCACTATGAGAAATTACCTTATTTTCTGATATACTGAAGTATTTCAGGCTTCTTTATTTTGAAGCAGACAATGCGTTACATTTTTTCAGTTATTTTGAACAAAAAGCAAGTATATATTGAACTGGCAATCAAGGCACAGACACGGGTTCAAACAAACAAGCTGCCTTTTTCAGCAGAGCACTGCTGACTTGCACAAGGGGAGGATTTCTTCTGTGGTGTCTGGTCTTGACAGCAAAAACTGGCGGAATTCATTCCTGAACTAGCGTCTGCTCAATTACGGTTTTTAGAGAAGCATCAGACACTGCTACAGACAACCTAATCCTAACAACATTCTTTCTAAAATACTATCTGAATCCGCACTGCCAATTCTAAGCAATGGCAACAAGAAAAGCAGCGTGAAATACTTTTATGGAGAAAAGAAGGGGGATAAACAGATAGGAGTGATCTGGGCAAGAAGGAGACAGGGTATAGCCTCAAATGGAGATGTTCAGTTGGTTCCCGTGTTTGCACTTCTCTCCCTCTCTGCCATGCTTACATGGGTTTTGCTAGAAGCAGTAAGCTGTCACTTATCTTCTTCTCTTCTGCTGTGTTTCAGACTTGCCTCCCTCCATCGCACCAAGATGACTTACCACTACCAGAACCAGTGTGAGGATGCCTGTTACACTCCCTGCAACTATGGGACTGTGTACAGCTACCAGACCTATGACTGTGGGAGCCCCTGCGGCTACCGGGGCTACAGGGGTCTGGGCAGTTATCGGGACTGCTACCCCTCCTACAGCTCCCGTTACTGCTACCCCTACTCTTCTTGCTACACCCGTAGATACAGCTATGGGAGCTGCTACCCCTGCTACCCCTGCTAAACCCAGCCATATAATGACCAGATAGGAAATGAAAGGCAAAATAGTGATTTATGACTCCTGTATGAATTTTACCTTTGCTAAGCTCCTGTGACGGCGACTGCCATCAGGAATGGTCCTGAGTGCTTAATATCTCTCTTCAATGTCTGCAGCTATTTTGAATAACCTGCTTTTAGGGTCAACTTTTCCTTCATAGCCTTTGTTGGTGGATATACTGTGTATTTTGATGTGTAGCTTTGCAACAGGAGATGCAGACCAGAGCAGACGCCTCGTCTTGCCGTATGTTGTGCTGACAGCTCTGCTCTTCACCAAACACCACCATAGTCCCAAAAGCATCTGCTGTGAAATGTAGTAACTCTTTGTTTAAAGAATGTATGAATCTTTGGATACCCCTATTCTGCACTACTATAAGCTGTAACTGCTGTGTACAGTGCTTCTTACTCTCATTAAAAGATCTTGCATCACAGTATGGCTTTCTGTTATACTTTAATTTTTTTCTTTTATATTTGACTTTACTAATTATTTACCTGACACATGGCAAAAAAGGAGGCACTAGCTTTTCAGATCTTCAATTTTAAGCATTCTGTAGAATCTGAGGTGACTGAGGACGTATTGAACATGTCAATTTCTGTCTCCTCCAAGACAGTCCTCAAAACTCACATCTGTCATGTCTTAACTCTGCCCTTCTTCCACCAAACACACCAAAACACTGCTTATTTCCAAAATACTAGCTTAGAAATGTGAAGATTCAAGAAAATTAAACCAGTACTTGCTGACTACATTCCAGCCCAAGTTATGCTACATTTGAGGATCCAAAATGCACTGAGACACAAAATGCCAGACTCCCTAAGCTTTCTGCAGCTCTGAAATAGATACCTGATATGAGAACACACAGGAGCTCACATTCACCTCTTCCCAATGCATATCAAGGTTTAAATATTGCCAATTTCTCCACCAGAGACTACTTTGTGCGGTTGACGTCCTGTGTGTGAGCTGTGAGCTTAGTCCTTCCCATCACTGCCCTGCCCGGGCTGGATTTGGGCATGCATCCTGCAAGAGTCTGCCAGCCTTTGCCATCAGCAAAAACTGTTTTACAAAGGAAGACAAGAAGCATGCAGATTCCAGATAAGCCAAGGCTTCAAGGGGAAGCCTCTTCTTCTCCATAATTAACAAGAAGGCATGTGACAGGGAGGGAGAAGAGTTGCTTAAAGTAAAGGTGACTGGCAGGTTGATGATGAAAGGATGAACCTACTGGGACCGTTCCCAGGCTGGAGCCATCTGGAGCCACAAGAAGATTGAGTTTTGGAAGTGATTTCCAGCAGGAAATGTTTCTCCTCCCAGTCTGCAGGAACTTCAGCTCTCCAGCCAACGCCAATCTGCATGTAGGAGGCAGAATTATGGACTTTGGCGCTGACATTTCCCTGGTGGGTAGACCATCAGGGAAGGGATCGCTGTAGGGTTTCTTGTCTCATCCCATAAGTGCCAGGTGCAACCAATTCCCAGCAAAAGCAAGGCTCATGTGAATTTGCATCCACGTAAAAGCAGAGCATAGAAATGAAGCAGAACCTAGACACTTATTCAACAGGTTATTCAAGAGGTTGGCAGAGGAGACTGCAAAAGAGAAATCTGAAGAAAACAAGCCCATGAGTCCCTAGGTGAGCTACCAGAATCATCCATCAAACCCTGCTTTGAAAATTCACCATTCTGGTCTTATAGTAGTTCTAAAAAATTATTTTGGACAAATTATCTACTAACAAAGGCTTTTCCTGTTCATTGTGCTGAATTGTTATATTAATTTCCTTTTACTGAAAATGTTCTCATCTGATACAACAGTCTAAAAATGCAAATCAATGTTTCCCTCAACTGGTCACGAAGTGCAAATTCAGCATCTGAAGGTATTCATTTTTTATTTAAAAGTAGCTCTGGTTTATGCATAAATTTGTTTTAAAAGTTTAAGAGAAGTTATCAGTTGATACAGTACATCATAGACTTTCCTATTTCAGAGTAACACAAAGAAATTGGAAATGGTTTGTCTTTCAATTAGTACAGTCTATTTTTTCACTTCTTCAAAATGTTCACATTTAAATTTTGTATATAATACAAAAAAATAAAAATATTTATATTTATATGAAATATCCTTCATTATTTAAAAAAATGAAATTACTAGAATTTTTTCAATAACTGTTGTCAGTCATAGCATGTTGTCAGAAGAAATAGGGAAAAGTGGATCACATCTCAAGAAATGATGAAGTTTTTTATGTACACACACAAACACACACAAATATACCCTATTTTTATGTATTTAGAATTACATGTGTTATTTCTATATAAACTTATTACTGATGTGATAGGAGATGAAATAACTATGCACTTGATAAAATAAGTTAGAGAAAATAGTAACATCCACCTTGAGAGAAAATATCAACATTTTTCATTAACTTTTTCAGAAGTTCTTTTTAATACACACTTTTAAAGTATTTATGTTAGTTCTGGTATAAACTCTACCACAGTACAGCTGGAAAAATACATCAAATGAAGGAATAACATAGGAAAAATCATTTGACAAATGAAGATGACAAAAAGCAATTGAAATCTTATAGGGACTAGCACGCTTAAACCTGCAAAGTTCTCCTGAGTCAAGGCTCTTAACTAAATGTTTTAATATATTTTCCTCTGTGAATTTGACTCCATCTTTCTATAGCTAACAAGATTTTTTATAAATTATACTTCCAGTTACTGATTGAATGCTGCTGTGTGTCTTGAAGTCTATTTGAGGCACTTACCTGTATTACTTTTGTTTGTACGTACAGAAGAGCAGGCATTAGTGAATTCACACTTCCCAAGCTTGATTTCTGATTTTCAATATTTGGGACATCAAAATATTCTATTATTGAGGAGTTAGGTAACTTTGAAAAATCTCATGCGTGTATGCAATTTTCCAGGACAATTAATGGCCACTTCAGTGCTCCTCAGCTGTTTGTGAGGGACCTGGCCTCAGCTGCCATGCAACAGGCTGCTTGGTCACTCAGAAATTACAATCCTGACCTGCGCAAACAGCAACAAAACTAAATTTTTTTGCACGTCACAACTTCAATTAATATAATTGGTTTCTTCAATGTCAAGGATCATTAGTCTGTTCTCATCTGCACCTGACAATGCAAAAGTTATGAGCTTCTTTCATCTTAAAACTTTTGGGGTCATCCTCAGTTTTAATTATCAAATCGAGATACTAGAATGGACAAGAGAATGACAGATACTCAGACTAGAGATGACTGAGAATAAAAAAATCATATATATGGGAAATTTTTAACATATTAAAAATGTGTGTAGCCTGAATTATATCAGCATTTCCTAGAGGAAAAAAAAAGTTCTGTACACTTACATACACCTAATATACACTTAAAAATAAAACCTAGTGCACCCTCTCTTCCTCACAAAATAAAAATTCCTACTGCTAAAGTAGCAGAGGAGGCAAAAATATTTTGTGCCACTTTTCTTTGCCTCCTACTTGTGCCTGTAAAACTCAGTTTTGTATTTGAGAAAAAATAGCTATTTTCTCCTCTTCTTCTAAAATATTTTTATTTTATACCTTTAATATTTCTTTTCAGTCTGGTTCACTAACAAAAACCAGGACATTGATAAAAGTTCAGCATTCATTTGAGTAACTATTACATACATATACATAAAGGAGGGAGGAAAAATTAATCACATAGTCTATACCTCGCCATTGCACCTGCTCATACCACAAAAAATTCTTTCAGAATATCACCAAAGCAAATGTAAATTAAGTTCTATAACACCGATCTTAGCAGAATATTTAGAAGTTAAAATTATAAATATTATTTTACAGCAAATCTTATCGATGCTGGTTTTCAGCCTCATCTAACACTGGCTTCCCAAAGGAAGCAGAGCACAACATTTAAAGTCAAGAGCTGCCTTTTTTTTTTTTTTCTCTCAACAAATACCTGCTTGTGTGACCTTCACTGCAGTGAGCCATTCCTCATTTGCATATTAAATGAGGATAATAACAGACATTCTAGAAGTGCTGAGCCTCATCAGAATTTATGGTATCAATGCTCCTCCAAAACAGTCATTAAAGATTTACTTTAGCAATGTTTGTATTATTTAAATACTAATGGTTTGTTACGGAAAGGTGCCTCAATGTTGTATAATAAACAACAGAACAGGGAAGGGAACCCCTGGGCTAAGCAATGTTTGTCTTTATTAAAACTAAGGCATTAGTCGTCATCCTCACCTGGTGTGGACTGGCAGAGATACTGCCGTATCTCACTGGATAACACCACCATGAAAAATCAGAGAATTGATTTCTCCTTTCCTGGCTTAAAAAAATCCCTTCTGCAGTGGGCAACTTATAGCACTTCACCAGCCTTTTTATTCTACTAAAGCCCATTACAAAGCAAGGGTCTTCACTGGACACCTCACTGCTAGCTACCCTCCCCAGCAAATGCTTCCTACCAGTCAGGAACACATGGTCTCCATCTTACTGGCTTCCACAGCCTTCCTAAAAGACTGCTCTCCCCCTTTTCTCTACTGCAGTTCCTGTGGTAGACCAACAGGAACCCCAGTTTTGTTCTGCACTACCAGATCCTGCAGCGATACTTGCCCCAGTATTATATATGCATATATGTACCTCATACATACGTCTCACATATCATATGTGTGTCATATCATGAGACATTGACTCAAGCAAGATTTTCTAACAATTTCATCCAGAAAAGAGAGACAAAAAAGAAAAAAAAACAGACCGTAAGTCTTAGACACATTGCTCAGGTGCTCTGTTAATTGATCCTGTGCCTTGGCCTGAGCTTCTCATAGTGCATATGCCAAATTATAGACAGTAGAAGAACCTAAAGGAATCAATGGAACGCCTGTTATTAATTGCGACGGAAATGAATCAAAAAGGTTAGTAAAAGCCCTAAGCACATAGTATAATGCCTCTTTCCTCCTCAGGTATTTTACGTCACCTGACAATGCAGTATCCATCTCCCTTGTAGGGGCATAACAGAAAGAAACAGTCTATGGACTCCCCAGTTAGGCAGGCAGTGTAGCTGGAACTGTTCTGTGTATCCTCCAGTTTCATTCCCAGTTGTCCTTTGGGTGAATTCCCAGAAACCCATTTGTCCTAGAAAGTTTTAAGATGAAAGAATCTTGCAGGATATAATCACAATGTGCTACCAGAGGAATTTGAAAATTGTCCTAAATGTGGAGGAAAACAATTATAGCAATTGGACTGGTGATGTACTTCCAAAATTTGTTTTGTGACTAACAGACAATGGAAGCACATGGAGAATTGCACTGACTTCCACAGGTCTAAGAAACCATATAAAAGTGCTTACAACCCCACACTCCTCACACCACTCCTCTTGGTTGACCCTCCTCGGTGAACTTGGTAAGTTCAGATCCAGTTCTCATAGAGATACCTTTAACTTGGGAATAAGTCCTTTACTAGCATTCTCTGATTTGTAACAACAGTAGAAGTATTTTATCCTGTATGCTTTTAATCTGTACAGTAAAAAAAGTGGGGACACTGATGAATGAACATTCAGATATCATTGGTAAGATGCGAAGCCTAGTAAGTTTTGTCTTCACATAAGAGAAAGCAAAAACTCTACTTCTTTGGCTTTTAAAATGGAACAGAAATTTTCTTTTTTTACTTGGTGATACTTAATACTGAAGTTTTGGTTCATGGACAGAATTGTATATTACGCAAAGTGGAAATGGCTTTTTGATGGAAAGATGTTGCAATAATGAATATGGACAGGTCATGTGAATTGCTTTAGTCTCTCTGAAGTCACTGGAGCAGCTCTGATCTGCAGCAGTAGAGAATTTAAACCTTAGCACTTCACTGCACAGCAGAGTGTTTTCAGTATCCTTGCTAGAACTGGAAATAACAAAGTGTGTAAACCAATGTTACATGGGAAAAGGAACAGTTTACATGCCGAGATTAAAACCAGACAAGGCAGCTGACTTTAACGAACTTGTCATGTTGTGTATGAATGCTTCGGAGAACCTTTGAAAATGCCATGTAGGGTTCAGGTCAGACATTAAGGCACCTACATGTGCATATCCTGAGCCTCAGACTAGCTGTCAGGATTAACCTCAGCTGCCTGTACTGGGAGCTTGGAACCAAACACTCACGAACACATACGTTTGGATGTATATCTGCACATTGAACCTCCTGTATCCAAAGCCCAAAAATACAGAGTATTATGTTCACTTTTAAGAGGAGAAGCTAAAGAACAGAAATTGTGTTTCAGTCAAATCTAACAAGGAGGGAGCACAGAAAGGGGGTGGATAAAATGGAAGCCAAAATCACATCCAAAGACCAAGGGATTTGCTCAATATTTCTTTCCAAATCTACCATACTCATGCCACCAAGCCACCTCTGCTGCTGCTCCCTGCAAGCTGAGCCTACCCTTTACCTGCTGCTTTGTTTCAGGTTTGCCTGCCTCCCTCCACCACACCAAGATGTCTTGCTGCTACAGGTACCCATGCTACAGCGTGTGCTTCTCACCCTGCTACAGGACCACGTGCTGCTCCCGGACCTACAGCTGCTGCAACCCCTGCAACTACCGGACTCTGTGCTGCTACCGGAGCAGGTATAGCTGCGGAGACTGCTGTAGCTATGGGACCACACGCACGACCCGATACTACTACCCTTCCTGCTGCAATTACAGCTATAGGTGCTGCTACCCTTGTTGCTAAACCCAGTGGCAATATCTCTGCAACAAGAATCAACCCCAACCAGGCAAGCAAAGATGAACGGCTAATCTGAAGCAATGTTTACAGAAGTGCTGAGCCCCTGTGACAGCAACTGAAGTTACTGAGAACAGGGAGCTTGGATGCTCTCTAAAATTTCTTGGCATTTGTATTTTTGTTTTTCTTTCTGTCTGCTTCTTCCTGTCTTTTTCAACTATAAGTTCTCTTTTGATATTCTCCTGCATTTAAGCCCCTTTACACCCCTTCAGCAGTGGGAACAACGACCTGCAGTTCATTTGAAGCTTCTTACAGTTGCTGCAGTGGTGTTAAAGGACTTCTGCAAAATTAGCTTTTGTGTCATCTGCATTTTCAATAACTACTTCCAGTAAGGTGCTGCAGTGCTGTGTAATGGAGAAGTGTTACAGCTGTCCCTCCTTTGATCTGAATTTACAGGTACCTAAAGGATGAAGAACACAGCTTCAACAAAAAGGAATGATCTGTATAGCACAGTGCAATGACTCAACTTCTGTAGTTCTTTCCAGTATCCCAAAACTATAATCTTTCTGTATCTGTGACAACTCCTTTTCTTACAGCATTAATTTTTTTCTGCATTAAAAAAAAAAAAAAAAAATTGGAGTTCCAGTCATCTTCTTTCTTCTGTCCCTAGTTTAAATGACTATACTGACAGTGGTGGCATCCTGACGGGACTTTCTGTCCCTAGTGTTGGCAAAGCACTTCATACCCCTCCACGTTCAGAGCAGCCAATCCCAGTAAATATACTCTTTTCTTCCCTTCTACCCCTTAGAAATTTGAGAAATGCCACAATTTCTCCCTTTCCTTTACTTAATTGAAACTATTACTAGATTTAAGGTTAACATATTTCAGCATAATAAGGCTGTAAAAGTCTTTATAATAATGTTTTAAAATGGAAAAGAATTAGTCCCAGGCCTCTACAGAGACTATAAAAAATGTTCAAGTGAACAGAATATTGTCCTATTCCTGGAAACCAAATTCAAATGTTTGCATTCCAGAGTCACAATTTCCTATCACATTCCAATTTAACAGACAAATTTCATTACCAGTCAGTGGAACATAAGAAAAAAAATAAAAACCTATATTAAAAGCAATGGGAAAAGAGTCAAGCAGGAAGTGGTAGCTTTTCCTGTCTTGATGCTGACCTTGAAAACTCAAAAAGCTGCCTTGATCTTCCACACAGACACTGGGTAGAACAAAATCCATTTCTACAGGTGCAGTTATAATAATTCACTAAATCTGGGGACTGAAAGCTAGAAGACAGAAAGAAAAGTGGAAAAAAAGAGAGGTGAATAGACCTTAAAAAAAAAAAAAAAAGAAAAACCCACAAGTGAAACAGTACTCAATCTCCCCAGGGCATTTTGGTAGCTCTTGACTGCCAGCTGCCCCTGGCTAGGGAAGCAGTGAGAAACTACCATCATCTTCCCCCTCATGCAGCCACAGCCTCTCAGTTGATAGAACCAAGAGGTTCTGCAGCCTCTGCCCATAACATGCAGTGAGAGAAAAAAGGCAGTAAAAATCAGTCGTGACTCTGCTTCCTTCCAAAACATGGGCTCTGGGTACGCTTCCCTGAACTGACAGACAAAAACACCCCGTTGCCATGTCTCAGAGGTGCTGGCCAATGGATATCCATTTCTCCTACCAAATTATTTACACTCCAAAGGGCAAATTCTTCCCACTTCTCCATCAGGGAACCTCTAATCTTTCATCCCTGATCTTTCCAGGTCCCTTTCAACCTGGGCTGTTTAATCACTCTATGATAATATATAAAATGCAAACTTATTTCAAAATCTAAAATCTGGTGAGTCCACACGTTTGCAATTACCTATGACCTCTTCAAGATTGGATCACAGCCAGTGATGGATCATGTCCTAATCACACCACATTAGCCCAACAGCAGCACTGAAGTATTCTAAATGAACCAGTTATTTGGAACACACCAAACGAAATCCCAAAGTTGTAGAAACATGCATAACCAGAGATACAGCTAAAGTTTCTGGCAGCTACAAAAGTCCATGTTTCTCAGCTTGAGGAGGGCAAGTCTGTACAAGCAAATCCTTGAGTACACAAAGTTAATAACTTTGCCACCTAATCTGTATGATGCTATTAAATTCAGGATATTTAAGAAATGCAGGTGAAAAATAAAACCAGAAATACAGTATTAATGCAGCATAACTTTTAATATGAGTGAAAGGCAGATATACTTTTAAAGACATACAGAACTGAAAGACAACATTCCCAAAAACACATTATACCCTGCCTATACCATTCATTCAGAGTTAATGTTTTGTACATCATTGCAACAAACATAAAAGCCAGTTTACAAAGAACTGCAGTATCAAGGAGAAGCAAACTTTTGATCAAGAGGAGAGTTTGGGTGGCAAGAGAGCAAGGAGACAGAGCAGAATAAACATAAATCATCACAAGCACTTCAACAGCAGTGCAGAGCACTTAAAGCCTCTGTGGAGGGTGGCTGCTGTCACCGGGGCTCTGCACATCAGGGACCGCTGCTGCCAAGATTCACCATCAATCTGTGCTTGCCAGACCTGGGTTGATCTTCATTTCAGGGACGTTCCTGCTGGGTTTAGCAGGGGTAGCAGCTCCCATAGCCGAACCTTTGGCTGTATCGTGAACTGAAGGGGTAGCTATAGCGGCCGGAGTAAAAACCTGGGTAGCCATAGCAGTCCCCAGAGCCATAGAAGCCCCTATAGCCACCATAGAGACCCCCATAGCCATAGGAGTCCCCAGAGCCATAAATGCCCCGGTAACCATACAGACCGCCATAGCCGTACCGGTCCCCAAGGCTGTTGAGGCCCCGGTAGCCGTAGAGGCCCCCATAGCCCCGGTAGCCACAGGGGCTCCCACAGTCATAGCTCCGGTAACTATACAGGCTCCCGTAATTGCAGGGAGAATAGCAGTCATCATCACACTGGCCTTGGAGGAAAGTCATCTTTCTGCGATGGAGGCAAACCTAAAATGCAGCAGCAGGGAGGAAAGCAAAAGTAATAAATACTTCCAGTGGCAGTAACAGCCTCAGAGCCCAAGGACTTCTTTTACTGGCCCCATGAGACCAAGCACAGAGGCAAAATTATGACCAAATTCCTCAGCTCCTTATTACATCCCATTTCTATCAGTTTCTCATTTACCCACTGTTTTTAAACCATTTTATTCCTTTTTTCACTTACTGAGATTGGTGAAAGCACTGACTATGGAATATACCTGTTGCAGCTCAAAACCTTCTTGCTGCTGTTTCAGGATTTTTCTTACAGAATACTGTTAGGAGTTAGCAATCCTAAATTTCTTTTAGTAAAGCAGCTTTGCATAGAGCTCTACATTCCCAAATTCTTCAAGAAAGCTTAAAGTGTCTGATGTTTGCCATGATAACACAATTCAGCTTTTAGGTCCATTGCTCCAAGACCCATTTCAGTGATTTGCACCAATTTTGAATGGTATCTGGAAATGCTGACAGCACACATGAGAAACTACAGAGCGTTAGAAGACATGAGAATATCTGCTGTCCTGCCAAACAGACCTGAAGACCTCCCTTAAAATAGAACAGAAGATTTATGGAAGAACCCACTGAGGGCCATGGTGGGGAAGCCCTTCTCTAACTCCGCTAGAGGCAGCTCTGCAGACCTAAATAAACAGCGATCCTTGCCAGGGAGCCAAATGCCCCAGGTACCAACAGGACCAGGAAAGTTTCAGCCCCCAGCTTTAAAACTTGAACCTGCCAGTTCCTGCAATGCAGTAAGCACAGATACAAGGTACAGAGAAATCTTAAATTTCAGAGAAGTCACAATCCTGACATAAATTATTAAAGCAAAATTTCTAATGCATATGAAGAGACTGAAGGGAGAAAAGGCTTACCGAGTTCACCAGGAGGAGGAAGGCAAGAGAGCTGATGAGAAGCCTAGAGCTCTGAGCCCTTTTTATACTGTTTCTTTGCCCGCCCGGCTTATCTAAGACGCCCTGTGTATTCAAAAGGTTTGTAGCCTTATTGGTTGGAAAACAAATTTGCCTGTACACGTCATATCTCCAATTAATATAATTTTCTTCATTGTTTGGGATTATTAGTGTGTTCCCAGCCTCCCATGTCACATATATTATAGGTTTCTTTCATCTTAAAATTTTCTGAGCCAACTACATTCCTGATACCATTTTATTGTCTTCACTGTCAAAACTGAAGTTTATTTCTATATAATATAAAAGCATTTGTAAGTTGCCAAATCCATTGGAGAGAGAGAGAAATTTTCAGTAAACAAGGAAAACTTCCCCACATTTTTGAAAATATCTGTTGTTCACTAGAAACTCTGATGCACCATGGCACAGGCTTCCTGTTTAAAGGAAATGTAAACATATTTAGGTATTTTGTATTAAACTACATAGCAACTTCAGGAAACAGGACCAGCACAAACTACAAATAAATCTTAATTGCATTCCTCCAAAGTGTTGATGGTGAATAAAACTCATGCTGCTGCATTAGCAGAAAGAATGTTTTCAACAGAAATATGACTACAGCATTGTTTGCAGTTTAGTTCACTAGAGGGCTTGACCACAAGTTCAGCAGAACAAAGTGGACAAGTATGAACTTGGTCTGGAAAATAATAAATGATAAGGACTTTGTGAGATGTACCAAATGGTATTTTCCAAGGAACCATGTTAATATTTTCTTTTCAAAGAATCAACTACACGTATCAAATACGGTACAATAGTGAGGAATGCTGGAGTTTACTGCAGAACTCCTTGTATGACCTTCACCTAATTTCTGGCATTAATTTGAATATAAAATAAGGATAATAATGAGCAAGCAGGATGTTGAGGCTTCCTCAGAATTTTGAATACCAAAGCACTTCATAAACAGTCATTAATGTTTTCAATTTGCAAAGTGTTGCAGTATTTAAATATTAATAGTTTGTCACCGAAAGACACCCTCAGATTTAATAATATGATCACTTAAAAGACGCATCAAGGTCTCTTGTTTCTAAGTCCTAATAAGGTGCTGCATTACATGTTTTATGAAAGTCAAAAACTATAAAAAAAAATCTTCTAAAATAGGAAGAAATATTTGGGAACATTCATAAGGCAGTTGAAAAATTTCTTCAAAATTGCTGTTGTACAACCTGAGAGAAAAATCAAACAAAAGTGCTGGCAGGAGATCCCCACCAATATTACTGGGCAGCATGTACAGGTCACGATGATGCTGAATAGACGCACTACTACATTTCGGCACACCAAAGAAAAGCCTACTCCTTTTCTCCCCTATGTGTTGCACCATAGATGCAAAAGCCAAGCGAATGGAGTACCTACAAGCAGATTGCACTACCAGTAATGGTCTAAATATCTCCCAAAATTATTCCTATCCATCCAACTACAAAGAACTCCATGCAATTTTACTAGAAATGTGCTGAGCCCGTTTCTTCTTGTTTTAAGATGAAAGAAATTCTAAGGGTATTACATGTGTCATAACATCAGACTTTGAAAATATTAAAATCACTGACTCTAATTACATCAATTGAAGGAATAATGCATGCAACAAGATATGTTGTATAACTAACACCTAAGTTTAAGGAGGTATATATATATGGACCTACAACTCTGAAATTATATTCACTTCTTTCAAGCTACTCCCCTCAGTGAACCAGGTAAGTCAATACTGACTCTACACTCTTCCCAATATATGTATATTTGTATGTGTATATGTTTGTATAAATATTTGTGTGCACGCGCGTGAACATATACATATATATAAAAAAGGCACTGGTGTGTACATATATAATGTGTCTATGTATATGTACAGGCTTTCTGTAAGCAATTTCTTGTCATTTGGAGCTAATCCCAAACACAAAATTCTCTGCAACATCAAGGAATTCCTTCACTGAAACTTTTTTGGTGTTCCTGTGCTTATTTAATAGTAGGCTTTAAAGCACCAAAAATTTCAAGTTTATTGCCATAATTTTGAAGTCATAAGTGATTTCCAGTTCCAGATTATTTTCATTAGGTGTTGGAAATTCAAATCCCTAGATGAAAACTTTATGAAACATTTACTACTACAAGTAGACATCCTGGAAGGCAGTTCCTCCATTTCATTGCATTCTTTGACTTTATCCCATGCTGAGTGGCATGCAACACTACAGGAGATAAGAGGATGCATATGATAGGCTGTTGGTCTCATCTGAATAAGCATCAGTACCTGAACTGGTATATTTTTCTTTAATTTATTCAAATTGCTCTATCTTCTGGGGTGGGAAAGTTCAGTTCTCAGTTGGTAAAAACCATATTTTCTATGTATGGTTAGCCATTTTTGAAAAGTTGAGGGGAAAAAATAGAAAAGTTGTTTGGGATTCAAGAGATTAGAAGAATAAATGAGATGGTTAAGAGGATGAAAAAGACCTGCAGGAGGGAATGAATTGCATTTCCTCAGCTCTGTAAGAGCTTTGAGCCTTTCGTCCTGCTGTCAACAGCCCATAAACTCACCTTTGCTCTCAGTGTGTGTTTCAGGTTTACCTGCATCAACAAACGATGACTTTCTACAGGGACCTTTATGATGATGGATGCTATTCACCGTTTGGCTATGAAGACCTCTGTGGTTTTGGGGGCCTGAATGGCTACCAATTTGGGAGCCCATATGGCTACTACCGGGACCAGTACCGATATGGCAGCCCATACAGCTACAGAAGCTTTGGGAGCCTTTATGGGAACAGAGGCTTGATTGGTTTGGGGGGCTATTATGGGTATGGGGACTTGTACAGATTTGGGTACGGCTACCCCTTCTCTTCTCGTTTTGGAAACAGATACAGCTATTGAAACCGCTATCCATGCTGAAACAGCAGAAATAGCAACTAAAAAATGAAATGCAGGACATGGATTCACGGCTAAGGTTATGGTGCTGAGAAACACAGAGCACCCGCGCCTCTGGCTGAGTTCAGTAGGACATGTGGGTGCCAGGCGGCGTAAGACTATCCTATACGCAACCCTCTCTAATATCTCCTGTTTCTTCAACTATTGTTCTAAAAGGAAACTTGAATTACAGCAAATACTGAGGCATCTTTACAGCATGTTGAGGGAGTAAAGCAAGACTTTCAGTTGCGAGTAAAGTGCCTTTTAAGTTAATTCACAGTCACTTTGTATTGCCATAGTAATAGGAGCTTCTGCAACTACCATGAACAGGTCCACTTTGCTCAGCTATAAACTTCACTAAAGATGACATCTAGTAGAGAAGCTCCTGTTATATATCCATGTCATGCCTCATCTGGCAGTGAACATGATTTACAAGCAACTCTGTGAGCAAGAAACATGTCTGGCCTGCAAAACTCCACCATTTCCACAAGGAGAAAACATCACCTGGCATCAGACACACTCTGTTTGCTGAAGACCCTTTTGTAAAACTGCAAACTTATCCTTCCTGTTACTTACTGTTTCTCATTCTCATTAAAATTACTCTGCTTAATAGTATCAGATGTCCAGTCTTCTCTTTTTGTCTGTGCTCATACGCCACTGTAAAAGGATCAGCAGCACTGCCACTCTAACCAACCATACAATAAGAGGGATGTCTAGACTCCAGGTGTTAGAGAGTATCTCCACTTCTCCACCTGAAATGCTCCAGCCCCAACTCATTTCCCAGAGTAGGAAGTTCTACCTTATTTTAACTAACCTGTGACCCTCAGTTTACTAAACACACACACATTCCTGGAGCAAGCTGGGGTTTGTGCTTGAAAAATAATTTTCAAAAGCAAGAGATTGAGTGGAAGTCTCACAGTCTGCCAAGGAAAGATAGCAATGACACTCAAGGTTAAAGACACCTAAGAGAAAAGACCAAAGGCAACCAAGCCATGACCATCTGCTGGAGGGATCATCTCCTTTGCAAACTGAACAGCCAGGTTATACAGGGAGTTCCTGTCAGCCTCTACCATGTCACCTTAGGAGATCAAGTAGTCTTGATTTAGATTTATAATTTTATAGATTATAATCTGGCATGGAACAAGATGGTTCAACAAGCATAGCCTAGACAAAACTGCATGGATCCCATGCAAGTGAAGTTATACATCAAAGACAGCACCAGGAGTCAAAAATTTTGTTGCAGAAGTGACTGTGAGGGGGCACCTCTGGGCTGATTTTCAAGAGATACCCTACATGGCTACCCTTTCTCTTCTCATAGGGACCACCTGCACAAGCATTTCTGCATTCATCAGCTGACAGAGCAAAGTAGTGGAAAGGGTCAAGAGAATAACTAGCAGAGCAGATTGGAGAAGCACTTTCACAGGCAGAAAAGCAGTAATAGTTAGCAGAACAGTCCCTGAGCTGTAAATGTTATTCCTCCAGTCCAAAGTCCATTTCTTTACATCCATGTCATTGTTTTCACTTAAACCATTTGAACTGGACAGTAGCAGATGAGCCCCACAGATCCATTTCCTTGTCCAGGAAGGAGCAGCCACAGCCAAGAGATGGGCCTGGCTTGCTGCCTCGTTGCTCAGAGCTCAACTCTGTGTCCTAGTTTGAGTAAGGCAGAGACAGATCAGGATGCCCCAGGAAGAGGGTAAGGGCAGCGGCCTCCACCCTAGCCTCCTAGCAGGGCACGACGGCAATAAATCAGTACAACCCTTTGAAATTGGCAAAGCTATTAAGACATTCTTTTGTAATCCTGCTAGCTGCTCTCAGCAGCAAAAAGGGCTGGGTTCCCTAGGGAAAACATTAAAAAAAAGGTAGAATCTCCCAACAAAATAAGTTCAGTTTATCTCCCTTGCTTTTCCCACCTGCATGTACAGTGCAGAAAGGCTTACACAGAGATGCACAGGAAGAGAGACAGACTAAAACACAGAAAGCCAAAGATTTGGGTGAAATTCTCAGCCTGCCCAGGGTCCTTTGGCCCCAGCTTAACATCAGGTCCTTGTCCATATTTGCCAACACAGCAGTATTTATGGTGTTTCTTTCCTTCACCACATCCCACTCAGTTCATCACCAGAGGCACTATCACTTCCTTCCAACAGCGGGTGCAATCACCACCCAATGCCTGGGGAAAGTGGCCCACAGGCTGTAATTGTCTGCCAACCACAGTCTTCCCAGACCTGTCACCTGCCTCCACTTCCCTCCACCACACTGCCTCAGAGCTGCCTTGGCACCACCTCACCCCCCTTTTTGCTTTGAAGATGCCACTGCTCTAGTTGTGACTCCGGCTCTGTACACAGCACTGGGCAAGCCCTAATGCACCTCACTGCTACCTCTCAGCTAAGCAACCTCAGCCCTCCCTCACTCTCCCCCCGCTCCATGGATCCAGGGCACAGCCAGGCTCTCCTGCCCTGCCACAGGTCAGCCTTATGCAAATGCTGGAGCCCAACTACCACACAGGGAAGGAAACCAATTTCTCACCCCAGATGCCCCTACCACAGGGCTCTCAGCCTTTAGCTGCCAAACAGAGACTGGATGCTTTTATTACCTATTCATTCAAGAACATCAGGGTGAGCCAAGAATTGGGATCCAGACCATTCCCTGCCCCCACAAGCATCAGTCAATAGCACAGATGCTCATTTCCCATGGATCCATCCTAACATCTCAGTAAGCACTGAGTTTCTCATACACCTGTTTCTCATACAGTGGTGCATGAAGAGCATTTTCCCTGTTTCATAGGGTTTCATGCCCTAAGGCTTAAGAAAGGTTGGATGATTAGAGGAACCCTTGTGCCTGCCCATGAGATATTATCATAATAGATGACAGATGTCTAATTTAGCTAACAGAAAACCAACTCCTGTAATTTCATTTAAACTTCTGAATGCCAGTCTGAAGCAGGATATATTTACTGTATGCTTGTGGGAAATTACCAGTTCAAATGCACCTTGTGAACAACCCACACGAGGCATGCTGCAATACATGCCTCCAGCACAAAGATTCACTGCAAGAATGAGAATCATTTTTAAAGAATAAACTTATCCCAAATGAGAAATCAGACCCCTGACTATGGCACAAACTGGACTAGAACATTTTCCAAAATACTTCTTAGAGTGCAATATTACAAAAAAACCTTTAAGACAAGGGAAAATGGACCATCATATAGGAAAAATGGCCTTATTAGAAGCAATGAGAAAAAACAAGAAGCATTTCAAAACTCACCATATTTAGATTAATAATCTTATCCCATAATGCAACAATGAACCTAAGAGACATTAACAAATGGTTCTACTATCTTAAAGAGACATTGGTAGCTTCTTAGTAAGCTACTTGATATCTTTAGTCCTCTGAAAGCCTCAGGGGATTTCACAGGAGTAGCTTTCATATCAAAATGATTAAAAGGTGTATTATAAATAGTTCCCTAGAAATCAACTGGCAAAATTCCCTAATTTTACTGACACTTGATGTTTTGTGGTAACTGCAAGTCTCAACTTATTACATGGAAAGCGCAACTTGAGAAGCCTCAGTAATAAACTTCGGTTCATTTTCAAATACAGCATTAGTATAACAATAAAGATTCTTTCATCTGGCTTTTGAGGTTTGGGGGATTTCTCTTTTGTAGGAAAGTATTTATGTGGTTGGTGAGAATCTGGTTTGATCACCTCTTCTAAGGCTCACCAACAGTCAATTACACACTATTACAATGCCTGGTCAGCTTTGTTTTCCTTACACTTATGGATAACAATTGTCCAAAGACTGGCTACTATGAAATAATCCAGCATTCTCAAGGCAGCTTTTGCAATATTGAATTATACTGTTTCTGTAACAAAGTATTAATATGCTACATAACATTTCAAACACATACATAGCAGCACAGAAAGCTTGTGAAATGTTTATTATTGATATATTCCTGAAGAAATTCACAATTCCATGAGTGAACATCACCATCCATTTTCACATGCATAGGTTATATTGTTGTAAAACATTGAGCAGAGCACTAAAGGCAGAGATTTAATTTTTACACTCAAAAAAAGCTGTTTTTACTAACACTTGGCTTCAGATTTTTCTTAGTAATACCAACTCCCCATGCACCTCTGCTCTGATGCATTGTATTGCTGCTTAGATGGGAAGGTTGAGCCTGAGATAATGCACACTGTGCCAGAAAAGCCAATATTGGGGAAAGAGGTCCACAGGGCTTAGCAAAACCAGGAACAATGAAGGCAAAGATGTGGGCAGCAGTTTCATGAAGGGACAGCTACAGCATAGAGGTTGCTGTGGAAAGGAGATGCACACACAACCCACTGTCAAATCTCTCAAGAATATCATTGTCCTGAAGCAGACCAATAAGATTGGTTTGGTGCAGCAGGACAAAGGCAACTGAATTAGGAGTAGTGGGGGGGGAACACAGACACGCATCCACACGTATTGGCCAATAACATGTTGCAATGTCATGTTTAATAAGAAAGAAGCAGATCATACAGAGGCAGGCTTATATAGTACAGATCACAAATTCCTCACAACCTGTGGTTTGATGCAAGATGATTCATGTAATAACTGATGGTGCTTCCCTATTGCAGCTCTGTGTTGATATTCAGCCCTGATCATAGCAAGACACATACGGCACAGAAACAGGGCATAGGCTAGTTGACTGCACAACCCTTTTTGATGTATCAGTAGCCACAGGAAGAGCCCACAAAGGGATCTAAAATGGACATCATACCAGATCCCTTTACATTGCCACAATGATACCTATAAGCCCCCAAGTTGTTAGTAATATAGTCCATAGCATCAAGAACAGAGCACTTAGAAAGTTAGGAAGGCATTCAAAAGAGAAGATCAGGAACAGTCATCTGAGAAGGATGTAAATGGATTTTTCAGAAGATCTGAGCATCTACAGATGCATTTAATGGCAGCCCCAAATGCTCAAGCTTTCCTAAATGCTGTGCCCTGGAGCTTGGCCACATAGGTACATCCTGCTTGTCATCTCCCGGACATTCTTCTTTCAGCAGCAACTCTCACTAGGTTTAGCATGGTCTACAGCTTCCAATCGGATAGCCTCGCCCCCATCTGGCACCACCATAAACATGTGAGCCCCCAGGAGCATGGGCAGCACTAAAGCCAGTTCCAACTTCAGGGGCTCCTGCAGATCCCACGACGCTCTGCTGCGGGAAGGTGCTGAGGATCGGTCCTGGGAAGGTCACAACCACCGGCGGAGGGTAGATCACCACCCTGGAGTCAGGACACTGACGAACACAAGGCTCGTTGCAGCTGTCAGCAATGGGCTGTGGCACAGCCACCCCACATGGGGAGGCACCGCCATCAGTGCATGAGCTTAAAGAGTGCACCATTTTTCAGGTATGGTTAATCTGAAGCACAAGGGAATATATAAAAATAAGTCACAAATTCTTAGAAGTTTCACAATCAAGCATTATAATAAAAGACTACCAACAGGCTAGAGGGAAAGGCAGAATTTTCATAGCTCAGTTCCTAGAAGACACCTATAAATCTTGTATTGAACACAATAACATCTAGAAATGAGTTTTCATGAAAAATTGATTGGACCTTATCCAGATCTGCATTTACCAAAGGCAATAGCTGAAGAGTCACAAATTTATTAATTTACATCAAGAAAACTTCAGACTGATATCAGAATATTTACACAGAATTCACCTTAGAACTACAAAGGCTTTGCTAGAAAGAGGAATTCAGATGAAACTTACCTACTTCACAAGAGAAATAAGACAGCAGAAATGATCACACAAGAACTGAAGTTGAGCACTTTTATACTCACCCTTAGACTGCCCAAAGCATGAATCACCTACAGGCATAACATCCTAATCAATTACTAAACACATTTCTTTCAAGACTTAACTTTGTTAATGAATGTCAACTGTTTTAAATAAATCACTCTGTAATTATTAGTTTGTCTTTCTACCCCATATGACCTGTACTTTACTGCTTTCTAGACTCTGCTATTTCAAAACTTTAGAGGGGATAGATACTCTGCCTCTACATCTTGGAGAAAGACAAAATGTTTATATGGTTCATGCTTGATGTCCTCCATGAATAGACTTCTTCCCAGGCAGCTGGTAAACAGCCATTTGCTTGGAAGAAAATGTACTTGTCTCAGCCTGCGAAGAGTTGCAAAAGTGAGGGATAACCTGTGTTCTTGGCCTAGGGGTAGCCAGGTTTGTTGTTCAGTGATGAAATTAAGCTAATAAAAAGTCTGGCTAAGGCTCTGTCACACTGCAGAAATCCTGGATTTTATAGAGTTATATATCCAAATAAGTCAGTGCAGCTTTTTCAATTAGACACCAAGCATGTGTTTCTTTAAACATTCAAGCTTTAACAATAAAAAAGGAAAAAGGGTAAGGCCATATTTTATATGAAATTAAATGTCCCATACTGTGAAGCTATAAATCATGACCTGATTAGGGGTATGGCAAAAAGACAATAAGTAGGGTGTGGCTTAGGCAAGACCTTGTCAGACATTTTTTCCAGTGAGTCACTTCTTCAATAAAAGTGCACCTAAAGCCATCATAATAACACATGTTGCACATATAGAACAAGTGGAAGATGCATTTTGGAATCCCAATTGCTGATGAACTGCAATTCATGTTGCCAGTGTGGGGCTATCATCCAGCATGAGGAGGAGGCTTTCTGACACTCAGCAGTAGAGTGAGCAACAGATGCTAAGGATGGCAATGGCATTTGCCATACAGACACTCCCATGGGGCCACAGTGGGTAGCAACCTGTCCATTCTGATTTACACTTGATTTTACTTAAAAGCAAAGATATTTTGCTACTTCTGTAGTAAGAGAGGACTCATTTGGGCTGTTGTATTACACTAAACCTCACCTCAAAGCCTTCTCTCTTTCTCCCAGCAGCAACATGTTCTTGCAAGGAAAAGCCTTCCTTTGGTGGAGTTAAAGGGGGGATGTGGTAACACTGCAGAACAAAGTTCCCCCCTTCCAGGGAATCTCAGGGAAAACATCTTGTATATCATCAGATTGGCAGCAAAATGATTTCTAAGGTCAGGACCAGACTCCACTGCATTATATGCTACTGTGGAGTAGAAACCTCAGTCAAGATTTCAACAATGGGAAATGACTGGGATGCTTTCCTACTTTAATTGCATACTGAGATTTATCTTCATAGTGTCATAATGTTTAAGGATGACATACGATATTTGTAATTCCTTTGGAAAATTGGCTTCTCCTTTTCTATAATTGAAGATAAGCATGTGAATTGCAACATATCTTTATCTCAGCTTAGACTGGGTAGCAATTTATCCCTAAATTAATTCCTAAAAAACATTGGAATTAAATATCTAATTACTATTCTCAAGTTAGCCAGCTGAAGATAAAACTGTTAAGGCTTATTTTAGAAATATATTAATAATTCTGTCTTGAAAAGTCAAGATCTTCAATGGGAGAGGAATCCACACTGCTGGGATTTGTTTCATTCTCTGCTGCAGACTGCTTGGGGTTTACATCACTGCAGGGTCCATTTATGTGAACATAAAGGTTAACACCACTGACAGTAGGCATGCCAATACTTTCTGAAAGCATTTTCAAAGCACATTGTCTAGAACACTAATGAGCTTTTACAACTGATGTTGTCATATGATTAGGGGTTTGGTTTTTTTGTTTTGTTTTTTAACAAGAGTATTACAACTGCCAGCTCAAACACTACCAGGGAAGACAAGGAAATAAAAGTGATGAGTCAACCAGTGAACCATAGCCAAAACTCAGTACCTAAAGAGTGTGTCCATAAGGAAGTAATGCAACAAAACAGTGCACATCAGCTCAATTTACCAGTTAAAACAAGCTTAAGAATCAAATTCCAGCCCCTTAAAAACTAAAGATACTAAACACAAATATCATCATCTTTGTATCCTTCAGGAGACAGAAAAAACACCTGAGCTGCAGACAAGCCATCAACACCTTCAAGCACTCAGAAAGTGCTGACAGGACACATTTATTCTATATTTAACTGAAGTGTTAAGATTCTTCAGAAGACTTTAATAGTCCTCTATCTGTAAGGATACACAGGAAAGATGTATAAAACCTTAAAGGACCAAGCTAGAGCTCACCAGAGCAGGGAGCTCTCTGAGGACATCCATTTGATTATACCATTCAAAAACACAGACAGATATCAAGAATCTCATCTTTGAGACCATTGAAAAACCACAACAAATAGATCTGATTTATGGAGTTTAAAACTCAAAAAACATGTGCAGCTTAGTGTGCACACCACAGCAGGTGAGGCAGGAACCTTAGAAATAATTACATCCATTACATGTTGGCTTTAGCTAATAAGGACTTTGTGCCCAAAAAGGTGTTCTCTCCACCAGGCTGACCAGGAAAGTATATAAAAGTAATTTGAGGCTCAGAGCTTCATCCATTTCTCTTGGTTTCTCCTCCTCAAACCAGGTATGTGTGATCATCTCAACTGGTTTATAACTACTATACTACAGATAAATAGACTGTAACCTGGAGAGGCTTAGCACATTTAATTTCATAACAAAGAATATAGACATGAGAAGCCACTGAGTTTTTTCCTGCTTTGTCTTAAAGTTAGCAGTACCGTAAAGGCTGTGAAAAGACAGCAGTTGCAGGGGGAGCTGAACTTGTTTGTGACTATGAAAGCATGGAACTCAGTGTGCATTTTTTAGAAATATAACCTACTGAAACCCTGGAACTACATTTATCTCAATTTGCTTTACTTTAGACAACAGTTGTGCACTCTACTTTTCCTTTGCATTAAAAGATTGCATTTTACTGTTGCCTTTCATGCTTTCTTTTTCTCAAAGGAAAAAAGCTTTCTTATGAACAAGGCTTTAGATATCCCATGAGATATCCCATAGTCCAGAGCTATTCGACTTCTGAATGAGCAGCCATACAGTTTGATGCCCAGCTTACAAAAAAACGGGACAGGCTTGGAGATGTGCTGCAAACATCCTAAAGACAGCCTTGATGCCTTCTCACCACTACACAGAACAGCTCCAAAACTGTTGCCCTATACACTTAACCAAACCTATCACTTACCACTGGTCCAGTCTCAAACCCCCCAGCAACGCTACATTATTCTGCAGAGAATAACACACTTCCCCATAATTTAGCATCCCATTAGGTGCTTTTAATTTTATAGATGTAAACAGCTTCAGAGACAACATGCTTTGAAGAAAGCCAGCACTGGGCTCAACATCGCAAGAAGATTTGTAACTGCTTCCAGCAAATGTGAAATGGAGAATTTCCCACCCAGACATATCCTCCACTACCCAGCTCACTGCAAGGGGCTCTCAAACTTATCAGCTGGTGCTGGTCCTGATCCTTCTCATTGCTCTATGTGATAACTCATGCATTAACTTTAAGCCATGAGCCATAAATTCACCTGGAAGGTTGAGAACCAGAGAAGAAATACCCATTTTTCAATTGCCAAGGGTTATAACCCAGCCATTGAGGCTCTCCATGCTGTGTTATGAGCTATGCGATGGAAAGGTGAAGAGCAATGATCTGCTACACTCTGGTACTACACCAAAGCAAATGCAGAGATGGAATTACTAATAAAGGCTCCTGCCTCTGAGCATTACATCTGAGTTAAATTTGGCTAATTGGACATTGCATCATCATCCGCATGCCCACTGGGAAAAATATTTTCCCTTGAAGCAGATGGCATTGGCTATTGCTTAACATGGGCTATCAAGATGAAGCCCTGGCCTTACTGCCTGTATCCATCATTTTGTTCCAAAACAAGGGGTTGCAACAAGAGTCAGTATTCAGGGTTATAACTATATTCCCCTTTATAATATACAAACTTGTATTATATTTACTAGTTATGTAAAATCAGGGAGATAAACCACTAAATTCAGCTGGCCTTTTTCTGAAGAGATGCTCTGAGCTGGAAAGAGGAAAAAAGGACAACAACATTGAACTTTATCGAACCACAGTCATGCCTCATGGCATGACCTGTATCGGAGCCTATTCTCACCCCCACACCTCAGCTTTGCTCTACTGATAAATTAAGATGGTCCTCACAGGTACCATGCTTGTACAGACCTATGTTTACCCATACATAAAACAAGAATAGCACTGACAGAAGCTATTTAATAGCATCTTCATAACAGGACCTCTTAAAACTCCTCACAAATGCTCCTTAATGTTTTACATGAGCAAAGCTCTTAATGACGCCAACACGTATCCAATTTAAAGGATGCATCTCAAGACATCAAAGGCTGCTAATTACATCACATGTAGGAAGCAATTTCCCTTCTGATAGACAAGCACAAGGCACACATACAGGCAGCATCCACACAGGCACAACTGAGGTCTAGGTGCAAACCAGCAGCTGTTGGTATGGTCACATAGTAAGATAATAGGGTCATTAGAAAAGCACTCTGCCCTTTGCTATCACTGGGATGCCATAATCTACTCCAACCTGGTAATTCCTTGTTTCTCACCAAAGGAACCCAACCACATGTCACCAACACAATTGCTAATCTAATCAAATGTGCCTGTAGGACCACAGCTGCCTGTATAAAGCACTGCCCCCACAGCCAGCTTCTAAATCCTTGGCAAAGTCATCATTCCCTGCAAGTTAGCTATGCCAGTTTCCAAGCAGATGCCAATTTACCACAGGATGATTCCTGTGGCACAGCCCTGAGACTTTTATGCCCCACCAAAAGGCAGTATCAGCTTGCCTGCACACTTTCCACTGGCCTTGTTTCCAGCCATAAAAACCAACTAAATGCAAAGCCTAATAAAACCAGGGAATGACTCTTGTTAAGTTTGAAGAGCACTAGATCAGTCATACAATGAGTAGCCAAGTGCCAAGCTTTAGGTACATCTCTCCCAGCCTCACTTTGCAAAGCCAGATTCCTCAATGCCCCCAAGCTGCCTAACTGCATTTAAATGAACAAAAGGGAAAATGGAGTAAGGATGATCATTGCCCACTTCCCCCCTGCTGCTTCCTGATTGTCAACCTGCTAAAAGAAGCTTTAAGAGGAGAGGGACAGCTTTCTTTACATAACTAATGAGGTCAATGGAATAAAAGGCAGCTTTTACTTCTCCTATAAAGATTTGAAATGGAAAGAACCCATAGGGTGTGAGGTGCCTTTCATGGTATTTGGGGATAAAAATATATTAATAATTACAAGTGAGTAAGATAATTACAGCCAACAAAAAAGTTGCATATGAGCAAATTCTCTCCTGTATCTAATTAGGATTTGATACACAGTGGCTCACGTTTTCCATGCAGTCTAAAAGACCATATAAAAACACTCATTTCCAAGCTTTCAATCCAGTTCTTACTCTCTGCTGTGAGCTCGGTAAGTTATTTGCCTATTTCTATTTCTAACTAGCAAAATGTCTTTGTTAGTACTTTGAACTTGAATCTAGATGCTGCAGAAAATACACTGACACTGCAAATTAAGGGAGTTGTTTCTTTTAAAGGATCTTTCTTGGGTTGGTTGTCTTTTTTCGTTTTGTTTTGTTTTCACAGGCATAGACCAACACAGGTTTTTAAAGTTGAGCCTGAGATTTACAGAACCTCACCCGGTTTGGGATGTGTTGCTTCCACTTCGAGCTGGCCATTTAGGTACCCATATCTTTAATTTGCTTTGAAAAAAATGAATTCTAGATTTCTTCTATATTGGAGGCCACTTATTTTAGTTGTTCAAGTAACTATTTCTGTTGGCAGCTGACCTTTACCATCCTAATCAAAGACTGTTGTAGATTACTTCTATTATACCACAGAGGCTAATTTTTATCTGGAATAACTGAAGAAAAGTTTGGCTTCTGCATATTCAAGACCCCTTTTATATGTGCTTTTGGGGGGGGATTCTTCTTCACAGGAGCTAGAATTACCTACCCACTTTCAAATATAGCAAGAAAACCCTAATCCAATTCTGCCTGGCATTTCTCCTGTGTTAGCAGTTAATTGTCAGCTGACATCTTTCTGAACAAATCATGTTTATCTACAGTAGGTGGGACCTAACCCTTGAGAGCTTGTTCTTAGAGTCATCCTGTATATCTGCAAGAGCAACTGCCACCAAATTGCAAAGTAGGTGCCCAAGTGCCATTTAGTGATGCTGAGGAAAGCTGATTTGCAGTCAGATTTTAAATTTTAATTAGGAAATCCAAGGTCTCGGCACTTCTCCACGCTTAATCACATCTTTGGAATGGACACCTCTTGTCTCCCAAGTATGGCAGAGACAGCTCTGACATCCCACAGCTAGGCAATGCCTCTTCCCAGCAGCCGTGACAGACCCTGCAAGGCAGGCCATCTCCATGCCAGGAGCAGTTCAGCCCTGGCAGTACTGGGTGCTCGACAGTCTAATTCAGGCAGCTGAGGTGCAAACATGAGCAGACACCTCCTGTGATTCTAGCAGCCCTTTGGTCCCCCAGCTTCTAGTGGAGCAACTACACAACTGCATCCCCAGATGCAGAGTTACATTTGACTTTTTCTACTTATATGGGACACTGACAGCTTGAACCAGGTTTCAAAAGTTACTCTGTCCTTAATGAACATTAGGCTTTTAAAAATAGAGCTCTGCCACATCACCCTGCCAAAGATAACAATCCTCTGTTCTGCAATTTAAATTAGCGTAAAGGGCAATACTTTCTTTTGCTTTACCTAGTGCCAGCAGAAAGCAATTTGTTTCAACTGAAGCATCTGGAAAGCAAATAAATGATAGCCCTTGCCACTAAAAGATGACAACCTCATCACTTATCCCAGATACGCCATTGCCTCACTAGCTGAAGCATGCAGGTCACTTCACAGCTATGCTTGAAACTCCCCTTCTTCTAGGTATAATAGCTACCTGCTCCACATGACATCTGAAGCTATGAAAGAGATCATTAGTTAAATGCAATGCTGTGCAGTTTCTGCTACAGAGATGAGGGCTAAGAGTCAGAGCAGCAAGCTCAAACAGCAGAAAGGCAGCCTATCAGATACAAGCAGTGATCTGCAGGGAATTCATTTACCTTTCTTCCCTACTTTGTTTTTCAGGTTCACCTCCATCCCAGAACAATGGTTTATTATGGGTACCAATACAAGCAGCAATGCTATATTCCAGGTGGAGTGAAGTATGCCACACCGGTCTTCACGCAATGCCACAACCCCAGTGTGGTGAAGTGTGTGTCATGCACACCATGTGCTTCCAAAGGCACCGAGATGTGCAGTCTGAGGAAGACCATGCAGAGCAACCCCATGTGCTCTGCACCATGTTCATCACGGTGTGTTGAGACACACATTGTGGAAGGCCACTCTTCCTCCTGTAGCCCCACATCTCCTGATCCATGCACCCACGTGCAGGGCAGGGAACATCTCTGCATGCCACACTGTGGACAGCCAGGCATTACAAGATGCCCTCAGATATGCACTCCAGCTCGCATCTACCAGCACAGCTCATATCCTTACTCATACCAGTGGTCCAATAGCTACCACTACAACTGTGGGCAACAATAAGATCCATGGAGGTGCCCACAGAACAACCAGGTGATGAAGAGTAAGATGCACACCCTAGCTGAGTTCACAGACACAGGTTTCAGAAGGACAACTCTTCTCCTGCTGCAATGATTGGGGCTTGTGGACAACCTGATACCTTTACAAACCAGACCTAATTTAATCCTCTTCATGTTATACTCTGCATTAGATTTAGAGGTCTCATAGCTTCATATCTAGTCTCCCACCATCTACAGTGGGCTTGGATCTCAACTGCATGAAGACAGTTTTTCCATGACTGCTAGTGTAAAGGATATGTGAGTTTTACCATGGGCATAATCACTCACATGGATGACATTGCAAAGTGGCCTCAGCTAGTGCAGTGCTAACAAAAACTAGGTTCTTCCATGCTAACATTGCTAAGAATACACACTTCTTTCTGCTTTCAACTTTGTTCCAGAGATTTTGTACAGAAACTGGTTTTTAATTCTGTGCTTTGGTCTATACGCAACCAACAGAAGACAAGTAAATATAAAATGGTGGAAAACAGGACTTGGTTTTCAAGTCAAGGGGGTGTACTGTGTGAAGCAACTCACTCTGGAAGCACTCACTACTTACTACCACCTCTGATGTACCAGCTGGAAGTCAGAGAGTGCTTGCTCTATAGTCTGCATTACTTTATTCTCTATGGTATATAACCAACATCTCGCACAATAAAGCCTCTACTGCATTGAACTACCCACCTTCTATTTTGGTTTCTTCCTCCATCCCTTTTCACACTTGACTCAGAGCTGAAAATTCCCAGTTGTATAACAGCCAGGGAAAGAGAAGCTGTGCTTCCACCTGCACTGGTAACAAATACTCAGCTCCCCACAGTGGATCTCAAAACAACTTACAGAAAAGCTGAGACAGCTCTAAGATGACTAACACAGTGAATCAATAAGCTACCAGCAAACACTGGAATTGTCAGGGCAGTGCTCTAACCCCTAGACCACACTGCTGTATGTGGTAGGTCATTAAGGTATTCACAAATTAAGGTGTTATGGCCCCGTCCACCAATAAATCCTAATTAAGTTTACCCTAAATCATGCCTTGTGCATTTGTAAACTGTACCCCAGCAATTCTTTGTGCTCCATCCTGTGGCCAATGGATTCAAGGAGCATGAGGGAGCTACAGCAAGGCAAGCCCCAGGCAGGCACACACTCCTCCACAGCACAGCAGCAGAGGGCTCAGCACAAAAATTCCAGGCTATCAGGGACTCAGTGCCACAAACACCCAGCCATTTAGAATAATGCATCAGTATCAGAAATAAGCATAGCAGAAATTGTTAGATTTGTAGTGATTTTTTTTTTTTTACTATCAGCCATGACATGCATTGAAATCAATACTCCCAAATATGTCACTTGTGACAAGGTTAGGCAGGCTACAGGACTCCAAATTCAGTTTGATATGCACAGCAAGGAAGCATCTTTTAAAAGAACAAAAGGTTTGAAGCCAAAAATAAAGTATACATCTTGGAGCCAGAAAAAAAAAAATAAGAGACAGCAGCTCTGAAGTGGCACAACTTCCCTGGAGTCAGCAGAAGTGAGGATGACTTACAACTGCTCCAGATCTGCCTAGTAGGAGAGAAGTAATAAAGTCATGCTCTCCACCAAGTAGCCAAAGGGCATGCCTCTAATGTGGTTGCATTCAAAGGAGGGTGAAGCTGTTTGGCAATACCCAGGAAGGAGAGCGCTCTCCCATTCCCTCTCCTGGCTGCTACACTACAGCCTGTGAATGCAGCACATCAGCAGACTGAGGTTACAACAGCAACATGAGCAAAGGAGCCTTTCAGCAGCTCTCTTCATGTTTTTTTCACTCATACTTTCATGCTACACCAAGGCTTTAAGAGGTCCTAGGTAGTCACAGTACTGTTTAAGAGCTGATTGCCTTAGTTCATCATGCTCTCTACATCACTTGCCTGCAAACACTTCCCATTTGCCCAACTCTGCTGAGCTCCACCAAATTGTGGACAAAAATATTGCAAGAAAAATGCATGTGATTTGAATTTAAATGCATCTGTGCAATACAGCTGTCTGCTCTTTCAACAAGCAGGGCAGCAACTACCACATTTTTATTATTCCTAATTAAATACAAAAAGGGTGAGAAATTAAGAAGGCATTTAAAGTGTCTCTGCCATTCAGAAACCTCTATCAAACTTTCAGAACTGCCTACAGAGGCAGACAGCTGCATCAATGTGGTTAAATTCAAAATACCATGTGGTCAGATAGCCCAGCCTAGGGAGACAGGGAACATTAGGTCAGAGCTACACTGCAAGTGCCACAGCCCACCAGTCCAGCAGCAAGGCCAACCTCCCCCAAGGAGCTCAACCTAGTCTGCACTAGCCACCCAGCCCTGCCCTTGGATGTTTGTAGGCTGACAGCAAACAGCAACTCAGTCTCCTAACATAAAATTTGCCCTTAACAATGTTACATTACATCCTCTATAACTAAAGATTATAGAATTAAAATTATCTTTCAAACCAAGAGTGCTTTCAGCAGTAGCTGATAACCAGCAGTTTTAACTCAGCAGCATCACAAAGAATAATTCAAACAAATACTTCAATAAAAATATTGTGAAAATAATTAGGACCCCAATCTTTCCAGTTCCAGGTGCAGAGCTTAGGAACACATTAGAAACCTTTGTCCCATCCCAGATTTAAATCTTACTCAGTGTACTTGTTCCCAGCCACTGTCCCCAGGAGCAGGGAGCCACCCAACAACTCTGGGGCTTCTCAGAGAGCACATCAAGTTCTCAACAAGTGTCAGGAGGACCTCAAATATTTGCAGGGTGAATTTGTTCTCTCCTTATCAGCTTTGACTTAGCACATATATACAGTTCAAAATCTGGCAGGAAGAGCAAGAGAAAGGCTGCAAAGAGGAGGACAGAAGTGTGATTTACTGAACAGTGGCATCATCTCTACCAGGCAAGAGCCAAAGGCAACCAGGAGAATTTCATAGCTAGGAATTTGCTCTTTAGTGAATTTCTGGTGCAATTCAAAAGCATAGCAGTTGGTGGTTTGACCGCCATACCATAAAAAACATCCTGCCTCCAACATCAGCAGTAAAGCATCCAAAGCCACTTCCAGCACACAGTAGCCAAGAATTCACAGGAGGGCAGACTCACAGGCTCCTCTGCCTGTGTATTGGCTTTGTGCGGCAAGGTTTTGGTAGCAGGGGGGTTACAGGGGTGGCTTCCGTAAGAAGCTGCTGGAAGCTTCCCCTGTGTTCGAGAGAGAGCCCATACCAGCCAGCTCTAAGACGGATCTGCCGCCGGCCAAGGCCGAGCCAACCAGCGATAGTGGTAACGCCTCTGTGATAACATTTTTAAGAAGTGAGAAAAAAGTTGGGACAGACGGGAAAACAGCAGCCGGAGAGAGGAGTGAGAACATGTAAGAGAAACAACCCCGCAGACACCAAGGTCAGTGAAGAAGGAGGGGGAGGAGATGCTCCAGGCGCCGGAGCAGAGATTCCCCTGCGACCCATGGTGAAGACCATGTGAGGCAGGCTGTCCCCCTGCAGTCCAGGGAGGTCCATGGTGGAGCAGATATCCATCTGCAGTCCAGGGAGGACCCCACGCCAGAGCAGGTGGGTGCCCGAAGGAGGCTGTGACCCCGTGGGAAGCCCACGCTGGAGCAGGCTCCTGGCAGGACCTGCGGATCTGTGGAGAGAGGAGTCCATGGAGCAGGTTTTCTGGCAGGACTTGTGACTCGCTGGGGCACCCAATCTGGAGCAGTGTGCTCCTGAAGGACTGCACACCGTGGAAAGGACCCACGCTGGAGCAGTTCATGAAGAACTGCAGCCTGTGGGAAGAACCCACATTGGAGAAGTTCATGGAGGACTGTCTCCCATGGGAGGGACCCCACACTGGAGCAGGGGAAGAGTGTGATGAGTCCTCCCCCTGAGGAGGATGAAGTGGCAGAAAATAACATGTGATGAACTGACCATAAACCCCATCCTCATCCCCCTGTGCCGCTGGGGGGGATTGGTAGAGAATCTGGCAGTGAAGTTGTGCCCAGGAAGAAGGGAGGGGTGGAGGGAAGGTGTTCTGAGATTTGGTTTTATTTCTCATTACCCTACTCTGGTTGATTTGTAATAAATTGAGCTAATTTTCCCCAAGCTGAGTCTGTTTTGCCCCTGACGGTAACTGGTGAATGATCTCTCCTGTCCTTATCGCGACCCACAAGCTCTTTGTTATATTTTCTCTTCCCTGTCCAGCTGAGGAGGGGGAGTGATAGAACAGCTTTGGTGGGCACCTGGCATCCAGCCAGAGTCAACCCACCACAGCCTGATGTGATGGAAAGCACTTTCCACACATGACCCAAACCATCCATTGCATCAGAAGGGATCAGAGCAGACATCCACAGGAAGGTAGTTGCCTGCATGTCCCCCAGATCTGTATTCCCTGACCCCAGATCAGCACCAGCTCTGCAGCTGCAGCCCATCTGCTCTCATCATTGCCAGCACCTGAGCAAAATCAGCCAGCACCTGCTGCTCAAAGCCTTTAATGTAGTACTGCTTCACATGTGGCATTCAGAGTTTATTACTACTTTTCAAACTTTTTTTTTATATTATACTTGGAGCCAACTTTGTGTTAGCTAACCTTACAAAGCACAGTAGCTGCCTTTATTTCAGTGCATTATAAGGCTGTTCATTATTTTAAAAGCCCAGCTTGCTGCAGACAGTAATTTACACTGAAATATCTCCTTGACATGCTCACAGCTGTCACCGGGGGGGGGGGGGGGGGGCGCGGATGCGTATCTGTACTTCAGCCACCTGCACTAGAAATAAGGCTCAGGATTTCCAACAGCCCAGAGAGCATCCCAGCTATCCCAACACATTTGCAATCACATCCTGGTTAATGCAGCTTTGCTACGCCCTCCTCTGGGCACTACCAGCTTACACAGTTCCTGTTTTCTACAGGATCTCCAACAGCAATGAAGCTATCACTTGCTTTCTTGCAATTAGCCAAACTGCATTTTCTCCTGAAGCACGTACAGCAGCTCCATCCCTCCTCAGAATGGGCCAGGACAAGGACACACTTCAGTGCTGACAGCCCAGAACTGAGCAGCTGCCCAGCAGAGACAAATGGCACACAGCTACTCAGCACCCAAAATCCTAGTGATGGAGGAGAGCAAGCAAAAGGTTAAGATGTTCCTCTCCAAAATGTTTGGGAGGTGCTTTGGTGCCACAGAAAGGTTGAAAAGCAGGTAGAAGCCTCTCAGACTTTCTCCCTGCAGTCTATAGCCCAAGTATCAGACAGGATACTGCAAGCCAAGGCTTTGACTCCTTGAGAAATTACAGAAACAGCCAGTAGAGAAAAACAAGAGCTAGAGCAGCCCTGAAAATATTCCAGCTAGAGATAGTAGCAGTGAAGCACAGTACTCCATAATAACGCACAAGTTAAAAACCATCTGAAACCATTTTTCACCCCAGCTCTTGAGATGGGAATTAAATACCTGTGGTGGTCTCACAGGAGGGTTGCAGAGCTGAGCTGGCTACAGACTTGCAGGCCCTTCTTCACTCCTAAGCATTTTGCTTGGAGAAGTCTCCCCCTTGCTAAGAAAGGCAACACTCATGGGTTTCAGTAGAGAAGCAGCTTGCAGATAAACTGACACAAATATGAAGTCCTTTCTAGAAAAGGAGTCAAAGCAGAGTTTTCTCCACCATTCAGCCAGTACAGTTGCCAGCACTCTCACAATCTATTATAGGGAGGAATAGAAAAGCAGAAAAGAGCTTTCTGCTGCATTCAGAGCAAGCTTTCCTGTTTCTAAGCTTCATCTATCTCTACCAGCTTCATAATACTAACTGAAATCAAAGCACCCTACCAGTAACTAAACCCTACACCAACAGCTCCCTCAAAAGACCTCCTACATCAATAAAAGTTTAAAGACCTAAGAGGGGGGGGGACAGGACAGTTATATTTAGTGCATGCCTATGTCATTGGCTAACAAGCATGGGGCAGCTGAGAGCAATCTGTCTCCAAGCAGACATAAAGGGGGCATAGGGTTAGGGCAGCAGCTGGTTTGTGTATGTCAGTATGTGGGTGGGGAGTGTTGGAGGAATATTGTTTATTACTGTTGGTTTTACTTCTTGAGGGGCTTTTCTTTCTATGTAGGTCTGCCTTTTGGTTATTGAAGTAAGAGTTGTGGTCTGGATTTAGCAGCTTATTGAGCACATTGGATAGTATTGAAACAGGCCCTGTCAAATCTTTGATGCACTGGGTTTGGGGAGAGTTCTGGGGCTAGTTTCTCTCTATAGAAACTTGTTCACAATTCTCACTACTTCAGAAGCAGTTTGCAAATCATAAACCAAATCTTAATATGGGGCTCTTTTCTACTCAAATATTAGAAAATCAGAGCATCCTAGAAGTTGTCTGAGTTAACAATAGGCTTTGGGTTTTTTCCTGTTGTGATGCTTATGCTAAAAAAGGCAGAGGGTTTTGAGCAGGGCTACTATACTTTGAAAGACTTTTATTGGTTTTGCTAGGTTTGGGAGAAATGGTAAAAGGTGGCTGAGAATAGCTTTTAGGGAAAGTCTCTTCATATGTTCATGCAATTCTTTTAAATTCCTATTCACTCTAACAGGTGTGGGAACTTCTTAACTTTGTGGGATTGGACAGTCCTGCTTTTTGAGAAAAGTGATATAAAGCCTTCTTCAAAGCAAAGAGAATGATCTAGATGGTCATAGAGCACCATCCTGTGGCAGTGCAGGTGCTGAGCTGGAGGAATGTGTTCCTTCCTGACTCCCCACCCCTCATTCCCAGTAGAGCTGCAGGTTCTTGTAATTAGCTGATGCATAACCAGAGCTCAGCTGACCCCCAGCCCAGATATTGCTGGGGATGCAAACTAGTGAGGAGTGAGACAGGCAGATGAGCTATTTGCACAACACTTGTGGAAGGTCTGGTCCCTTCTCCAGGGACCTCTGTAGGGCTCAGCCCTTGACTTGTATTGGTAAAAGAGGTAGCTTTGTCAGGTTTTGTTCTTCATTTTGAAGGGAGTATCTGAGGCATTGCATAATGTGATTTGGGCAGTTAAAGAATGAATGTGGGTGTGGGAAGGCAAAGGAGTGCAGGAATGGTGTGCCTTGCTGTTGAAATTGCAAGTTGCTGCACTGATGACAAACTTCTGGCAGTAAAGTCAGTGATAAAGTGATGCAACACTGCCTAGCAATGGACATGTAGTAAAAATGGTATATGATGCCAGGGACTCCTATGTGGTGGTACTGGCTTGCCCATGACTAAGTGGTGGAGAAATGGGCCAGCTTTAAAGGGAAAGAAGTGGTAAAGCTGGTAAAAGTTAATATCAGACTACTGTGAGAAACAAAGGATTTCTGCTGCAAACGCCAAATTCTAAATCTTCCTTGACTGTGGAAGTCATGGGACCTTGCAAGGTCCCTGATCCAAATGTGCCAACTCCTTTCCATTCCTGAGGGACTTGCTATTTGACTTGGGTTTCTGGGATTTTATACATGGCTGTCCATACCATCAGTTTATGCATGTGTCTGTCTTGTAATTGCCCTGTTCATATCCTATGGGAATGTTATCAGAAGCTGGAGGCTTTGAAAGGAGAAAATCCTGTTTCCTCACTGCACTTGGTTGTGTATATCAAGTCTTTTCATTGCAGGAGGAAATAAGGTTTACTGCAGTCTGGAGAGACTGTGTTTCTCCCTCTCCACTTCAGCTCCCTTTAGCTTTCTCTGGATGGTGCTGATAGGATGAGGCTGAGAAGAATGAGGAGGGCTGACCTGCATTGCCATATAGCTATGCTGTATGTGTAATTCTAGGAGGAAAATCTGGGGGACTCTACCCCTGAAATATGAGTCATAAAGAGATGTTCTTCAGGTGTCCCTACCCCATGCAGAACATCATATTTCTGATGTGTCCTACTCTGTCCTATAAAACAGGTAATGGTTTTGCTGTTCTCTACTGACATCCTCGTGTAAGTAACTAAGAATCAACCCTAGGCAAAGGGGAAATTCTCCATAATCCTTAAAAGTCATGATGCCCTGGAGCCATGAGGCTTCTCATTAGTCTAAAGTTGCCAACTTAAAATTGGTGTTGGTTCTGGTGGACCCTGTGTCCTAATTCAGGGTAGCTGCATGGTGAGTAAGTGCCCAAATGGTGCCATGAGCTGGGGTCATTGGAAGGGGTCCCCTATGTTGGTGGCATTCCTTACTCCAACCATCCTTGCTTTACTGTCAGACCAGCTAATCTTGATTTAGTCTAAAAACTCTCTTGTGAAGCCTGGAGGGAGTTCCCAGGCAAATAAATTAACTGTCGGATATGACCACTGATGATAATGAATGGAGCAATTAAGACTTTCCATTTGATGACTGTAATTTTAATAGGCTGGTGCAAACCAGCTGAATAATATGGGAAGGAAGCTGTATCAGTGTCATAGGAAAAACTGGGCAGATGACCCACTAAACAGCTGGGTGGATCATAAAAGTAGGAAGCTATGCAGTTAAACTTGCCAGGTGATGAGCAGCTCTGTCTTCCCAAGGAGTTTGTCCTACACTCAGCCATTGTCACCATGGATCCATACTGGACACTAAAATGAGGTTGGCCATGACGCATTTTGAGTGCTGCTGATGCCTAGGTGACAAATGACATGTTCTTCAAGCAAGCTCTCCTGGCATCTCAGAAATGCTCCTATTCCCTGTTGAAGAGGAGAGAATGAGAAAAATGCCCACTGCTGAAGAGGTTCTGCTGGGGAACAAGGTGCTGAGGCAGTGGCCATCACCGCATCACCACCTCAGTCTCCTTTGTAAACCAATCCTATGGGGTGCTGTGCATGGGTTCTGCAAAATTCCTGCATGTGAAGATAGAAGGTTTGGTGTGAAGTAGGATAAAATGAAGACTTGCTCTAATACTTAGTGCTGCAGATAGTGAAACAAGACAAAAACACATGGGGTTTTTGCCCCCCTTTGCCGTGGATGCTGTTCCCTTTTGGAAGATCTTGAAATGTTGAGTTAAGAAGGGCATGATCTGCCTGCTTGGGCTTACTGGGAGATAGCAGAATTATCTTCTATGAGGAGAGCCTGCTGTGTAAATAAGCTGTGAACAAATGAAAGGCCTAGGTCTTCTCACACTGCCATAACCAAGGAATAGCTTCATTAAAGCCAAAGGACTTTAAAATATTGCTTGCACCCAATGCCAGTGATTTGGACAGCAGGCAGATGCCAGATGCTTCCCATGAATGTCCTGTCACGTGTCCCATTTCCAAAAACAAGGATGTCTCTGAGCCACAGCCATGAGCTGAATGAATTAGTCATCTCCAGCCTGAATGTCCTGTAATTGCCTTGCAAACCACATTTTCCCTTATCAGGGCAGGAAGTCTGGCTCGGGAGGTGATGTCTCTGGGTTCAGCCACCCTGCAGGACTCTGGGGTGGGCATGGGCTGGTGGTCCCTTCTGTACCTCATTCCTCACCTGTAAACAGAAGGAAATGGTCTTCTCCCACCTAATGATGTCGTGATGGTCTTGGAGCTCTTTCTCTGGTCACCATCTAACATGTGGGAAGTCCCATACCAGAGACAATGGGCTCATTTGACTGGAACTGGAAATATATGAACAAGATTGATGTTTGAAGGAAGGTAGTGGCCTTTTTACTGCGGGATTTAGCTTGCTTTGTGCCCAGGCTCTGCTGGGTGCTATGCATGTGCAAGCAAACCAAGAACAAGCTTTCAGAAACGGGGTGCTTCCCGTGACACAGGCTCTCACACAGGAAGCACCAATGCTTTCCTTGTCACTTTGTGCCATGAGGCTCGTGCCTGAGTCTATCTCACCCCGTGGCTGCCAGCTCCAGAGCCACGGAGGGGAAGGGCAACTGTGGTGTTGGAGGGCACTGTGTCCGCAGCACTGTGGTGCCTTTCATCGTGTTCCCCTTTGTGCTCCCGTCTTTGCTGTCATTACAAAACTTCTCAGTGATGAGACTGTGGGTGTGATAAGAGATCTGCATATCTAATGTAGCAGGTTTGTTGCTCAATTTTAACTTATCCTCCTTTTTGCTTTATCTGCCTGTTGCTATCTTACTTGGTAAGACTTGTCTCTAGGTTGAGGTATGCCAGAGAAAACAGTAAAGAAAGACCCACGTATAATTTTTTTTTCAAAATATTCTTCCACTTTTTCAGAAATGTTAGACATTTCAGTTATTTAAAAGTAATCATTTATGTTTGCCTACACTGCCATTTCTTATCACATTCAGCAAACATTGGTTGAAAAAAGTAAAATAACTGAAAAAATATTTTCCCTATTTTGTTTGGTAGAGCATTTATCCTATGATCTAAGTTTGGTATAGGCAAAGTATACCACTTCCATACATAAACTAGAGAGCTAAAAACCATTTGAGGTGATCAGCTTTTTGGTATCCAGCAGACTCCAGGAATAGTGCAGCATCCAAGCATGCCCACCACCAAATTTTGTCAGATATTAAACAGAGCAGTTGGGAACATTTTGATCTCAAGGACATCTCTTTGATGTAGCTTCTGTGATATGCTGTGATTTAAAGCCAGACAAAATTGCATTAGGGTGAGCTTTGCTTCGTGCCATTGCAAAGCTGCAGTGCTGGGCAGGTGTTGCTGCTACTAGTAGGGCATGCCCTAGTCATCCCATTCCATATCTCCCAATTCCCTTTGTAGCATCAATCATTTCCCAATGAGCTTCAAAAGAATGAGGAACTAAGATGGGGGAAAGAAGAAAATCGAAAACAGGGCGTACCCATGGCTTTAATGTATGTGGCAAACTGCAGGGACCAGATGAAAGTGAAACCAGAAAAGGAAGCCACAGCTGGACAACTGACTGTTCATCTGCCAAAGCCATTGTATATTAATTATTGGAGAAAGTTGTTCTTGTTGGGGTACACAAACCCCATCATCACTGTGTCCACATTCCTTGACAGAGATATACAAATCATGCCACGTGTTGAAATTAGGAGAAATACTCACAGAAAAGCCCTAGCCAAGATCATAGATGGTTAAGTATCATAATAAGGGCAAAAGGGCAATTTCTCCATGGACAGACCGGGGGAAGAGCTGGCACTGAGGACAGGAAAGGATTGAAAGCTTTGATCCCCAAAATAGAAGCAGAACCTGATGGGTGGAGGCAGAAACACTTCCAGATTAAAAATAATCCTTCCTTTCCAGTTCCTGCACCCATCTGACACCGAGGATTAAGTGGGTAGAGAGGCAGGCTGTGCCTTGTCTGAAGAGACAGGGAGTGAGGAAACAGGTGTGAAAAGAAAGTGATACTGTGGGAAGGAGAAAAGCAATTTCTGCCTAGTAGAGGTGGATCCATGTCCTCAGGACAAGGGTGCTGACTGCACCAGAGCAGGGGCCGCCACCACGAACAAAGCATGCCATTGATCCTGGCCACCGCCAGAAACTGTCAGCCATCGACGACACACATTGCATCTGGTGTCTGCCATACCCAGCAGCAAGTTTTGCATCACCAAGTCATCTGGTAGCAAGGGCAGGCTGCCTGTTGGGGGAGAGTGGGCATGTCTTGCTTTGGTGGCAGTGAGCTGATGAAGAGATAAAGCTGTTCTGAATATTCTTTATGAACCACTGTCCTTCTCGAGGACCACTGAGCCCAGTCCCTAAAGGCTCAGAGCAGATGGGACTACAAGGGAGGCATCATGCTCCCATAGCCCTAAGAGTTGCCCAGGGTGTGCCCAGGTCTGTGTCCACCTCGCTGGCACAAGTGTCCCACAGTGCCTTGACGTATGTCATACGGGGATGCTGGGCATGGCAGGTATTTTGTGCATTAGGCCATTTTATTAAAAGTTTTGCCATATTAACCTACTGAGGGAGAAACTGAAGTCTTAGGAAGAGATGGCTTACATCAAGGAACAGAAGATGATGGTCCTTCACCCCACCAGCCACATTGCCTTTACCTCTCCATCCTTACCCACCAGCCTGTGATGTGCAAAAAGCACAGCTGGAATAGAGAATTAAACAGAAAATAATCTGAGGGCTTCAGAAACTGGCTAAATTTCCAGTGTGCCTTGGTCACACAGACATCCAGCCCATCTGCTACTCATCATCCAGCAGAAGAGTGGCCCTCTCCTACAATCAGGAAGAATGCGAGGATCACACCTCTTTCATAACCCACGCAGAGGATATAATCAGGAGGTATCAAGCAAATGCATCATGAAAGCATGTATGCCTCTGTGGCAATTATACTCCACCCTACTGATACAGCTTTGGTAGCTACAAACTGTGCTTCATAGTGAACAAAAATATTCAGTGCACACAGTGTTCTTTGGGGGCCTCTGCATTAAAGAAAAGAGACATCTGACCCCCAAATGCTGGGTATCTCTGCCAATGCAATGTGATTTTCCTTCATCAAGAAGGGCTTTATCTGGGGATGAGGCATTAGGCTGAGATTTTAAAGCTCTGGTTTAAGTCCCAGTTCTGAGACTTTCCCAATTCACTCTCCCCTGTGCATAAAATGGGGACATAATTCTGCCTTCTCTGATTTCCAGTCTTTGGTACCAAAACTCCCATTTATATGCCTGGGAAAAGGGACCTTAAGTACCAGGAAGGAGCAGTTGGTTGGAAGCAAAACATTCTTGTAATTAACAGGTGAAAGACCTCAGTTAGCTCAGCTGCAACTGAGACTAGCTGTAAAGCTAATTTCAGTTAATGTGAGCATTTAGCTTTGCTGTTGAAATGCAGGAATATGGTCTCAAATTCTGGTTTTCTTGCTGTCTCTTAACAGTTTGCAAATACTACTGTTTTGCTGCTTGCAATGAGTCCTTTAACAAAGTGACAGCATGTGCCAGCACCTCCATGTTGCTCTGACCTATTCAGCCAAGCTAACAAGCCTGATTTAGAGCAACCAAATCAAGCTTTGTTATGCCTCACTTCCCAGCACATGTACCTAAAATCCCAGGACTCAACTTTAATGTGCCAGAACATGCTAAACCTCTTACTAGTGCATCCTGACTGCCCTTGATCTTAATAGCAGAGATAAACAAGCTGTTCTAGATATGCTAAGTACATACTACAACCACAGCCCTTAATTTGGTTTTCAGACAAACAGTGAATCCCTTGACATCTATCTTCACTGCCCTACTTACCTCTCCGGTCCAGGCACATCACAGAGGGGCTTTGCCATTACCTGTGGTTGTGTCTTCATCGCATTAGGAGTTGTATGGTCTCAGCTGGGTGTTTCTAGATGTAAACATAGCAGTCGTATTGTAGGAAATACTGCACCAAACCTTAGTGAAAGACCAGGCAGGAAGGGGAGGTGATTTTTATTTTATTTAACTTTATTTGGCTCAACACACTTGGATACTCATCCACATGCTCTCAAGCAGCTGGATGTGTATGAGTACCTTGTGCGGGACCACTTGGAAGCGACATAAGAGACACCAGGTACTGAGGCTGGGCTCCACTTGACTGGGAGCAATGAACAGTGTTTTGGGCAAGCCTTTTATAAGAATCAATAATTCTAGGGGGATATTTTGCCTCAGTCACTTTCCTTGGTTCCTGAGCAAGGTTGCAGCCTGCTGTCCAATTTCATTATTTTACACATTATACAGTTACCATCTGCCTCCTTGTCGGGATAAAAGAAAAAGAAAACACACTAGTGATATGAATATTCTTCTACCCAGAATATGGCTTTGCAAATTACATGTTTTTACAAGTATTTGAAAACTCAGACTAGCTGATAGACTTCCAAAGGTTTTTCTAACAGACAATGGAAATAGCTTTTGGGGCCTCTTACAGGTGAAACCCTGCAGCTGTCCCATGAAATCTCTTTCAGACAAGAGCCTTCAACAGAGCACTATGTGCTGGGGAGAGGGTCCCTTGTCCTCTGCCACCAACGGTGATGCCTCCTTCCTCCCAGGAGGGTGGCAATCCAGTGGCAGGGGGTTCAGTGAGGCTGACATGCACCATTGACAGAGCATCGGAGCATCATCTGAGAGGCACACGTGCAAAGATGAGATAAGGCTGAGCAGGTCTCATGCTCCAGGGCAGGAAACGAACATGGGCAAAGCAAGGAAGGAGGCACTTAGCAAGACTACAGGTGGCACAGCCTACGGCTCTCTGTCACGAAGTGTGGCTCTGAAATAATAAAGCAAGCTACAGTTGCCTCAATCAGCTATATCTGAGTGAAAGATCCTTCCAGCACTGCCACTTAAGAGCTTGCCTGGAGCTGGAGGGTTTTACTGGAGGAATTTGCTGCTGCTGTTTGTAATAATTCCAGTTTGGCAGAAGACAGACATGAAAAGTGTGAGGAAACTGTATATCCAGACTGAATTCCCCTGAGGCCCTTACAGTTAAGGGATGAGGTGCTACAAGAGGAGAATGGCAAAGATGACCCCTTTTATGTCTTAACCCAGGAGTAACTGTAGCAAAATACTGTGTGCAGCCTGCAATAAATTATACTCTCTCAGCAAGAGGGGCTTTCCCTATTGTTATATGCTCCTGAGAAGTTTAACAAGAGCCTGTTGCATATTTATCTGCCCACTGGATATAAAACTCCCAGTATTGTCCTGATTTTTTTTCAAAACTGCTCCTTTTCTGTCATGTTCACTCCGCCTATGACAATGCAGCCAACACCCAGAGTATCCAAGCATCTCTCACTGCTATTGTGTATATAACTACCAGTGAACACAGGAATGAAATAGCTATTGGACTTTGTTTAAAGCTAAAATTATGTAAGCTGGCCATGTCCCCTGGCTATGTCAGGCACAGTCTAAGCAAAAACACTGGTAAGTACCAATGACATTATAACAGTCCACCACCCTGAGGGTGAAGACAGCTCTTCCAGTGCCTGCATGGCTGTGGATGACTCCCATGATGTGATGGGATGTGGTGGTCATGCTCTCACAGCACCACCAGCTCACTGCCATAACTGTCAGGGAGGACAGCTAGCTCCTCTGCTCTTGTGCTGAGGTCTCTGCAGGCCAGCATGGTTAAAAATAAAAAGGTCACAGTCCTAACCTGGGTGCTCTTACATCACTGCAAGCCTACATGAATACCACTTCACTGCTGCTTTGGCTGTTTGTGTTTCTTTCCTCCATTTCTCTGTAGGTCAAATCCTCCAAGGCTGTAAATCACCTGGAGCCTCCCAGATTTGCATCACTTCAGGCTCTGGCTCTATAGACATGTGTTGTCTTTTGGAGAGCTTAAACTCATTGGACCAGAGTGCCATGTCTGTCCCTACAGCCCCTGGCAATAATGTGGGTGTCATTAGAAACATATAATACACTCCTACAAACCTGCCAGTTACAACATAATATAATGACATGGCAGAGCCAAGTCTGGGTGTTCAGAAACATTTTCTAGAATGAGAGATATATTATCTATGTCTATAAAGACAAAAGTTCCTCTTTCCCCCTTCACGTTTCCCTTCTGGAATGTTGGACCCCTCTGTAGGGGGGTGTGAAAGTAAATCACTTGTTTTTTCTGAAAATCTAAGAATATGTCTGCTTTTCCCCATTTCTTCACTTGTACTAGGTGGAGCCATCCAATGATTTTAATATAGCTGAAAACAAAAGAGGTGGTGGAAGGGAGATATCAATCAGAAAAGACGAGCCCAAGATTATGCCAAGTAAGTGGGTAGTTGTGGTTGGGTTTGGCTGGTAAATAAATCAATCATTTTTTCTTTCCAAGAGGAGGACTAGACACTATATAAAAGTTCTCACACACCAGGTTTCCTCACTCCATTTGACTTCTTTCCACTGGTTCGTGCCGTGGGACACGGTAAGATATTTCATGCTACTGATGAAAACTAACTTGGCTGATTAGCCTTGGAATGCTAAACTGGAAAAGGTGGGAGTAAATATGGCTTTTGGGTCTCATAGTCCAAAAATTCCTCCTTATTTACAGTCTTTTTTTTTTTTTTTTTCCTAATGATTCAGTCTGTGAGATTACCTAATGACAGAGAAAAGGGGGAGAGCTGGGCCATAGAAAACATGGTCTTTGGAGGCCCTTTGATTTCTCTGGGCCCAACACCATGTGGTACCACTGTATACAGGCAGCTTCTAAATACTCTTGGAATATAAATCTTAAGAAAAAGGGCAGGAAAAAGAGTTTTTGCAAGTACTTAACAAAGAGTGGGAAACAGCAACTGAAATACAAAATGGGAGTCTATTCTCATTTTCCAGCCCTTTATCTAAATTGGAAAGGGTTCTCTTTTGACTACGTTTTTCCTTGCAAGAACCATTTTCTCCTCTGGCATGTTTCAACACCTCAGCCTGCTGACCTGTAAATCCTTTTCATTAGTAGAGCTGCCACTTGCCTGTCTGAGGAATATAAATTACTACTGCCAGCAGACAAGGATATGGGCTGTGGTGGGTGTTAAGTGCCAGAGAAGTGCTCAAACTTCACAGCACCCCTGTAGGTTTCAGCCTTGGGTACAGGCACCCATCAAACCCTTGCAAGTGGTGACCTAGAGCATTCTGCTGAAGCTTTGTGCAGCTGCTTTTTTTTTTTTTTTACATCGCTGATATCTTTTCCACTGGCCTTTCCTCTTTCCTCTAATTTTTAAGAAGAAATAAAATGGTCACTGTGCTCTTTCAAAACCAAGATAAAAAAATTTCAAAGTGCAATGAAGTTACTGTTATGCAAATGATGACCCATGTTCTTTGTTTCTTGTACAACATGGAATATTAATACCTATCCCTAAGCATTACAGCCCTTTCAAAATTCCCAAACCACATTTGGATAAGGGTAATTCTGGTGTACCGTGGCCTTTTGTACCTCTTGCAGTGGCATGCCACTCAAGCAACTTGCTGCAAGAAGGAATTATTAAGGAATGATTACAGTTGCACCTGTCCTAAAAAAAAAAAGAGCAGTTATATATGGATAGAGGAGGTCCTGTAGAAGACCTGATCAAGGGATATGGAATGAGCTGAAAACTTCCCAGGTCCTTTCTGGTAATCATTTTAATTTGTAAATTCCTGAAGTTGACAATACCCTTTTGCATTAGCTATCAGAGGTGGATGGGGGGACAGAAAGGGAACAGAAGACATTTTCATATGTCGGCCTGCCTTTGGAAGGGAATGGGGAGGCACAGTACCACAAACTTCCCTCCCCCTGCATTTGCTAAGGCCAGTTTTTTTCTTTCTCTTGGAGGACTCCCCAACACCTGGGACAATGGGCTCCCATCAGCAGAAGGGCGACGGCCAAGGGATCTCTGAGCAGCCTGGTGGATGCCATGGCAGTGGTGGCGGAGGAGGTTCATGCCACGGTGGTGGTGGAGGAGGATCTCTAGGATACCAGACCCACGGATCATCCTGCCACGGAGGAGGAGGAGGAGGAGGCAGCAGTAGCTGCGGTGGTGGTGGTGGTGCTATTTACCAGACCCACATATCATCGTCTTCATTTGGAGGAGGAGGAGGCGGCTCAGGTCACCAGAGCCAAGGATCCACCAGTGGCAGCAGCGGAGGTGGAGGAGGTGGTGGTGGGTCAGGCCACCAGGGACAAGGATCCATCTGCATTATTGGAGGAGGAGGAGGTGGTGGTGGTGGAGGTTCAGGCCACCAAAGTCAAGGTTCCATCTGCATTGGAGGTGGTAGCATGGGAGGAGGAGGTGGAGGTGGTTCCAGCCACCAGGGCCAAGGGCCCATCTGTATTGGTGGAGGTGGAGGTGGAGGAGGAGGAGGTGGTTCCGGCCACCAGGGCCAAGGGCCCATCTATATTGGTGGAGGTGGAGGTGGAGGAGGAGGAGGTGGTTCCGGCCACCAGGGCCAAGGGCCCATCTGTATTGGTGGAGGTGGAGGTGGAGGAGGAGGAGGTGGTTCCGGCCACCAGGGCCAAGGGCCCATCTGTATTGGTGGAGGTGGAGGTGGAGGAGGAGGAGGTGGTTCCGGCCACCAGGGCCAAGGGCCCATCTGTATTGGTGGAGGTGGAGGTGGAGGAGGAGGAGGTGGTTCCGGCCACCAGGGCCAAGGCCCCATCTGTATCGGAGGTGGCAACATAGGAGGAGGAGGAGGAGGAGGAGGAGGAGGTGGTGGTGGTGGTGGTTCAGGCCACCAGAGCCAAGGACCCATCTGCACTGGTGGAGGAGGAGGTGGTGGTTCAGGTCATCAAAGCCAAGGCCCCATCTGCATCGGAGGTGGTAGCATGGGAGGAGGAGGTGGAGGTGGTTCAGGGCACCAAAGCCAAGGTCCCATCTGTATTGGTGGTGGTGGAGGAGGAGGAGGTGGGGGTGGTGGTTCAGGCCACCAGGGCCAAGGGCCCATCTGTATTGGTGGAGGTGGAGGAGGAGGAGGCGGTTCCAGCCACCAGGGCCAAGGCCCCATCTGCATTGAAGGTGGCAACACAGGAGGAGGAGGAGGTGGTGGTTCAGGTCATCAAAGCCAAGGTCCCATCTGCATTGGAGGTGGTAGCATGGGAGGAGGAGGTGGAGGTGGTTCAGGGCACCAAAGCCAAGGTCCCATCTGTATTGGTGGTGGTGGAGGAGGAGGAGGCGGTTCCAGCCACCAGGGCCAAGGCCCCATCTGTATTGGTGGAGGTGGAGGAGGAGGTGGTGGTTCAGGTCATCAAAGCCAAGGTCCCATCTGCATTGGAGGTGGTAGCATGGGAGGAGGAGGTGGAGGTGGTTCAGGGCACCAAAGCCAAGGTCCCATCTGTATTGGTGGTGGTGGAGGTGAGGGGGGTGGTTCAGGCCACCAGGGCCAAGGCCCCATCTGTATTGGTGGAGGTGGAGGAGGAGGTGGTGGTTCAGGTCATCAAAGCCAAGGCCCCGTCTGCATTGGAGGTGGTAGCATGGGAGGAGGAGGGGGAGGTGGAGGTGGTTCAGGCCACCAGGGTCAAGGATCCATCTGCATCATTGGGGGAGGGGGGTCAGGCCACCAGAGCCAGGGATCATCCTCTTTTGGAGGAGGTGGTGGTGGAGGTGGTTCATCCAGTTCTGGAGGTCTGTCCATTCAACAGCAGACCCAGCCAATCTCCTGGCCACCGAAGACTAAACACAAGTAGTGCCTGCAGAAGGGACTCTTGGATCAAGAAAGCCCAAGATGCAAACATGCTTCACATTTCTTTCTCTATTAATTTTAAGAATATTTGCATTATTCCTTTCTTCTCTTCATTGGGATTTTTCTGTTCAGCTCTCCAGCTGACCAGAACCTCTGGTGTTGTGTATCAATAACTTCCAGCCAGGGTTATTTCATCTGTTATCTGCCTCAATTTTCTAGTGCTTGCACAAGACAATAAAACTTGCAGTTCTAGAGAGCTTCAGTGTCTGAGTGGTTGGATTTTGCTTTATACAGTGATGTTTGCATTATTTCTATGATTATTTTTTTATTCTGAGCTGATGCTGTTGTAATAAAGCTCCAGAGCATAAGTGCATTGAAAACCCACCCGTAGAAGAGATGCTGGAATCACTAAATATTCTTAGGACATCTTTTAATGTCTGTTGCTACTCATGATCCTGACTTTTGCCCATCAGATAAGGTACCACAAAGTTAAACATTGCAGTTTCTCTACCTCATCAAAATGTCATGCAATGCCCAAGGAAATTTTAAATGGGTTAGGAGTGAAAAGATGCAAAAACTCTAGTACAAAGGATTACAAGGTACTATTACAGGTGTGAAGCTGGGGCCCTCGCACATGCATGGTGCAGGAGCTCTTGGTGCTCACAGCTGCACCAAGCAGCTGTAGAAGAGATATGAGGGGTCTCTCCAATCCTTACTCCGGCTCTGATGCCCTAGTGGAGCCAGCAGCAGGGACAGGACTTCAGAAGGCCCCTTCCAAGGGCTGAGATGCAAAGTCTGGAGCAACTAGGGATCACCTCATTCCCACAGGAATAAAATACAGCTCCAGGTATGAGTCTTCAGAGGGAGTTTCCCTACAGGAAGTGATTTCTTTGATGTGGTATATTCTGGCAATTAGCAGAGAAAGGAAAATAAACCTTCTCTGCCTGAACTATTCTATGTGAGGCAGATGACAGATGCCTGGAAGTGTCCCAGAAGAGACAGGAGTGACCCACACCCATAGCGGGTAAAAGAGTTTCACATTTACTTGTCCCTCTACCCTCTGTCTTCTCCCCCTTCGGGACCCCAGGGATGCAAGCATTCTCAAAACACGTCCAGATGAGCTCCTCCAACCAGTGCTGCTCCTGGAACAGCTGAGTTGCCTGGGTTTTTATTATGGCAAGTCACAGGGTGCTAAAATACCAGTAACTGGGAACTGCACAAACACTGCCATTGCCTGCACAGTGCTAACAGAAAGCTTAGGGTCCCACTTCAAGGAGGTGGGAGCATTGCTGTTGAACATCCTTGCACCTTGAAATGGCCCAGGACCAAGAAAGCCAGGAGCCAAGTTTCAAAGGCTCTCAGGCTAACAGCAGGAGCACAGCACATCCTCAGATCTTGTTGCTTCTTCAGAAACGCCAGAGCCATCTCCCAATCTGGGATGAATTCATCCTTTTGGTTAATATCCATCAAGATGTTGATACACAGGGTGGATGCTGGATCTGGTACCCTCTACCTGCAGCACTTCAACTCCTTTCTAAAATAGGCATCACTCCTCCTCCCAGAGGCAGTGTAAAGCCTGCCTGACCTCTGTACTGTCCATAGTGGTGCACTCAAACAAAAATCATGATCAACACTTCACTGGTGTAGTGGGGAAGTCCAGGCATATGAGATCCCTTTGGTGCCCCAGAAACAGCAGTCCTATGCAATGCAGCCTTCTCTGTTCCCCTGGGCATCTCCATAGTCCATAACACACAATAAACATGAGTCTCTACAGCCCCTTCTGCTGTCAGTCACCACCCCAGCAGCATCTCCCAGCTCGAGTGGAGGGTGCTAGTTGGAGTCCCACAATCCTACCTTGAAAGTCAACCACGGGAGCTGAGCTCGCATGTGATACCTGCAGCCAAACTGCAGGTAGCCTAGGAAGTGATGCACTAGAGAGGCATTGATCTGATTCAATGAGTCAGGACAAGTGGGCTGAAGGAGGACAGTTTGTTTAGTAAATAAACCTATCACCATTCCTTTGGATGCCTCACTTCCCGCTTTGGAAAACTAGAAATGGTATAAAAGTTGCTGGATCTCACAGTGCTTCATTCGCTCAGCTTTGCTCTGTGGTACACGTTGTCAGAGCCGAGAAAGGTAAGTCCCTTTCTGCCAAAGGGAGCGATTCTTCTAATTTCATGCTTGCAAAACATAAATGCTTTGGTAAAGTACATCTAGATGGGTGGTGGCTTGAAGGGCAGGAAGGTTGCATTGATGAATTTAAATCTCCTGTGCATGTCAGCAGAAGCAGGGTCATCCCGTGCTACTGAAAGTCATGTCTTTCATCAGTGTAGAGGTAGAGATGGAACAGCTATGGGATAAAAGACTTTAAATGATGGGTTGATTTACTTCAGCAATCTGGTAATCTGTTAGCAAAAGCTATAAAGTCTGGCTGGGATCTATGGAGCACAAAGTGTTTAGAAGGAAGTTCCTTGGTTCTGGAGACTGTCTGTTAATGTCATTGGGCTCTACATGGCTCCTTCTGGCTGGGGCAAATTCTCATGCCAAGAGAGGTGGCTCATGAATATAAAGCATGCTGCTTCTTGCAGGGTCACACTCAAAGATGTGTTCCAGACAGACCTCCGGAGGCTGCCATGAAACGTCCTCCCAGTCCGGCGGATGCCACAGCGGGGGCTCCAGCTGCCACAGGGGCAGCTCCTCCAGCTACCAGGCACAGGGTTCCTCCTGCTGTGGGAGCTCAGGCTTGGGCAGCTACAGCGGCGGCAGTGGGGGCTCTGGCAAGATCATTGTCAGCTCTGGCGGTGGAGGAGGTGGATCCTGCTGCAGTGGGGGATCCTCAGGCTATGGCATGGGAGGAGGATACAGCAGTGGCGGTGGGGGATCAAGCCAGAAGATCATTATTAGCTCAGGTGGTGGAGGAGGTGGCTCATCTGGATGCTGCAGTGGGGGATCCAGTGGTGGGTCTTCAGGAGGCAAGATCATCATTGGAGGTGGAGGTAGTGGGGGATCCTCTGGATACTGCAGTGGGGGATCCTCAGGCTACAGCATGGGAGGAGGATCCAGTGGTGGGTCTTCAGGATCAAAGAGCATAATTGGAGGTGGAGGTAGCGGGGGATCCTCCGGATGCTGCAGTGGAGGATCCAGCTATGGCATGGGAGGAGGATCCAGTGGTGGGTCTTCAGGATCAAAGAGCATAATTGGAGGTGGAGGTAGCGGGGGATCCTCAGGCTATGGCATGGGAGGAGGATCCAGTGGTGGGTCTTCAGGATCAAAGAGCATAATTGGAGGTGGAGGTAGCGGGGGATCCTCTGGATGCTGCAGTGGAGGATCCAGCTATGGCATGGGAGGAGGATCCAGTGGTGGGTCTTCAGGATCAAAGAGCATACTTGGAGGTGGAGGTAGCGGGGGATCCTCCGGATACTGCAGTGGGGGATCCTCAGGCTATGGCATGGGAGGAGGATCCAGTGGTGGGTCTTCAGGATCAAAGAGCATAATTGGAGGTGGAGGTAGTGGGGGATCCTCCGGATGCTGCAGTGGAGGATCCAGCTATGGCATGGGAGGAGGATCCAGTGGTGGGTCTTCAGGATCAAAGAGCATAATTGGAGGTGGAGGTAGCGGGGGATCCTCAGGCTATGGCATGGGAGGAGGATCCAGTGGTGGGTCTTCAGGGGGCAAGACCATCATTGGAGGTGGAGGTAGCGGGGGATCCTCTGGATGCTGCAGTGGAGGATCCAGCTATGGCATGGGAGGAGGATCCAGTGGTGGGTCTTCAGGGGGCAAGATCATCATTGGAGGTGGAGGTAGTGGGGGATCCTCCGGATGCTGCAGTGGAGGATCCAGCTATGGCATGGGAGGAGGATCCAGTGGTGGGTCTTCAGGATCAAAGAGCATAATTGGAGGTGGAGGTAGCGGGGGATCCTCAGGCTATGGCATGGGAGGAGGATCCAGTGGTGGGTCTTCAGGGGGCAAGATCATCATTGGAGGTGGAGGTAGGGGGGGATCCTCTGGATGCTGCAGTGGAGGATCCAGCTATGGCATGGGAGGAGGATCCAGTGGTGGGTCTTCAGGATCAAAGAGCATAATTGGAGGTGGAGGTAGCGGGGGATCCTCCGGATACTGCAGTGGGGGATCCTCAGGCTATGGCATGGGAGGAGGATCCAGTGGTGGGTCTTCAGGATCAAAGAGCATAATTGGAGGTGGAGGTAGCGGGGGATCCTCCGGATACTGCAGTGGGGGATCCTCAGGCTATGGCATGGGAGGAGGATCCAGTGGTGGGTCTTCAGGATCAAAGAGCATAATTGGAGGTGGAGGTAGCGGGGGATCCTCCGGATACTGCAGTGGGGGATCCTCAGGCTATGGCATGGGAGGAGGATCCAGTGGTGGGTCTTCAGGGGGCAAAATCATCATTGGAGGTGGAGGTAGCGGGGGATCCTCTGGATACTGCAGTGGGGGATCCTCAGGCTATGGCATGGGAGGAGGATCCAGTGGTGGGTCTTCAGGATCAAAGAGCATAATTGGAGGTGGAGGTAGTGGGGGATCCTCTGGATGCTGCAGTGGAGGATCCAGCTATGGCATGGGAGGAGGATCCAGTGGTGGGTCTTCAGGATCAAAGAGCATCATTGGAGGTGGCGGTAGTGGGGGATCCTCTGGATGCTGCAGTGGGGGATCCTCAGGCCATGGCATGGGAGGATACAGTGGTGGGAGTGGGGGATCAGGCCAGAAGATCATTATTAGCTCGGGTGGTGGAGGAGGTGGCTTGTCTGGATGCTGTAGTGGGGGATCCAGTGGTGGGTCTTCAGGATCAAAGAGCATAATTGGAGGTGGAGGTAGTGGGGGATCCTCTGGATGCTGCAGTGGAGGATCCAGTGGTGGCAGTGGTGATTCCTCAGGCCACACAATCACCATCAGCTCTGGAGGTGGCAGTGGGGGGTCCTGCCAGTCCACACAGCAGAAATGCCCCATTGTCATTCCCAACATCGAGTCCCATCAGACCAAGCAGGCCTGCCACTGGCCCCCCAGCCACCAGAAGTAACAGCACCAGGCAGCCCCAGTTCTCATCAAAAACAGCCCTGCCTCTGTCTTCCAAGTTTTTCTGGTTTGTCCCAGCATGTCCTTTTCCCTTGTCTTCCCCTGATGCTGCATTCATGTGCTGTGAACTCATAGATGGCTCTTCTTACCCATCAATATGAAGGGAAATAAATATTACTGTGTACAGAAAGAACTGGTTTTGCAAGGCTGCTTTTATCCTTTGTCAGTCCCATGTTTACTTTCAAAAAGTGAATAATACATCAAATACATTCAGCTGTGAAATCTTCTTCAGCCTGCAGTACTGGAGCAGACATTTATTAACAGATCTTCTTGAGTGAAACCTTATTGCTTAAGCAGATGATCATTGTCCGTCTTGCAAATAATGTCCACCAAGGCAGCAACTTTAACCTGGGAAATAGCTCCACCTCAGTTTTCCCTTCCTAGAGAAGGAAGCAGGCCACAAGGTCAGGGTTTCACTGCAAGGATTTCCAGTGCAGACAGCAGCATCCTTTGCAAATACAGTTGGGTTTTTCGTACTTCGTTTCCCTACATTTATCACAACAAAACCATTAATTATGCCAGGAAACATTCAGTAGCATTTGTACTGAAGTCAACATCAAATCCTCTTCGGGCCAGGCGTGGTTAGTCTTGTGTTCAGTAAATTTTAAGCTAAGAGGCTTTTTTGTCCATCTCGCACACACAGCTGGTAGGTCGGAAACAAAATTAGCAATAAAAGGGATCATCAGCCATGCAAATGCTTGAGGGATCATGACTGAGCGACTTCTGCCTTTTGCAGAAAAATTGGAGAGTTCTTACACCAGCAGTATCTTCATCATGTCCCATGTTATCAACGTTAGCACTGCTGTGCATGAAGGAAGCTGCTGGGAAAAAGGATTGTAGGATCTGGCCAAGGTTTTACTCCCTCTCATAACAATGCACACCAAGGCACCATCCATTGAGGTGTTTGCAGTGATGAGACTAAAAGATAACATAACCTGCAAGCCCACCCTAAGGGTGACTGGACTGCAGGGCAGAAAATGACCCAGACAGAGCATCAGAAATGGGCAGCATGGCCCAAATCTGGGGCAGCCTCCACCATGAAGCTGTTTGCATCTACCCTTGCCTTCAACATAGATATTAAAGCTGCTTTTTAACCTTGGGGGGGGGTTGTGGCAATGCTGATGCCTCCAGCAGCTGTGGTTCCAGCCATGCTCTTCCTCCATGTGTGGCAAGTACCACCCATGTACCTGTGCTACAGGTTCAGTGTTTCTAGTCCCTGCAGGGTCCAGCCTTGTGGTCTCTGCACACCAGCACTTGTAGAAGCAACTCTCACCACCCCTGCCAAAAGGCTTCACAGACTTCCCTCGCACCCTGGGTCCTGATGAGCTGCAAATCTGAGGTGCCCTTTGGTGCAATTCCCTACAAGTTAAATGCACAGAAGGGATCAAGGTGTTGCGATGCTCGGTAGCACAACACACACACTTGATGGGTGAGAGCCAGAATTGCAGTGAGAACTTAGATTCTCCTTTGATGATGAGAGTGGAGCTTAGGCCACTGGAGGGAGTCCAAAACAAAATGAAGGAAGCCCCCTGCACCCACGTTCCTGGTGCTGATAGTCCTGTCCCCATACCAATGGAGTTGCGTGCATGCTCAAAATTGTGTTCATCGTGACAGGGCTGGGCAACCTGCTGTTGCTGTCATGCATCCTCTCAGCTAAAACCCCACAATTATGCTTTCCTCTACCCAATCTCCCATGAGGGTGGATGCTGTTGTCAGCCTCCAAGCGTGCGTGACACAGTGACAGGATGAAGCTGCTGCAAAACACAGCAGCCAGTGCTGCGATAACTGTGCTGACAAATTGTCATTCTCCAGCAAGCAAAATACCCAGATGCCTCCCCAGCCTCAGGTGTGGGTGGGCTGGCCAGTGAAGCAGAGCACCCACAGAAAATGTGTCCTGCTGAGACAAAGGAAATCTTTAATGTCCTAGAGTTCAAGGGTAGGGTCTTGATGGTCTTCAAATGCACCTTTGCAAACAGAAAGATTTCAACACTTCCCCCACTCTAGCCTGGTTATTGGGACCCTGGGAAGCTGCAGCTGAGCACAGACCTCTCTGCTCAGTCCAACAGCAGCGCCCACCTTGGGCTCCCAAAAGGGTGAGGGGAATGGCCCCCACATCTCTGCCATCCTCACGGGGCCCTCTGAAATGGATCTGGGATAAGGTGCTCCAAAGCAGTGCACTGTCCCATCAGAGGTGGAACGCTGTCCTGTTGAGCATATGGATGTGTTTCCCAGCAGGCTGGACGTACTCCCGCTCCCCATCCAGCTCCTCATCTCACCAGTCCATGAGGAAGCCCTCTTGCCCCAAAATTCCCTGTGACTGCTCCAACACATCCTTTACCCTTGTCCTTCCATCACACTCTAGCCCTAAGTCACTCCAGCCTTCATCCCTCAGCATCTGTTCCATCTCCACTCTCTGCTGAGTACCTGAGAAGCTGCAGCCTAGCAGAAATGCATTAGGGAGCCCCCAGGGTAGACCCCTAGAAGCCGTTTGCCTCCGGTGTTTCAGAGCAAGACTCGTGGAAGTGAATCGTTAAGTAGAACTAGCAACTGCAATGCAGAACATAATTGATACATCTCCTTCATATCACCTATGTGCTGCTAGTGAGTCAAAAAAGGAGGTAGCTAAACACAGGCTCAGTAAATAAACTTATCAGCATTCCTTAGGGCGTCTCACTTCCCTTAAGAGCACAGTGCATACAATATAAAAGCTCACCTATCCCAAGGCTCCTCATTCATCTGCCACCAAGCCTTGCATACATTTCCAGTTGCACAGAAGGTAAGCCCATTGATATGGAAACTTTTTGAACCCCTGTGTAGAGAGGTCACTCCACCAGTTGGTCTTTGAGCATGCTTTGAATGAGGGAACCATGCCAGCTCAACGTTGGACAGGTTTCACTGAAAACCAATTTGGTGTGCCAACAGAACTGCCTTCTTTACAGAAGGGAGTTGTAGCTGATATTCTGAGGGCACACAAATATGGCTGAATTTTCAGCTGCTGTGAGTTTTAGCAGTCTATACATCCAGAAGGATCTACAGTAGGACTAAAGTTTTTAGACTGCCAGCCTGGAGCATGTCAAAGCATGTGTGCAAATCTCTGGAAGTACTGTCAATCTTCCTGCACGCAGAATTTTTCTGTAACTGTTGTGATCTGCAGACCAGTCCCTGGGTGCTTTTCATTGCAGATCTTCCCTGCAATCTAGCAAGAGTGAGTTCATGAAGATGACATTCTTGTAGGACTGCAGAAGATGAGGCAGATGGGGTACTTCCTGGGTACTGCTCCATTTTTTATTTTTTGGGAAGGTTCAGCAGCATCACCAAAGGGCTCCTTTCTGACAGCACTGTTTCTTGCAGGGTCACACTCAAAGATGTGTTCCAGACAGACCTCCGGAGGCTGCCATGAAACGTCCTCCCAGTCCGGCGGATGCCACAGCGGGGGCTCCAGCTGCCACAGGGGCAGCTCCTCCAGCTACCAGGCACAGGGTTCCTCCTGCTGTGGGAGCTCAGGCTTGGGCAGCTACAGCGGCGGCAGTGGGGGCTCTGGCAAGATCATTGTCAGCTCTGGCGGTGGAGGAGGTGGATCCTACTGCAGTGGGGGATCCTCAGGCTATGGCATGGGAGGAGGATACAGCAGTGGCAGTGGGGGATCAAGCCAGAAGATCATTATTAGCTCAGGTGGTGGAGGAGGTGGCTCATCTGGATGCTGCAGTGGGGGATCCAGTGGTGGGTCTTCAGGAGGCAAAATCATCATTGGAGGTGGAGGTAGTGGGGGATCCTCTGGATGCTGCAGTGGGGGATCCTCAGGCTACAGCATGGGAGGAGGATCCAGTGGTGGGTCTTCAGGATCAAAGAGCATAATTGGAGGTGGAGGTAGCGGGGGATCCTCCGGATGCTGCAGTGGGGGATCCAGCTATGGCATGGGAGGAGGATCCAGTGGTGGGTCTTCAGGATCAAAGAGCATAATTGGAGGTGGAGGTAGCGGGGGATCCTCCGGATACTGCAGTGGAGGATCCAGCTATGACAGTGGTGATTCCTCAGGCCACACAATCATCATCAGCTCTGGAGGTGGCAGTGAGGGGTCCTGCCAGTCCACACAGCAGAAATGCCCCATTGTCATTCCCAACATGGAGTCCCATCAGACCAAGCAGGTCTGCCACTGGCCCCCCAGCCACCAGAAGTAACAGCACCAGGCAGACTTGGCACTCAGCAAAAACAACCCTGTCTTTGCCATGTCACCTTTTTCCTTCCAGACCTGGCTCTGTTTGCCTGTTTCTTCCCAGCATGTCCTCCTCTCTTCCCTTGATGATACATCCCTGTGCTGAGAACTCCAGGGATCCAGAACAGCCTTGTGCCCTGCTGCTGGTGTTGGGATGCCTTTGATAAGGCTCTACTGCTTTTCCAAAGAGCACTTTTTCTATCTAATAAATGTCATAATATCTCAAAGCTTCCTTTTGGGGGGAGTGGTATTTTTCTTCTATTCGCAACCAGCATCTTATAATCTTGGAAACTAGAAGTCTATCCGATGAGACATTTCACTCCTCTCTGTAAAGAAGATGATGAGTTTAATAGTGTATTGCTGTAGATGCAGCTCTAAAGCCACCCAGTTTATAGCCCCCAAGAGTTTGCACCTTCATTTTCCCCCAGGGCTCCGTGATAGAGTAATAGCACAGCCTAAAACATCAAGCAACCACAGCACCCAACATCCCTTTGGTGGCTGTGCATGGTGCAGCCATCCCAGCTCATGGCTCTAAGTCCTCTGAAGCACCAGCACCCAATGACTATGTCTGCGGAGCAATGAAGTGCTGAAGTGCAGGGAGAAATGACCTAGCCCATCAGGTTCAGTCCTTAAGAGCACGGATTGGAGCCAACCCTCAATAGCAGCTGTTGCTGCCCAGGGTGGCCAATAACACCATGCCAATGTCCCCATCCCTGCCATCCTCACCTTTCCCTCCCAGATTTGCAGACTTCAGAGCATCTCTACCCAGAGGGTAAACCTGACACGTTGAGTCAGCCAAATCAGCCCTGGGCCAGACAGAAGGAAATAAAACCAGCAGCAAGTCCCTCAGGCAGCTCAGCATACTACAAATCATGCCTCCAGGCCTTAAATCCCTCCTTGCCCAAGCTTTTGAAATCTGCTTTGAAATGCCAAGGGCATCACTACCACCTTTGTGCACTGCTTTCTGTCCAGTAAATGTGGCCTAGACATGGCCTTTTGCCAAAGCTGGGACTCACTGTCCCCACGGCAAAATTGCTCAGAGCTGAACAGACCTAGTCCCACCTGCAAGAGCCTTACATGACAGGCTGCAGCACGGACATCATGCCGGGCGGCACTACCAGGGTGACCACACCACATATCCCCTGCAGACCTCCAGATCAGTCTCCCTGGAATCCCTGGTGCTTGGTGCTCTTTCCAAGCCAGAGAAAGGACACAACATATGAAAATGCAGAAGGAAGGCAACTGGAGGCATAATCCTTCATTAGAGGAGTAATCCAGCCACAGTGGCTTTAAGTGTTAGGACATTCACACCTCTGCAATTCTCTGCAGGGCCCCTAGGCTTTCTCAGAGCATGTCTAGCACCCTTGCAAAATTCCCAAGATGGGCGCTTCACTTTTGATGAGCTTCTGGTTCGGATGAAGATGTCTTCCTCAGAAAATCTCTCACTGAAGCCACCAGTGAGATGCTGGAGGGATCAATGTGCTGTGTGGCCTCCAGATGCTCTCTGAGCATTTGCCTTCCCCTCCCCCAGGTACCATTGATCATGCCCACCCTTACAGCGATGCCCCGAGCCACAAGTGCTGCCACACTGCTGAACCACAGCCTCCCTGCCCCTTTCCTCAGCAGGATCCAGTCACCACCACCCTCTGCCCCACACTCACTAATCCTCTTGCTCAGCATTTCCCTACACCCACACTCCCACACACCTCCCCCGGTCTCTTCCACCTCACTGGGGTCCAAAGCAGTCCTCTATAACTCAGGGCAGGAGCACAGGAATAGGATCATTAAGCAGAAGTAGCAATTACTGCTGCATGCAACCCAACAAGCAGCATGAAGGCAAGATATCGATCACATGTCATGAGTCAAAGCAAACACTGAAATCAGAGTTTGGTAAATAAATCCTTGCCATTCCTTAGGGTGTCTCATTTCCCATATATGCTAAACACCATATAAAAGTTCCTGTCTGTTAAAGCTCCTCATTCAGTCGACTTTTATCTTCTAAATGTGTTTCCAATGGCTAAGGAGGGTAAGTCTGCTCTTTTCTGAGACTTTATTATTTCATATTCATGGGAGATAGCTTCATTTGAGATCTTGACATGTGCTTGCAGCAGTACCCACACTGCCTGAGCATCCATAGCAAGATCCCAGTTCTCAGGATCTGTACAGTTTCTCGCTATAGTGCGGATCAGATCACTAGGAAGCAAGGTGAGTTCAGGTCACTGGACTGGGAACCATAGGGCTGAGCAGGCTAAAAACCCAGATTAGTCTGTAGTGGGACCAGCACGTGGCGAATGCATAGTCTTTTCAGTTTTGAACATGTTTGTAACATGCAGGGCACATTTTTTATATTATTTAATAACAAGCTTATCCTGTACTTCATAATGGTTACATACCTCTATGGCTGTGCCGATTACCTTATGTAAAAGACCTTTGGGGATGCTATGCGGAGATGGCAATAATACAGCCAGCAGCAGCATCTTGCATGAAAATTTTGACCTATTGTTCTTGCAAGAGTTTAAAAACAGAAGCAAGAATAATCCTTGCTCTTTTTACAGCTCAGTGGTTACAGTCATGAAGATAATTGGGGAAAACCATGGCAGTTATTAGATGTTAAAAGAATATATTTCAGATTTTGATTCTTTGGAAATACACCCTGGAGATAAAAAAGAAAAGCTATTCCAGTAAGAGTCAAAATATTCTTGCATTTGAAGAACAGCTAGGCAGTACCCAGTTTTGAAGCCTGGCATTACCCCAGGCCCTGGAAAAGCTTTTCTGACACACTGTCTGAAACCTCCCCACCCGCCATGGTGGAAAAATGAAGCAAAGCAGTGCAGGTTTGGGTTTGGGGTTTTTTCTCTTTCAGATTTATCACTTTTTCCGACGGAGATGTGCCCGACAGAACAGGGGCTACAACAATGAGATCTCCTCACACCACAGAGGATGCTACACCAGCAATGGGAACATCTCAAGCCTCCACGGACATGGCTCCTTCTTCTGTGATGGGGAAGGCTCGGTCATCTACAGCCGGGGAGCTTCATCCTACCAGCCCATGCCAACATCATCCACCCACAGCATTGCAGGGGCGTACAGATGTAGCGGTGATGGATCTGTTGTAATAGCCAGTGGTGACAGCGGGGGGACATCTGGCTGGGGCATTACAGGGGGGACAGTCCCAGTCTATGGCACCATTGGGAGAATAGGGTGCAGCAGTGAGGACTCAGGCCAGAACATCATTGGCAGCTCAGGGAGTGGTGGAGGATCCAGCTGCCACAGTGGGAAATTGGGCATCACTGCGGGAGGAGGCTCTGGATATGGATATGATGCATCACCTAGAGAAAAGGCCTTAACAACAGGTGGGGGCAGTGGTGGATCAGGGTACTATAGTGGAGGATTGGGCTATGGCGTCGTGGGATGCTCAGGCCCAGAGCTCAGCTCTGGAGGTGGTGAGTCCTCCCAGACCATGCAGCAGAAGTGCCCCGTGGTCGTTCCCAACATCAAGGCCCATTATAGCAAGCAGACCAGCCAGTGGCCCCCCAGCCAGAAGAAGTGACTGACCCAGCAGCCACCCCTGCTCAAGCAAAAGTGCCCTGGAAGTGCCACAATGTGTCTTTTCCACGACTGTGTCATTACTATCAGGGAGCTTTGCATTCCTTGCATTGGGCTATGCTAGCAATGCTCTTGCAAGCACTGCTGGGAAAAGTGATTTGTGCTTTGGTGACAGGAAAAGATCCTTCTCTTCATCTCTTTTTACTCATGGGTTGGAAAATAAAACTTCATAGTCTGCGGGAAATGCCAGTATCTGAATGATTTATTTAATTTCTGGCTCCTTCACTAAAAATACAGGTAGATACTCAAGGAGTCTACTTTAGAACACAAGATTTATCTTCCAACATTTTTGATACATATTTTACAAGCATACTCAAATGTAACATTTATTTTAATAGAATTAGAATACATCATTTTCAACAGCAAGAGAATGTTCTTAATATCGCTCTTGCTGAAGTCAGAGTTTTCCTCATGCTGTTCCTGTAAAATGGAAACGCTGTGCCGTGCCAAGACCCTCTGCATGCGTACACAGGCCAGACTCTGTGAGCCGTGTTAAGGAGATAGGCAAAACTCCCAGGTGATTTCCAACTGATTATTACTTACAGCGTGACCTTGGGAGTGCAAGGTTGTTTACGTGGAAACAATTACACGCCAGGCTCCCATCCCAGAGAGATTGCAGGTGATGTTGTAAGCTAGAGCACATAAACCTTATGCTTGCACCAGTGGCATGAGGCAACTGGAACAAGCTCGTTTGCTTCTTTGCAGTAACCTGCTTCATGACATTTTTCGATAGGATCAGGCCCTAAATTAGGCACAGAGAGAAGATGGTTCCTCTGTGCTGTGCTGATGGGATAGCACGGGGGAGGCTCGAACATCCAGTGCCAGTTGTTACATCGTATTTGCCAAACATTTCAGGACTATTCTCTGGGGTTTTTTGACTCCTCTAAATATTGGTAATGAAGGAAAAAAACACTCATAGATCTGTGCCCATTTAAAAACAAAAGGGCATAAAATTACATTGTGAAATATATTTTAACATTGCTGCTTTCACCAACCTGTGGGGATTTTGACCCTTTCGGCTCAATAAAAATCCAGAAAACTTTGCCCTGATGTTTGTAAAACACCACATCTTGCAAAAAACAAAATCCTCTGAGCTCTAGCCCCATGTTTGGTGCCACAACAGGTATCTTTCATGTTGTAAAATGTTGTAAGTCTGTGGTGCAGGGAACATTACACAAGGTTTTGTCACCAGCCATACTAAATTCCATTCTGAAATTAAACAGCCTTATCATTTCTTCGCATCTACTTATATTTCTAAAATCTACCACTTCATTCTTGATTTCTGTTATTTTCCCCAATTCATCTTATAGCATCAAAGGTAGCAAAAGAACTCAGAAGGCTCAACAACTTCCAAGAGACTTCCAGAAAACGGATTAGAGTCCGGAGTATTCAAAAACGTCTTGTCTATTTAACTAACTGACCAAAAACCATCCCAAAATTTCAGTCCACCCCCCCAAAAAAAGAAAATAGAAAACACTTTAGAAGTACATTGCTTATTCACTGTCCCACCAGCTGGTTCTCTGAGGCTTGTATCAAAAGTTACTCCACAAGCTTAGATGTTAACTGACCTATTACACGAAGGCATACACACGTGCACTTGAGCATGCAGATTTCCTCCCTACTCGTTGTGCAACGGGGGAGGAACGAGTCATCCTTCATGGCTGATGAACTGTGATAATGCAGGACTCTTGTCCATAAGCGTGTTGGTGCTTGCAAAAGCCGTGGCCCCTCTGCTTTGGCTGTTTGTAAACAGGCAGGCTGAACGGTAAACACAAATCTGGCTTCTTGATGAAAGTCACTAACTGGCGCCTCTGGATAGAAACTAAAGAAATTGTTTTAGAGATAGCAAGCAAGAGCCACCCCTCTGCTTCTGATGTTTAGTTGATCTCTACCCAACAAAACCTTGTGACTCCCCTGTTTGCAGAGGGAGTTAAGATACAAAATTAGTAAAAACACAGAGTGAGCCCTGCTGAAATTGCATGATCAAGCTGCTAATGGGAGGGAAAAGGAGAAACCGGGACTGTTGCAAAGCCATGGTTGTACAGCTGATTGCACCAGGGCCAGACAAGTGCCCCAGGCTTGCAGCAGTCCACTGCTTTGTACCCAGGGTGCGCCTGTCCTGCCCCAGGGAAGAGCTGGGTGAGCTCGGGATGTGTGGTGAACTCGGGTACGTGGTCTCTGAGCTAGCGCTTTACTCACAGCTTACTCATGAATGCAAGGTTTGCCCAAGCGGCTTCTGTAGGCATACATTTCCTATGACAGGCAATGGCTGCTTCAGAGTTAGGCAAGTAACAAAAAACTACAATATTAGAAAAATGGAAACTTTAAAAAAGCAATTCTGTTTGGGGCTTTTTGGTATCGGCCAGGAAAAATGTCAGCAATGAAAACTAGTGGTAACTATGTCAGTATCAGTGAAATAGCTATAAAATCAGACATGAAGTAGATGGACATAAGTAGAGAAACCACACTACATTTTGGGGGTATTTGGGATATAAGCCAAGACTTCCAAAAGTGGGAGTCCACTACCGCTACCTGGCTTTGACAGATCACTTTCCAGTTGTAGCTCTTGGAGCCTGCCACAGTGGCCACAGGCTTCATTATCCCTAGCCCTAATGACACAGTCAGAGAGAGGAGATTGAGCGGGGACCGTCAGCTGCTAAGCTTCTGGTACCTGCCGATGTCTTACAGGGTGAAGACAACTTTAAAGATGCTTTCAGAGGACATGTGATGAGGACTTTCTAAAAACTTGCCACTTTTTATGGTGAGGACCTAAAAGTGGTGGTTCTTGTCCACTGTGCAAGACCCCAGTCCCGCCAAGAGCAGTTAGAGGTGACCAGGCATTGTGACCTCTCTTCCTTGCCAGACTTTGGGTGAGATATTTCAGGAGGATAGAAACCCAAAAAAGCGCCACCTTTGCCATCCATTTTGCAATATAAAACTCATCCTGGCATGACGGTGAGACAGTCAAGCCACCCACACAGTTTTCACTCGTCGTGCATTACAACCTGCATGGGGCAGGGAGGCAATTAAAGCTGTGTAACACAAGGAAGACAATCTACTGTATGACAAGTCAATCAAAGAAACCGGGTTGAATAAGCTTTTGAAGGTGGTGGATAATTAGAGGTGTGGCTGTTTTGTAAATATGTTGGTCATTTTTCCCCAGGGGTTTATTGCATTTTCAGGAAGAGAGTTAGGAACTGTATAAAAGTTCTTGGATGGGAGAGCAGCTCATTCACTCAGCTCTGCTCCTTCTTCAGAACCTTCACAGCCAAGGTAAGTTGCTACTACATCGCTAACGTTTCATTCCTATGAAAATTTGCTGAACTGAGCTGAGCTATGCTCTTACGAAGATGCATCTGTCTACAGGTGCTGGGATTAATGAGAGCCAAGTTCTTGCCTCGGTGGCTGTGGCAATTTTGCGTTATCAAAATTGGTCTCAAGACTGCCTATGCTAAGAAGCAAAATTCATTGTTCTTATCACATGTAGATATATTTGGATTACTTCAGTAATTTCCAAAGGACAAACTGGAAAGAAAAAAAAGTAAAGGGGATTTGGGAATGAATGAGGCAGAGCAGGCTGATCTTTTATGAGAAACATTGGGTTTAAGCTGGGAATTTTAATTGCGCTTATGAGCCTGACTTCTTTACTAAGCTCCTTTGGAAAAAGTACATCTTCAGAAGCTGAAAGTATTAAGCTGTCCTTGAAGAAATTTAGGAAAGAACTGAGAAAACAGATTTGAACTATGAGAGGAAGGAGTAGCATGAACAGCTGTCAGCTCAGCTGGCCCCATTCTGGATGTTTTCTGCCTCCTTGAAATCTCAGCTCTTCTCAGAAGGGGGTTTAGATGTGCACGTAGGATTTTCCTCTTGCCCCAGGAAATTGGGCACTGGCCAGCCAAGGGTCCACAGGACATGGACGGAGCAGAGGACACAAGGAGGGAGGAAGGCACAGGAGTCTCTTCATTTTGAGCACCTGGCTTTGAAAGTGTATTTTGCCAAGGCTCTGATACCACCAGTCCTGGCTGTAAATTCACTGGCTGTGCCAGGGCCCCTCTAGGCTGCAAGTTTTTCAGACCCTTGCCAAGGTGCCTCTTGCCAATGCAGCATAAACAGCTGCCCTAAAGCCCACAGCACATCTGCTTCTCTGTTACACAACCCTGAGATAATCCCAAGGGTGTCTTGCACGAGTGCTCGTGGGATGCAGCAAGGGAGAGCAGGGAAATGGCTCATGGAGCCCAGCAGAAATGGACATCAGGGCTGCTGGGGGGGCTTATGAGGGTGTTCAGATGGTGCGGGCTGATCTGGCACTGCGGGAATGAAGCCCCAAACCACAGAAATGGGACATGCAGACAGGCAAATCCTGCCAAGCCCCAGCAGGTTCATAAACACATCAAAGAAATCTGAACCCAAAGCAAAACAGGGAAAGTGCAGCGCCCTTCATGCATCTAACGACAAAGGTCTCTCCTTCCCAGGGTTTGCCTTGCTAACAAAAAATGTGCTCCCGTGGAGACAGAGGCTGCCACAGCACCGAGAGCTCCTCCTGCCACAGTGGAGGCTCCTCCTGCCACGAGAGCGAGAGGTCCTGCCACGGCTCCGAGGAGGTCATCTGCCATGAAGTGAGTGCCGTGCAGGATGTGACGCCAGTGGTGGTCCTCCCTCCCCAGTGCCCCGTGGTCACCATGCCTGGGCAGGTGCCAGTGGCCCCTGCTCCCTGCCAGCAGCAGCAGCAGATCAAGCAGCCCGTGCAGTGGCCTCCACAGCAGCAGAAGTGAGAGGGTGAGGACGAGCCGATGGTCAGCGCACACCGCAGGGCTGCGCCTCTCCCCTCTCCTCCGCAAGATGCAGCCCTGACCTTGGGCAGGTCCTGCCCCTTCCCTCTAGCACGTATTACCTCTCCCTGCTCCTGATAACTCAAAGTGGCATTAGCATGGCAGAAACGTGATTTGCTCGCGCACGAGAGAATTTGAATCCATTAATTCCCTGCTTCTGTCTCCAGTAGCAAAGATGTGATATTAAAACATAAAGCTCATAAAACGTGCTGGTGTCCTAGTGTTTTTCCACCGTTACCCTCCCCATCTTTAGCATCATTCCCAAGCCCACCTTTATTAATGAGAGCTGCTTTTCACAGCTCCCTCTCCTTCCCATTGCACTTCAATGGGCAGCAATGTGTCAAAGCTAAGCTCTCCAGTCCCCGCAACTTGTGCATCTGCCAAACAAATCCAGATGCTGGGTTTGGAAAAGCTGTCTGGGGTTAAAGGTGCAGATCAGCATCTTTCATTAATCCCAGCCCTCAGCTCTGCAGCAACTGGCCCTGAGCCTCAGACCCTCACAGGCACATTTCAAAGGAGCAAAAAGTGAAGTTTGGTTTTGTCATGTGTACATGACTGGTGAGCACAAAAGCAGACTCCATCAAGGAAGTCTGAAAATCACTGATCACCAATAAACAAGAGGGTATAAGCACAGGAAGAACTATGTCATACTTAATCTTCCTTCTGTTCTAAATAGAGAATATGGGGTTAGATAGGTACTTCGTGCAAGGTAACTCTACTTTCTTTGAAAATCCCAGCAAGAGTCCGTATTGCCTAGATGAAATACTGGCTGATGGAAAATAAAACTGGGTTTAAGTCAGGCCATGCACTGCAGCATTGACTCCTACTGTGAACTCTAGTCCTGTAAACACCATGAATGTCTGGAAAACAAGATTGCAAAAGAAAAAAAATGTTCCTTGTTCCTACCAAGGTTTAAGTTAATTTTTCTCAGCAGAAACCATACACGTTCTGAGCTTCCATTGCAGATGTAGAAAAAAAGAATATCAAATGGACAGATGGCCATAAAAATCAGCAGTTGCATTTCCCATTGCACTAGATTAATCCCCGGGTTCTCCTCCAGTGACCACCAGCACAGAGGCAGATTGCTGCAGGAATTTGTGCCTCTGTGGGATAAGAGCAGTATTGTATGTAATGCGTTAAGTATTTAATTAGCTAAGGGTTTGCACTGAATCTTTGAAAGGAACAAGAAACTTATTATTAGTACTTGTTTTATTATTACTGTTAATTAAAATAACAAGGAGCATCATTCCCATATGCAAGGTACATGATTGCAGGTGTAAGGAGTGAACGTCAGGGTCAGAGACATGCAGCTCTGACTGCGTATGAAGGCGTTGCGTGGTGGCAGCGATGATCCCTGTCCCCCCAGACACCCAGGTAACCCTCTGCCAGGGCCAAATCCATCCTGTGCCAAATGGGAGGTTGAAACCAAGCCAGACTGGAGGCTCTGGGCTGGGTTTGAGTCTGACTGAATGCATTTGGGGGAAGGGGAGATAAAATCTCCTATCTTAATTCTTTCTAAGCAATCCAAGTTTTCACCTACACTCTCACTCTCGGCTACCTGAAGCACTGCAGATTGTGTCATTCATTTAAGGAGACACTTAGGAAGAGCCTGACGAATACCGACAGCAAATCTCTCCTGAGCTGGAGTTTTGTTATCTCAGCACACAGGTCTGGGAAGTGAAGCAGGAAAGCCGATTGCATAAATTCATCTGGAAATTGTCCCCACCTTCCCCCCACCATGAAGGTCACAGCTGCAATGATGCCTGTGCTGAGGGCAACCTCTGCAGAGGACATTTTCTGGACAGTGCCTCAATCAAGTCAACAGGAGAAGAGTGGGTGAGAAACAGGCCTCAAAAAACATGACAAACCCAAGGCAAATATTAGAAAAGCAAGAGGCAAGGGGGGCCTGCATGCAGACAGCGTTTCTCAGCACTAAACAAGTGTTGGACAAGTGTTGGGTTCCTACAGAGTGCTTTATGCTGTGCCATTGTGGCTGCATACAGCGATACTGCAACATGAAAGTCCCTGACCACAGCAAGGTGAGGGTCCTGCACACCCTGGATACCCATTAATTGTAGCATCCCCCATAACACCCCTCCAAGCATACCCCATGGCTATGGCATGCCCCACAAGCCTCGTAGCTGCTCACTGGCTCCCCAGCACAGCAAGAACACCTGCTTCCCAGGCACGATGCAGGCTCGGAGCAGAGTGAGTGGTGGTAGCCATAGTGCCGATAGTCATGGCCACCGTGGCATGAGTATCTGCCATGGGCGCAGCTGGCACCATAGGCATAGGGGAGGGGTGTGTGCTGGGTGTCCAGCCAGGAGCCTGATGGGTCATACCAGGTTGAGTTCAAGTTGAAGAAGGATTCCCTCCCAGAAGAGCACGCCATTTCAGGTGGTGGAGTACACCTAAAGGAAAGGTAGCTCAGTTATGAAAGCAAGACAATATCTACTTATGCAATTTTTTTTATCTACTGCACTTCAAGATAAGCAGGGCCAACCAGAAATTGAGGACTTACCTACAGCAAATTTGGACTTTTTTTCCCCCCGTTTTATCATTGCCTATAAGATACTTTCTGGATGACATATTAGATACTGTAATATTTTTCCTGCAGGTGAGATATTTATTCAAAAAAACTGATTTTTATTGTTATTTTCAATAATTAGATATCATTTATCAGTGAAATACAGAAATATGCCATAGAAGGTATCTCTCTCTTGTACTATTTACAATAAACAAGCAGTGTGATTTTAGGCAGAGCCAAGTCAAGTAGGTAAACAGAGAGCTACAGTCTACAAATAAGTTTCCATAAATGTTCCAGATCATCAGTCAAAACACGTACATTAGTCAACAACAGGGGAGCAATAGGAGAAGTAAAGTCAAACTGAAGGGAATGGCCTGAAACAGGGGAACTTTATAGAGCTGGAGACTTCAGCAGTGAGGCATTGCTGGACAATGGGGACTTTGCTCTTCCCTGACCACAGCTGGTTTTGTTTGCTGCCCTTGGTTCCCGATATTTACATCTGACACACTTTTTTTTATTTTTACCATCTTCTCTCTTTCATATACCAGCAAATTTACTCCCATACATGATCAAAGATTTCTAAAGGTGCTGCCTAACTACAGCCTAAATAAAACTTTGCAGCGAAGTATTTATAGGTTTGTTCTGTACATTGTGATACTGAAGCACAGATGTGAATGGACCTGTTTGAGGGATCCCAGTGAGTCAATAGAGCATCACCCAAAATCAATTGTGCCTGACGTCTAATCCACAATGTCATCCCAGTGTTGACACATTCTTGCCTTTTATAGGACAAGAAAATGTAATTGCTGGGTTAAATGGGCATGACCTCTACGTAGACACGGGGAGGAAGACCGAAGTTCATCCATGATTCACAGGAAAGTCCAGGCTTAGAAGCATCTACCTCTACCGCATTAGACTGTTTTGTTTATTTTTTATTGAGCTACAGCCCTGTCTAATGCATATTTCCATAAGAACCGCAGAGGTGCCATGGCTGAGTACTGAAAGCAGGACAGCAATACTAGTGCTCTGTCCCAGCTAATAGCCCAAATATCATCTTCAACATTATTGTGAAATTAAAGATTTTAAACCTTACTCTGGAGGCAGGCACATGGCCCCACCTTCTCACAACCTCAACTGCTAAAAATTTCCAGAAAGTGAACTAAAGGCAGGTTTTATTTAAAATGTTGGGAAAAAAAATTAGAAGTACACTGAAGAAGGACAGAGGAAAATAGGAAGAGAAAATAACTACACCTCTGGGAGTGTGAGCAGGACTTAGGCTGGTGGGTTTACCTCAAACCGTTCTGCTCCAGGATTTGATATCACTGCCATCAACACCATATTACAGAATTAGACTAAAACAGCATCTATAGCAAGAGGTATTGGGTTTGTGTGGCAAGGTTTTGGTAGCGGGGGGGTTACAGGGGTGGCTTCTATGAGAAGCTGCTGGAAGCTTCCCCCAAAGTCTGACAGAGCCAACGCCAGCCTGCTCCAAGACGGACCCGCCGCTGGCCAAGGCTGAGCCCATCAGCGACAGTGGTAGCGTCTCTAGGATAACGTATTTAAGAATGGGGAAAAAAAAACCAAAAGCTGTGTAATTGCAGCCAGAGAGAGGAGTGAGAACATGTAAGAGAAACAACCCTGCAGACCCCCAGATCAGTGAAGAAGGAGGGGAGGAGATGCTCCAGGCACTGGAGCAGATTCCCCTGCAGCCCGTGGTGAAGACCATGGTGAGGCAGGCTGTCCCCCTGTAGTCCAGGGAGGTCCATGGCGGAGCAGATATCCACCTGCAGCCCGGGGAGGACCCCATGCCAGAGCGGGGGATGCCCGAAGGACGCTGTGACCCCATGGAAAGCCCACACTGGAGCAGGCTCCTGGCAGGGCCTGCCAACCTGTGGAGAGAGGAGCCCACACTGGAGCAGGTTTGATGGCAGAACTTGTGACCCCGCAGGGGACCCACACTGGAGCAGTCTGTGTCTGAAGGACTGCAGCCCATGGAAGGGACCCACGCTGGAGCAGTTCGTGAAGAACTGCAGCCTGTGTGAAGGACTCATGTTGGAGAAGTTCATGGAGGACTGTCTCCTGTGGGAGGAACCCCATGCTGGAACAGGAGAAGAGGGTGAGGAGTCCTCCCCCTGAAGAGGAGGGAGCAGCAGAGACAACGTGTGATGAACTGACCCCAACCCCCACTCCCTGTCCCCCTGTGCTGCTGGGGGGGGGGAGGTAGAGAAAATCAGAAGTGGAGTTAAGCCCAGGAAGAAGGAAGGGGTGGGGGGAAGTTGGTTTTAAGATTTGGGTTTATTTCTCATTATCCTACTCTGATTTGATTGGTAATAAATTAAACTAATTTCCCCATGCTGAGTCTGGTTTGCCCATGGCAGTAATTGCTGAGTGATCCCCCTGTCCTTATCTCAACCCATGAGCTTTTCATTATGTTTTGTCTCCCCTGTCCAGCTGAGGAGGGGAATGATAGACCAGCTTTGGTGGGCACCTCGCATCCAGCCAGGGTCAATCCACCACACAAGAATAAAAGAAATCCTTGATAGGATACACCATGCAGACGGGTTGAAATTATCAATGAAGGGCATCTTTGGGCTAATGCCAAATCTCTCGTTAACATATCTGGTACCATCATGCAATTCAGCTAGAATATTCCTGCCCTAAACATAATCTGCATGATTTAACATTAGTAATCATTTTTCTTTCACATAGATGTGTGATCACGTTTAGTTCTTGGTCCACGTGACATCCTGGCACAGCTTGAGGAATGGATACTTCTGAATTTCAAACATCTCTCCTGCTTGATACTTGTTGTCCATGACCAGATCCATTAGTTTCTTTGGTATTGGCGTCACTTTGCATGAAATACCATCCAATCTCTTTCACAGGGAGGCAAACAAATTAGAGTGCTATTAATAACCTATGGGACAATTACAATGTTAAAAGCACAGTGCATCAAAGGGAAAATGTCGGAAGCTGAATACAGCGGATAGAAATGGGCTGGGATATGTAATTAGGTTACACTTGCCAAGAGATGTCTCATGTCCCAGATAACCCTTTGGAAGAGTATAAAAGGTCTTTCATCCCAGTTTTCTTCATTCACTTCTCTGGTCCTATACACCTTCATTCTTGTTGCTGAAGAGGTAAGTCCAATTTTTCTATTTCTCTTGAGTTTCTTTATGAAACCAGCTACTTTCATACAAGCTTTAGTAGAATTGGAGTATGATACCCACTCCTCAACTCTGGACCTCAGTCATGCAGGAGACCAAGTTCTTGTTACCCACAAGAGCTATTTTATTAATGCAAATGACAGGTGGGATATAGACTTAGCAGGCAGAGGCTCAAGCCAAACCAAAACAACAGAACGATTGGAAAATACGGAAAGAGGACAGTCAGAGGACTTTATGGAAAAGAGGGTTCGAAGTTTTCAAGTAGAAAATACTGGGGGGTCTGGGGCTGCATATGAGCAATGAATGTTTTGAGTAATTTTTCTCTGAAAAGCAAATTGCATACGTAACAGGTCATGGTTTTAGTGGGGGATATAAATCATCTTCCAATACCTAATCAGCATTGAAATCACTTTCATATCCCTGGAGAACTAGAAATTAGGAAGAAAATGGGGAATTCCAGAACAAATTAGAGAATGCAGATGTGCTCACATACATTGGGACCGCTATACCAGTATGACTGTTTCTCTCTTCCCTACAGCTTTGCTGATACGCCAGAAAGATGTGCTCCCGCAGGCCCTGCCACAGCCACGAAACCTCCTGCCATGGATCCCACTCCTCCTGCCACGACTCAGGACCCTCCTGCCATTACACCATCCAGAGGCAGCCTGTGCAGAAGTACAACTACGTGACACCCTACTGCACTGCCATGCAGCCCTGCTGCCCACCTGTGCAGCCTTGCTACCCTGCTGTGCAGCGCTACTGCCCCCCAGCCCCCTACTGCCCCCAGTACACCAAGAACATCTGCAAGCTGCCACCAATGTGCCCCAAGTACTAGCAGCAGAATCCGGACCCGGTACCTGGACCCACTGGCTCACTCCTCCCTTGGACGATCTCAATGCCTAAAGCTTGAATCCTTTGTTCTCTTTTCCCATTTTTGGTTTGCCTGAATCCTCTAATAGCTCACCTGTGATTAGAATTTCCTTCAAAATATAAATCAGATCCATTTCAATGTATTTAGCACGCAAGACCCAGCTTATGTTCTTTTCCAAAAGACTGGGAATTATTTCTGTTGGCACTGACTTACACATGATGTGTCAACCTCCAAAACATGCAGATGAAACAATAAAATTTCATTTCCAAAAATAGAAAAAGTTTATGATTTGTTTATTCTTTGATGTCTTTACTTGAGAATTATCTTTACCTCTGACTTCTTAGTCACCACTTCTCATTCTTTTCTTCTCAAACTTACCATGAAATGCCCACATCCTAAAGTTTCAAAATGAATGAAAGCCAGTCATTCCAGATGCATTTCTGTGGCAGATGAATGTATTTATGGACAGCGCACAGGGAGCTCATCTGTACCCTATTTAGCCTAGGACTGTCTTTCTCAGCTCCCTACTTCAGCAGCACTTCATACTTCATTTGTCACTCTGACTCAGAATTACAAATATTTTGAGGTGTCTAATAACTGCAAATAGGCACCTAGAGGTCTTTTCTAACCCTCCTTCTTTCACTGAACTTCAAATTACTGTTTTCAATGAAAATTGCACACACTTAAAAATAAATGCTAAATCTCTCTCTACTTTTTACAACCTAAGACTATCCTTATCTCCCCAGTCTCCAGCCCATCTAGCTGAGACATCTGTTCTAGAACAGGATCGCTTGCTTCCTTCTGTCAGTGCCTGTTTGTCTGCACCAGTTTCACAAAGAGCTCAACAACTAGCTTCAGCTTAAATTATTAACTTTGAGCGCCTAGAAAAGGGTGAGATGAATGCACCTTGCATGATGAAGAATTGACACAAGGGCCTTCCCCAAAAATACCGCTTTACCAACCTAGATGAACCATTTCTACTTTACCTATAGCTCACAATGCTTTTCAGAAAACTGCAGGTGTGATTTTCCTAAACAAGGGCTAGCTCTAGAACACTTATTTTTTTTTCTGAATCATGGCCTTGAAAAATAAATAAAAAAGAACCCCAACCAGAACATGAAACCACACCTTCCCAGGATGTATTTTCAAATTCAGAATGAATTAACATCTCACAAAACTGTTGGCAGAGTAGCAAATTTTTTTTTCCCAAAATTTGACATGAAAATAAACCCTGAAAGATAAGAAGACCATCTCAATAGGGATAGCTGCTCCCTTTTGAACTCAATAAGCAACTTTTAGGACCCACTTGTTCTAGTTGCATCAGGACTGACCTATGGGATGCTCCCAAGGAGTTCCTGCAGCACCCACCTGGATAAAAGTCACAGGAAAGGAACAATTACCTGTTTCATTGTCCTAAAGTAAAGTCTTGGGCCTCTGTGAGAGAAACTTGGTAGTAAATAGTGAAACACTGCAATGAGTAAAAATTACAAAACTGCTTAAGCAAGACAGGAGCCTGAAGCAATTTGGGATCTGAAACAGGATGCCAATAGGTGTTAGCTTCCCAGCACAAATCCTTCCTGCTTAGGATTTGAAATCTCCTTCTTCTAGGAGGAATGTAAACAGGATAATATTGTGGTACAAGGGAAAAACAGCTGATGGCTGGTGGACTCACAAACAGAATGAAAAACATAGGAACTGGGGATGTCCTTCTAGCATCATCTCCGGTCTTGAAGTATTAGGTGCATTTGAACTAGTTAACAGGACTTCCCTCCAAGTAGAGTCTATGTGAGTTGTAACTATTAATTACAGTCCCTTGTGTCATGAAAAAAACATATCAATCAAAATGTGAGTCTGTCATGCAGACCAAGGGGCAGCATGCAGGGTAGGAGTCAACACTTTTGAATTGTACGTTGATGCAATACTGGTTGCCCAACGACAAATCACTTAATAACTCTAGGGTTAGGTTCATTTTTAATATGTAAATATGCAACTGCCTTCAAAATTCCCTTATAAAGCAGATTGGGAAATTCGTTGCCTATTAACGCGTTAAGGAAAAAGTCATAATTGTTTTTCCTGACTGTGTCAAATCGGAAATGCTAAAAACTAGACACAGAAGATAAATATGAACGTGACTACTTAATTGCCAGCATTGCCAAGAGATGTATAATTTCTCAGACAACCCTTTGGAAGATATAAAAGTTCGCCATGCCCTGTTCCTCCTTCATTCAGCATCAGCTTTAGGTGCTCTTCCTCTTGCTTGTTCCAACAGAGGGTAAGTTGGATTATATTGCTTTATCTACTATTGAGCAGCAGGAGCTCACATAGGAATTCTAGCTGACTAGTTCTGCATTTAGACCTTGCCTTTGTCTAAGAAATTTCTTATTTTTGGTGACTGAGTGCCTGAACATGTAAGCTATACAAAGGGTGCTCACAGCAAATGGGATGACAGAAAAATAGGAGTAATTGAAGGACCAGATCTGCAAAGACACAGAGTCTTTGGGACTGAGCAACAGATTAATTCCCAAACTAGCTGGCGATGGAGGGAGAGATATCTCAGACATGTCAGTACAGTTTTAGAAGTAAATTTTTCTTTACCTTGGTAGGGAAATTCCCATCAGAGCTGGACCATTCCAGAATAACCCCCAAAAGACAAGGCAGTATCACCTTCAGGGTCAAGATATCCCATATATTACAAAACAGAGGAAAACAAAATTTCCCAGACTACTACAGAAAAAGAACCAAGGAAAATGCAGAGGGTTTCAGTGGGGCAGCTGTGCCAGCTTGATGGTGTCTCTCTCTTCCCTACAGCTTTGCTGATATTCCAGAAAGATGTGCTCTCGCGGGTCCTGCCACGACTATGAGTCCTCCTGCCACAGATCCCGGTCTTCCTGCCATGGATCCCACTCCTCTTGCCATGACTCAGGACCCTCCTGCCATTACACCATCCAGAGGCAGCCTGTGCAGACGTACCCCTACGTGACACCCTGCTGCCCCGCCGTGCAGGCCTATTGCCCCCCTGTGCAGCCCTGCTGCCCCCCTGTACAGCGCTACTGTCCCCCAGCCCCCTATTGCCCCCAATACACCAAGAACATCTGCAAGCTGCCGCCGTCATGCCTCAAGTACTAGCAGCAGAATCCAGCCCCAGCACCTGGACCCACCGGCTTGTTCCTCCCTTGGACGCTATGGCCATGGATCGTCTCATCCTCACAGAAATCCCTGGGTCTCTGCCATGTGCCTCACAGCTGATTTGGATGAAGTGTTCCCTTAATTGTCATTCAAGGTGTCATTCTTTCTAGTTATTCAGGAAATGTCCTTTCTAATTATTCAGTGCATAATTACTGTTGGGAATCTTTCTATGCCATGCACTTCTGTTTCAGACTCATCTGGGTGTGGGAAACAATAAATCTTACAATTCATGAGACCCGCATTTTCTTTCAATTTCTTTATTCACTTTTTCCTTTAGACTTTTTTTTTTTTTTCTGGATTCTTCAGTCAAATTTCCTCATATTCTTAAGGTGCCCCGATAGTTGGTGGCCAATAACAATTCCCACGTTCATTTGAGAAGAAAACAGACACATTAGTAGATTAAAAAGTTCTCAGCTACCAAAAATCTACATGGATCTAAAGGGCTGAGCAGAACAAAGCTTCCCCTGCTCACACCAGACGATGAGCTGGTCTACACAGATTTTTGTCCCATCACTTTGAAAACAACGAGATCAAAGACAATTGAATGCAAACTCTTTTGCTTTGGGGACAAGCATAGCTCATTAAGTAAAAGAGGAATAAGTAGTTCACAGTTGCTAATTTTCTTACTTAATATATGCAATATTTTACTCCAAGCTCAACTTCAGAACTTGGGTATATAAATATTTTCAAATATCTTAACACTTCTGAGCCTCTGAAAACAGAAGTCACAAACTTCTTTCTCATATTCCAGTGTTGCTTGTCACTACTGTATACTTCGAAGCAGAGAAATGGGTTAGCCCAGAGAAGGTCCATCTCATCTAAGACTCTTGTGCATTCTCACAGCATAGATCTGAAAGCCACCATATGTTATTATGGAGAGCTCATAAACCAAACACTGCTGAATGTAGCTGAGCACGTATCAACCACCACATTGCTCTCAATATGACATTTCATCACCGTAGATTGGGCTGCCCTTACATACTCCCCTAAAAGAACTGCAAGCAATGGATGATAACTCTTTAGAGATCATGATTTCCATAGCAGGATCTGAATTTGAAAGATTCAGAAATGTTTTTTGATGGGGTGTAACCTAGGACACCCCAGTTTTGGAAGGCTGCTGAGGAGGTAGAAAAGTTTTGAAGGAACATTGGTGGGATGCTCCAGGCCAAAGCACGGCAGAAAGAAGAACTGTCACACAAGCACCATCTTCACCGACTGGGCAGCTGCAGCCTCTCTTGGTTTTGGACCCACAACTGAGTCACAAAATACCCCTGAGAAATTCGTGCAATCCTTCCTTGCTACCGAAAACTCACCACAAGCAATTATATTGCCTCTAGCCTGAAGAAAAGCTGTAGGACACCCATACTTTAGAGAGAGCTTCTTGTTAGCAGTTAGCAAATTACTTTAATGGGTAACATTTTCCAAAGTTGATGAGTTATGGGCTTTGTTTTCTTACGCTTCGAAGACTGAGTCAAACAGGTTTATAAATCCAGCTTTAGTGCCCGTAATTTTGCCACTAGTGACAGAACCCAGTATTTGCTCAAACTTCAGCTCAAGTGCTCTCTTTCTCTGAATCCTTTGCTTTCCAGACACCTCTGCAGGTGAAGTCAGGTGGAAAAAGTATAAGAAATCAGTGAAGGGAAAGAGGAACCAGGGAACAGGAAAGCTTAAGGTACTCATACCTTGTACAGACCTCATTGCCAGACATTTTTCCCTGATCTTAAGTACTAAATAACCTTTGATACATGTGGAACAATCTGATGGGGTCAGCCAAGTCATCTAGGAAGTCAAGGAACATGTGAAGAATCAGGAATACTTTATTTTTTGCCGTAGCAGGGAAGCGAAGAGATCATGCCAGACTTTCCAGCATCATGCCATACCCATGAGTTGCAGCTGGTAATCCCTTTTCCTCTTGGCATTCAACAACATGTAAATTAAAATCCTGAGCTGTCACCTGCACAAAATGGTAGGCCTACCCCAGGAGTCAGCATTTCTGAGACATAAAGACCTTTCTGTCACTGATGCAATCCCCATTCCCCATTGGCAAGCTAATTAACACCTAGGAGATTAGTGTCAGTCTCCAGGAAATGGGAAAGAAATGCCTTCCAAAATCCTTATAGGAAATGCATTAGGGATTACATATGGGATGAAATACAGTGCGTCAAAGAGGAAACACTAAAAATAGGATAGCACCAACATCTGCGGGATTGAGTGCGGAAATAATTAAATTGTCATTGCAAAGAGGTGTCTCATACCTGAGATAACCTTTTGGAGCCATATAAAAGATTGTTTAGTCCAGTCCTCCTCAGTCGCCTACCTTCGCTTCCAGACAATTCTCCCTGTAGCCGTAGAGGGTAAGACCAATTTTACTATTTCTGTTCATGCTGAGAGAGAAGAAACCTCCATTAAAGGTTTTTATGGACCTTCTGGGAGCTGGGACTTAGCTAAATGCCTTCTGCTTGCACCCTTGTGGTGCTCTGAGGGAGGCTCAGTGAATGGTGGATGGAGGGAGGGGGATCACCAGAGAAGGTGCAGCAAAGGCAAACAAAGGGATCTTCGGGTGACACACACTCCATGCTGTTTCACAGGGGAGGTGGAGTTTGGGAGTCACTCATGGGGCTCATTGCGTCGACTTGCAGGGACTTAGCTTCACTGAGCAATTGCCAGAGCAAGCTCTGCAGATTAGGTAGGATCAAGGGTGCATTTGGTCTGGAATAGGCAGGCAAAAAGAAAGAGAAAGAGTTTGCTGAGAATCTCAAGAAAAGTATTATTAAAAATAAAAAGGGGAGTGAACAGAAGAAGTGGATCTGGGGCTTCTCTCACCACGCTGATCTCTTGCTCCTGACAGCTTTGCCGATACTCCAGAAAGATGTGCTCTCGCGGGTCCTGCCATGACTATGAGTCCTCCTGCCACGGATCCCGGTCTTCCTGCCATGGATCCCACTCCTCCTGCCACGACTCAGGACCCTCCTGCCATTACACCATCCAGAGGCAGCCTGTGCAGAAGTACAACTACGTGACGCCCTGCTGCCCCGCCGTGCAGCCCTGCCGCCCGCCTGTGCAGCGCTATTGCCCCCCCATACAGCGCTACTGCCCCCCAGCCCCCTATTGCCCCCAATACACCAAGAACATCTGCAAGCTGCTGCCATCGTACCCCAAGTACTAGCAGCAGAATCCAGCCCCAGCACCTGGACCCACTGGCTTGATCCCCGCCCAAAGCCTTGAGCTCACCTCCTTGCTCATCGCTTGCCAGCCATGCCACTTCTCTGAAAGTAAACACTTTTAAAACAGTTGGAGGGTAGCGTGGTATTAGGTTGAAGTCTCTCGGTTTAATGAGCTTTGAGCTGTTTATCTTCTTCCTGCCAATGCAAAGCACACTGTCCACTGGGAATACTTTCATTCTTGCTTTGCTGCTTCATTCTCCAGCAAGACAATAAAAATTATATTTCAACTCTACCTAACAGTTCTGGATGTTTTTAGTCACCACTCCATCATATCTGCTTGTCTGGCAGCATCTGCTTTTTCTCGTGGTTTTAGAGCCATGCTTTAATCACTGGTGAAAATAGCCAAAGTAGGACAAATGCCAAAGAAACTTGAAAGTCAAGGAAAATGCCTGCAGCATCCACCAGCAATGCCAGGAGCACTGCACTGCATGCAGAGGGCTGGGAGAAACACGTCGAGTTAATTCCTGGTGAAACCAAATATTTGCACTGATCTCAGCAGATGCAATGGCGGTTTCAGAGTTACAGCTGGGGGCCTGGCCTGCACGTTCATGTTTTTATTGCGGACGCAATCCTTAAAAACCGCTGCTATATTTGGAAACAAAACAAAGCAAATCCAGCAGGGTTCGGAACCTGCCTTGGAAACTCTCAGTTAAACAATTTCTACAGTGTAAAATGAGAGATTTCCCCAGCATGATTCATCCATCCCAGGGCAGGCATGGGAAATAGGCTGGATGAGCTGGGCACTGCAAGTACCCAGTAAATGACCAGTTGGTATATAAGTAATTGGAATTAGTTATGTATAGGTTACAGAGAAAATTGTCATTATAGAGGCACAGCCTGCTAAAAAGGAAAAGTTGCAAGCGGGATGCAGCAAGCAATTAATTACTCACCTACATTCAAGTTGTTGCCATTGCTAAGAGATGGCTCATTTTCATGCGACCCTTGGCAGCTGTATTAAAAACTCTTTTCCTTATTCATTCTTCACCTCTCTGCAGTTGGGTATTGAGTCAGTAAGGCTTTCTGTCCACAGGAGTGGTTTTGTCTTTGAGTAGATATGTTTACTTTCCCTTGCTGCCCCAGGCCTCCAACTTTCTTTTCTGTGACTAATTATAGCACATTTTATTTCCTCTTCCTTTTGCAAGTCCCATGAAAGGCACAAAGCCTCTGAACTGGTTATGCTTTCTGCTGTGCTCAAGCTTGAAGCTCCCGTTAGCTTGAGGATGAGAAATGGCAGCAACAGGGAAACAAGAACAAAGCTTGTTTCTATTTTATTCCATTCTAGTCTAGTCTATTTGATTCAATTTGATTCTAAGCTGTTGTCAGCCCTGGAGAGGTTTGACACCTGGAACATCAAGGACCAAAGCCTTTGTGAATGCTTTACCTCATTAGAATATTTCTTTAAAAATCAGAGACCATAGACATCTGGCAAGAGAAGTCCTCTATACCTAATGCTCTAAATAGCTTAGAGGAACATTTCTGCTCTGCTGAGTATGTGTTAAATAACGTAACAGCGGATTTCCACAACCAGGATAAACTGTGAGCAAACCCTTAAGGATTAATGAGGAGGAATTTGCCTTAGCTGTTTCATGGCGAGGATTGCTTCACTGTATCCGTAATTCTCAAATCCAAACAAACAGAGTGGTGTTACTCTGGGCATCTTACGGAGCCTGCTAAGTTCATTTACTCAATGCAAAATTTAATTGGGATCTTTTGGGGGGGTCTAATTTGAATCTTTTCTTTTGTAAAACTCCTCAGCTGCTCATGGATCTGTCTTACTTGGCTTTAGACATCTCTGATGTTCACATCCAGCTTTAACAGCAGCAGGGGATTTTTTGACTCAGAGGGACACTGGATGAAGCAATGCCCCAGATCCATACAAAGTCACACAGAAAACTGCCTCATTTTGCACCAACTTCTCTTACTTTACCTCACTGCTCAAGATCCCCCACATTTCTAATGTTGGAGTCTCCTGTCATTTTTCTGCAGGCTCAGAAATCCCCTCCCAGCCATCTCCTAGGTTGCCATGAGCGTCCTTTATTGTTAGCTGAGATGCAGGTACTCACCTGGTGTAAATCTCTATCACTAATTAGATTACAGTGTGTGGCAGTGACCTAGTCTAACTGGGTCATCAGCATGAAGCCAAACGCAATAGGAAATGAAGCCTATGGTTTAGTGGACAGGAACATTGACCTTGGAAAGAGCTTGCCTGGAGAAGTTGTGACTTCATGGTCCTTTGAATTCTTCAAAGCTAGACTGGGTAGCTTTCTAAAAGCTGCCAAATAAAAACAGTAACTACCCAACAGAAACTGACTGGAAATGGATGCTTTATGTCACCAGAAGTCAAACTGAAGTTTCACGATGACCTATCATGTGCTCAGCATCATCTGTGATCTGGATCACTCTGTGGTTTTGTATGAACAGAAATGGCCTGAATCTTCTCTCCTTCACCTCAGCAGAAATCAGGATATCTCCAGTGAAACTCTACACTGTAGGGGAGGGTGGTCAAGGGTCCTTCAGTGCTCTGCTCCCACAGATGTATTCCCGCAGCAGCAGGAGCAGCCCTCCTCCTTAGGGTGATCTCAGAAATGAAACATTTAATCACGTCAGGTACAGTCCCAGGTCCCGTGAATTCCCTCTGACCGGAGAGAGATAATTTTTTTTAAAAATGTAGTTTAATTTGAAACCCTAAAGGTGCTCAGGGCATCATGTGAGTCCTTCAGGCTTTCATGCAAAATAAATATTAACATCAATAATGAATAATTGCAACATGATCATTAGCATCAGCACTAATGACAGCCAATGGGTGTCTGAGAACTGAGCATAGAGTTATTCCAGAAATAACATCCGTAGGTGGGTCTTTCATTACTCGAGGGCATACTAGAACTTAAAAAAAATGAAATAGGAATTTTGCAGATCAAGTTATGCTAAGCAGAAACAGGATGTAAAAATTCCAGAAAAGTTTTGCGTTTTGCTTTTTTCTTTTATTTAAAGATGTCAAAAAGGAATTGGAAAAATATGGACTCTGACCCAAACTCTATTCCAAATTTCCATGATGAATCTGCACAGTCCTTTGCACCTAAAATTTCTGATATTGGCAAGGACAACGGCATGTGTTTTCCCATGCATGGATGGGATAAGGCATCAAGGGATGAGATGTCAAGAACTTTCTGTTACTTACTTGCCCTTCCAATGACCAGAGACTCCAAAGAAAGACATTGGGCTTCAACATTTCTACATTCAAAAACAAAATACGGGGTCATGGAATTACACTTGCTAGAATTCTATTTTTAAAAAATCATATTGAGGAGTGACTGACATCCAGAAGGCCTCTGCATGCCTCTGGAATCCACTGCTCCTCAATCTTAATTATGATTTCTATGTTAATTGAGCACTCACTAGCTCTGAACAAGCCACCAACATCTCAATGTAACAGCGTTACCATATGCAAAATGAGCAGAAACATACCTTTTATGCAGTTCACAAGCATCACAGAAGAATTAACTTGACATTAAAACATTGTAAAAAATTTACAGAACAAATTGATAATAACACAAAATTGAGGGGTTGGTCAAAAACAATGAGGCAAAGACTAAATAGATGAAGGCACATTCAACAAATAAGTATAGGCTTAGTGTGTAAATCACGAATTGCTGTGGGGTACCTCATTTCCGGCAGGACAATTTCGAGCTAAATAAAAGGTGTTCCTGTCCCTTTGCTCCTCACTCAACTGCACCACTCAGTTGGCACGGTAAGTGTTACCTATTAGCAGTGTTCCTTGGTACCAATGGTTCTCATTTGGTTTTGGTCAAGCAATGAATTGAAAAGTATCTTTGTAGGGTGTTGGAAAAGATGACCATTAAAGGTCCCTTCCAACCCAAACTATTCTATGATTCTATGATCTACAGCTCTCTCTGAAAACCAGATTTTCCTAGCCTGTTGGTCTATTGCTTATTGCAAAAGACAGTTGGTAAGAGAGAGCACAGTGGAAAATAAGCTTCTTGGGATGGAAATTCAGGTCTTCATGGATGACCACAGGAAAGTTAGTTTCTAGGATAGTTCAAAAGATGCACAAATATTGCTCGGATAGTGACAGGTGGCTTGATTTCTCTAAGGATCTTTTTTTTTGCAACTTAAGACAAATAAATAGGAAGCACTGTGTGATATGGCTATCACCCATGGGCCTAGACAGCAGCATTTGTATGCCAAAATAAAACGGATCTATATACTTGGAAAGATGGGTTGTATCTGAAAGTACACTGTGTTTCAGGTCCTCGGTCCTTCCAGCTTTGACTACACTACAAAAAACATGTGCTCTAGCAGATGTTGCTCTACTGGATGCTGTTCCATCGTGAAGAACAGAACAGTGTGCTGCAGCCAGCCGTGCCAGAAGAACATCTGCTGCAGCCCATGCCAGCAGTCCATCTGCTGCGACCCATGCCAGAAGCCCTGCTGTGACCCCTGCCAGCAGTCTGTCTGCTGTGACCCGTGCCAGAAGCCCTGCTGTGACCCCTGCCAGAAGCCCTGCTGTGACCCGTGCCAGAAGCCCTGCTGTGACCCCTGCCAGCAGTCCTGCTGTGACCCATGCCAGAAGCCCTGCTGTGACCCGTGCCAGCAGTCCTGCTGCGACCCCTGCCAGAAGCCCTGCTGTGACCCCTGCCAGCAGTCTGTCTGTTGTGACCCCTGCCAGAAGCCCTGCTGTGACCCCTGCCAGCAGTCCTGCTGCGACCCCTGCCAGAAGCCCTGCTGTGACCCCTGCCAGCAGTCCTGCTGCGACCCCTGCCAGAAGCCCTGCTGTGACCCCTGCCAGCAGTCCTGCTGTGACCCGTGCCAGAAGCCCTGCTGTGACCCCTGCCAGCAGTCCTGCTGTGACCCCTGCCAAAAGCCCTGCTGTGACCCCTGCCAGCAGTCCTGCTGTGACCCCTGCCAAAAGCCCTGCTGTGACCCTTGCCAGCAGTCCTGCTGTGACCCCTGCCAAAAGCCCTGCTGTGACCCTTGCCAGCAGTCCTGCTGTGACCCGTGCCAGAAGCCCTGCTGTGACTCCTGCCAGCAGCCCATCTGCTGTACCAAGGTGTGCCAGAAGTCCTGCTGCTGCTGTGCCCAGCAACCCTGCTGCTCCTGTGGCTGCCGCCCCTGCTGCTGCTCTGGTTGTCTGTCTTGCTGCTCCTACATGGTGAAGAAGCCCATTGTGGTGTGTTGCAGCCCCATGCAAAACTGCTCTCCCATGAGGAAGTATTGCATACCCATCCAGCAGTGCTGTACCACAATTAAGAAGTGTTGCTGAGCCAGCTCTGGGTAGCAAAAGCAACTCTGCTGGCTCCCATCTCTGGCGTGCATCAAGAACAGGCACAAGGAGATGAAAACCTGCTCATTTGCTTCTGGTTCATATGACAATGGAGTAAATGCCTAGTGATTCTCTTCTTGTTTTCAAACTTAAGCTGTCTTCTTTCTGTCCTTTAATTATTGAACATCTGCAATGCACTTGAATATATCAACCACTGTATAAGGCAAAGAGCTATTAGATATTAGTGGGGCTGTTAATTCTCTCCTTGGTGTATGGGACTTTGGACAACTTTGCTGTTAACGTGATCATCCTTCATTTTCTCTCGTGACTTGTAGACAATAAAACTTAGCATTAAGCAAAACACAAAACCTTGTCTTTTGGTTATTCTTACGTTGCTTTGCCCAGAATGTGTCCTCATTCTGGTGCCGTTTTCTATGCCTTCAGCCAGGCTCCTAACATGCTCCTGTGGCACCGACTAACATATAAGAAACAAAGAGCTGCCCAGCCATGTTTCCCATTGGCATAAATTAGGTCATGTCTAAAGACAGCAAGCAGAGCAGTATGATCCCTTCTTGCACCTACTGATCATCTGCCTCAGTTAGCTCAATTTTTACTATAAAATTAAATGGTTAAGGCAAATAAAACTCAAAGGACATGACTGAATGAAGCATGCATAATTCCACCATCTGAAAACACACCACTCCATAAGATGTATAGGAACTCATCCCTGATACTAGAATAGGTATTTCAGTAGGTACTGAGATGAATTCACTACTCACTGAATAGCAGGCACCATCTTCTTCCACTATCATCTTCAAAAATAAAATTTCAGAAAACAAGTTAAATCAGTGAATTATTTTTGTATGAGCAGAGATTTTCATACACAGTGTTCCTGAACTACAAGTAGTGGAATGAAACCCAGCTGTTAGCATACAACTTAAAAGCTTCATTCCTAAAATAGCACACACATGAGTCAACAGTCCCTTTTCTACCTGGCTGGCACTTCCTTTACTATTAAAATTCAGGACTCAGCTGTGAATTGTATGTCTCAGGAAAATGCCTTGAGCACTGTCTTGATTGCTTCCCTCAACCAAATCTTCAGAGCATACACAAAGTCTGCATTAGAATAATCTTCTCTACCAGGTTAGACTCTTCTGAAAACATTACTCAGGTCTTTAGGAGTTTTTTATTAATAAGTAAATCAGGTACAATACACTGGCAGAAGGATATCCTATACCATATCATAACATACTATATCAGCAGTGCATTCTGTTAAGAAATTCCTGTGAATATTAATCTCATCATATGCTGGAAAAGCTGCCATGACAGATTCCTCCCCATTCACAAAGGTACTGTAGCTCTCAAATTCATGTAACCACCATGGAAGTTTACAAAGACATCGTGGCATGGCATGGCATGGCATGGCATGGCATGGCATGGCATGTAAAAGGGATTTAGTGTGGAAGTATGTTATTTCTGACCCAGCTATACATTAAATGCCAGTATATCCTCAATATCTGTATAAGACCCTGATTAGCAACAGCCTTGCAGGGTTCACATCCATTTCTAAGAAACACATGGACCTGTTGGAACAGGTCCAGAGGAGGGCCACAAAAATCATCAGAGGGCTGAAACGCCTCTCCTATAAGGACAGCCTGAGAGAGTTGGGGTTGTTCAGCCTGGAGAAGAGAAGGCTCTAGGGAGACTTCACTGCAGCCTTTCAATACTTAAAGCGGGCTTTAAGAAAGTATCTTTCTTAAAGATGGGGACAGACTTTTTAGTAGGGCCTGTAGCAATAGGACAAGGGTAAATAATTATTATAAAGGAGGGTAGATTCAGAATAGATAGAAGGAAGACATTTTTTACTCTGAGGGTGGTGAGACACTAGTACAGGCTGCCCAGAGAGGTGGTAAATGCCCCATCGCTGGAGACATTCGAGGTTGGGTTGGACAGGGCTCTGAGCAACCTGATGGAGTAGGAGATGTCCCTGTTCATGGTGGGGAGGGGTCAGATTAGGTGACCTTTAAAGGTCCCTTCCAACCCAAACCGTTCTATGATTCTATGATTCTAACACAGGGATCATCTTGGCCAATATGGCGACAATAAAGCCTGATTAAAAGGTAATGAATGACTTATTCAGTGGATGACATGTTTGAGGGTTTAAACAAAGAGGGCATTACTTCCTGCAGGCAGGTATCTGGCTATTATCATGTGACCGAAACAATGCTTCCCTAGGGACAATTCCAGAAGAGACACCCAAAGTCATAAGAGGTCATGTTCACATCTTGGGAAGAAACTACGTGTCCCAGCCACCAGGGATCAACTGCCACCACTCCAGCCTCACACTCAGAGTCCGCTGAACATGATGGCAGCCTTAATTTGCCATGAGTAGATGCTGCCTCAGCATCTTGGGACTCTCATCTTATATTGGTGTCCCCTCTCATCAGATGAAAACTCCAACACCTTCTTCTCACATGGAGCTGTCCTGGCTCTGCACATGTCCACAATTCCTTCCCCCATCTCCAAGCCTGCTTCATAATATCTACCTTGACTCCAACCATCTTACCCATTCCCTCCTGACTGTTCAGTCAAGCTTTGCAAGCACAGCAGCCTTTGCCTTAGCACACTGCAGCCAAAACGACTATAAGCAATTGCTGAAAAAGTCCTGTCAAGTGTCTGAACTCAGAGCATCTGTGAGATACTAGCTGGGCTCCTGAGGTACAGGGGAAAGGCACAGAGAAATGCACTCAGGATTGGATTTCCAGTCTTGAACCTCATGCTTGCCTACAGTGACACAAAACCAAATTGTTAGTGTGAAACACTCAAATGTGATCATCACAAATACCATTAAATACAAGCTGTCTCAGTCTCACAGACCTTAGAAAGTCTCAGAAAATGGAGTGTATGGAAACAACAGAGAAAAAAAGCTAACGTGTGCACTACTGCTTGAAAGCTGCTTAATTTAGACTTAATCCATCTCTTTCATGGATGAAAATGAAAAAAATTCTTAATAGTTTAGTAGAAATAAAAAGCAGGGGGTGTGAGGACCAAACACCATGGAGGGAAACCCAAGAACAAGACTAAGAAAGGAGAAAATCTTCAGTCTTAACTTTGACCAGATCGCCACCTTTCAGAGGCCGGAAAAAAGGATTCACATAGACCCATAGCCTCCACTTGTTCCCCAAAATCCCAGCCAAGTGCAGAGGGGACACAAGTGGTGACAATTCCAAGTTCCAGGCATGGTTCTGCCACTGCTTCAGCACCCACCTCCCCCGGGCACATTGTTAAGTATCTCTGTGTCTCAAGGTCATTCCTTGGGAAGTGGATAGCAATACTTTACAGCTACCTCTGGTTCCCATTAATGCAAATTCACTAGAAAATTTGCACCTGTTGTTTGTATGTACAACTAATTACAGTGCAGAATTGAGGTGGTGAGCAAACAAAAAGAGGTAAAGATTAAATACCGGAAGACACGTGAGAGGCATACTGGGTGATACAGTATGAAGTCAGAATTGCCAAAGAATGCCTCATTTCCAGGGGGATGTCTTTGAAGCATATAAAAGGCTCTCCATCACAGTGGTCTTCATTCACTCATCTTGACTTCTCCTCTCTTGTCCTCACTGGTCAACAGGGTAAGTCAGAGTTTACCACTTGCCTTTTCATTTGCATTCTACTGTACTTCTGTGTGCTTTTGCAGGAAGCAGTCCAGGATTTCCTGTACTGTCTGGTTTGGGACCAATTTTGAGAGATTGGTTTTGGGATCCACCTGGGTGGTTTCTTTCTGGTGGAACCAGTGCTGGACAATATGCCAAATGCACCAGTGTCCAATGCAAAAATGTGGAGAACTCAGGGAAAGGCTGTCATGGGATTCTGGTCAGTAGGGACTTCCCCAGCCAGTTTGAGATGGACTTTGGGATAAGAATGTTTTAAGCTGCCTAAACAACTGGGAGATTCAGGCAGAGAAAAAAAAGACTCTCTCTGTTTCTTCCAGCTTTGCCTACACTACTACCAACAACATGCCCAACGGAGGTTGTGGATGCTGCGGTGGAAATAACTACACTGTGTGCTGCTACAGCAGCCCAAAGTGCTGCAAGACACCAATGTGCTGCTCACCCATGCAGTGCTGCCGCCCCACCACCTACTGCATGCCCATGCAGACCTGCTGCTACACCATGAACAATAACGGAGGCTGCTGTGGCGGCGGCAGCGGCAGCGGCTGCTGTGGCAACTAAGCCCACATGGCAAAGGGCAGGCAGGGCTGCACTGCCTGCTGCTTCCCTCCTGGCTCATTTGGTGTTGGATATGGATATGGATACCGCCCTGAACGCTCTTCCTCCTTTGCTTAGAGACTGTAGATCATCTCTCCTCTTTGTCTGCCTGTAATCACCAAATGTTTGTAATGTGCTTTGAAGTTGCTACTCACTGATCAGTGTGATTTTTCTTTGTAAGCACTAGTCCTACTGTTAATTTTCCTCTTGGTGTGTGGGATGTTTAATTCTTTTCATCACTGTTTTGCTTGACTCTGTCTGAAAAACAATAAAGTCTGTAGTCCATGACCCTGCAAAACTCTTGGTGGTTATCTGTTTGCTAGCTGGTGAATCCAGAGTGTATCACTGCACCTATCACCTTTTCTTCGCATTTTTTTCCAATTTGGGATGCTCCTGTCTAAAAGGTGCTAACTAGGGGAGGGTGCCTACACAAAGAAAATTATTTCACCCCTGATGCGGTTCTGAGCTTCTGCATGGGTCTATTCAAACAAAAGCTGAGTGTCTGTTATTTCTGCAAGCAATATTTCTCCTCTCACTATAAATCTACAAAGAAATAGGAAGAAAATAATACATAAACTTGTGAAGGATGTGAATTTCTTCTGAAACAGTTTTACACAGGCACATCCCAACTAGAAAAGCTCCATGTATTTTAACCAGCTAGAGGTCTACTTCAGAACCTACAGGCAGTCCCTATAAATAGTTTAAGATTTATGAGATGGAGGTCTTGCTTCTGCTAAAATGTCTGGGTTACCAGATATTGAGTTGAAGTGTTAGAACAAATGGTGAGAAACCTCTACTGTCTTCAAGGAGTGACTGGGTCAGTAAGAGTTGCACCAAAACATAGCATGCAAGGTCTGCACCACAGTCCACATTCTGTGTCTAACACCTTTGCTGACTCTGTTTCCACACTGCTTCAGTCTCTTCTTTGCATTAAGATCCATAGCCCACTCACCAAAGACCATTTGAGTACCTAGGTTACACAAACGGCTGGACACAATTATCATGGGTGGGAAATGCCCATCTAGATCATCACTTCTTCATGCAGTTGCAGGATTTGCCAATGAGAACTTTCCCTCTGGAGGCACAAGTGAAGTGCGCCCCTTTGCTTCTGCCCCATTAATTCCTTGTAAATTAATCAGTTCTCTTGGGCAGGCAAGTGTATGTCACCTCAGAGGAGAACTGCTGGAAAGAAAATGCCATGCGTGTTCTTCTACCCTGTCTGGAGAAGTTGCAATTACATGTGTTGCTTCTCCACCATTTCACTCAAGGAATTACTCTCATTCCAGGAAAGCCTGGAAAGGAGCTGGCTGCATTTACTGCAGGGGCAAATTGGCACTAAAATCACAATCTGCTCCCCCTTGCACTGTGCAGAAAATAAACCAAGGCCCCTGTTAGCATCTTTGGGGCTGGTAGCCACTCATCTAGGAGGACCCCTCTTCAGAGGACCCCAGGGATCCCGGAGGGTGTCAGGCAGGAGGCAGGGAACTCGCCAGGCAGGCTCCACCATCCTCTCATTAGGCAGCACTCCTCTCAGGATAATGTGGCGAGGGTTTCAAATGAGAGCAGCAATTTTAGGCCATGGAAAAAATTCCTCCCAAATACCCTGTGTTCCTGCCACCATTCAGCCCCACAGCAAAGTGCATTGGAGGCAGTGGCTGGCAATAAACAACCATTCATCCACCCTGGCTCAGTTGCCCAAGGCTCTGCCTTACCTTGACCTTCCTCCCTTCTTCTTTCCCTCCCAGAAAATGGTTTCACCTCAGTAATATCTCTTCCTGCATCACTTCTGAGTCCCTGCCTCCCACTTAGCTCTATGACCCCAGTTAGAACCAGTTTCCTGTGCTTGTCATATCTCTTCCACCTTCATCTTCCTCTCACTCTCTCAGTCCATGCTGGGCTCCTTCATTTACCACTTCCAACACCCACAAAGAGTCCTGCACAACCTCCAACTCTAAACAACCCTCCCTCCCTGCTGAGGAGCTGTGCAGGGGTGGTCCTGCTTGGTGCCAGGGCTCCAGCACACAAGGGGATTTCAGCTGGATGCAATGGGAGGTCACAGGAGGGATATGCTGACTTGCAATGCATCATGCCCAGTCCCAGAGCCATGACTCCTTGTGTTGCTTGCTTGCACAGGCAGTGCTGCCCCTTAGCTTTCTAATTAAAATGCAAATTATTCTAAAGTGAATATTCAATTCAGAGTTTTTGAAAATGTTTTTAGGAAAGCAGCTCCAGCAAAGCAGAGCTGGAAGTGAAGCATTCTTGTGTTAGTGATGCCTATGTGCAAACCTAAACCCCCCAAATTGGAGGATTTTCAGAAGTTTAGGCAAGCCAAAAGATAATGATGGCTTCGGCATCGCAAAGATGCTCTTAGCATGCATGAGGGCAAGATGATCTTGCATGGAGTCACATGCAGGTGACTGAGACCCAGGAGCCAGCATGACTCCCGACACATCCCAAACACATGGTCTTCTTGTTCCCTCCTCACGTGCATGTCCTGTGACAGGGAACAAACATACCTATTTTGATGAAATTTTCCAAATATTTGTTTCAAACACCAGTCCAATGAAACAGCCCATCATATGTGCAAAAGACGCAACCCAGGGGATTCAGTTTCAGTTCTTACACTGATTCAGCACCAGCCGCTGCTGAGTAAGTCCCTTAGCATCTTTGGTCGTCGCTGTCTGCATTTGTCAAACAGATACGAGGACACATTTTTTGGCTGCCTTGCAAAGCTGCAGAGAGGACAAATTCATTAGTATTCATAGAAGCCCTTTGATTATCTGCAGGCTAAACAATTATGAGGCAAAACAAAGGTAGTGATCACATATAATATGGCAAAGAGTAAATACCAGAAGACACGTATAGCTAAAAAGTATGGGTTTGGGTTAGTAAACAGGGATGTTCAAATGGTCAATGGCTGTCTCACTTCCAGGAGGAAGGTGTCTAGGACTATAAAAGGTCTCCTGGCCCAGCTCACTTCATTCGCTCATCTTCTCTTCCCTTCACCTCTCCTCACTCTTCAGCAGGGTAAGTGAGAGCATCTAAATCTTCCTTATTTTTCACAGAAGAAAAATGTTATGTATATCTTATAACAGTATCCAAATATAACCAGGTAACTGGACTGGGACTTAGGCTGAAGTTGGGCTTTTATGAACTGTGTACTAGGAATTATGGGGATGAGCTAGAAGCGTTAAAGTATGGAGAGGCTATAGGAGTATTAGCAGGGCCATGCAGAGCAAGGGGACTGAGAACATTTCAGAAGGGCCCAGAATGAGGACTATGTGCACTGCGCTGTGTGATTCTTGCTAAGACATTAGGGATGCCTTGGTATGAGTAGGTGGACATGTACATTACAGGAAAAAGACAGAGAGAAGAGTTACAAGCAAGATTTACTACAAAGAAGATAGCACTCCGTTCGAGCTCCTTGAATCTCCGAATTTAGCATAAACAGAGCTTTAAATTATTTCTGTATTTCCAAATATCCTGCTCCCAGTCACAGACAGACTCCCTCTGTTTCTTTCAGCTTTGCCTACACTACTACCAACAACATGCCCAACGGAGGTTGTGGATGCTGCGGTGGAAATAACACCACCGTGTGCTGCTACAGCAGCCCGAAGTGCTGCAAGACACCAATGTGCTGCTCACCCATGCAGTGCTGCCAACCCACCACCTACTGCATGCCCATGCAGACCTGCTGCTACACCATGAACAATAACAGAGGCTGCTGCGGTGGCTGCTGTGGCAACTAAGCCCACATGGCAAAGGGCAGGCAGGGCTGCACTGCCTGCTGCTTCCCTCCTGGCTCATTTGGTGTTGGATATGGATATGGATACCGCCCTGAACGCTCTTCCTCCTTTGCTTAGAGACTGTAGATCATCTCTCCTCTTTGTCTGCCTGTAATCACCAAATGTTTGTAATGTGCTTTGAAGTTGCTACTCACTGATCAGTGTGATTTTCCTTTGTAAGCACTGGTCCTACTGTTAATTTTCCTCTTGGTGTGTGGGATGTTTAATGCTGTTGATGTATTGTACTCCCTTTTCTTGATTTAATCTCCAATTAGTCATGAAAGACAATAAAATTTTTAAGTTATGACACTGCAGACTTCTGGTATATGTTGATTCATTTATCTTTGTCTTTTAAACTATAGCTTTGGTCTGGGACTTTTTTTGCATTTGCTTAGTTTCTGAATATAGTGAATTTTTCAACTATTTGTCATGCTACTGATGACAGCACGCCAGTACATGCGGTAAACTTCTTGGGTTAGTCTCTCATCTGGGGAAAAATAGTGCTTGCTAGTGTCAATACATTATCTAAGCTACAGGAGTATCCTCTTGGCCATGCATTTTCATGCTATCTTTCCCCTGCTTATGACTTTGAAGATACACAGTCTGTGATCGAAGCATGTGTATGGTCCTAAAGCCAGAGCTAAAGATTTTCTGATAGCTATCTTTTTTTTTTTCAGAGCTATATTTTCTGATAATGGAAATCTTTCCAGTGAATTTGGTGAATTTTAAAGCAGGCTTCTTAAAAGGCTTGATATCTTGTCAATAAGATTAAATACACCAGCAAGCATGGTCTGCATGGTGCAGGGAGGGAGGGAGTTATTGAAAGATGTGGAGATATAAGTCTAGCCTGAAGGATTCAGAAATACTATCTAATTTCATCTGGAATTCTATTAAAATGTGGCAAATTTTAAGAGATGAGATTCAGAAATGAAATATTTGCACTTTGTGATTTGTAAAACCCTCAGGAAGGGAAGTGACTCCAAAACATCTCTTCTAACATGAAAAAATCCCAAAACAGCATAATGTTGGGACTGTGGTAATGAGTTATAAATTTAAAATCCTTGTTGGCCCTTAACAGATACCAAGGTATTTTCTGTCCTTTCATGCAAGTCCCATGGCTTCCTGCAAGGCAGTTACATTTTTCCTGTAGCTAAAGAATAAATTATCTCAGTGGCAGCAAAGTCATCAAGTCCAAGCACGCACCCTGGAATCACACCCCTGAATTCTGCACATGCTTTTCCCAGTGATTCAAACCCAAACGCATCTCTTACAGAGGCTCTACTGTAGAGTGAGCACACGGAAATACCTTTTGCACTGAGAGCCCCAGGGCTGCTGTGAGAGATACTTTGCTGGTACTTAAAAAATGTCTTGACCATCCACAGAAATGCAAAGTGGAGCAGCTTACATCGAAAATGAGTCAAAGCAGAAATGTCAGAAGGGTGGATATGGTGCTTGAAAAAGCCTGAAATTGTTAGTTCATGAGGTTAGCACTCCTCTGTGGTGTCCTCGTTCCAGATATGCAGCACATAAAAGGGCTTTTTGTGTTGTAGCCACTCACTTGACCGAGGTGCTCCTCACTTGGAAGGGAATTAATTCATTTAAATAGGGGAATATACATCCCATCCACAGCCTGATGTAGTCTGCCCCTGTGCCCTGGTGTCCATATGGATCCTGTATGCAGAACTCACATCTTCCAGTCATCCATACTACATCTGCCATTCATCATGGTCCAGATGTCACTCTTGGTTCCCTCACCATTTCTCTGGCTGTCTGGTTTCTCTGCACTCTGGAAGGTGATGAGCATCATGTGCAGATATCACAGACCTTCTCTGACAAACAAGGTCCAACCTGCAGCCCAATCTGCAAAGCCAGCTGGAAAACCTCCTGTATTTTCTCACAGAAAATTTCAACTTTCCACTAACAAATCAAAAGCCAAAGATTTTTCAGATGGAAGCTTATGAAAGAAGAAATAAACCCCTATTGGTAGATAACATTTTCAGTGTCAGAAGTTGGGTTGGCTTGGCAGAAATTGCAGTTTTTAAAGAACTAATTGTACTCTCTGCACTTTTTCAGATGCCTTCTGCAAATTCAGTGCTAGGGTACTCCATGAAGAAAGGTCATCGTATCAGGACAACGTTGTTAATTAAAACCTGATGTCTGTTTGTATTGGTTTTATGTGGCAAGGTTTTGGTAGCGGGGAGGGGGGCGGGTTACAGGGGTGGCTTCTGTAAGAAGTTGCTGGAAGCTTCCCCTGTGTTTGAGAGAGAGTGAGCCCATACCAGCCGGCTCTAAGACAGACCCGCCACCGACCAAGGCCGAGCCAATCAGCGATAGTGGTAACGCCTCTGTGATAACATTTTTAAGAAGGAAAAAAAGTTGGGAGAGTGAGAAACAGCCGCCAGAGAGAGGAGTGAGAACATGTAAGAGAAACAAGCCTGCGGACACCAAGGTCAGTGAAGAAGGAAGGGGAGGAGATGCTCCAGGTGCCAGAGCAGATTACCCTGCAGCCCGTGGTGAAGACCATGTGAGGCAGGTTGTCCCCCTGCAGTCCAGGGAGGTCCACGGTGGAGCAGATCTCCACCTGCAGTCCAGGGAGGACCCCACGCCAGAGCAGGTGGGTGCCCGAAGGAGGCTGTGACCCCGTGGGAAGCCCATGCTGGAGCAGGCTCCTGGCAGGACCTGCGGATCTGTGGAGAGAGGAGTCCACGGAGCAGGTTTTCTGGCAGGACTTGTCACCCCGTGGGGGACCCACGCTGGAGCAGTGTGCTCCTGAAGGACTGCACACCGTGGAAAGGACCCATGCTGGAGCAGTTCGTGAAGAACTGCAGCCCGTGGGAATGGCCCACATTGGAGAAGTTCGTGGAGGACTGTCTCCTGTGGGTGGGACCCCACGCTGGAGCAGGGGAAGAGTGTGATGACCCCTCGCCCTGAGGAGGTGAAGCGGCAGAAAATAACGTGTGATGACCGTAAACCCCATCCCTGTCCCCCTGTGCTGCTGGGGGGGCTTGGTGGAGAAATCCGGAAGTGAAGTTGTGCCTGGGAAGAAGGGAGGGGTGGGGGGAAGGTGTTCTGAGATTTCGTTTTATTTCTCATTACCTTACTCTGGTTGATTTGTAATAAATTGAGCTAATTTTCCCTAAGCTGAGTCTGTTTTGCCCGTGACGGTAATTAGTGAATGATCTCTCCTGTCCTTATCTCGACCCGCAAGCTTTTTGTTATATTTTTCTCTCCCCTGTCCAGCTGAGGATGGGGGAGTGATAGAACGGCTTTGGTGGGCACCTGGCGTCCAGCCAGGGTCAACCCATCACAGTCTTTTTGGTGGAGAATGCGGGCAGGATGGGGAGACCCAGTGTGTGCCTCAAGGACATTTAACCTTGGGGGAAAAATAATCTGTGATGTGAGTTGTATGTTGTAGGAAGTAATGTAGCAGGAATGACCTGAACTGCAGAGGAGTGAACTTCGCAAGGAACCAGACAAGCTCATCAGTGACCCAAACCAAGCTGGTGTTGGTGCCCAATGATCAAACATACTGCTTCTCCTGTCCTGACCACTCATCCTGATGGATGGGGCCCAAGTCATAACCTGTGTATGAACATCTGGAAGAGTGGAAGAAGCCCATGGAATATCTATCTCTGAAAGGACAGGGGATAGTAATTAATAAGAATGCATATATCTGTACATTGGGTATAAAAGTGGTTTAAGTATGTAGTTTCAGTTGTAAGTGTTGGTAAGAAAGGATTTCAGTAATGACAATTAAATACAATAGTATGGTTAGAAGATATCTGTATTAAATTATGTGGGACCTGAGCAGGTCGCAAATGGTATGGAATAAGGGGTGGAGATTGGCTGAGATGGAGTTAATACTCCCCATAGCAGCCCTCGTAGCGCTGTGCTCTGCATCAGTAGCTAGAAAGGTGTTGATAGCACACCAGTGTTTTGGCTACTGCTGAGCAGTGCTGGCACAGCATCAAGGCTGTCTCTCCAACATTTTTGCCCCCCCCAATGGCAGGCTGGGGCAGGGCAAGATCTTGGGAGGGGACGTAACCAGGACAGCTGACCTAAACTAACCAAACAGATATTCCATACCATATGACGTCAGCTCAGATATAAAAGCTAAGTAAAGGGAGACGGAAGGGGGGCATTTTGTCTTCTGGAGCAACCACTACGCGTACTGAAGCCCTGCTTCCTGAGAAGCGGCTAGACATCGCCTGCTGATGGGAAGTAGAGAATAACATCATTTGTTTTTTCTTCGCTTTCGCGCATGCAACCTTTGCTATCACTTTATTAAACTGTCCTTATCTTGACCCACGAGCCTTTTGTTATATTTTCTCCCCCCGTCCAGCTGAGGAGGGGGAGTGATAGAGCGGCTTTGGTGGGCACCTGGCATCCAACCAGGGTCAACCCACCACACTGTTTTTAAAGAACAGGAGCATTACAATACAAGTTTCAAATGATGTTTTTTCTGAATCTTGCTAATCCAGAATTCAGAATTTTTTATACATAATAAACAAAAGTCCACTTGGAGTCCAGCTTTACAAATTAAAATCACAGTTTCACAAAGTTACCATAGTAAAAAGAGGTTTTCCCACTTCTAATTATATTCAAGTAGAAATTATAACTGAGTGTAGCCCCTGTTCCATCACAGGGCACTTCCAGCTGCAGACAACGGTACCATAGCATGAAGTGTGGAGCGGGGCATGAAGAGGCAGTAAAATCATCCTATCTCTGCTGAGTGTCAGGCTAGATTTCCAGCTGTGGGTAAAACACTAGAAAGCAGTCTGGGGAAAAACTCCAGCTCCATGGAGCACTCCACAAACATAACAATTCCTGGTTTAGAGTTGGTCCAGGTGGTGTTAAGTTGAAATAGAGTTGAAAAATCAATCGCTTCTTATTAAAAACAGAATTCCACTGGTTTTCCAATTTTTCCTTTTAAAAAAAAAAAAAATTGCTTTTTATTTTGTCAGGAAGCTTACTTGTTTTCAGTGATAGATTTTTCTCTGTTTTCTTCCAGTCCTATGAAAAAACATTGCCATTTGCATACCTCTGCACCAACACCCTGTTTCAAGACGAGAGCCATTGTGCACCTGGACATGGGACTGGAGACCAGGACTCCTGGGCCCTTTTGTGGTTTTCCCACTGCCACAAGAGACTCCTTTTGGTCACATTACTCAGCATCACGGTATTCCAGGTATCCTTATCCCAGGATCCCATCTGACTAACATTAGGTAACAGCGTATTTGAACATGACCGACGGGAGAACTAATTAGATAATCGCCACTGCATATGCAAAGAGCTAAGCTGACATTACATCAAGGGAGATGCTAATTGCAGCTGATTAATCCAATAGCAAGTGCCAGAAAAAATATACACACAGAAGTGGCACTCACTGCTCAGCTATTAATTCCCATGGCATGCCTCATTTCCAAAAGAGCTCGGTCACATATAAAAGCTTTTGGCCCCAGCCCTGTCCTCAGGACCCAGACTCTCTGCTCAGCCCATCTGTCACCAGTCACAGGGTGAGTTAGATTCTCTCAGCTGTCTCGGATTCCTCACTTTTTTCATAGAAACAGCAAAAAAAAGTTGGTTGGTTTTTTTTCTTTTTCCCAGACTATTTATCCCCGAGGGCTTGGCCATCTCTGCCACAGGATGCACTACTGTAAAGGCAACAGCGACCAGGACTTGTGCCATGACAGCTCAGCCTGTGGCGAGAAGGGCTGGATGTGGCACAGTTCCACAGGGTGCTGCCACAAAAGCCCCATGGGTGCCACAGACCTGCCTCCTTGCCGTGACGCCAGCAGCCTCAGCCATGACATTGAAGGGTCCTGCCAGAGCGAGCCGCAAGGCTGCCAGCCCATGGAGCCATGCCCACCCTGGAGGTGCTGCCCGCCACAGCAAAGCTGCAATTTTGGCAAGCCCCGGCGACGGGTGGAGGTGAGCCATGTACAGCCCGTCTGCCCCCCACCTGTGAAAATCCATCACCGGCCACTGCAGCAGTACCGCCCACCCCTGCACTGCGAGGAGCCAGGTTGCTGCGGCAAGCCCCGGAGGCGCGTGGACCAGTGTCCCGTGGAGGACGCCTGTCCCCCCATAATACTGCATCCCCGGCCACTGCAGCATCGTTGCCCCTGCATCCCGCACTGCCACCCACCTGTCCAGCGCTGCTGCCCAACTGCTGCGCCCCTGCTGCTGCATCCCAGCCAGCACCAGCAAAAGCAGGTCCCTCTCTTGCCACCCTGCCTGCAGAAGAAATGAGCACAGGGCCAGCGAGGCACTGGGACCCATCCCCCTCAGCATGGGGGATGCTTTGCCGCTCGCCCAAACCACTGATGGTCCCACCTCTGCTTTCGGCACAATGCGATACAGCTGTGACTGATGGCTTGCTGCTGCTCTTTGCACACTGGATTCAGGGTCCGCAGTCCCCTGTTTGACCCCAGCACTGACACTTTAAATTCCCAGAGTCCCCCCCTGTCAGGGAACAGGCTTTAATCATCCAAACCCCACTTTGTTCTTCCTCAGAGTAGAGCAGCCATTTCTCCCCTCTTCTGAGAAGGTGAGCAGCCTGGGGATGGGGAAACTGAATGGGAAGAGCCTGAACAAGGATGGGGAAATAGCCTGCCATGGATCCACCTTCTCCCATGGGTTCAGTGAATGGATTTCAAGGTTGTTTGAAAACAGAGACAGGACTGTACTGGGAAAAAAGTACACACTGTGACTGCAGGAACATCAAGGACTCCTGCAATTTTATTTTCTCCCTGTATATTCAAGAATAAAGTTGAAAAAATTTAGTTGACACCTGGTTCCTTTTTTTTTTACCCCCAAAAATATTACCAACATTACAATGAGGAGATGTTAAAAGTCATTAGAATTCTCACAAGGAAACTTGTAAATTTAAAATCAAAATCAGAGTTCACACATGAGGATTTCAGCTCTGGCTGTAGCCGTTTCACCAGGCTGAACTCCATCTGTGGGCTGTAAAATCCTCTCCACTGTGATTACCCATCAGAGGACCAATGGCGGGACTTCACTATGGTCCATCAGCAAGTGATCTAGGTACAAACAGTTTGCTCCATAATGTGTGCCATCACCTTCATTAGCCAGTTCGTAACACTGCACGAGGAGGCCATCCATCATATAAATGTTAATCATGATAATAAGCCCATGCCCTGGCACGTGAGGTGTGTCTGTGCATGCCAGGAATGCCTTTTCACTTCGCACAGCTCTCCACTGCCCAGCTTTTGCAAGCACACAGGTAATGTGCTGTTTCTCTCACACTTTGCCAGAAAAGCCTTCCACTAGGTGCATTAAAATATATATTGTTCTTTCTTTGTATTGCCTAAGCATAGCTCCAGTGTGTTCTCACAGCCACTAGCAATCACCAAAGAAAAAAAGAAATTCATTCTTGTTTTCTTAACGCAGAAAATCACAACAATTTGTTTTTCTCATGTCTAATTTTAACCAAATGAAAAAAACACCTACATATGAACTTTAACTTCAGAAATCCCTTGTTTTATTAGCTATTTTCTTCCCAACCTCTTCTCACTGAAGCTAGTTCCCAGGCACCATCCCAGTGCAGTGCCTGAAGGGCTGACTCAGAGCCCACAGACCAAGGGCCAGCTTAGCCATCACACCAGCGCTTCCAGGTCAGTTTTGGTCCACCTTTTCTTCCAAGCTGCTTTTTGCCAGCCACCCCAGCCCTCCCATCCCAGTTAGTCCATCCTAGCTGCAGGACCATTCCTCCAGCCTGCCCACATCCCATCCTCCAGCAATTTCAGCCGCTCACCCCAGTTCAGTGGCACCTGTAAATTTGCCAAGTCCACCCTATTATCCAGGGCATTAATGACAATGTTAAACAGCACCAGTATCAGCCAGTTTTTCACCCGCCATGTAGTTTACCCATCCAGTCCATACCTCCACCAGCTTAACTACAAGGCTGCTGTGGGAGACTGTGCCAAAAGCCTTGAAAGTTGAGGCAGCAGCATCCATCGCACTCCACCATCCACAGAGCCAACCTTTTCATCACCAAAACCCATCAGCGTGATTTGCTTTTGGTGACTCTGAGCTGGCTCTTCCCAATCACCTGTTTGTCCTTGAGGCACCTGGAAATGCTCCTCATCGGTAGCAGAAGGGGAAGGCCAGGACATTAGCACTGTGCACATCACAGCTCCTGACTCACAGGCCACCCATCAGCCTCCACTCAGTGCCTCGGTCCTCTGGAGACGGTGAATAAATACGTTATTACCTGCCTCACGTAGCCAATGTGTGGCTTAAACGATGTGAGTCCTTTATGTGCTCCACTTAGTAACTACATTATAATTACAAGATGCTTATCAGGAATCATGAGTCAAGCAGAACATGCCAAGCGCTGGGAACAGCATCCAAATGGAGAAGATGGTTTGTCAATAAATAATTTAGTCCTCGTTCCTGCAGCGTGTTTCATTTACAAGGGGAAGACTTGGAACCATATAAAAGGCCTCCGTCCCTTTGCCTCTCACAATCTGCTTCCCTGGTCAGCATCTGCCTTCCCTTGTGAATTGGGTAAGACACATCCCAGAGCAGCTGGGTTCATTTTTGGATGGGTATCTGGGTTCAGGACATCACAGACCTGGCACGCTTGCACTGTCCTTCAGACCATGTTCTACACACAAGGGCTAGAGGACAATAGGCTAAGCCAGGAAAGAAGCTACTGGGGGACTTGGGTATGGGATTTACAGCAATACCACTATATGCTGCAGTGCCTTATGGTTGCTTCTGTTCTTGGAGGAAAAAAAAAACAAGGGTAAGGTCAGAAAGGGGGTTTGGACATAATCTGACCAGTACCAGGGCAACTGCAAGAATTTCTTTTAGATCAAGGCTTTCAGGATAAGTAAGGTTGACCTGTGCATGGCTCACTAAAGCAGCTTTATGGGAAATTAAATGGAAAAAGGAGAGATGGAAATGCAAGCCTATCTGGCCGTGTGTTTTTCAGGTTTTTCTCTACAACTCAAAGATGATATACTCTTCTGGAAGAGAATCATACTTCAACTTGAACTCAACCTGGTATGATCCCTCGGGGTCCTGGCTGGACACCCGGCGCACACCCTTCCGCTATGGCTACAACACCTGCTCCTCGGGGTGCGACAGTGAAGGCGTTGAAGGCATGAGAGGGCACAACTACCGTCATTATGGCTATCGGCAGCCAGTCTGCTCTGAGAGATGCCATGGCTATTCTGCAGCTGATTCGTGCCAGGGAGGCAGGGGCTCAAGCTGTGTCAGGAGGCCCACGTACAGCTGTGGGTCATCAGGGGGATGCCACAGCTATGGGAGGTCAGTCTGCTCTGAGAGATGCCACGAGTCCTCAGGTTCATGTTACAGAGGTGGTTCAAGCTGTGTCAGGAGACCCACATACAGCTATGGGTCATCAGGGGGATGCCACAGCTATGGGAGGTCCGTCTGCTCCGAGACGTGCCATGGATCAGGATATCAGGGGGGGAAGCCATACTACAGCAAGCCAACGCAGTCCATCCCACAGTGCTGCCCAGTGCAGACCCGTCCCTCTCCGGTGCAGCAAGGCTGCATGCCCGTGGCAAAGTGCATCCCAAGCCAGCAGCAAAAGCAGGTCTGCAAAGTGCCAGCCCAGAAGATAAAGTAAAGGAAATGAGGAGTGGGAATGAATGGGAGAAACTTCTCACTCTTGCAACCTTGCCCTGATGGGCAGCGTGTCCTGTGTTGCTCACAGATCTCCACTTTTTCTATCATTTTGCTTGTAACATGCTTTGAAGATGTAACCCACTGTCTCTGTTAAGTGCTATTCACCTCCTTATTTCACAGCAGACATGGAGGCAATAAAAAATTATGGTTCATAACCCCCTTGCATCAGTGTTTTCCACTTCACCCCTTTGAATTGATTCGGTTCCTTTTTGTGGCCAAAGCTGGAGTTTGCAGCTCCCCATTCACCCTCACGTCAAGGCTCCTGGTTGATTCAACCTAGTGTATTTTTATTCCTACTCCAGACAACTTCCTTGTTGAGAAGTAACTAAGAGTTTTCATAACGGACTCTTTATGCAACCCAGCAATTAAATCCTAAGAGACTAATTTAAAAAAAAAAACACACATTTCATCAGAAAGGTAAAAATCAGAGGGTCTGCTTGGCACATCATTTCATTCACTGACAAGGCAACGGGTACAGTTTGACTCACATCATAAGCCTCCAGAAAAAAACCTGGGGAAAAAGTCAGGAAGAGGATTCAGGAACAGGAATGGCACAGCTAGTGTAGAGCAAGAGGGTATGCCAAAGCTGGTGGAAGAGAAATGCTCTGGTCCATGGTCCATTAGACCGTCAGAGACCACAAGCGTGACAGATTTTGTCTCAACCCAAAGGAGGAATCTCCTGCAGGACCTACATGTCTTCAGCAGCTGATACTCAGTGACGCTTGGTGCCATTCTGATGGCTGAGAGATGTTGGGAAAGACCAGGAAGGTGTGAGACCTCTCAGAGCTGAAGACTTTGACTGAGGGAGAAATGGTGATCATCTGGCCAGCAATATATGTCAAATGGAAATTAGAAATGGGTTTGTAGACATCGGGGGGGACTCGCCAGGATCCACTCTCTCTAACAGGGCAAAAGCCCCCAAACTCCTTGTAAGATATGGCCTGGTAGGGTTAGAAAAGGAATTACCTGGGAGGATTGTTGCAGCAAAGCAGGGATCCAGAGTCAGTGACTCACAGCATCATGATCCCAGTGGCTCCTCGCACCTCACCCACCCCAGACGAGAGCCTCCATCATCTCCATCTCCCCGTGCGCTGCCTGGCCCAACCTGCAGGACGTGACACATCGCAGAATCAGCCGCTTCACAATGTTAATGGTGGAGATTTCTCCTGCAGCATGATCTGGATAAGGAAAAGAAGTAAAAACAGGGGCAGGGTCCACCGTCCTGGGATGGAGGTTTTATAGGAGGACACACGGGGGCTACTGACATGCTCTGCCCTGACACTGCAGCAAGCCTTCCTTGTCAACCTCTTCCTCACTCATATGCAGAGGCTGATGCCAATGCACATCGCAGAGCACACAGTCCCCACCTCAAGCACAGCTCAGTGGGGTGGCCCAGACCTGGGGCAGCCCAAATGCCTACCCCATGGGCAGCGCAGTGGACTGCAATGGCTCAGCTACCCCAGTGCATGCAATGCCACTTGTGCAAACCTCAGGGACCTCTGTGGAAAGAAAAGTGCCAGCAAAGGCATCCAAATCCACTTTCAAATGTCTTTTGGAGTTTGCTGAGCTGGGAAGAGAGGGCTGGAGGAGATCTCAGGAGGGCAGCTCCTGCTTCCCACACCCCAGGGCAGGAGTTGTTCTGCTTAAGCTATTTTGATATAGATTTGTCTAACCTCTGTTGAGAGGGATTTCACACGAGCAATCCCTGTCTGAAAGAGAAGAGAGATCTTCTTTGTGTTTAAATCACCTCTCAGGGATTTGCGGTTTTGAACTTGTATCTGGGGTGTCCCCCAGATCTTTCTAAGATGTCTTTTTTTTTCTGTGCTTCATTTATCTCCTTCGTAAATAGAAAACCAATAACTGACATATGGAAGAATCAAAGAATCATGACCACATATAAGCCACCAAAAAAAACATGATCCAAACTGGGGAACAAACCATCTCCTGAAACTTGTATTAAGACAACTGCAAAGGCAATTCCTTCCATAAAACCAATAAATTACCCAAAGGAAAAAACTGCCATCCACTCAGAATAGGATCAAGGGATGCAGGGAAGCCTCTTCCAAAGACTAGGAGCTTTGCAGGATACATGTGGGGCTCAGAGACCAGCTGTAGGGTCAGTACAGTCTTGTCTTGTACATGGCTCCAAGTCTCTGACACACATGAGCATCCTCCCCACCAGGCCATGCTCAGGTGGATGTCTCTATCACCGAGAGAAACGATAAACAGGTTTGTCAACATCCACGTGATCTGGGGTGTAATTAGTGAATTATGAAAAATAGTTTCACAAGAATTTTCATTCTTCTGTTGTTTGTGAAATATGCCCAGATACATTCTAATCTCCTCATGTATCAATTCATTCAAGTGATTCAGCTCCATTGGTTAGCAATGAATCTCCTTGACTATTTTATTTTAATTTGATCTGTGCTATTATTAATATTACAGTGGCCTCTAGAGTCCTGGATGAGATCAGGCCTGGTGCGCTCTGTGGGCAGAAAGACACTTTTCTCCCCAAAGCAGTGTTACATCAATGGAGACGTGGATCCTGATGCCCTCCCCAATGTACCTGGGAGGATGGAGGCACAGAAGGAGGAAAGAGCTCAAAGAGTCACAACACTTTCCTCCCTACTTTTTTCTCCAATCAAAGTGTAATAAAGGTAACCAACAGCAGATATTTGGAACAAGTATCATGGGAATGAGACACTGTTGGAGACCTCTTGTCCTTCCAAGCCTCCTGCCTGGATGCTCTCTGTCTCCTACAGGGTTTTAAATTCCTTCCGTTTGGGTTAAAATCCTCTCTCTGAGCAAAGAAAGGACTGACTTGAAATATTGCAACACTCCTTTTACTGCTTCTTTGCTGTTTTACTCAGAAATAGGTTTCTCTGCTACTCCCTGGCCATATCCCACCACTTGTTTGCCCACTTCTGTTGTTCCAACCAGACACGGCCAGCAGGAGTTTGCTTTGAAGTCTCGCATTGCCATGTCCCACCTCTAAATCCCAACCCCAAATTTCAGTGACAGCTTTAGAGCCCAGAGGTAACTCAATGCCTTTTGTAACCCACCAGGGTTGGGTGCCATTGCCCCAGCGGAGGTAAATGGCCAGTGCTGGCACCCGGGGCTTGGCAGAGGATGCTCACACTCCTTGTTTTCAGGGCACCCCCCACATAGACCAGCCCCAGGCTCTGTGCTCACTTTCTGCCACCCCATCATGTGCTCATACCTGCATCCTTAATTCCCTTTGTCTCCTTCGCCCACTCACAGCCTAGATTTTTTTTCCCAAGCTGCCCAAATGCACTCATTTCCCCTACATGACATCCTGGCTTTATTTGTTGTCTTTGTTCTCTTTCAAACCCCTTTATTTTCTGGATTCCTTTGCAAACCAGTCCACCAGCCCACCCCATTATCCTACCTTCCTGTCCGCTAATATTTTTGCATTGCCACCTTGGGCTCATAGCTGCTTTGCATTAGGCACAAGAAGCAGGTAAATGCTTTAGTCAAAGGCAGCAAGACCATCCAGAACCCTCCCCATCACTGCACGTGAACCACACCAGGTGTGGTGGGCAATTAACATTTTTATGGAGTAACAAGAGGAATGGTGATCCCAAAGGCGGGATATTGATCTGCTCATAATACCATGAGTCAAAACAGCAGTGTAAAAACTCTCCAATTAGCAAAGTGCTCAGGGTGGTGAACAATCAAGTCCCTCCAGTGGGAGCTCATCTTGTTTCCGGAGGAAAAATACTGGGTGCCCTATAAAAGATCTCGCACCCCATTTCTCCTTATTGTCTCAGCTTTACTTCTTCTCTTGAATTCTTGCTGAACAGGGTAAGTCCATCCTGATCAAACTTTTATACTTTTAATGGTCACTAGCTTTGTCCTGATCCTGAGGTCTTGACCACTTCTCTGACACATCTCATCTCTGTGACTATCTCTGGTCACAGTTGCTCAGTACTTCTGCCTAGGTTGTCTTCTTCACACGTGTCTATACATAAATAATAGAAAACAACCAGGAAAACTTAAAACTTATTAGTTCAGATGACTGAGTACAGGACTTTTCAGGTCTAGCTCTGGACTCTGCCTGGCCACCACTTCTCACTAATCACTAAGTGCTTTAACTTCTATCTTATATATTTGCTAAACATAGAAGAGAAAGGAAAGACTTGCTCAAAGGAAGATAGCACAGAGTCCTCTGTACAGGTCAGGGACCACTACGGGCAGACATGCATTGCTAATTTTTCTCAGTTCTTCAGGAACCTGTCTTATAATGAGAATTTATTCTTGATATATAATCCCATCTAAACAGACAACTGTTACTGCTACATGACAGGCATTACAGTGTCTCTTGCCTTTGCACTCACTCAGAGATGATAGTCTTTCCAGCAGGTCTTCAAAGATGTGCTCCCGCCAGGACAAAGACCAGTGCCACCAGCAAGAACAATCCTCATGCCACGGCAGTGAAGGATGTCATGGGAGCAGTGGTGAATCTGGTTGCCACAGGAGCAGTGGTGGATCTGGTTGCCACAGGAGCAGCGGTGGATCCATATGCCACAGAAGCAGTGGTGGATCTGGATGCCATGGGAGCAGTGGGGGATCTGGATGCCATGGGAGCAGTAGGGGATCCTGCCATGGAAAGCCACAGGATTGCCAGCAGCAAATTTATCAAGTATCCTCAAAAATGAAGTGATCAGGATATTATCCGCATGTTATACACATGTATGTCCTTGATCTTGTGCTTAGTTCAGAAAGCTTTGCATGTCTCCTTTCATTCTTCAAAGAAAATGTCTCCTCTCCCTCCCCTGGTGAGTCCTGTACCTCTGATGAACTTATCTGTGGGTGCTAAAATAAACTGTCTATGTTCACGCTGGCACGGTTTTCTCTGTATCAGTGTGTGACTATATATGAGCCACTACAATTCAGTGTTTGTGAGAGTTTTGTGTTCATGATTTTTCTTTCACCTTGTGTTTCATATCACAAGACACCTTGTGCTTGTTTAATAGCCCTGAAGTTACCCTGCCCAGACACAGGCAATAGAGGTAAGCACTGCCACACTCTCCCCTATGGACTCCAAAGCAAAAGAGAAAGAATAAAGATTTTTAAATGCTGACATTTTAGGAGGCCATCTCAGGCCTCTGCAGTGCAGGCAGCTCCCCTCCATGCCGCCTTCCCACAGAGCTGGAGACCCAAAAGCCCCTACCAAGACTCCACACGCTGCATTGCATAAGCTCTCAGGGCCAGCTATGGGCACAACTGTGGGGCAGAAAAGGTCCTATAGGCAAAGGCACCTATGATGGGGCAGAACCCCCTTCTTTTTCCATCTGGCCCCAAGGTGCCATCCTTGGGGCAGGTATCTCCACATGTTTGTGACAAACCCCCAGCAAGCCTTTCTAGAAACCCTCTGCCCAGCACCTCAAAAGCCCTGGGTCGAGACAGGGACGTTGCAAGATGCTAGCATTACACAATGAACTGAAAAATTTCTTCTTGGCTTGTAATTAAAACAAATTGTGTAATTTATTGGTCTGCTATTGTCATTCATGAAATGGATGTTGCCCTGATAAGATTATTGTCGAGTGTGTCATGAAGATCAGAAATATCTGGCATTGCTGAAAAGGGTGCAGACAGCAGCTAATTCCCTAAAAAGGCTGCCTGCTTTCGGTGTAGGAATCATTTGAAAAGGCTGGTTGTGTGAGGCTGGCATGTGCCTTAAACTTCCATTGCAAACCCCATTTTCAAGCCATGTTAAAGTGTACAGCCACAAAATCTGTAAGTGCCCAGGACTGCTGGCTGGGTGCTGCTGATCTGTAACAAACTCAGAACAATTAAAACATGAGGAACTGAATACAGCACAATGTTGAGAGCCAAAAATTACTTTGAGTCTTTTTTTTCACAGAGAGTATTTACCATATTTCTTCTGATGACAGAACAAAACACAATTAAACAGAAGCAATCAAACCTGGGTACAGTTTGCCCTGACACTGTTCTAGTTCATAATAGCAATTAAGCAATACAAAAGAAGCATTTAAGTTGCGCACCTGATTCATTAACCTTGCCCTGTCCACCTGCATTTCAAAAAAATCCTCCATATTTCAGTAACAGCAAATGTGTCAGATGTTTTTCAGGTTGCAGGAACTGCTCAGGAGTTGCAGTGCCTTATCGAAGGTTTGGACACCTGCGTTCAAACGAGGAGCTCACAAGAGGCTGAAAGGCATCTCAGCAGCTTGTTTAGTTTTCCAGCCGCTTCCCGAAGGATGCCAGGTCTCTCAAACAGCAACATAAATGTGGGATGGGGCTAAGCCTCCATCTCACTGTGGCCAGCATCTGGGAATAGCACAAAAACTTAATCAACATGGAGAAAGAAAAATAAAAGGCAGGAGAGGTGGACCAAAAATACCAAATGCTCAAGCATGTCTGCGGGCAAGTGAAATATTTTTCAGCCAATGTTTTCCAAGCACTTTTGCACTGACAAAATCATAGCAGTTCCCCATTTCAGCTAGCAATATTGATTTTAATCTTTTATTTGCTGCCTGTTTAATTACTGAAATGTCTTCCACAAGTAGTGGCAGAAAAGGACAAAACAAGATCCATGGTCCTAAGCACTTCTCGGCCCATGCAGCAAAGGTACAGGAAAGGTACAGGGAGTATCTCAAATTATTGCTTGCAATTAGGTCTCACTGCAAACATGGTACCTGTCCTGGCCTGAAGGCTTGTGTGGGTCTGTGCATCTGTCCGAATAACACTCAGGTTTATTAGCCAATTATGAGCTAACTGGGGAGCTGGGAAAAGTGCTCCAAAAAGGATGTTCCTACAAGTTTGAAGTAAGTCCCCAGGGTCTGCCAGCTCCCCACAATGTGGCAGCCACCCCAGACCATAATGCGTCACCGAAGGCAGCACCCATGGGAGCCCTTCTCCTCCATGTCACAGCACCAAAGCCACTCACAATCTGGAAAAAAACCACCAGTGCTGCTGCTCCAGCATTACTCACGGACTGAAAGTTAACCACATAATTATGTACCTCTCTAATTCTGGATCACTACCTAGAGCAGGTCTTCCCCCTTATAAAAATAAGAATCCCAAGAATCCCAACAGCTTTTGGTCCTTCTCACAACAGCAGGAAACTATTGACTAACAAAAACGTTTTATAGGGGGTGCCTTTTCTGTCTCTTCACCACTCCACCGCATTTCAGCTGGTTTCAAGAGAAATGAGCCAACAGTGGTACCAGTCAAATTGCTGCTAAGGAAGGATTGTCTACCATGCCATTGGCATTATTGGTACTTATAGGCACATCTGTGGGTTTATGCGCATTTTCAGGACTAGCGCATCTCAAGACATTTTAAAAGGATGGTGTGATTTAGGTATATGACATAATTCCCCCCACCAAACGCAGTTTTCCCCAGCTGTGATCAACACCAAAAACAAATTGGTAAAGCTGTGGAAACCAGGGCCACCCACACTACTCCCCCATTGGAGCTAAGCACAGGTAGAGCTGGCAATTAAATATTTCTGCGGCACAGGAGAGATGACTGATAACAAGAGGCAAAACCCAGCACGGATGAGGTGAGTTACGCAAACAACCTGAAGAGTGGGGAGTTAAAAAAAAAAAAGCCATCAACAAATTAAACAAACAGGCAGACCTCTGAAATAGGGAGGTGCTTCATTTCCAGATGGGGTGCACAGAGAGGGTATAAAAGCGCTCCTGTCCTGGAAAGCCTCATTCCCTCCTTGCCCCTTCGCTGCACAAGCATCTCAGGTAAGAGCAGCGATGCTGCAGGGCTTTGGGGCTCAGCGCAGCATTCAAAACTCTCTGGGACGCGGATGAGTTTGGAGAGGGCTGAGCCCCATGCCTTGTACTGGGTTGGGTCTTGCTCTGTGGGTGCTTGTGAGAAGGAAGGTGGGTTGAGGAGGGAGTGCAGGGGAAGCTGAAAGCAAGATGGCTCCACTTTGGAAAGCCAGTTGTGGTCAGCCCACCCAGCTGCTCTGGATGCTCCCAGAGTCTTTGGCTATGGATTTGGTGGGACAATCCCACAGGTAGTATAAGAAGCTGGTGCAAGTTTTAAAGATGATTGAGGGATCTGTCTAAGACTGGATAAATGTACATCCAGATTTCTCTTCCCTGGAAGAGCAGAAGCAGGATAGGAAAGCACCTAACAGCTCCTCTTTCCCCCAGGTCACCCTAAAACACAACGATGTGCTCTCGCCAGGACAAGGACCAGTGCCACAGGCAGGAGCACTACACCCTCCAGAGCAGCGGAGGCTGCCACGGGAGTGGTGATGGCTGTCACAGCAGTGGTGGCGGTGGCTGTCACAGCTCCGGCAGTGGCAGCGGCTGCCACAGCTCCAGCGGTGGCAGTGGCTGCCACAGCTCCGGCAGTAGCGGTGGCTGCCACAGCTCCGGCGGTGGCAGTGGCTGCCACAGCTCCAGCGGCGGCGGTGGCTGCCACAGCTCTGGCAGCAGTGGCGGCTGCCACAGCAGCAGTGGCTCCAGCTGCCACAGGATGCCACAGGTCCAGTGCCAGCAGCAGCAGCAGCAGCAGCAGCAGGTCCACCAGCAGAAGCTGAAGTGATGGGGTGTCCCGCACACCCTGGCGCCAGCAGCAAAGGCCACACATGGACTAGCTCCCTCCAGCCTCCCCAAAGCTTTGCAAGCCCCGGGAGCTGCCTGGCTGCAAACCCTCTCCTCTGCCCTCCAGGACCATCACTCCCTGGGGAAGGGGCATCCCTTGTGGTTCCCTGCTGCCGCCGCCAGATGCACCAGGCTGTGCTTTGCCCCCACGAGGGACCCATGAGACAATAAAGCATTAAGTTCCCAAGACCTCTCTTGTGTTGGCATTTCCTTAAACTCCTCGTCCTTATTTTCCATGCACACTATTGGGGTGCAGCTGAGTGTAGAGGAATACAGAGTCTATACAGTTACTAGCAGGTCATATATATTAACCAGGGGAAGTCACCCTTGAGAAAGCACCCAGCCCTTCAGCATAAGTGCACATGGAGACCGTTTAGCATTGCATTTTAGGGAGAATGATATTGCTGCGTAAAACAGTGCAACTGAGCTCAGCGAAGTCTTTACTTCTTATGTTTTCTGAAGCTTGTTGTGTATGTGCTGACGGCAGATGAACTCAACAGATATCTGCCTCTATGAGCTGTACTAAGGGATGCAGAGTCAAGGGAAGAGAGTCTGGCAGAGAGAGAAGCCAAATCCATCTCACTGAGCAGGCAGGACCTGGCAGAGGTGCTGCTGGAACAAAGCAGGGAAGCAAGCAGGGAATGGGTTTTGCAGCTGGGAACTGGAAGCACCCTGGCCCAGATGTGTTACAACCCTGTGCAAAGGCTGAGTGAGGGGAGCCAGGCAGTGCAACCATGCCCTGCTGCCAACCCCACGCATCCCAAGAAAACCCTAGAAGTGATTACTAGTTATATGTTTTGATGTTCCTTTCCTTTGCCTCTTAGGTTTTTGACTGTTTAAAGATATTTTTTTTTCTGTAACCACAATAAAAAAGGACAGAGGCTTCTCTGCTTTTGTTTTGATGTGGTTTCTGCTTTTAACTGAAAGCTGAACTAACACATCTGAGAGGCTAGGGACTGCAAGAAAAACACCAGCCGTTATGAAACTTGATACACAGTTGTTTACACTGAAAATGCTCATGTGTCCTTTCTCATTGAATAAATAAGATCATCACCTGAAAGCAAATCAACATTAAACTCTCCTGTGCAGAACATCACCCCTGACCTGGGCAAAACACGACTGCTACTATCTTCCGGAAAAGACAAAAACAGATTGCACAAGACTCATGCACAGAAATGCATTTGTCCTTGAGACTGTAGTCACTGGTTATTATTTTGGGTGGTGGGAGGGATGCATATAGCAATAGCAAGAAGCCCCATTGATATTGAGCTCAGCCTGCACAGGAATCAGCCCCCTCTATGCATGCACACACTTGCTCCAACAGCCACATGAATTTTGCCTGGAGCACACACAGCTCTAAGTGGGTGTCTGCCCAGTTCCTCTGCTAATTACAATTGCAGCCACCGGTTTCTAGATGAAATTTTATGACAACAGTAGCAGTCAGCACCGTAAATGCCAGCTGCATTTCGTGCTGGGTGAGCTACGGGTCTGCAAGGCCAGAGGACAGCTTTGCAATCCTCTCTATTGCTGACCCCTCAGATAAGACAGACAGCCATCGACACCAGGTGGGAGGCTCATGATGGACAGTTCAAGTACCCGAAATTCCAGATGTCAGCAGCGTGAGCTGTTCATGTCCTGCGGACACCTACAACCCCAGGGGAGGTTTCATCCCGTTGTCACCACATCCCCTTCTGCTCAAGCTCTGCCACGTGCAGGACACAGGGATGCCGGGGCCAGCTCAATCCCCTGCCAATGGGTTTGAAGCCAGACAGGAGCCACCCAACAGCTTCCCAGAGAAGCAGGAAGGAGCTAATTTTCAGTGCTAGTAGCGGTGCTAAGCATAACGAAATAGCACTAGTTGACATGTGTCTTGGGAATGACATTGGCTTTCAGCTCAAACAGTCCAAGCCCCAGCGCTATCCCCTCCTCCCTCGGAGAGCTGCCAAAACATTTCTCTTTGGCAACAAGGTGGATCTTCAGTCTGTTTGCATGGCTCCCAATGTTATCTTCTATGTCTCAGACATTTTCTTGCCTTTATCATGTAAATAAGGAGCTGTGGCTTTTAGAGGTCAATATACTTTGCAGGGTGATGAAGTGCTGGGCAGCTTTTCAACCAGGACAGGGCTGTGCAGAAGGGCCGTCTCCAGAGCTCCGGCTTTGCTCCAGAAGGTGGACCCAATGAAGCAGGCAGCACCAGATGGGTCTTTTAATTCCTCAGTCTTCATTTCCTGATCTTTGTCATTAAGAGTATGGAAATAGCTAGTCTTTGTCAACAAAGCACCCAGGGACCTTGCTCAGATTTATGTGAACACAGCAGGGCTTGCAAGGTTTTCACCGGTCCCCAAGACTGTCTTCTGGCTGCTCAGGTGCCTTTTGGGGGGAATTCAACTCCTTTAGGTCAAGGAGGGGAACTAGAAAACCCCTGCTGAAGCCCAGGAGGACTTTGTCCTCGCCCCAGGCTGTCTCCACGGCCATGACAGCTTTTTTGGACAGAGGATCTAAGGGAGAAGAGAGAGCAACTTTCCACTCCTTTTTACCTGGATTATTTCTGGCTTTATCTGGTGCTGGCTCAATAGCAGTGATTAGACTCTGAGAGCAGAGTCTCATGGGATGGGGCTATAATTATGCCTGGACTTAATTTAACAAAACAAATCCCAAACAGAGAAGCCTTTGGAAACCCAGGCACCCACAGGTTTTTCTATTAAGGGCAGGTGAGGCTGGCAATTAGATACTTATGTGGCACAGGAAACAGATAAAAAAGAAATTATACCCATCATGAATGAGTCAGGCAAGCAATGTAAACAGAGGGCGGTTTGATGGGGATTGGGTATTAAATTAATAGATCGCTATGACAGAGAGCTGTCTCATTTCCGGGGAAATGGATCTGAGATCTCTATAAAACTGCTCCTGTCCCAGGGATCTTCATTCCCTCCTCTTGTTTTCCTCTCAAGCTCAGGTAAGTCTGGCAGCATGGATGGATTTTCCTTCTTTGGGGACTCATTTCCCAGCAAGGGATGCAGAGCACAGGTTTAATGCAAACCCTGCTGTTGGGGTGCAGGGATGCTTGCAGGGTGGCGGGATGCATGGAGGGAGGCGAGGACCTGACTCGTGGCTGGGACAAGCCATGCTGCTACACCCAGCTGATGAAATTCTCGCTCGGTGAATGCAGGGCACTGCACCAGACCTGGGGGGTCTTCCAGGATCCTGCACAGCAGTGCTGGGGGTGGGATTGCAAACGGGGCAGGCACAGGGGCCCCAGGATGAGGGTGGTGGGGCGGTCGGGGCGGTGGGACATGCAGCAGCCCCAGACAGCTCCATTTTCCCCCAGGTCACTCCGACATACAACAATGTGCTCCCGCCAGGACAAGGACCAGTGCCACAGGCAGGAGCGCTACACCCTCCAGAGCAGCGGTGGCTGCCACGGCTCCGGCGGCAGCGGAGGCTGCCACGGCTCCGGCGGTAGCGGTGGCTGCCACAGCTCCGGCGGCAGTGGTGGCTGCCACAGCTCCGGCGGTGGCGGTGGCTGCCACAGCTCCGGCGGCGGTGGTGGCTGCCACAGCTCCGGTGGCGGCGGTGGCTGTCACAGCTCTGGCAGCAGTGGCGGCTGCCACAGCAGCAGTGGCTCCAGCTGCCACAGGATGCCACAGGTCCAGTGCCAGCAGCAGCAGCAGCAGCAGCAGCAGGTCCACCAGCTGCCCTCACAGAAGCTGAAGTGATGGGGTGTCCGGCACACCCTGGCGCCAGCAGCAAAGGCCACACATGGACTAGCTCCCTCCAGCCTCCCCAAAGCTTTGCAAGCCCCGGGAGCTGCCTGGCTGCAAACCCTCTCCTCTGCCCTCCAGGACCATCACTCCCTGGGGAAGGGGCATCCCTTGTGGTTCCCTGCTGCCGCCGCCAGATGCACCAGGCTGTGCTTTGCCCCCACGAGGGACCCATGAGACAATAAAGCATTAAATTCCCAAGACCTCTCTTGTGTTGGCATTTCCTTAAACTCCTCGTCCTTATTTTCCATGCACACTATAGGGGCACAGCTGGATTAACAAACATGGTTGTGCCATTTGTGCAGATCTGGTTTCCCTCTGAACTCTCTTGATGGTCCGGTGACTGGCCACAGTCAGTGTGGATCATCCCTGAGTGCTCACCAGCTCTACTCTCCTCCGCCAGCCGGGATCGCTGGGTACCAGGTGATGGGGAAAGCACAAAAATACCTCCCCATCTGTCCTGGGTTTGGCTGGGATAGAGTTAATTTTCCTCATAGTAGCTGGTATAGTGTTATGGTTTGGATTTAATATGAGAATAATGTTGATAACACACGGGTGTTTTTAGTGGTTGCTAAGTAGTGTTTATGCTAAGTCAAGAATTTTTCAGCTTCTCATGCCCAACAAGTAAGAAGGCTGTAGGAGCACAAGAAGTTGGGAGGGGACACAGCCAGGACAGCTGGCCCAAACTGGCCAAAGGGATATTCCATACCTTGTGACGTCACGCCCAGTATATAAACTGGGGGGAGTTGGCTGGAGGGGGGGGGGGGGGGGGGGGGCGGGGCAGATAGCTGCTCGGGAACTGACTGAGCATCGGTCGGCGAGTGGTGAGCAATTGCATTGTGCATCACTTTTTTTTTATATTCCCATTCTTTTATTATTATTATTGTCATTTTTATTATTACCATTATTATTATTTTCTTCCTTTCTGTCCTATTAAACTGTCTTTATCTCAACCCGTGAGTTTTACTTTTTTTTTCAATTCTGTCCCCCATCTCACTGGGTGGGGGGACTGAGCAAGCAGCTGCGTGGTGCTTAGTTGCCAGCTGGGCTTAAACCATGACACCATTCCACAGCATGTCCTGCCTGGGCCCTATACCCAGGGTGTAGCATGGGTTGTGGGTATCCTTGGTGCCCCCAGACCCCCAGAGCTTTGCATTCCTGCCCCATCCCCTTGGGGCTTCCCCACCATGACAGCTTTTTTTACGCAGCTTTGAGCAACCTCCTACCCAAGAAGGCTACTTGTGATCACCAGGTGGCTCATGAAAATCAGGCAGGCATTGTGTTGCACAGTTTTTATTGCTTTTTTACGGTATTACAACCATAGAAGAAGTAAAATAAGCCCCCAAAAAATTCCTTTTGGATATTTACAATGCATAAACATCACAGTTAAGATGGCTGATACATTAACCCATTCAGACAGGTAACAGCTGAAGGACCGGATCCTGCACTCGTTAGCTTGAGAGGAATAAACTACTGCAGAAAACATTCATCCATGTAGTAAAGTGATCATAAAGCGAATCCTTGTCAGAAATTACATGTCTTCCTCTGACTTTCCAAATGCTTGCAAATGGGGATATAAATATTACAGGCCTGGTAACTATCTGTAATATTTTTTTCCAGTGAAACTCAGGGTTTCTACCATCCCCCCCTTGCTATTAAAACAGCCTTGTTTTATTGGTTTATTTATCGGGAGCAATGTTCTAACTGAGCATGGCCAAGGAAAGCAGTCATGTTTCCTCATCCTCTGGCCAGTCACTGTTGGTGGCATTTCTTTGCGCAGCTCTGTGCAGGTTAATTACGCAAAGACATAGGTAAAAACTTTCCATAAAATAAAAAAAATGAGGGCTAGGCTTCCCTTTTTTTAATGGAAAAGCAAGCCAGCATGCTGCCCCAGCTGCATTTATTAGACTGAAACATCCTCATAAGTGTTGAGGTGCATTTTTGGTCCGCCCCCCAAACCCATGGGAATTTTGCTGTTGACTTCAAATGAGCTGGAGATGAACTCCCAACCACAGACCTTTAATTTTCCCTGAAGAATTGCCAGTCTTTATTCGTTATTACTGTACAGCCTGAGTCAACTAATTGCATGGTTCATTCCAGCCCTATTGTCTAGTGATTTTTCACTTTCTACCCATTAAAAACAAAAGGAGCTCATGGAGGAAGGGGTTGATATGTCAGCCGTTGCTCTGCTGTTGTGTTCCTGAGAAGAAAACAGCAAATCTGTCCCCACCCACCCCACCCCCCAGCCTTCAAGCTGCATTTGCAAAGCACCCCAAAGAGACACCCGTGGAGCATCGGGACAAAACAAGAGACCCAGGGTTATTTTTGCCTCATGGAGGTAATACGTGGAGTGGGGCACTGTCTTCACATCTCCCCCGCCACTGGTGCGAGGGCAGGTGTTGCCTGCACCAGAGGAGTAGAGAGAGCCCAAAAGGTGACCATACCATGCCCACAGGTTGCTGGTGCCTCTGTCCTTTGCCCCACAGGGCAATTCAGGGATCCTACAGGAAAGGGAAGAAAACCTGTGGGGGAATTCACCCGCAACTGCCCCAAAGCCCTGCTGAGGCTGCCATGCGCCCCCCCCCAGCCCCCATTTCCCCACCACCTGCCCTGCAATACCTCTGCTTTGCACTAAGCTTGTGCCCCATAAGCTTGTGCAATTTTGTTGGAGTTATTAGAGCTGATTAAATACTCTCTGGGTCCCCATGGATCTGGAGCTCAGCTCCTGGATCCACCTCATCCTCCCTGATGGATTGGGCTTGCTGGGACAACCACAAGGGGTAAAGCAGACCTGGGGAGCCACACACCACCTCAGGGTGACACTGGTCCCAAGGAAGGATCTGTCCCCACCTAATGAGGCAATGCAAATGCTGTCTGGGAGTTTCGCCTACTTGCCGCACTCCCTGAGCTCTCACTTACCTGCTCGTCTCTGTGCCCCAGGAGCAGCAACAGATGCCCTTCAGTACACACAGGGTTTGGCAGAGCCCCTCTCCTTCTTGTTCATGGGCTCGGTGTCCGAATCTGGCAGGCTGGTGATGTATCTGTACTTGCTGGTGGGTGACCTCTGAGAGGACAGGAGCCCATCAGACCTTCCCAAAGGGGCAAGGAGGTGAAGCGAGGGCTGGGTCCCTTTATTGCAAGGGCAGTGCAATGAAAAGGATAGTTGCAGCAGGCAGCGGAGGTTGCACAGAGTCCAATGCTAAGGTTTCATAGCATGGTATTACACCTGGATTTGCCCAGGGAGGAAATGAAGGCACAGCAGGACTAGGCACCCCTTCCTCACCCTGGACCTCCCTTTCCCTGCAGGAAAATGGGGACAGCTGGACCGGGAGGGGTGCACAGGAGCTTTGCTGCCTTGCAATACAAACCCAAGGAAATTGCCCACAATGCTCAACCCCAGGAAAATTAAAGACTGAAGAGATCCAATTCCTGGGTGTGGGGTGAGTGTTGCAGGACCCCTCATAACCCCTGACGACCCCTAAGTACCACCCCAGCACCTTTCCCATCCATCCTTGCAACCTTAAGCCCATACAGTTACCTTGACAGGAGCAAACTCCTGCTGGATCAGCTTCTTGAACTCACTTCTACTGAATGGCTCAGATTTCTTCCCCTTCCTGGCATTGCCCTGGTAACTCTCCATCATGTCAGTGATGGCTTTAATGAGCTTAGACATATCTTCAGTCCTGGAAAGGAGCAAAACTTGAGGACACAGCAAGGAGCAGGGGCAGCTTTGCCAGGAGGAAAACTGCCACATTCCCTTCCAATAACTCAAAACATATTAAGTTCAGTTTCAGCCTTTCTAAATTTCTTTGCCAGAGGTAAAAAGAAACCTCCCTTTGCTGGATGCTAAAAGCTGGGCTGCCCACCGCCCTGGCTACTTTCGCAACTTTCACCTTAATTCACTTCATTTCTCCACTTTCCCATTCCCTGCTTAAATTAAAAGGACAGGGTTCCCTGTAGCCATCTCAGGCACTTGTTGGGTTGAATGAATCAGCTCTTGCAACTAAGGAAAGTGCTGTGTCTACACATGCACTGCACTTGGGGCTGGGCGGAGGGAGTCTGGGCACCTAGTCCTGTGCTTGTGTCTTTAGTCCCTGCTGCCCCAAGTCCTCCTGGGAAGGACAGGTTGCAAATTGGCCCTGAAAATAGAAAAGCTGATTTCAAGTACAAAAAGAAATGGTGGAGACTCACCCTGCTCACCTGCATCAACCAGCCGACGGGCGCAGATCGGACTGGTGGGAGCAGCTCTGTGCAAGCTCCTTGCAGGCTGCGGGGGAGTGGGTGGAGGGTGAGGATTTCTTCCGGTCAATCCTGTTCTCTGGCTGCTTCTCTGCATTGCTGCACTTTCCAGGGAGCCTCCCTCATTATCCCTCCCCGGGGAGGATGTTTACCAGCACACCTGGGAGAGATGTATGTAGGTCAGCGTGCAGCTCTGCTCTCCATGGGCATTGTTTAGGGACCTGAGGGGGGAGTGCAGGGTTTTGCACAGGGGTTTGCACTGGAGACATCTCCTTGGATCAGAAAAAAAAGCTAACCAGATGTTCTCTTCACATATGAAAGTTTGCATTTAGCTTCCCCAAAAAGGTTTTTTCCTGTACAGTCAAGGTGATTTGTGAGTTCATGGGGCTTTGCAATGCCAAAGCTTTAAAAATGTCAGAGACAAAAAAACTTCCTGCAGAAAACATGGTTTTAATCTAATTTTTGAGGCTGTCCCTTATGTCTCATGTAGGCTGCCACTGGGCCTAGACTACATTCACATTTGCCCAGCTTGGACAACAGCAGCAGAGCTGTGGTTTCTTCCACAAGAAAGGAGAAAGAGCACCAAGCTGCTTTTCAAACAGGGCAGCCTGCTCCAAAGAGTGACACCCCCAGTGACGCCAGCCCTCGGTGGCCATGACCAACAGGGACACGAGCTCCCTCCTGTGGGAGAGTCACTTACTATACAACTCAATGGGACAGGGACAGCCACCACCCATCCCAGCAGTATGGCCTCAGTGCCAGGCTGCATTTCAACCCCGATGGAGCAAACTGAGTTGTGCATAGGGCCAAGCTGCATTTCAGCCGCAATGGAGCACATCAAGCTGTGCATGAGGCCAGGCTGCCCCAGGGGTCCCGGGGGAAGAACAAAGCACAGGGGCTGTGGGGATGCTGCGGCGAGGCAGCCAGGGCAGGATGCCTGGCTCTTGGCCTGTTCTCTGTGTGGTCTCAGAGAAGTCAATGACCCCAGGTTTGCTTACCTGGAAAGGGGGTGTAACAAGCCTTGCCTGCTATGAAGGGTGTGCCAGCTTTCATTAAGGGCTCAGGCACTGTCCCAAGATTGCCAGATACGGTACAAAGCCAGATGAGATCACACTCTACATCAGCCTTCCCAGGCAGCATTTGCAGGGCCGGGTTCATAGCAGCGTGTTTGGGAGAGGAGGGGTTGCTGGAGCCAACCTGTGCCACCCACGTACCACTGCTGACACCGCCAGCGCGGCACAAGACATCTCAGCAATTAAGTGGGTTGTAAACGAGATGCAGACCATGGTCTAGAGCTAAATTTTACCCTGGCACAGTGAGGCAAGAGGCAGCAAGTCACTGCAGGCCCTCTGCAGCAAGGGCTGCCCAGCACACGGATGCTTTTGGTGGAAGCCAGATCAGCCCAGGGGCTGCTCTCACAGCTTATGGTCCCCTGGAGCTGGAGCTTTTGGGAGAGCCCCAGCCCTGGGGGACTTGCTTCAGGGCTATATTGGGGATGGCCAGGCAACTGGGCACAGACAGCAGCACAATTTACCCTGCAACTTTTTGGGGTGCAGCCTTGCCAGGTTGCTTAGCACAAACTCCACAGAGAAACCAACATCCCCACAACATTTCTCCCACAAGCTGGAGCGCCTGCTGCTCCCAGCCATGCCCTTGATGAAGACGCAGCCAAAGGAGTGTTTTCTCATGGGCTGGAGTCATGCCGATGGCCGAGTGCTCAGGGTTTAAGGCTTTATGTTGGCGGATCCCCACCTCTGTATGAACTATCTTGGATGAGCATCTCTCTGCCACGGGGACGGTGCATGTGGGAAGGACCCCAGGACCGGGGATGCCGCGGGGTGGCCAGGCATGGCCATGCGGAAGCCACTGCACCAGGCAGGAAGCACTTGTGGAGGAGGATGGGAGGGCAACACATGGCAATGGCACCTACAACCACTGTACTCCTCCCTCCACCACTGCCGTTCTGATTAGCACACGTTCCCCCTGGGGAATGAGGGGAATTAGGAGGAAAATTGCTCTGAATCACTCTGAGCCAGTCCCTTCTGCCAGCTACTCCCTCCGAGCCTGCTGCTACTACGGTGCCATCCTGTGGCAGCACATCCTCATCCACAGCAGCGTCAGGCTGGCTTTGCTGGGCTCCAGGCATAGGCTTGCCCATGACGACGGGTCAGCTCCTGGCCACATGCCTCACCGACACCCCAGGACCGACCAGTTTTACCTCATGGTGGCTCATCCCTATTGGCATGTCTAGACTGATAACAAACGCAACGCGCACAGTGCATCAAAGTCCCCAGTTGCCACAGCGCTGGGCATTGCACAACCCTTCCTTTGTCAGCCACTGGGCCACTGACTCCACGTGGAGGGGTCTGTGGGGTGTGAAGGGGGTCTTCAGCAGGTGGAGGAGGTCAACAGTGGGTGGAGGGGGTCCGTGGTGGGCAGGGGGACCAGGCATGATGGGGATGCTGGGGCTGGGCTAGGTCACAGCTGGGAGGCACAGCTCAGCCCCAGTTGGATTACATCCCCTCATTGCAGAGCTGTTCATAAAGCCCAGCCCTGGAGACTTTAGCCCTTTTTCTCAAGTCTGGGAGCTTTGGGAGGGGGTCAGCAGTGTGAGGAGCTGGCAGGGCCACCCCAAAGCTATTTTGATGGGACAGGACAGGATGGCAGTTGGGGAAGACATAGTCCTTAGGCAGGGGCTAGGCTGGGACCCCTGGCAGGGTACAAATGCAAGCTGATGGCATTGCACCCCACTTGGGCAAAGCTCAGGGAGAGGGATGTGGGGTACAAGCTCCCCCAAACAGGGAAAGGAGGAGGATTTAGTATTTATCTGCATCCACCACTTGCCTGATGCTTTGAGCTGTACACTGGAGGAACCACAGTGCTTTTCCCTTCTCCTTCTCCCCATAGGACACAGGTAAGAAGAGTTGATGTGGTAGTGTTGAGAAAGAAAGGAGGCCTTACCAGCAAAACTGTGTGGTGGCTTCAGCAGGTGCGTGCGAGAGAGGAGTTTTGGGTGTTTGCAAATCAGTGCGTGTTTTTGTTTCTGACACATAAATCAGTATAATCCTACTTATTGTAAAGAGCATTGGTGGGGTCGAAGTAGGGGGTGTGATGAACAGGGGAGTCACAGGATGGGGCTCTGCCTGCGATTGATGGGCTCAGCCGCTGTGTCCCTGAGGTGCAATCCTGGGAAGCTGGGCAGGACCATGGGCTCCCCATGTTGCTCTGGGGGTGGTGGCCACTCCAACAGCCTCGGTGGCACATGCCACCAGGTGGCAGCAGGAGCCTGGTCCTCAGCTTGCAGAGGTCGAATCCTGCCTTATAACCTGGGGATGAAGGCAGGTGGGGCTGTGAGCTGCCCCCCTCCCCCCGCCCCTGCTTCGTGCTGCTGGTGAAGTGCTCCTGGGGCAGCAAGGCTGCAGGAACCCAGGTGCCATCCCCAAACGGGCAGCATGGCTGTGGGCAGCAGAGCACCTTGCCCATCAGCCTGAGTGAGCAATTCTTCTGCAGCACAGGATACAGCGCAGTTGGGGTGTATCCAACTGTCGTGGTTTAACCCCAGCCAGCAACTAAGCACCATGCAGCCTCTCACTCACTCCCCCCCATCCAGTGGGATGGGGGAGAAAATCGGGAAAAAGAAGTAAAACTCGTGGGTTGAGATAAGAATGGTTTAACAGAACAGAAAAGAAGAAACTAATAATGGTAAAGATAACACTAATAAAATGACAACAGCAATAATGAAAGGATTGGAATGTACAAATGATGCGCAGTGCAATTGCTTACCACCCGCCAACCAACCCCCAGCCAGTCTCCGAGCGGCGATTCCCCTCCCCCACTTCCCAGTTCCTAAACTGGATGGGGCATCCCATGGTATGGAACACACCGTTGGCCAGTTTGGGTCAGGTGCCCTGGCTGTGTCCTGTGCCAACTTCTTGTGCCCCCCCAGCTTTCTCGCTGGCTAGGCATGAGAATCTGAAAAATCCTTGACTGTAGTCTAAACACTACTTAGCAACAACTGAAAACATCAGTGTTATCAACATTCTTTGCATACCGAACTCAAAACATAGCACTGTACCAGCTACTAGGAAGACAGTTAACTCTATCCCAGCTGAAACCAGGACACCAACACCTTCTTACTTGTGATGCTTTGGTGTCCCCTCTGTTCAGGGAGCTGTGAGCTCTGTTGGGATGAAAGGATGTGTATAGATTTGGAGACCACTCTGCTATTACGGGAGGACCCACCGATAGCTTTTTCTTGCTTGTAGCCCTGTGTTGGTATCTGGGTCCTGCTGTGCTCAGGGTGTGTGGTGGCTCACTCTTTGCCACCTCCGGTGTGATGGTCCAACAGCCCCAGCAGGTGACACAACAGGAGTCCTGCACCCTGGGTTTCAGGGGAGCATAAAGTCCCGCTGTGTTGGCAAATATCCTGTTGCATCAGCACCGTGAGCTTCAAAGCTGGTTGCTGCCTGGATCCTGGGGGAAGGTCCCAGGGTGGTTTGTGGGTGCCCCCAGCACCAAGATTTGTGTGCTTGGCCCCTGCACAGGGAGACCCGTCTGCTGCGAAGAACAGAAGGGCTGACCACTGACCAGCAGAGTGCTGAGCTCCTGAAGAGCTGATCTGCTGCAAATGGGACCTGAACCACCCTTGTCCTGAAAGCTGGGCATGTCCTTATGGGCCAGCCCTGGGGACAGCTTGGTTCTTGGAGGTGATCTGCTACTGCCCCAGCAGGATGATGGCGGTGAACCAGCTCCACTCTCTCCCTTGGGTATGGGCCTCTTACCTGCTCCAGAGACCCTAAACTGCTGTAGGATGGGGTGCATGACCCATTTTGGGGTGCAGGATTGAGTGCTGGGTGCAGGATCTGGCTCCAGAAGGGACCTGCCACCCTGTGCAGGCTCAGGCAGAGCTGAGTGGACTCTGGTCCCTGCAGCGGATTTTACCTTGTAAGAAGGTGTTTGACACTTCAGATGTCAAAATTGACTCCAAAGGAAGCTGAAGCAACCCAGCCAGCAGTGGTGAAGCAAACTTGTGGCAGTCTTGTGTTAACCAGAGGGCTTGCTTCAGTGCTGCTGGATTGGGGAAGCTTGTGGCAGGTTCCTTCACAGAGCAGGGCGATTTCAGGGCTTTGACTCACCCTTAGGAAATCACAACTGTTCCTTTTTTCCCCCCTCTAAAAGGCATTTGCAAATCAGTACCCAGGTTCTAAGTATGCATGAAAGGAGGCTGCTCAGCAGCATCATAGGGATTTCCAGCCATCCACTCTGGAAAGCAGCTATTAATAACAGACACCTCCTCAGTGCAAAGATGGGATGCTCTGAGTGAGGAGTTGGGATTGTTCTCAGGTCTTCTCCACACGAAACCCAGCAGCCAGACCTCACTGCTGGCTGTAGCACTAAAACTAAATGCATCCACCCCCAGCCCTCTTCCAGCCCCATGTCAGGGCCCTGCAGAGCAGAAGTGCCCTAAAAAGCATGCTCATCCAGAAAAGAGTGCTCATCCATCCCCATCCTTTCTTCCAGCTCTTGCCTACCACCACAGGTCAGTCCTAGGAGACATGCAGAGTGTTTTCAGGCCAAAATGTTGGGTTTTTTTCTAGTTGGAAATGCAAAGGCCTGTCAAATTATACTGCCTTCCCTCACCTATGGAGCACATTTTAATACGAGTATTGTGAGCACCCACTGCAGTGAACCCTGCTCTCCCCAGGCGTTCACCTTGCCCCTGAGAACCTGCAGCCTGTCTCCAAGGTGGATTTGCCTGGTTTAAAGTCATGCTGGGAGAGACAGCATGGTGCAGGACTTGCTTTGAGGAAAACTCGTGCAGACACACAAAAGAGTTTTGACAGCCTCAGGGCAAATCTTTATTTGGCAGCAAAACCATCAAACTTGAAGGAAGGAAAAGAGGGAGGTGGGTGGAGAGGGATGGAGAGGAGAAAGCCAGGGGCTGCAAGCACTGCATGGGTGCCTTCGGCCTGGGACCACAGCCCACCTCAGTGGTGGTGTTGGTGCTGGTGTTTGTGTTGCTGCTGCTGGTCCTCAACATCGTGGAGGTGTTCGTGGGTGGCAATGGTAACACGGACAATCAGCAACATCACCTCGCCGAAGCTGATCTGTGCATCCTTGTTGATGTCAAGGTCCTTCATGATTTCATCAATGGTGGCCTTGTTTTTCACATGCTGCAAAGGAAGGGACAGGGTGAGGGCAAAGTCCTGTCATCCATGGCTCAAGCCTCTCCCCGGCCTCGCTGGGACCCTCATGTGTGCCAGGTCCCCAATAGCCAGGTGTTATGAGTGATTTCATCCTTGTGTCATCATCACCGATTGCTTTGGGTACAGCAATGATTCACCTGCAGCAATCAAGCAATCAGAGGGCAACAAGCTAGCATCACTGCAAGGACACCATGCAATGTGGAGACCGATGAAGGCAGCAGTGTTAGGTCAGCCACAAACCTCTCCTTTAGCGTGTTGGATTAAAAAAGCTTTACTTTCTGCTTTAGCAAAGTGAGTTACAAAAAAAAAAAAAAAAATTGACTTTTTGGCTGATATTTCTGACATCATTGCTCCTAGATGGCAAAGGAACTCTCAGGCAATATGACCCTGATTTTTGCAGGTAAGGTGATGAGGGTAAATAGCTGGCTGCAGGTTCACTCAGACCTGTGTGGGTTTCCTTCATCTGTCTACAGAGCATGTTTGGAAAGTGGCAGTCAGACAGGGAGAGTCTGGGCAGAAGGTGTTGGGGCAGGAGAGCAGAGTAGGAAGGGGGGGAATCCAGGTCCCAGAGATACTCAGGCAATGGGGTCCAGCCCAACTACCTCCCCATGTGGGCCACAAGAAACCCTGCTTTGACTCCACTCACCTTGAGATAGTTCACAAGCTGCTTCTCAATCAGGAGCTTCAGCTCCTTCTTGGTCAGGGTGTCTCTGTCCTCTTCCCGCCTTGAGTACTGGTGGAAGACATCAATGATGACATCCATGGCCTTCTCCAGCTCAGAGAGCGGTTCCTGGATCTGGGAGGTCTGAAGAGAAACCATTACACTATATAATGTCAGGAGCCACAATAGATGAGCAAGTCTGATGTAAACCAGTGAGGCTCTGCTACAGCCACCTGCTTCACACCAGATGAGGATGCAATCTGGTTTTGTTCAGTCATTCTTTTGGGGGATATATTTGAGCTGTTTGTTTTGAGTTTTCTCTTATCTACAAGCCAAAGGAGACTGAAGGGTGTTGCAGCCTTTGCCTGGTTCTGCTCTGGGATGTGCAACTACAGACAATAACTGAGAATTGATTCCCCCCCCTCCAAATGTGCTCCCAAAATAGCTGGTGGCACTGCAAAAACCTCTGTAGAGATACAGAGTACGAGATCTGATGTCCAGAAGCCCCTTCAGTGGTTGGACTGTGCTCTTCCAGGAGGAGACATCTCTCCTTGTGGGTTGTGCTCAGGTGAGCCTGAGTGGAGATGGTTATCCTCTGCCAGCAACTGATGGCAGCTCACATGGTGAGGAGAGGCTCCCTAAGGGTTCTTGCACCTCCAATGGCCCAGCCAGCACCTGGAAAAGAACATGAAGACCTTAAATGCCCATGTCACATTAGACTTGCCTTGCTCATCTTGACAAAGTAGTGAGATCCCCTCAGGCTGGAGCGGGGCTGGTCCCAAGCACGGCATCTCTTATAGCCTGACCATCCGCCTGTGCCCCTCCAGCTGTTGTGAAATGTCTGTTTCACCCAATTCCAGTCCATCTTCATTACATACTTGTACATTGCTTAAGGCTCCAGGGTAGTTCCTTAAAAGGGGTGTCTGTGGCTTTTCCCGTAAGGTCGGTGTGTCATGTACTCTGGCTGGGTGGCAGGAGGTGGTCAGGGCATAGCTGTGTCCCTGCAGCTGGGTCCCCTTCACCCCTCCACCTGGTAATTGGGGCTGAAATTCTCCAGCTCTCAGTGGAAGTCCATTCCCCTTTGCTGCTTCAATTTCACCTGTTTTACTCTCATTTATAGAGATGTCTTCATGCTGCAAGACAAAGGGGACCCACAGCATCATGCCTGCCCTTCTCCAATGAGCCAACACTGCTTGGCCCTGTAGCATCCCCACCCTTGCAGGCCTGGTGCACACAAGCACTGCATGGTCCAGTGCACCCAAAGGCATCCCACTGTGTAATTGCTTCACGCAGCCCAGCACTGACAGCATGGCCAGGGTTGCCTTCATGACACAGGGACAGAGGTGGTGCTGAGGGCAGTGCCGCAGTGCTGGGGGACCAACCCCTGCCTCCAGCAAGCAGCTTTTTATGGAAGACAAATAATACAGGGTGGGTTCCCAACCTGGCGGGGCTCCCGGAACTTCATTTCATCTCCTCAGGTTAGTAACAGCCAATGCCAAGGGTGGTTTCTCCCCACGCAAGGTATGCTCTGAGCTGGGGAGACCAGGTGTGGCTGAAAGGTGTGGTTTTAATTTTTAGGACTGTATCCTCACTTTGTCGCTGCTTTTTGTTGTTGTTTCTCAGTGTTGCAGAGAGCCAGCACAGGTGCTTTGCCTCAGAGCAGCTAAGATGAGGAGCAAAACAAGATTGTCCAGTGCTTCTTCATTAAAATGCTCTGCCTGCTGATTCAACTGACTTGTTTGGGGGTTTGTTTAACCTGCCAAACATGACACTAATCTCAGACACAAAGTGGAGGCCAAAACATGGCCATGGACAGGCCTGGGGCAAGCTCCAGGACCTCCAGATGAGCTGACACGGAGCAGCACTGTGCAGGCAGCTGCTCAGGGATGCAGCCCCAGTCCACACACAGTGGCCACTGGGACTCCTGCCTTCACTGGTGGGGGTGCACTGCATTTCACAACAGGAGTGCTTTGATGCACAAAACAGCTGGAGAAAGGCTGGAGCATTTCACAACAGGGTGTCAGGGACCATCTGCTCAGTTGCAGAATTTTGCAGCAATTTCAGGAAACCATACTTTTGGTCATTTTATCATCCTGGAGGTGGGGAAGAGCAAGGATGGGTTACAAGGTGTGAGTTGTGGCCAGGGATTTCCAAAGAGGGATGTGGCTAGGACCCTCAGATGTGCCCACCAGGCAGCCGGGATGAGACCCCAGGTATTTAATTTTTAAATGCCAGTGCAATCACTAAAGTGACCAGGGAGCCTGTGTATTGCTTAGGGTCACAGGAACATGTACTAGTACAACTTTTTGCCTGGCTCTGCAGGTCTTCTTGCAGAGGGAGCCTCCCTGTCCAGCTGTGCTTGTAAGCCATGCCAAGGTGGCTGCAGCAAGCTGCAATCCTGGCCCCAAGGCCACTGCGATTGAGCAAGCCCCTGCTTGCTGGAGCTGCAGAGGCGAAGGAGTGGGAAGCAGGTATCAGGTGGCACGCAAGCAGCCCAATAGCCATGGCAAGCAAAAGGTCTGGTTTGAGGTTGGTTGTGCCCTGAGGACCTGAGCCCTGGCGGGGCACCCCATGCTTGACAATGGTTGCAAAACTCTTTCAAAATACATGTTTACAGGCAAGTGGCTGACTGATGCGGGAAGAGGGCATGGCAGGGTTTGTCACTATGCGGTTTGCTGTGTTTCACAGCAGGTTTTAGTCCAGATCAGGACAGAACATATGTTCTGGTTGCAAGATGTGGTTTTAGCTTGGGGGAGCCAGGGGACAAACTCTGAGCCCTAGCTCCTGAGCACCTTTGAGCATCATCAGACCAGCGATGCTCCAGCTGCCACCTGGCAGGAGCAGCCACCATGGGAGCTGGGGCAGCCTAGAGGTTTTCCCATCCCGATGCCACAAGGGTAAGGATTTCCCAGTTCTTTAGCTTGAGCCAAAAAGCATTCACATATGTCTTATCCATATCAAACAGCTATAAACTCAGCTGCTTGGCAGGCACCACCTTGGTCCAGCCCAAAGGGAGCTGAACCCCAGCTCTGCTGCCTGCCCAGGCACAGCACAACTGCTGTAGGGTTCTGAACCCTCTCTAAGCCTGCCTGTAGCTTTGGCAGATTGCAGGGCTGGATCTGGCCATTGCACTTGACCTTCCTGCTTGTGCTGCAACATGCAAAGTGTTGCTCTTGCTTGTGCTGGGGCACCTACCTGCTCAGCCCCATGGGGAGGTGGTACCTGAGCGTTTGGTAAAGAGCTGTATTACAGTGTATTTAGTACCCAGAAACAGTTTGTTGGTGCTGAAAGACATCTTCCAGATGGCTCAGACAGGGACAAGATCTTTGTGCCCTGCTGGAGCCCATGAGGGTTTTGGTGAGAATATTTTACTGGTGGAAAACTCTGAGATGGAAACCATCTGGGCTTTTCACCTTGGCTGGATAGCATGTGATTCAGCAGGGCTGGGAGGGAGCACTCCAGATGACTTGTCTGCGTGGGAAATATCTGAAATTTGAGTTTTCATTGGGATTTAGGGATAAAATTTTAAATCTCAGAATTTCCCACAAACTAGAAGCTATATATATAGATAGGAAAAAAAATACACATGGAAGTTACTAAGAGCACCCTGGCTTGTTCTTGTGGTAAAGGCTGTGTTCTGTTGTAAACTGCTGTTGTCATGGGTATTAATGCATTTTTTCCTGCTCACAGGTGATTCTGCATCCAGAGAACACACTTGGCATGGCCAAGGTGAAAAAGCTGGATGAGGATGGGCAAAATAGGAAGTGCTTCCCCAAGCTAGGCTGGGTCAGCTCTTCTCAGTCTATGCAGAAAAATTCCTCTGACAGGGAAAACATCTAATACAACTGCAATACATTGCAGTTGATGGCAATGCCTTGCGTTGGTCTTCTGGTCATTAATACCTTCCAAGCCCATCAGTCCAGTCCTCTCAGCTTGGACCAGACACTGAGCAATACAGCTCTCTCCCACTCACCACATCTCGATCATAAGCCTCTTCCTTTTGGGGTTTTTGGGGTGCCTCATTTAGGCAAGCCTTTATCCCACAGCTCCAGCAGGACCATGCATTTGCTGCAGCTGGTGCCCACCCTCCCCATCCGTAAGATGGGATAGGAAGGACTCAGTGAACTTCAAGTGATGCTTTATTGTCTCACAAGCATGACTGATCCAAGCAGACAGAAAGCAGACAGAGCACAATTCCTACAAGCAACCCCTTCTGAGTTTTACATGGGTCATGCACTGAGACTCAATCCTTGTCTGGTATACAGCGGTCATCCCGGTGGATGATGTGATGGGCATCATCGGTCAGCTTGGCCAAGACGATGGTGAACTCCTCAAAAGTCAGCTCACTGTCCTTATTTAAGTCTGTCTCTTCAAAGAGTTCCCTCAGGTATTCATGTTTGTTCCTGCCCTGAAATTGGGGGACAGGACATGTGTTAGCATGGCTCCTCCCTGGGCTGCACACCCACTGGTGGATACCGAGCCAGTTTTATTCTTGCATGCCCTGGAAAATGTTTGGAAGCCACAGGATCATTGTGACCCTCTCCTACCTTGCAGTCAGCCCCTAGTTAAAACCCCAGATGGATAGGCTCTTGTCCCAAGCTCCTTTGGCTGCTCCATACCCCTGCAGTGGCAGGAGGGATGACCACGGGTGGCCCCGCAGTACATGAACAAGCTGGGTCTGATCACAGAAACCCACTCTGTGGACCACAGCCATGGTGGGGTCTGCACCCTATTCCCACAGGAACATCCAACCTCAGCCTCATCCCTGCCACAACCCCTCCAGGGAGCACAACACAGCTCATGAGGCACTCACACAAGCTTGCAGGAAGGTCGGTGCCTGCTCAGTCAGCAGTGTCTTGAAGTCATTGAAGTTGAGGAGATCAAGCTGGCCCTCCCGGATGCTGTAACGGTGGTAGACATCCACAATGGTTTTCAGGGCCATCTCCAGTGTGCAGTTTCCAGGGAACTTCCGAGTCTCAAGAAGGGTGGCTGTGCTCTGGGTGCTTGCAGACATGGCTGAGCTCTTGAGGTTCCTACAGAAACTGCAAGGAGAAACCTCAAAGCCATGAGATACATCAAAAACCAGGCACCCCGCACCATGCTCTTGGCCCCCACCCCAGGCACCCCAAAGAGGGGTTGCATGGCACCTCCCCAGCCTAGCAGCAGATCTGTACCATCTCACCAGGGCTGAGCAAGCCAGTAGCACCCAGCATGCCTGGGAGCAGTTGGTGGCTCCTCGGCGCCAAGCAGGTAATAAGTGGTTTCAGGAATATCACTGTTTTACAGCACTGTCCAACTGTCTCCAATTTTATCTTCACCCAAGAAGCAGTTTGTTCTTACTGACCTGGAGGCATTTGTCAGGTAAGTTAGACAAACCCATCAGGCTGTAGTCACGTATCTGTACCATGCCACTGACGGCAAGGATGGCTTTAAGTCAGGGAGCACAGTTCAGGTATGGGCTCCATTGCAGCCTCTCCCTGACCTCCTCCTCTCTCTGTGAATCTCCCTCTCCTCTTTGGGTGGGAAACCCTTTTCACTGCAGACATTGAGCACAGAGAGCCTGTTCTCAGGTGGGTGCCACCATGCAGGTGACACCTGCAAAGGGCTCTCTCCTTGCCAGTGGAAACAATTACAGCTCCAGTAAAGATGGCACAGAAATGCCCTTAATTTATACCTGTATTGCCATCAAAACCAGCCTCCTACCCTGCCCCAAGTAGAAAGCATCACCCTGGAATAAAACAGGCATAGGGCATGAAGTGCCATATTCAAAATTGCTTCTCCCTCATCTTATTTCCTGCAAGAACCATTGCAGTGTTACTTACCCTTGTCTCCAAGGAAGGTTTGCAGATGATGGGTCTGTTGCAGTGATCCAAGAGCCTGGGCAGCCCTTTTATACATGTCTGAGATCCTCTTTCATCAGAGATTCTGACACACCTGCTGCAAGCAAGAGCTTGAGTTAGGATTTCCCGTACCTGGAAATTGCAAGGTGGGAACTTCTGAACCCCTCCCCATCTCATACCTCTGCACATAGTTCCCGGTTACACCCACCGGGCTTTGGAAATGCTGCCCTTCCACCCCACCATCACCTCTGACAGGGCTGAGCTGCTTGCATGCTGAGCAAAGAATGGGAAAAACACTGGATGTACCATCACCCCTCAACGTGAGCATAAAGGGCAGGTCCGTCTTGGCAGAAATTGCCAAAACTTTGCAAGTTCTGCAACGTGCTGAAAATTTTATGCGCTCTCATGCCAATGTAGAATAAAGATGGGCTGTTTCAGAGAGATGTGGATAACTTTGTCCCTTCATTGTTTTTAATGTGATCTCTCTGTTTTCTATCATACTAACTGGTTGAACACTAACAAAGATGAAGGCAGCATCTACCTTTTAAGAAACTGTTTTCCAGGGTATTTTCCATTACTTTCTATTTTCATGTCACTTGTACCAGACCTTTCCTCTTGCTCCAGAAACTTTGTGGAGGAAACTGGGCGTAAAACAAGAAGAAAATCTGAGGTCAGAGTCTTTACTGGCTGGAGCATTAACTAGCAAGTGTTTTGTAACAGTCACCTCTGTGCCACCCATCTTGCATTAGCAGAACAGGTACTAGAAGAATGAAGAGACTATAAAAAGATGTAAAAATAAGACAATAGATTCCAGGAAGAGGGTAGGAACAGAAAAACAAAAGGGTAACCATTCCTGTTTGAATAAGCTTCTTGCATGTCCCAGGGGCAGTATCAAGAACTGTTGCATGAGTTTTATTCTGGTATCCCTGACTCACTTTATTGCTTTTTTTGTTTTCCTGCTCTACTCATCAGGGACTGTCAACAGTCCAAAACTGCATCCTCATTCCCCAGCTGGCCTCGCAAAGCATCAGCCGAGACTGGTTTTTGCCCTGTGCACTTGCATAGTCCCCACGCAGACAGACCTGTGGGCTCTGAATTCCCATCTTTCACACCTGTGTTCCCCAAAACCTGCAGGGGAGGCAGCTCCCAGTGCCCAGCACTGTGAGGGAAATGATGCGCAACTGACAACCTGGGTGCCCTGGCAGGACAGTGAATAACGTCTGCCTCTGAGGGACAAAGCCTCCTCACCAGTAGCAACATTGTGGAGCTAGAAAGTGATCACCTGTGTCATCAAGTGCAAATAACCATGCAATAGCCCCATGCTTCCTCTCGTGGCTCGGTTTCACATGTGACAGGCTTCTGATTTCAGCTGATGTTGGAAATGTCAGAGCCTCCTGAGTCTGAGAGTTTCCCACTCAGTGCAGTCGCTGGCAGATAAAGGAGCTCTTTTCTGCTGATGTATCTGCTCCCCAGGAGCCTGCAGTGGCTTGTAGATGTGCTGTGACCTGGGGTGCTGTTGCCTCACGCTAACAAAAACATCCAACTTCATTGTGCAGAGTTAACACCAACTCTCCAGAGCCCCTCAGCCTCATTCTTTGCTGTGTCAGGTCTTGCAAGATAAGTGCTGGTTGCTTTGTGGGTTGCAAAAGCATTGCGCGTACCCCCAGGATGCTGCACCCCCAGGTCCAGAGCAGGGTCTTGGCAGTCACCTGGGGAAGCAGCCCCCGACTGTGCTTCACCCTGGCATGTCCTGGAGCTGGTGCGAAGACAGGCCAGGAGAACCAGGGCTGAGGATGCTCTTGTGCAGCCACTGGTTGCCCCTTCCCAGCAACCTCCCCAGTGTGATGAGGTGCTACACACCCCACCATCCACTGAGGTGAAGGGTGCTGGGGCCAACCACCCTGTGCAGGGAACCCGCTGAGCCTTGGGAAGGCAGTGGGAGCGTGCCAGGGTCTGATATGCTTCAGGACGGGGAGCCTGCACAGCCTGTGCTGCTCAGCTGCAACCCAGTAGCCTTGTTGTCCTGGCTCCCTGCTCTGCAGGGAGCAGGGTCCCCCCATGCCACCTTTCCTTTCCCATTGCTTCTCCAGTTCAATAGACATTTAAGCCCCCCCCAGCCCCACACTAGATGCATATTGCATCCTCCCTGGAGATGACAGGACACATAATACAGCTGCATTTGGTGCATGAAGAAGAAAATTTTATTTCAATGCCATAGGCAGAAGCAGACAGCAAAGCTTTGGTTACAGGTTTGTCTGTGCTTGCGGACAAACAGAAGGGATGATGCTGCTGGAAGAGCACAATCCCGTGGGCGCAGTCACCCTGGGAACTGCTTCAGTTGTGGGGACCATGGCCGTGGTCCTGGCCGTGACTGTCATCTGGATGCTGGTCATGGCTGCTGTGACACTGGTGGGACCTATTGTGGGCATCAATGACTACGAGATTCAGCGTGGTCAGGAACTCGGTGAACTTCAGGCGACCGTCATGGTTGTGGTCTGCTCTGGCAAAGAGCTTGCTTATATAGTCATCGATGGACGTGTTAGGCTGCAGCAGGACAAACATGAAAAAGAGTCAGCCTGAAGCACAGCAGGGTTCAGGGTCACCCTGACAGCCTGCAGCTACAGCACAAGGCTCACCCAGCAAGGATTGCACAGTTTCAGGAAAATCCTAGAAAAACTTTCCCTCCCCTTTGGGAGGCTCTCAACCACCCACACACCCCAAGGAGGCCACCCCTTCTGCAAGCTCTCACCAGCATTAGGAGAGCTGGGCCATGCTCAGCTCTTACCGGCACAGTGTTGTAGAGGAAGGGTTTGGCGGTCTCCTTCAGCAGCTTCGAGAACTCAGCCTTGCTCAGGTAGTCATCTATGGGGTACTTTATGGCATACTGGTGGTAGATGTTGATGGCACACTCCAAGGCGAGCTCCAGGTCGGTTTTCATCTTGCTAGGAAGGGACAGGCAGCAAAACATTTAAACCCCATCAGAGGAGAAGGACTGCCCTCTCCTCCGGGAGCCCCAGCCAGGCTTTGGCTGCCTGGCACGGTCGGGCTTATCCCGTGGCACTTCCAGCAACATGAGGCCTGAAACCACTGTTTGGCAAGGACCTACTTACCTATGAGCAGTGCTGGGGCTGACTTCTGCAGATGGCGGTCCACGGGAGGAGAGGAGCAGTGACAGCACAGTGGAGGCAAGGTGTCTTTTATACTCTCCCTGAGCTAAGATTTGTGACAGCCTCAAATTTCCTTCAGGGCAATAACCCTGGGAATTGTGCAAGGCTACGCAGCACGCCCAGGTGGCGATTTCTTGCCTGGCTCCAGGAACTGGCTGCTCCCACTGTTGACAAGGGAGGGGACACACCAAACTCGTTAGGGCAAAACAAGGAAACACCAAAACAGACATTTGCAGGGAGCCAGCATTGTGGGTCAGTGACGGTGCAGGGGCTTTCCCAGGAGCTGGGACACTCATGCGGAATTTGGGGGTCTTTGAAGAGATGATGGAAAAGGAATTTTTCAAGGTCACACAAAAGGTGCTGGGTGACGGTTTCCAGTGGGATGATGCTGGTTTTTCCCAATGGTAGATGTGGTTCCTCAGTCCTGTATCTGCCATGATGATGTTGAATTTCACTAGAGGTGTGCTGCATGGGTGCTGGGGGATGGCCAAAGCATCTCACCCCCCAGACACCTCTCCAAAATCATGAGCAGCGTTCCTCCTGAATCATTTCTTAATGGCTAGCCAGGAAGCCAAGAAAGACATTACAAATCTGGGCATGCCAGCATGCCGGAAACCTGCCTGCCAGTCTTAGGAGGTGGTGTTTCCCGGCAGCTGTAATTGCTTCCTGATGATAACCGAGGTCGTTGGCAATCGCTGCCTGTTCCCAGTTGTTCGGGGTATGCTGTCACATGGATGACCCCATGGTGTTCCCATGGCCTGGCACGGGCTGCTAAACTCTGCATGTCTTGGGGGGAAAGACAGTCGGGGGGGGCTGGTGAGGAGCTTGTGCCCAAGAACGCCCAAGCCCTTCACCACAAGTCTGTTCTTGGTGGGACTGGCACAGCAAAAAGCCTATGCTAGCCATTAAGGCTTTTAGGAGATGGGAAGGACAGTGGTGGTGAAACATTTCCCCATCAGCCTCCTAATCCAGGAGCATGAGGAACTGGTGCCAGAAAAAGCCTAAATTGCAAAAGAGTGAAACAAAGAAACTGATTGTATGATGGAGGGAGACGGGCATGTCCTCCCCAGGAAGGGGAGCCCACACATGGCTGATCAGTGGGGCACGGGTGCACCGTCAGCAAGACGTGATGGGACACACATGGGCAGGCATGAAGAGATATGCCTGTGCCACATGGGGAGGTGGGAGGAGACACGCATGCGCCGCGGGTCCTCATGCTGCCATTTGCTACCCAATCTGCCACGGAAGCCACGTGCACACGCACCAGACGCTCCCAGCATATGCCCTGCCTTGGGGCCTGGCTGCTGTGCCATGGCACCCCACGCTCCAGTGCAAGAGCTGCCATGGGTTGTTGGTATCTGCTCTGCGGCCAAGTGCAGCTGCGGGGCCGGGAGTGTTGGTGCCGCAGGGACAGAACCAGTACAGCCCCAAGGGCATGGCAGCAGGGCGGTGACAGGGGTGTGGATGGATGCAGGCAGGCAGGGATGCCTGTGAACAGCATCATGCCAGCTTCAAATATTCACAGATCAGGCATAAAAAGGACCAAGGGCTTGTAGGGGTTGTCCCTTTCACCTGCCTCTGGGATGCAGGTGCGGTACAGCCACATTCTCAGGTGTTTCACTGAGCCTGGAGGGGTGGATACTTTTTTTTTCCTTCCTAATATTGATGCTCAGGTGAGCACTGGATCTCAGAAGCTGGGGTTTGGGGAATAAGCCCTACAGTCTCTGTTTGGGGGCGCAGGGGGATAAGCTTCAATCCCAGTCTCCTGGCAAACCAGCCCTTCAAAGCCAAGGGTGCAGTGCCTAGGCAGAAGAACAGGCAGAGCATCGCCAGCACCCAACAGGATCCATCTGCTGCGACATGATCACTGGGTGCAGCCCCTTGCTGAGTCCCTCCCGTCCACCCCCAGCAAGAGAAAAAACAGTGCCATCCATGAGGTTTTAATTTATTCCAGGTTCAAAAATTACCACAAACACAGCAACAAAACTTTACAATAGGAAATTACAAAAAACTTTACAAAAGGTCCTTAGAAAAGGCCCCTGGGGCCCCTCGCCCCACTGGCTGGCCCAGCTCTACATTTTGCATTCCTTCAGTGCATCATTGTAGATCATGGCCAGGGCCCTCAGGAAGGTTATGTATTCCTAGAAATTCACTTCCTCATCTTTGTTATGGTCCAGGTCCAGTCCACACCATGGCTGTAGGCAGCACGGGGATAGAGGGGAGCTCAGCAGGCAGCTGGGAGCTGGTCCAGCCGTGGGGCAGGGATTGGGGAGCAACTCAGGCATCGCTCCCTCTCCACCTCAAGGGATGCTCTGCAACCCTCTAGCTTGCCCTGGTGCCAGCAGGGCAGGAGGGGGCAAAGCCGCTCCAGATCCAGCTCAGCGCAGCCCCCAGGGTCTGGCCCCAAAGGAGCAGGGTGCTGCCCCGCATCCTCACTGTCATGCCACCCCAGGGTGTTGCATCAGCTGGGGCTGGTGGCTGTAGGGTGACTCACGGGGCGCAGCCCAAACGTGGCTCCCGGCTGGGCTGCCTCCACACACAGCCTGGGGGCTGGTGGAGAGGGCGGCGGGGGGGGGGGGGGGGGGGGCGGGGGGGGGGGGCAAAGCCAGGGCTGGCCAAAGAGAAGCCTTTGTGGCATCTCTGCTTGCCGGTGCCTCTGGGAGCAGCCCCAAGCTGACTGATGAAGGTCCGGCTCCCAGCAGGGCAGAGGGGGGAACGTCCACATCTGGAAGGCGCATGCTGCACATCTGGAGGTCAGCACACAAGCCCAGGTTGGCCGCAGCTCTTCAGTGTGGGGGAAAAGGCATCAGGGGGAGGAAATGGAGACTTACAGACATGAGCAGGACGGGCTCCGGTGGGGGGAAGGGAGGGCTGTGGCTGCATGGCTCCTCCATTTATAGCCATGGGCAGAGTCCTCCCATGCCGGCAGCCCAGGAGAGCTGGCTGGGTGCATGGGGGAAGTCACTCCTCTGCACGCCATAACCCCACCCCAAGCAGGAACGCAACTGAAACCCTGCTTCCTAAGGATTTGCTTGGGGTGGGGAAGGGACAAGGGTCCTGGGTGACTTCCCAATGCAGTAGGTCAGCAGGTGGGGGGACAGAGGCTGACCCTGTGTCAGCTTAATAATTATGGCTAAAAAAGAGTTGTTTACCCGTCACTGTTATCACAGTGCTGGTCGGAGGCATTAATCCCTGTGAAAGCTCCTGCCTTGCCTTGCATCACCACGAAGCAGTTACTGGGGCTGCAGGGCAGGGTGCTGCCAGGCAGCAACTGCCACTGACTCACGCTAACGTGGCCGGCGGGGATCAGCCCAGCAGGCTGTTTACAAGGGCTCAGGGAATGAGGTGCCCATGCTGCGGCAGAGCAACTCCAACTCAGTAGCACCCATGCTCTCGCTCGTCATCCGGTACCTGCAACATGCACGTGGAAGGGAAACGGGGTCTTCCCCAGTCTGACAGCACTCCTGTCCCCGGGAGAAGAAACCCCCTCATTGCAAAGCATGCAGAGGACTTTGTTTAAAGCAACCTTTATTGAAAGAGCAAAAGGGTCATGGGAGCAGCGATGCAGCCCTGAGGCCAGTGCCCCATGCTCACTTCCTTCGTGGCATCTTGTCAGGGCAGTCCTGGAAGAAGTCGTTGCACATCATGGCCATGCAGGCCAGGAAGGTCACGTACTCTTGGAAATCCACCTCGCTATCGCTGTTGCTGTCCAGATTGCACATGAGCTGCTGTAAGCTGGCCTCATTGGTTTGTCTCTGCCCAGGAGCAAAAGGGTGGTTAAAATGGGGTTTTGCATCAAGGGCCACATCCCTGAGTACCAGCATCACCCATGGGATGTTGTACCCTCTGCCGCACACTTACGCTGAAGCTGGGCAGCTCCTTCACAAGCATCTCCTTGAGCTCCTGCTTGCTGAGCTTGTACTTGTCCCCCTCCTTCCCCGAGTACTTGTGGAAGGTGGCGACTATCACGGCCAGTGCCTGCTCCAAGGGACATGCCATGGGGAATGCCAGCGATCCTGGAGGCACCAACAGCACAAGCAGGTGAGACCAGAGTTCAGGGTCCCCAGACAATTCCACGCTGGGGGGCCAACAGTCTTCCCCAGACTGTACAGCCTGCTCCGGTACCCCACTCCCGGGCATACACAGGGATGCATTGCCATTTCCTCCCTAATTTCACCCCCCCACTAGCAGCCAGGCTGGGTATTGCCATCTGGTACCGGTGCTGAGCAACCTCCAAAAAAGCCATGCCGGAGGGGAGAACGTGGGGGAAGGCAGCCCAGGCAGGGAAGGGGCACCTGTCCTTTTCCAGCCCTCAGAGGTGAAATGCAGCCTTTGAGCTCAGCTCGCTGCAGCAGGAGCCTCACGCTCAGCCCCAGGGGAAAACCTCCGTAGGGGGACCCCGCTGCAGGTTGGGGCAGCTGCACCGTCAGCGAGATCTGGAGGGCATCTGGATGGCCAACAGGGCGAGGGGGAACAGAGCATCGTAGGAAAAATACAACTCACCAACAGCTCAAACGAAACAGCCGAGGACAGGCAGGGCGGGAGGCAAGCCGGCGTCAGTTCATGGCATTTATAGCCCCGCCTGGGACACCTCCTCACTACCGGGATAGAAAGGCACCAATGCCGATCCAGCGCCTGTCTGGACATTGGCTGGCAAGGGAGGAGAGGAAAACCCTGGGAGCAGCCGTGGCCCCCCCAACCCATCCAGCTCCTGCATTGCCAAGGGGGCTGGTTTGTGTCAGAAAGGGCAGAATGTGCCCCCAGGGCTGGACAGGGACCACCTGTCCAGAGAGAGAATCCCTAGGGACAAGGGCTGAAGCAAGGGGGGTGGTGGGCACCCCGTCCCACCACTGCCAGTGAGGGTAGGTGATGCCGATGCGGGGCGAGACGTCGCACGCAATGGTTTTGGCAGCATCCCCAGGGATGTCTGGAACTGCACAAACCCGAGCGGGGCTTGTCCACAGCTTTGTTGTGCTGGGGTTTGGAGGGGCGGGGGGGGGGTCTGTTTTTTAACTCAACTGCAAGCAATTTCTATTTCCTAACTGCGAGGGCAGTGCGTCACAGTGCCCCATTGTGTAACGGAGAGCTATTTTGGTGTCTGCATGTCCCGAGCACATGTCAGGGAGTTGCAGGGGAAAGCCAGGAGCAGGCAGTTTGCAACCCCCTACCATGGGGCGAACCGGCTGTTCGCCGTGGTGCAAGGGTTGACAAATACCCCGAGTGTCCCCGAGCCTGGCTGAGCCCCCTCAGGACAAAGGCACCCGCTGCTGCAGGGACCAGAGTGAGAAAAACAGGGGATGAAGCCCCCCTGCCGGCTCCAGGTTGCTCTGGTGCCCTGTGGGATGTGAAACCTCACCAAATACCGCACGGCTTCTTCCCGGGTCAGGGGTTTCTTTAAGGACCATTTTGGCAAAAGAAACCCCCAAGCCTGAACCTTGTCTCCCTATTAGCAAGTGCAAACTGGTGTAAATTACGGGCAGGAGGCAGAAGCTCCCTGGGGCTCTTTATAAAGGCACTGGGAAGGGGCAGAGCAAAGTTTGAGGCTGCTGGGGAGATGCTGGAAGGACCTGGGGGCTCAAGGAGGGCTTGGGGAGCTCAGGGACAGGCTCTGCCAGGTATCTGCTCTGCCATGCAATGATGCAGAGGCTTTGTAAGGGCTTTTTTGAAACTGGGATGGTTTCTCTGAGGTTTTGGGGCTGCTGGGGAAAGCTGGAGAGCAGCCACAGCACCTTCTGCAAACCAGCCCAGACCTGCCAGGAGCTGCTGAGGCTATGGGGAGGTGGAGGGGGAGGCGAGCCCTGTGCTTTCCAGCCAGTATCACAGGCTGATGTGCTCAGGAAACTGCTGCTTGTCTGCAGCCCCATGGCTCCGTGGTACACCTGGGCGGGGGGGGGCTTAGGCTGACCTCCAATGCAGTCCCCCAGCATGGGCTAGTCTGAGGGGTCTAAGGATCTCCTCCAGCTGCTCAGAAACAGCTCTTCTCTGTGGGGACTGGGGACACACTCTGGCTTTTGTGCTTTGCATGGACTTAGCATGTTGCTGTCCGGCTCCTCCAGACCAGCTTTTTCTCCCTAAACCAAATGCATTGCCCAGGGCAGCTTGTGCCAACCTATGAGCCAAGCTCTTCTCAGGGAAGCTTGTATGTTTTGAGCTAAACATGCATTGAACCTCTCCTCAAGCCAGCAAGGACGGTTCAGGGCAATGTCCAAGTACATTGCTCAGAGGCGGCACTGAGCTGTTTTGCTCAGGCTTTTCAAAAAAATGCCTCCTGGGGCTGAGTCACACCATGGAAAATCCCACAAAGCTGGAGGAGGGCGTGAGTCACCCAGCTGTCCGTTAACCTACGGCGCGGAAAACCATGCTGATGCACACCAAGGCTTTGGAAAAGCTTTTATTGAGAGCCCCGCGGTGATACTGTGGTTAGTGGGGGTCACTTCTTGCGGGACTGCTTGGTGGGGCCATCCTTGAAGAACTCATTGAAGCCCATGGTGATGCAGGCCAGGAAGCAGACATACTCCTTAAAGTCCACCTCGCTATCCTTGTTGTGGTCCAGGTCATTCACGAGCCTCTTGAATTCCACCTCGTCCATTTGTTTCTGCAAGGGGGGAGAGCACGGTGAGGGTAAGCGGTTTCGGGGTGCACAGATGAGAGAGGTGCTTTCTCATCCAGCCCCGCTGCTTGCAAGGAAGGATGTAAAAAGCCTGGGCTTCCCTCCCCCTGCCTTGAAGGAGGGTTTTCTCTTTGCCTTTGGAAGGAGGTGGGCTTTAGAAATGCAGCTGGCTTACCTGTGCTCTGGGGTGTGCTGGCACAACTACAGCAAATATACCTCTCAGTCATGAAAAGGTCTGGCTAAAAAACTTCTCCTCCCTCCTCCCAATTTAAGCCACAAGCCAGAAGGGGAAGTTGGGGCATTAAAAAAGGATTAAAAAATTTAAATCGGAGCATGATTTTTCTTTGCCAATCAAAATATTTCTGTGGGTATAAGAAAGCCAAGTTTCCTTTCAGACTGAGCATGCTCCAGCTTGGGTCCTCCTGGCCTCATCCCCCCTTCTCCTCAGGGCTTGCCCTGGAACACAAGATCTCAGTGTGTTGCATGTGGGCTGCACCCATCATGCACGCTTTGGGGAAATTCAGAGACCACCTCGGCTCACCCCTGTGCGGTTTGCACCATGCTACGTGGAAAGACCCAAGGCTGGTTTTCTCCTGCTCCTACAACACCTCCCACCCGTACCTGGGCACCTCTGAGGGGATGCAAAGGTATGTGCCCCCATGGTCACTTACGCTCCCAAAGATGGGCAGCTCCTTGTTCAGCAGCTCCTTGAGCTCCGCCTTACTGAGTTTATATTTGTCCCCTTCCTTCCCTGAGTACTTGTGGAAGGTGGTGACCATCACGGCCAGCGCCTGCTCCAGGGGACACGCCATCGCCAGCCTCCTACGTGCCTGGAGGGCAGAGCACCAAGGATGGGGTCAGAGCAGTGGCAGGGGGGTCTGTCCCCCCCCACCCCCGCCCAAATTGGTCTGCGATCCTCCTCTCAGGGAGGCATTTCAGGGTGCAGCAACTGCTGGATGAATTGCAGCTGGAGAGCAAAGCTGCACAACAAGCGATGCACAAGGAAGGGGAGCAAAGACTTACCGGGGTTGGTGCAGACCAGGCAACAGCAAGGAGCCAGGGTGCCGCATCTGGAGCGCAATGGGCATTTATAGCCCAGCCAGGGTGGCACTGCCCAGCATGCCCCACGCAGCCCCCTCGCCTCCAGGCTTTCCCAGCAGCTCCACACTGGCAGTTTCATCCGCACCTCATTTTTGCCTAACGAGCTGTGTGATCCCATTAGTAGGAGGTGGGTGGGTGCTGGGAGGAGCTGCTGGCCCTACTGGGGAGTCTGGGGACCAAGGCACAAGCCAAGTGATGGGTGCAGGGACTGGGAAGGGCTGGGGCATCCCTTGGGGGTCCCCAGAGAAAGCTGGTCACCACCCCATTACCCCCCACTAAGCCATCACTGTACTGTACCCCACATTGCCAGCTTTCTGGGTGGCCCTGGTCTCCCCAAGACAGATGGTCCCAAGCACTCCCATCCTGGTGATTCCAATGCAAATGAACAGGCTCTGCAGTGGGGCTGGGGAGGTGACAGTTCTTTTATTTGAGCCATGGGCTGGGGCTCAATGCCAGCTGGCAGGGCCATGAGCCTTAGTGCAGAAGTCATTGCAGAGCATGGTGAGGTAACCCAGGAGGACCGCATATTCCTTGAAGTCCATCACGTTGTCCTTGTCCTTCAGGTCCTTCAACAGCACCCAGAAGCTGCGCTTATCCAGTTGTTCCTGGCACAGAGCATCAACAGGGTCAAGGATGGTGCTTGCCAGCCACGGCACAGGTAGGCATCAACCGCAACAGGTGGTTTCAGCAGGTGGGGGGAACCTGTTTGAGGGAGGAGAAAGCCCTCCCCTCACCCCCACATCTTCCCCAGTGGTGGGGAGAGATGCGAGGATGCTGGTGGGGCTCAGTCCCCAGTGTCCCCACCCTCACCCCCATGAAGCTGGGCAGCTCCTTCAGCTCAGCCTTGCTCAGCTGGTACTTGTCACCCTCCTTCCCTGAGCACTTGCTGGAGGCCAGGGCTTGTTCCAGGGTGGTGGCCATCCTGGCAGGAGGCTGCTCCTGGGGGAGTGCCACTACCAGGGAGGGCACCTGGCTTTTTCCTGCAAACCCCCAGTTATTTTTGCATTACCACCCATCCACAAAATCCTGTTTGGTTTGGAGGAGGGAGCCAGGGTAAATCCTCACCTGGTGAAACCCAAGGTGGCCTGGCCTCGAGCATCTCAAAGACAGCCAACTTTTCTGTCTCTGGTGATTGCAGAGGAACCGTGTCTTTCTTCTCCCAGAGATTTGGCAGCTAGAGAGGACCATGGGGAAAAACATATTTGGGGCATTTTCTGAAATCTTGCAAACCTTGCGGCACATGGGACCTTGAGACTGGTGCACCACCAGGGCTGGGTTAGCAGCTGACACAGGGTGCCCAGAGCTGATCCCACTGGAGACACGAGGACAGGAGCGTGGGTTTGAGTTCCCTAAATTGGGGCCAGCTGCAGAACCTGGCAGCCCCATCCCTGTTGCATAGCCCCACACCATCCCCCTCCCTGCCTGCCATATGGTGCTGTGTGAAGTGCCCCAGGGTTTTCCAGGAGGAGCACCCAGGGGTGCAGCTGCCGAGCGTACGGACACACAAAACACCCCCTGCCCACATGGATGCTTGTGCAATGCTTTCTCTCACACACTGGTCCCGTGCACACTGGTGCACTGCAGCAGCCCCTCCCGTGTCTCCTGGGTTCCCCATGCACCCGTGTTTGCTCCAAGCAGCTCCAGGATGGGGAAATAATGTACCCTGCCTCAACCGGCATGGGGCCTGCAACTGCTCAGAGCCCCAGCTCGGATGCCTGGGTCCTGTGAGGAAGTTAGCATAAGGTGGGGGGGGGCATCCTGAATTGTTTCTGTGCACTGCAGCTGATCTGCATCTAGAAACGAGATGTTGGGGGCTGGTTCCCCCTCACCCTGAGGGTCCTTTCTGGAGAGATCCCTAGAGTCTACTCTGGATCCCACCAGATCACTGGGATCCCGCGTGAGCAGCTAGGCGCAGCACCCAGCCAATCCCCAGTCACCCCATAAACAGCAGAGTGAGTCACGAGCCCTGCCCTTGCCTGAGAGGGATTCCTCCACCATGACTCAGCCGCAGCCCTACCCAGCTGCTCCGTCTCCCACAGGAGCACCCCTGGTTTGCCTGGGACCCCTGATGCTGCAGGGCAGGGGAAGGTGGGCTGCGCGGGCAGGGGGACAGGCAGGAGCCAGCGATGCTCCTGCATCGGCGAGGGGGGCTGGCTGGAAAAGGATGGGAGTCCTGGCTCCAAGGTGCTGTCATCCGCCCTGCCGTGGGAGTGGGGGTCGCAGAGGGTCACCGCCATGCTCGCAGGCCTGGGGCCAAGTCACCTCCCAGTGGAAAATCCCCAGCCAGTGCCGGGGCCGCCGGTTTGGGCTGCCCGCCAGCACCGTGGGCATCACAGGGCACCATGAGGCAGGCTGCAGCACACTCCCCACTGAGCACTGGAGCCCAGGGTGTCCCCGGCACACACAAGGGCATGGAGCTTTTCCCCATCCCGGGTGGGGGGGTGTGCAATGAGCCGAGATGCAGCACGGGAATTGGGGTCACCTGAGACACCCTGGGGTTGGGGTGGCTGTGACCTTACGGTGTACGGATGGGGGGCTGTAGTCCCAGGTGCTTGGGACCCCACATGGGGACATGGAGAGGGTCCCTCAGGACATGTGGCAGCATCATCCGCACCCTGTGTCCCAGGCAATGGGTTGGGGTGCTGGGAGGCCACGGTGTCTGCTGACACCTCGTGGTGGCTCGATCAGCCCCAGGGAGCCCATCCCTGCCACGCCAGAAGGCTGGGATGGGTGTTATCGCCAGCCCAGGGTACGCTGTGACTGCGTGCGTGATGGGAAATAGGGCAGACTCCCTCTCTTGGCCCCCCACATCCCGTCCATGCATGCACGCTGCGGGGCAGCCCCCGGGAAAGCAGAGCCTCAGCTTCACCCACTGCTCCTCCAAACTTTATTGCTGCAATAAATAACCACTGTGGTGTTGCCCAGATGGGACTGCGCCACTCCCCGAGCCCAAAGGACCAGAGCACCAGGCAGCACAGGCAGGGCAGACCCTTCACCAGCTTGGGCAGGGGGAAAGGCACGCTTTTCCCAAGAAGACCCCTGACTTTGAGGGGGAGGTCCAATGGGAGAGGGGGTCCCGGTCATGATGGGGTTTCTGCCAGCAGGGCTGCACCCCAGAGGTCTGAGAACAGACAGAATTCATGTCCTAGATGAGGGGAAGCCTCTCCCTTTGCTTCTTGCCCAGCAGCCCAGCAAGGACAAGGCTTGCAGAACAGGATGAGGGCAGGGATGGCATGGCGTGGGGTAAGGAGGACTGCCCCGAGGCTGTGGTGGCCTTGCACCCCTCAGCTCCCACCCACAGGATCTTCCTGCCCTGATCACACTCTGGCATGGCTCAGTCGGCAAAGCTGTGGGAGACTGGGGTGCCCCGCGGCAAGCTGGGGCTCGGGGTGCGGCTCGGCAGCGGGAGAGGCGAGAAGCGGGGAGCCATGGAGAAGCAGGGGCTGAGCCCGTCAAGCTGAGCCTGGGGAGGGTCCAGATGCAGCCGGCTACTTGGTGTGCTTGATGCTCTGCTCCTGCTGGCGGATGATTTGGGCGATGGGGCTTGCGATGCCACCTATCAAGGTCCAGTACTCCTCGAAGCTGATGCGCCCGTCTTTGTTCTCGTCCAGGTCACAGATGAGTTTGTCGGCCGCTCGACGGTTCCCAGTGTCCTGGAGGAGACAGCGGAGCCGCTTACACCAGGGCAGCAGGGAAAGCAAGGTGCAGGGTGGGGGGGACCCCGTGCAAGCGTGAGGAGGAACCGGTCCCCTGGCCCCATGCACCCCAGCCTCACCGTCAGCATGTGGTTGAGCTCACAGCTCAGCATCTTGCGGAAATCCTTCTTGCTGATGCGCCGTGGCTTCTTGCAGCAGCAGCGGTGGCTTGAGTACTTGTCAAAATTGTTCACCAGCACCTGGACGGCCCATTCCAGCTCCGTGCATTCTGCCATCACTGCCTGTGGTCACCTGTGGGGACGGGGGTCAGGGACGGGGGCCCTGGGACCATCCACAAGCCCATGCTGGAGGACAAGGGGTGGAAGGGCAGGCAGCGTGCCACCAAAGCTCACGGTCCCATCACTTAGGGTGTGCACGGGGGTCTCTGCTGCCGCCAGTCCTGGAGTTACTGCAAGCCCCCAGGCAGGCAAAAGACAGCCTCCACAGAAAGGCAAAAAGCTGGCAGTGCTGATATGCAGGGTGCTTGTCTCCCCACATCACTGCTCATACAGGGTTACCCTAAAAATCCTCCAAGCCACCTGCCCCAGCTCTGGCACGGTAGCCACCCCACGCCAGCCGCCCCACCTGCCCCGCCAGGGCAGCCGCCCCCACGCATGGGACAGGGCGGCAATTATGGCACTGGGGCCGCGGGGCTCCGCAGCACTGGAGCCGCAGCCGCCAGTTCCCAGGGCTCATTAGGGAGGAATGGGGCTGGGAGCCGCGTGGCAGGGCGGCGGTGGCGGCAGGATGAGGGCAGGAATTACCGGCCAGCCCTCCTCTTGCTTCACGGCGCCAGGAACACCCTGGCAGAGCAGGTCTGGACCTGCCTGAGCCCCCCGCTAGCCCAGCCAAGGCTGTCCCCCATACCCCAAGGTCCAATCCTGCCTGCCTGCTTGATGTCTGGGGTCCCCCTCCTCTCTCCACGGTCCCGAAGCTTCCCCAAGTCAGGAAGTTCCTTCCTATGGATGAACCCAACAGGATGGTCCCCGTCACAGGGTCTGGTGTCCACGTCACAGGCAGGATGCAGGCAGGCAGGGACGGAAACAGCATCACCTTGTCCGGCCTTGGTCCTTTCCTGCCTCGTCGGTGGCAGGGAGCAGGGCAAGCTGGAGCGTGTTGCTCCCTGTGATTGTGCTGGAGCTATGCTGATTTACACCAGCCCAGGGTGCAACGCCGACCGTCACAGCAGCGGTGGCCGTGTGGGTCTTGGAGGAAGCCAACAGGGCACCATGCATGGAGCCCAAAGGGGTAGTCCAGCACTGTTCCCCACTCTGTGGGCATCATCCAGGATGGTGTCTGCAGCCTAGCTGCTCCCTGGGAGCAGGCAGGACCTGCCCGGTGCCCTAAACTTGGCTCATGTCCCCTCTCTCTTTGCGCTGATCCTCCCCAATTCAGCCCCAGGTTGAGGACGTTGGCACATCAGGGTGGTGACAAGAGACACAAGGCTCAGCCCCGGGCTCCCCGCACTATTGCGCTCATCCCTGCATGCCTTGGCATGGCTGGGTTCCCTCCCAAGCCACCCTTGTCCCCATGGGAGCCTTCTCTCTGCCACAGTGCCACGGCCCAGGGCCACCCCATCCTGGGGCCAGGGACCGTATCTGGCTTGCAGAAAGCTGGACACCAGGGTGGCTTTTGAACAGTCCCAGCACTGGCAGGGGGTCCTACTGCAAGCTGCAGTGCCTGCCACAGCCCCACGAGAGCCGCTCACTGGAGACCTCCAGCCCCAGCCCTTCCTTGTCCCGGGCCATTAATTGCCAACAAAAGGTAATGACCAGCACCTGGGCAAAAGCACCCACCACACACCCACACCTGCTGGGGTTCCCACATGCAGACCCCACGCCGGTATCGCCGGTCCTCCACCACCAGCACCCAGCCCATCCTCAGGGCATCATGGCTACCGCTTCGCTGCTGACTCACAGCACCAGCCCATCCGCAACTGCGCAGCCTTCATGGCACCGCCATCGCCTGCACCCCAGCCCCACCATGTGTCCCTGGGGCCAACCTGGGGCATTGTCACCGCAGTGGGACCCAGGGGTGCCAGCACGGCTGCAGCAGGGCTGGGTGCCGGGTAGGTGGGGTGGGCAGGACAGGGCTCGCTGGCTGCTCTGCTCCTGCCGCTGTGGTCCTCCCTCTTCCATTACCTCTCCCTCTCCTTCCTTGAGCACTCACCAGCACCAGTGCCCAGAGCCAGGACCCGCAGCTGGGCACAGCACCACTGCTCCCTGCCCACAGTCCTGGCATTGCCGTGGGCAAAACAGGGGGGAAATGCCCTTTTTCCAGGGGCCAGACCCTACTGGCAACCCCATATGCTGGGGTCTCCATAGGCAGTGGAGGTCAATGGATGCTGCCAAGCCCCATGCCGGACCACCCGCCCACCAGCCCAGCTCACCCCAGTGCTCCCCCTGCATCCAGCAGGTCCCCTCCACCCCAGCCTCACGCGCGCGATGCTGCCGAAGGGCTCCGGGGATTTCCACCACCCAACCTGCAGCGGCACGTCCTAGGGCTGCTCCCGGTTGAATGTTCACCCCAAGGGTCCCAATGCTGGCTTTCCCATCCCTGTCTGGGAGCCTCACCTGGCTCCGTCTGAGAGTCCTGCTGTGTCCGTTTGTCACCGATTTGGCAGCACGGGCAGTGGGAGCTGATTACGCGCTCTCTCTCCTCACCTTGCACCCATACCGCCGGGCCCAGCCGGGCTTTTAAAGAGGCTCCCACCCCTCCTTGACGTTCCCAGGGCGTTCCCCAGCTGGGGCTTACCTGGGAAATGGCTCCCCGTGATTGCAACACCCAGACGGGTTGGTGCGAGCACAGACCTGTGGCGGGGTCTGGCTCCCTCCTGGGGGCTGCTCTGCGCATGGCTGTGGCTGTGGGGTGATGGCAGGTGTTTGGGGACCACCCTAAAAGACCCCGCTGTCTGGAAGGGGTGGTAGGCTCCCAGCAGTGGTGGTTTACCAGGCATAGTGCAACTCCAGCCTGATCCCAGGGTTTGCAAACCCACCACCATCCAGCCATGCACTGGCCAAAAGCCCAGCTCCTCTGTCCCATAGTGCATCCCCGCCACCCACCCCGCTCCAAACCACCCCATGCACCGACTGCTGGTGAGGCCAGCCAGTCAGGTCCAGTGTGGCACAGGAGCTGCCCGGCAAGGTGAGGGGGCATTGTTTATTTGAACCAAAACCACTTGTTCTCAAGGGTGAAAGGGGCTGGTGCAGGTCTCTGGGGCCTTGGAAGCAGAAGCACCAACTCCAAGCAGGGTTTTATCCAGCTCTCAGCCATCTCTAGATGTGCTGGGACAGATAAGGCTCTTCTCAGCTGGTAGCTGTTCTTGTAAAGTCACATCCATAATTAATTGACCCAGCAAATTGTACCCCTGTATGTCTACCAGAGCAATGGTGCGGCGATTTGATGCCAAGATTAGATATGGGCGTTATTGGGAGCTGCATATTTAAGGATGCAAAGTAGGAGGTGATGTATTATGGGCAGGAGCCACCTGCTCAGAGGACCTTTGGGACTCCTATCCCGGAAAAAACGATGTGTGTCATCCCAGCTCTCCACTGGTTTCTTCCTAATCTCGGTTGGGAGGAAGCACACCCGTTCTTGGCCAAGATGCTCCGGTGTCGTTGATGCAACATCCCAGGAGGGTGGGAAACCCTCCCTGACCCTGCAGGCAAACAGCTCACCTCTGAATCATGGGCCTTCATTACTCTCCTGTGCCTGGCAGATGTCACAACCACATCCAGGCCCTTATTTTTACAAGGCATCCAGGGTGTGTGTGTGTGCATGTGCTCAGAGCAGCCACGTACCTTCCAAACCCATCACAAAACAGTTCCCAGCCAGTGTGATTGCCCCGATGAGGTTGGTCTCTCCCCTGGTCCCCACCAGCTCTGGGTCTCAAGGGTCGGGAGCAATTTATCTTCTCATGGATAAGCTCCGCTGCATGGGACCCTTTGCAGAGGGGGGACACTGAGCCCCAGCTTTGGGGTTCTTTGGTGACCACTGTGATGGGTACCCTGGAGCCACCACTCCTGCACACAGCGGCCACCCTGGTATAGACAAATGCATCTCTCAGCATTTCCACCAGCGTGGTGCTATGCCCGCGTGGTCAGCGCTGACTCACTGAGGGGCACCAACCGCCCTGGCATGAGCTGAGCTGTTCCTACCACCTCCAAAGACTTTCCAGATACAACAGATACTTATCAAGGATGGCTCACGCCACAGGAATTGCTGTCCTCCCGACAGCACACCATCATGCCAGGGAGCTGGTCACCAAACCAGAAATAGGACCCAGGAGTCCCCACTCCTACAGCACATTCCCAGCCTGGTGTTGGGAAAAAGATCCAGGAGCCCTGGCTCCCCTTTCCCCCCACCATCACCCCAACCATTTGACACATTTCCTGTCTCTAATTAAATGCACACCACACCTTTCTGCCTAATTTCCATGTATTTATTTCCAAAGCAGGAACAATAAATAGTCATTCTCATTGTGAAATCCACCCCAAGGTGAGAGGTGGCCAAGCCACGGTGTCGGTGTTGCTGTACTGGCCACTGGCCTGAGCGGACCTGCCACCCTGTCCCAGCCTTGGGTTTTATCACATTTCTCTGAGGTTTGGTTTCGTTCATCTATTTTTTTTGCCCGCAGTACAGAGCCTCACAAGGTGATGCAGGTGCTGCTGAGGTGCCTGCACCCTTTCCCTTTTTGGGGTCCCCATCCCCATCACACCTCCAGGGCTCCCTATGGGTTCCTCTGGGACATGAAGTTCAGCAGGAATGGCCTGGATGGCAGATGAAAGGTGGGATAACCAGGCTCGGCAGGTGCCCTGCACCCTCTCAAGCCCATGTCTTCGCCCTCCATGCGCTCGGTGCCTGAGCTAATTGCTCCATCCCAGTAAGCCACCGCTTTGTGGCATTTACTGTTTTCTAATTTGCTGTAATTAGACAGAAATCCCACACTCTCCAGCACAGGTGGGATCTTGCTGCTGACCTCACAGTTCTTGGGTCTTTCAGAGCCCAGGATTTTGGGGTGTCCTCTGAGCTGCATGCCCAAAGCCTTTGGGGTTCCTGGTCCGGAGACACAGCCCTGGGTCTGCTTGTGGGGTCCCCGCAATGGAGACCACAGGGCACAAGCCACCCCGGGAACTGGGCATGTGCACAGCCCCACACACACACCCAGCACCGTGCACACCCTCAGTGCCATGCACACCCAGAGCACCACGCACACTTGCACTATCCCTTGCACACCTGCACCATCCCTTGCACACATGCAGCATCGCTTGCACACCCACAGTATCCCTTGCATGCCCACAGGGTCCCTTGCACCCCCGTGCTCTGCACTGGGACTGTGCAACCCAGCAGTGAGTGACGTTCAGAGCCGCGACTGTTGCAGCCCTGTCCCTCCCTGCACCTCCCCTTTCCCCATCCCATGAAAGACAAATGAGGCCACCCCATCCTGGCTGGGTTTTTTTCCAGTGTTTTCCTTTATTAATTTATACAAAAATGGTTGCAAGTGATGCAAGCTGATAACAACCCACCACCGTCCCAGCCCCGAGCCCAGCTGCCAGCTGGGGGCCAGTGTCCCTGGAGAGGGGCAGGTAGGGGAGCACCGTGCAGGCGGCACACTGCAGCATAGCACCCCAAAACCTGGGCAGGCGCAGGACACCACAGTCCCTGCACCAGGGGAAGAACAGGGAATACACTCAGGCCATGGACAGCAATGTCGGTGCTGGCCCGGAGCCTGGGATGCCCCCTAAGGTGCTTGAAGCACGAGGCAGGACTGTGGCAAAGTGGCTCCCATCAGGTGGCAGGGCACAGGGCCGGGAGAACGAGCCCACACATCCAAGGGCTTTTGGGGGGGGAAGGAGCCGAGTCCCTCTCACTGTGATGCTCCAGGGCTGGGGGACCTGCAACCAGAGGGGTTTTGGGGCCAGAGGTGGGACAACCCCGGGGATAAAGGCTCTGAAGCAAAGGACGGAGAAAGGCAGCTCCAGAGCCCAGGCCAGGAACCCCCTTGCCACCTCCCTCCCGCCACAGTACAGGCCAGAGCTGGGGATGGGAAGGGATGTTTCCTGACAGGAAGGAGAGCTGAGAGAGGGCAGGGATGGAGCCAAGGAAGGGGATCCCTCTGCCCCAGTCAGGGACACGGGGAGGAGACGAGCCCCAGAAGGAGCAACGCTGCATTTTCCCAGGCGCATCCCACCAGGACCAGCAGCCTCTCACGCTTCTCGGTGCACAGCCTGAGGCCTCGGGCACCTTCCCGTCCCCCGCCGCCCTCTACTTCCTCCGGCAGCCCTTGGCCGCATCCCCCATCATGTCCCAGTACTCTCCAAACTCCAGCTTGGCCTCGTCAGGGTCTCCCATGCATTCGATCTTCTCGTCCAGCGGTCCAACACACTGCAGCAGGGGCGGAAGAAAGCATCGGGGTCATGGGGCTGCGGGGTCCCGCAGGCAGCCCGTGCCCACCCCAACTCCCCCTGCCCATTGCCAGGCTCTGCCCTCACCTTCCCCAGGTGGGGCAGCTTCTGGACCACCAGCTCCTGCATCTCGTTGGGCGTCAGGTACTCCTTCTGCCCCTTCACTGCGTAGCAGTGGAACTGGTTGATGACGGTCTCAATGGCCCGCTCCACATCAGTGAGCTCCTGGCAGTCCTGCACAAGGGAGAGAGGGTGAGCACCAGTGGGACACCTCCCTGGATGGATGGGACATCCCCTAGATGGACAGGACAAGCCCCCAGGTAGATGGGATGCTCCCCGAGCAGATGTGCCAGTGCTCTCTGCAGATGTTCAACCCCTCCACAATGATGTGATAAACCTTCTTATCACCATGATAGCCCTCTGTACAGATGTGAGACCCCCTCTACAGATGTAAGACCTCACTGTACAGATTGGAGATCCCCATACAGATGCAAGACCACTCCATATAGATGTAAGACCCCACCGTACAGACATGAGAACCCACCACACAGATGTTGCGTCCCTCCATACAGGCTCTGCCCAGCTGCAATACCCCCCTACAGCTGACATACCCCTCCACCTCGATGTGACACCCCTCCCTGCAGGCATGTCACCCCCTGTCTCTGCTTGCCCAGACTTCTCCCTGCCCGGGGCCAGCAAGGCTTAGCCACCCCGGCGTCTCCAGGCACTACACCCACGGCGCGCGGGGGCTGCTGCGGCCGTCCGGACTGGTTCTTCCTCTCCTTTGCACAAGTGGTGGATGGCGGCATGAGTCAGTGCCCGGGACGACTCAGGCACCCACCAGGATGGGACTTGGTGGTGGCAGGAGCCCCTCTCCCTCCCTGTCAGGGCTGCAGACCCTTTCCCTGGCAGAGTGGGGGGCAGAGACCAGCCCGACCCATGCGCCCGACTGCCAGCCACTCGTGCTAATTAGCCAAAGCTTCGTTTGAAGGGAAACAATGGTGATTCACTCAGCATCTGCGGTTTTCCCTTAAAACACTATTAAACCACATCAGGCGATGCCCATTAGGAAGAACCCAGCAATCTTCAGAGCCTCAGCCCAGTGCCCCAGCTCAGCCAGCCGGGGCCAAATCCTCCACAGGTGCAAAGGGGAGTGGGGTGGGCACCTCCCATTTGAAAGCCGAGGAAAACAGGAGACTTTCTCTTGTTGGGCGTCCTTGGAGAGGTTGCAAGGAGCAAGTGCAGCTCTGGAAGGTGAGTCCAGAAGGGAGCTGAAGAAAGCTTCCTGGTTCCCCGAGCTTTCAAGTGGCTCCAAGTCTGCAGCACCAGGTCCCCCTGCCCAGCACCAGGGCAGCGTCGCCAAACCCCAAAACAGCCCCCTGGCTCCTCCGCTGGAGTCTGGCTCCAGGATGGGGCTGGCCTGGCCGTGCTGCTCTGAGTCACCCTGTGCCCAGGGCTGTGCTCTGAGGGATGGGGCCATGCAGGGTCACCCCTGCGTGCCACACCCCATTGGGGGTCCCAGCCCTCCCGGTGCCGCAGCATCACACGTGGACCTTGCGCTTCTTGCGGCAGTTGCACTGGCCCATGCTGCTCCTCACGGGGTCTGTAGGTCCTTGGTGGCAGCAGTGGTGGGGCTGTCCTCTCCGACGGGGTCTTGGGGAGCTGGCGGGGGAAGAAAGCCAGGCTCAGCTCTCGGCTTGGGGGGAGTTTCCCCTCCTTCGGCGCCGGGACTGAGTGCAGGGTGAGGAAGGAGCCCCGGGATGCAGTGAGCTGCCGGGACACGTCCCAGCGGTAGGAGCGTCCCTGCCCCAGCAGCAAGTCATGGCAGAGCCGAGCGTGGGAGCAGAGGGCGTGCAGAGGGGTGGCGGGACCCCTGGGTGCAGACCCCCATCCCGCAGTGGTGGATGGGCCACTTACCTGCTCCACGGGCTCTCCTGGGTCTGCGCGGGCTGTGGCGCGCTGGGGTTTTATACCACGGGGAGGTGTGAGTGGGAGCTCCCTGTGCGCCGCCAGCTGTGGCGTGGTGCAAGGCGTCTCATTCTGGAGCCTGGCTCAGGGCCAGCGTGGGGCTGGGAAACGCCTCCTTCCCGGCCACATTGATGGTTCCCCATCCGGCCCAGCACGGCACAACCGTGCAGCACCGCGTGGGAACGGCCACCTGGGCACTGGGCCCCGGCTGGCTCAGGGATGGGTCAGCCCATGGTGGAGATTTTACCATTTCCCAGCAGCACAGGTATTTAGGAGCTGAACACTGGGTATGGGAGCTCAGTTAGGGATGCTGAGCTGAGGATGTGCTGTGCCAGCGGACACGTCCCCTCATGCCACCCAAGACCCCAGAGAGGATGGGCGTTGATGCCATGGAGGTGACGACCACCGCAGCATCGCTGCCGGAGATACTCCTGAGCCCCACCCTGGTCCCAGCCACATCTCTGCCACCCATCAAGGTTGCACTAAGCAACCCCACAGCCCAGCAGGAAGGCGTTTGTGGGGCACAGTGTGGCACCCCGCAAGCCAGACCAGCGCAAGGGCAATTTGGGAATGGCCCCATCCATCATAGATTCCCCACAGCAGCCACCCCAACGCAGAGTGAGCCCCAAACCCCCACTCGTGGTGCCGGGCTGGTCCCTGGGCACAGCGTGGCCATGGGCAGATGCAGGCAGGGGAGAAGATGGGCTGTCCAAATTAGTAGCCCTCCACTAAGAACAGCAGTGATGCTCAGGCTCAGGAAAACCTCTTTTATTAGCTCCGTGTCAGCCGAGTCTCCCCACCAGCCCTGTCACTTCTTCTTCCCTGCTTTCTCCCTCCGCATGGCCTTTGCCAGCTCCCCGATCAGCCGCCAATACTCGCCGAATTTCAGCTCCTCATCATTGTTCACATCCAGCTCGCTCATCTTCTCCTCCAGGGAGGGGACGTCCTGTGAGGAGGACAGGGGAGGCTCAGCCAGATCCCAGTCCCTGGTGAACAGGATGGGGACCGGGGCAGGGAGCAGGGTCTGCCGCTCGCTCTTGCTTGCAAATCCCAGAGTACCAGGAGCAGCCCCCCCCCCAGCTCAGGGGGACCCATGGAGATCCAGCCACCCCCCCAGCTGCCCCACACACGCTGCCCCTTGCCTCACCTTCATCAGGTTGGGCAGCTGGAGCTGGACCAGCTCCTTGAACTCGCCAGCTGTCAGCGTGCCTTTCTTGCCCTCCTTTGCCGCGTAGGTGAAGAAGACAGTAACGATCTTCTCAATGGCCGTCTCCAGCTCGGTCAGCTCACCCGTGGCCATGGTGCTGGTGCACGGCAGCGGCCCGGGGCTGCAGGGAGAGGAGCTGAGATGGGGTCGGAGGCAAAGTGGCGTCCTGGGGAGGTGATGCCCAGGGTGCGTCAGGACAAGGGGACCCTTTCCCCTTCCCTAGCCCAGGGTGCAGTGAGTCTGCAAGGTCTTAGCTCGGCTCTGCGAGGCTGAGCAGGGTCCCGGGGCTGAGGGCTGCCCCACCGTTCCCTAGGGACCAAGCGCTTCAGCCAGGCCCTCCCTGGCTGGCGCAGGGAGGGGGGGCAGAGGCTGAAGACACGCTGGCCAGGGTGGGGCCAGTGCTGCAAGCAGCAATTCCCTACTTACCCCCCTCGCCTGCAGGCAAAGAGCTACAGGCAGGTCGTGGCCCCCCGGGAGGTTTTATACTCTGAGCAGCAGGAGGGGAGAACGCAGCACTTCGTCCCCAGTGCCACGGTGTTGGGTTTCCTGTTGCAGCCGGACGGAAGCACAGACACCGCCCGGGTGCGGAGACGTCCTCCTCTCCTCCCTCCCCATGCGGGCAGTAGACCAAATTCAGCATTCGGTCCCGCTGTCGTGAACCTGCCCCAGCCTCCGTGGCACCGCCTGGGCTCTGCTGCTGTGGGGATGCTCCAGTGGGGAGCAGGATGGGACCACGGGGCAGAGGGGAGGGATGTGGGACAACGGAGCGGGTTTGTTCTGGCTGGAGCATCTCGCAGGGCTTGAGCATCATCCAGACCTTTCTAGCCATGTGGGACAGGTCTCACCCCCAAATGCATCCCTGCAGGGATGGCGTTGCACTGAAGATGGGGATGTGGTCCCCAGTGCCCTGCTGATGTCCCACTATGCCCCAACATGGCAGCTCATTCTGACCCATGATCCAGCGGCACTGCAGACCCAGGGCCGGGCTCAACCCGCACCGAGTGAGAGTTGTGACTCAGCCACCCGCTGACATCAACCCTATTAATAGTGGGCTTTGTAAAAATTAATTAATCCAAATTAATTAGGGGTTGGAACTGCCTGAGCGTTCCCCTTTAATCATTGTGTATTTATAACATGGCAGCCCTGGCAGGTTTCCACCTGGGAGATGGAGCAGCTCTGCACCACGGTACCGCCGTTCCCACGGGCCCCCAAGCCGCATCCCGCACCCTGGCACGCCTTGGCCCCAAACAAACCCCACGTGGTGCCCACGGCACAGCCCCAGAGAGAGGCAGTGGGGATGCCAGGGGTGGCGGTGGCGTGGGATGGGAGCGATGTTGGGGGACTGCCTCTGCCCAGAGCATGGCAGGGATATCCCTGATTGCCAGCCACCCAATCCCTGCATGCCATGGGGGCTGTATCCCAGCATCTCCATGGCAGCGTGACATCGAGCATGACAGGGAGCAAGGCCGGGGTGAGGAGCCCCCCTGGGACAGCACATGGGAGTGGGGTCCCAGGGAGCCCAGCACAGCCTGGAAACCCCCCCACCAGCAGTGTTTTGGGGGGTCCCCATCGCAATGCCACCATCACCAGCCCAGTTTCTGCTGAGCCCTGACGCACTCACTCCACCTCTACACGGGGATGGGGAGGCTCCAGCCTACACCAAGGCAGCCTGGTCCCCACCCCACACCCGTCACACCAGCTCACGGGGGAGGAATTGTCTTCCTGCAGCCCCATCCGGCCCATCCCCCTCCCCAGGATGACGGGGGGACGGGGACGGGACTTCCGCTGAGCCCGTCAGGGGACCAAGATGGTCTCTTGGGAAACCGCTGGGGTGAGTCAGGCTCGGTAGGGACGGGGACAGGTTTGGAGTGAATCACTGGCCCCGAGAGCCAGGCGGGCCCATGACTCGTCACCCCTGGAATTCAGGGTGCCGGGATGGGGTGAGGAGGCAGCAGGCACTGCAGTGGCCCTGCGACAGGAGGCGGCCAAATCACAGGTGGCAGGAGAAACAGCACCTCCTGGTCGAGCCCAGGATGCCTGCTCAGGGCTGTCCCCATGGGCAGGGAGCAGTGACCTGGCCTCAGGGACCCCAGCGCTACTGGAAGGGGGCAGAGCATGGCAGGGCCCCATGTGCTGGGGTGAGAGCTCAGGATCAGGGTGCAGGTGCATCCCAGGGGGTTGGCACCCACCTCCATGTCCTGGTCCTGGTGTTGTCCCCAACCTGCCTTGCTTGGGGACCCCAACCAGGGACAGTCACTGTGGCCACCATGGATGCCAACTTGGCAGCAGTCCACACCAGCCCACCAGACCTAACAGGGCTTGCTGGAGGGGAGCACGGCTTTGATGCTGCAAAACCAGGTGCCCGGTGCCATCATGATGCCCCCGGCCCTGGCACAGCAGGTGCTCCGCAGCTCCCCCTACTCCAAACCAAACCCCCGGGACAGAAAAGCCTCTTCCATGCTCCAGCGATGGGACAGAGAGACAAGATCGGCCCAGCCCCGGCACCAGCAACTGGAGCAACTGGTTTAGCTGGGTCAAAGTGGAGCATGGGGAGTCGCAGTGGCTGAAACCTGTTCCAAGATGTGTGTAAACCTCCTGGCATGTCCCTCACTGCTCCTGGTTTGGTAAGAGCTTGTCCTGGGGATCTGCCAGCACTGACACGCCGGGCGTGCTCTCCCCATGGCCGGCACCGCAGCGGCAGGGAGAGGGGCCGCGGCGCCCAGGGCCGACCCCTCTGGCGCCCACACGACGGCCCTGCGGCATTGGGGTTTACCCTTGGGCACCCAGCTCCAGCTGGTCTCACCCCTTGGGAAACGCCTGGCAAAATCCTGATCTCTGGGAAGGTTTGGGGTTTAATAAGAGTGGGACAGAGCCCCTCCAAGTGCAGCCGGAGCCCTTAGAGAGCTTGGCAAAGCTGGGTGGTTAGAGACGTTGGCCATGCCAGTGCCCGGGGCACGGCAGCCCCAGCTCTGTGCCCACTGCGGAGACCAGGGTTGGGTTATTTTTAAGCTCAGGACTGGACAGCAATGCATGTTCCTGTCACAGGCAGCTGCTGCCCAACTGCGCAGGCAACGCAGCCCGGGGGCCAGGCTTTCCCAGAAGGGGAAGCCAGATCCTGCCTGCTGCCGAGCCACGCTGGGGACAGGGGTACAGGGGCTCCGCTGCCACCAGCCCCCACGCGGACACTGCTGAGTGAGTGCCACCAGGGTCCTTTCCCATTGCCCCCTGTCCCCAGGCTCTGGACCCGGCCTCTCCTGGAGCTCACCAGCCCCAGGCCCCCCTCCTTGCCCCACACCAAAAATGGAAGCTGTGTCCTGCTGAGAAGCAGCTCCTGGGCTTTCATCTGGCACCTCCACTTCCATCCGGGACCCCCACTTACATGCAGGACCCCTAATTCCAGCCAGGGACCCCCTCTGCAGCCACCTCAGCTGCCCCAGGTGCAGGACAGGGGCTGGACCCCCATGACCCTGCACATCACCCCAAACCCTCCAGCCCCCCCCCCCCAAGCCACCCCCTCCAGCACAGGGTAGTGGTGGTGGGGTAGCCACATGGGGTCAAGTGACTGGGTAGCAGGGTCATTTGGGGGTTCCCAGGTTGGGGGGGGTGCCACGCAGCTGTGGCGTTTCCCAACTGCAGGGACAGGAAGTGCGGGAGATGGAAATGAAGGGAGCAGGATATAATTAGCTGCAAATTAGGACTGGAATCCAGGATAAAGAGCCCGGCACCACCCGGCTCTTGCAAAAAGCCATGCTGCCACATCGGCAGCTCCCCAGAAGCCCCCCTGCACCATCAGCAGGGGGGGTCCCAAAAAGGGGGAATGATTGTGCCCGTCTGAGTTTGGGGGCTCAGCACCACTGTCGTTCCCCCGGGGATGCTGGTGCTGGGGAGGCGGCGGTGGGTTTGGTCTTACACTGCCCCGGCTGCACGGATGCAGGGCTGTAACAAGAGCCGCAGTGGGGCCAGGATTATCAGCATCAGTGATGCCAGCTCAGGAATCTGGTTTCCTAGCTGAGCTGTTGCTGGAGCAACCTCCGGGCTGGAATTGTGGGGCTTTTTTAATTTGACAAGAGGCCTTTCTGTGTGCAGGGAGCGGGCAGCCCCGGGGGGCCTGGGCTGAGACACCCGATAGCTCCAGCTGGCTCCCATTGCAAGGACACCGGATACCTGCACCTTATCAGCCTGGGGGAGGAGGGCTGGGGACGGATCCGGCATGGCACCATGGCGCTGACAGATGGGGGATGCCGGCGGGCGCCGAGCGGGTGACGCCACAGGGTCAGACCCCGGGCGCCACGGTGCCACGGGGGCCACAGCTGCGAGCAAAGCCAGAACCCGGCACAGGATCTGACATGTGGCTGGCAGGCAGAGCCGGCTGGGGGGTGGCCCCACCAAGGGACCCCCCTGCCCACCCCACACATCCCTGTGCCCCCAGCCTCCCACTGCCCCACGGGGCCACAGTGGGGCCAGCCTCAGGCATGGGGGTGGCAAAAAGGAACGCCCGAGATTTAGCATAGGGAGGGACATGGAACCCCCCAAAGTAACTCTTGGCATCACTGCCCACTCCTCCACTGCCCACCACCACCCCATAAGCACCTGATACAAGATGTAAAGCATCTTGTACCGGTGGGGCTAGAAACGCTCCTCTGCGTCATCCTGGGGCTGGTGCGAGGCAAGCAGGGCAGCGGGGCACTGTGGGTTTGGGCTCCCCACATCCCAGCCCCCCATGAAGGCGGCACAGGGCAGCCCGGCGGTGCCAGCCGGGCTGTCCAGCGCAGGTATCGGATCCTCCCGGAGGGAGGGGGCTTGGAGCTTATTTAACATCCCTGGCTGGCCCAGCCCGGAACACTCCGAGCAGCGGGCGGGCAGTGCAGCTGGGAGCTCAGGTGAGCACAGGTCCCAGCCAGGGCACAGCTGCCCTGAGAGGGGGCAGGCAGCCGGGCCCCCCTCCCACAGGAGCACCCCATGCAGCCCTGGGGAGCAGCGGGGTGCCCTGAGACCCTCACAGCCCCCGGCTGTCTGCCCGGCACCGAGCATTCAGAATGGAGGCCACAGCATGCGACGCTTGCTGGCAGGGGACAGGGCAGGGGTGGTTCCGATTTGGGGGCTGCTCCTCATGGCAAGAGGGGCTGGCAGCTGCCCCCCGTAACGCGGTGGGTGCCTTCCCACAGCCAGAGCCATGGCGTCGCAGCTGGAAGGGGCCATGGAGACGCTTATCAATGTCTTCCACCACTACTCGGGCAAGGAGGGGGACAAGTACAAGCTGAGCAAGAAGGAGCTGAAGGAGCTGCTGCAGAGCGAGCTGGGCTGCTTCCTGGAGGTAGGGACCAGCCATGTTGGGGAGCGGGGGCTGGGGGGTCCCCCTTTCCCTCCGTGCCCTGGGGCAGCGGCATCCCAGCGGGCTGCCAAGCCCCAGGGCTCAGCCTGTCACCCCACACACACACACAGACCCAGAAGGACACGGGTGCCGTGGAGAAGATCATGCAGGACCTGGATGAGAACGGCGACGGGGAGGTGGACTTCCAGGAGTACGTGGTCCTGGTGGCCGCCCTCACCGTGGCCTGCAACACCTTCTTCTGGGAGAACGCCTGACCCAGGCTGGTCTCCACCCTGCAGCAGCCAGCCATGGCATCCCCAAAACGCAGAGCCCCCCGCCACCCCCCCCACCTCACCCTCCGCTCCCCAGCACACCCCAGGGATCCCACTGGGATCCAGCTCCACAATAAAGGCACTGACCCAGCCAGAGGCGTGTTGTCAGCTCCTTCGTTTCCAGGGTTGGGGTTTCTGCCCTGTCCCCCTACTAGTGCCCCCGGGGATACCAGGGAGCTTTCCCTCTCCTAAGCCACAGGGTCACAGGAAAAAGCCACGCTGGGTCACCCCAAGCGCCTGGAGACATTCCCGTCTGCACCTTGCTTTGGTTGCTCCATCACACCCTGCACCCCACCCTGCCCCTGAGCCTGGCATCGATCCCGAATCACGCCAGGGCACAGCACAGCTGGGGTGGGTGACCCCAGCCTGCACTGGGGTGTTGGGGTGCAGGACATGGGGGTGCAACATGGGGGCATGAGGGTCCGGGGGGGGGGGCACAGGCCGGGACTCGTTGCCCGTCCCGCCAGAGGCGCAGGCACCGCGCCCCGTGGGCTGGAGGAACCGGTTCTGATCTCCTCCCACAGAGGGCATCCAGCCAGCAGCCCCCACGCTGAGGCCCGGCCCGGCCCGGCCCCGCACAAGGCCGCCAGCGCCATCGTCTGCCGGGGCTGGGACCGGCCCCGGTTCTACCCAACCACCCCTCACGGCTCTGGGCCCTCGACCCACCCGGTCGGGCCCCAGACGGGGGCTGCCCCGGCAGAAAACAAGGACGCACCGGGAACAGCCAGGTCACAGGCCCAGGCCGGCGGCGGGGGGACCGGGGACCCCGGGAGGCCTCCTCAGGTCTTCGGCGCCTCCGACCCCGCCCAGGACAGGCCCCGCTGGGCGGCCTCTGAGGGATCGGCCCCGGTACATGCGCCCACCGGCTCCTGATCGCGGGGGGAACAGGGGCCCGGCCCGGCCCGGCCCCGCTGGAACCCGGCCAGGCCGCACCGCAGCCGGTGCCGCCGCCGCCCACGGCCCGGCCCGGCCCACCCCGCCCCGGGGCACCAATGGCCGAGGGGACGGCCCCTGCGTCGGGGCTGCCCCACCCAATAGTAGGGGGCGTGGTGATGTACGGGGCTCTGCGCCTGCGCCCTGCCCGTCGCCGCTGCCATTTTGGCCGGCGCAGGCGGTGGGAGGAGGGAGGGTGTCTGTGGTTGCTGCCGCCATTTTGTCGTTGGCGTTTGAGTGCGGAGGGAGCTGGCGGAGGGTGCCGGAGTCAGCCCCATACCCCGCGCCACCCGCTAGCCAGCCCCACCGGAGACCTGGCGACCGTCTGCTTCGGTGAGAGGGGTTGGCCCGGGCCGGAGGGCCGAGAAGGGGGCGCTGAGGGAGGGAGGCCGGCCGGCCGGCCGGCTCCGTAAAGGAGGCCGAGGCGTCCCCTCAGGCGGCCGGGGGGGGGGGGGGGGCTCATCTTTGCCCTTTGGGGGGTGTGGTGGTGCGGTGTTGGCCCTTGCCCAGTCTTTCTGCATGCAGGACCGGCCTTTCTCCCCCCGTCTCGTAGGGCAGCTGTCGGGACGAGGCTGGATCGGCGGCCCAGGCCAAGGCCTCGCCTTCCCGTCCTCGGCCGGCGGTGCCGGGGCTGCCCCCGCGCTGCGTGGCGGGCTTACGGGAGCGGGGCTGCTTCTGCGAGCTGCGCTGCGGTTGTTGTTCAGGAAAAATGCTTTTTAAAACCATTTTTAATTTAAAAAAAATGGGTTGCGGCTACCTGTTGACTCAGTTTCTAGCTGTAAAACACTGTAAAGAAGGTAATTTGTTCAAGGTATTTTGAGGGTGAGTACCTCTAAGCAGTCTTCTAAGCATTAAATTTGATACTAATTGTATAAAAAAAAAAGGGAAATCGATCTGCATAGTTAGTGGGTTTGAGCGTAGCACGTTTCAGTAGTATTCATCACTGGCAAAGCACTCGGGCTTGAGCTGTGCTCCAAAGATTAGTAACAGCTGAGTTTAAATCTATTTGCTGCTTTCATGAGGCATGTGGCAGGCTGTCACGTTGGAGAACCACGTTAGGACTGCAGATGAGCTGCCTACCGGAATTGTTACACATTAAAAAGCTGAAGTGACTGCCCCCCTACAGTTTTGCCTCTGTCCAAGTGGTGGCAATCATAATGGGAGGATGGAAGCGTAATATTTTTAAAGTATATGGGACTTCCGTAGAGTAATCTTGGAACTTTATTGCCAAGTATATGGTATGTGTCTGTTCCAAACAAACTGGGGTTTCCGTCTTGCTGATACTAAAAGCCTAGAAGTATAGCAGTGTTACTAGATGCTGTACTAAACAAGGCATTTGGGTGCCATCTTGACCGCTGATGGACTGTATTTTTGCAGCATTACTCCTGCCAATGGTAAAATGCTCACTTTCTAAAAAGGTGGCTTCTTAGTAAGGATGAGTTAGCATAACTGGCTGATTTATTAAACCTGCTGTATCATGATGGTGGCCTAGAAAACTTACTAAAAATGCATTAATAGAATACCTGTTACCTGTCCCATTCCTGACTCTCCACCAAAGGAGCTGGAATGTAGGTTTTTTAATGTTGACCAAGTAAGTGCAAGATCTCTGTGCTGTTTGTGAAATCCGATTCTGGTGTTTTGCAGATTCTCTTGATCTGAAGATGGCTGCACAGTCAGCACCGAAGGTTGTGCTAAAGAGCACCACCAAGATGTCTCTGAACGAGCGGTGAGGAAGCCAACAGCAGCTTCAGCTCATAAGAAATTTTTTTACTTAATTATCACTGTCCGGTGTCCAAAAACCAACATGGTTTCTGCCCTCTCTTAACCTCAGTAAAACAAGCAGATGGCTATGCACCTCTGTCTTAAACTGCAACAAATGTGGTACACCAGGTTAAAAGGGCAAGTGTTTTGGAGAAATTTATCCATAGCAGTTAATATTAAACTATTCGACACATAAATATGGTGGGATGTGTTATAACAAACGAGAGAAACCTCACACCCTCCCTTTTTCTTCCACATGTTTTTACATTTATATAGTTGATGCTGCAGCACGGTAGCATGTTACCTAAGCTGTAGCAGGCTTGCTGCTTTGTCCAAGGCAGACACACGTGCATGTGGTCTGGCCTGTAAGAGGCATGCAGCAGGCCATTAAACAAGCCCAAAGGCCCTTTAACAATGTTTTGGGCCTTGTAAGAGGCAAATGCTTTGCTTCATCTCCATCTCTCTCTTTTCTTGATTTCTTTATTTCTTCTGTTGAGTATTCTTCTGTTTTTCCATGCCATTGAGCTTTTGCGGTTCTACAGTGACAACAGTGATGCTGCAGTTATGTTTCACTTTCTTACTAATAACTCTTGGATTAACTATTAGTATAGTTGAACCAGGAATAAAGGGGGCCATTGGCCTGCAGTTCCTGCTCTAGCAAGTGCTGCAGTGAGATGTAGCCTGAACCAGTGCTCAGAGCTTACCCCAGGAAAGATGAGTGGTGAGGTGCAGTGCAGGGAAGGCTTGCTGGCCTGTTTCATGTTGGTCAGTCCATATTCCTCATCTGTAAGTGTTTCCTTTTGCAGCCTTGTGTAGCTCCCAGGACACAGTAGAAAGCTGATGGGTTGCTGCTAAGGAGGCTTACCATCTTGCTGTATTGCTCCTATGTAGCTCTTAAAGACAGAAGATTCTTTGTGCACCAAAGAAATTGCCAAGTGAACTGTTTCTGTAAGTGAGCGCACTTGGGTGGTGGCATTTCTTATGGCACCAGTTCTGTGGTGCACCAGAGGCACTCTGGTCTATTCTCAGGGTGATGTCTTTTGTAAAGCTGCCTTCTGGCATTGAGGTTTTTAAACAGTTTTCTCGGACCTTTGAAGATTAATCTGGCTTTTGCAGTCAGATTTCAGTTTGCTTTTCTGTTTCTGTGATGTCCTCTCCCATCTGTCATGATCATCTCTGCTTATTGCTTGTTTTCATTCCTTTTGCCATTTCTAAAATCAGTAACCTAAAACTTTATCACTTCTGAATTAATATACAACATCATTTCTGAGTTTCCAGTTCTTGCACACTTGTGGAAAACAAGGAATACGTAATCACATATGATGTGACCTAAGTACCACTCTTTACATAAGGTTCATGGGATCTGGAGATCCAATCTTGAGAACCATGAAATGCCAATAAATGTATGTAATAAAGCTTTATTTAAACACCCATTTTATTCGACCTTGAAGCTTTACTAACATGCTGAAGAACAAACAGCCGATGCCAGTGAATATTCGGGCTACCATGCAGCAGCAGCAGCAGCTAGCCAGTGCCAGAAACAGAAGACTGGCCCAGCAGATGGAGAATAGACCTTCTGTCCAGGCTGCTTTGAAGCTTAAACAGGTGAGAGAAAGTGGCATATTCTGGGGCAGCCCGTTGATGCCTGTCACCAGCAGATGGCTTTTCAGGATGTGGTGGATTTTGAAAAATGCTCCTGAAAGTTAAAAATGAGAGACCTAGAAGGGACTTGCAGAAAATCCTGCTTTTTACTTCAGATAAGTAATGCTTTGTAACTAACAGTTAATAGTATTGAGGTGGGGGAGGGCGTTGTGCTGGCCGTTCATATTTTCTCTCTATTTTTTTCAGATAAATGTTCTCATTCTGGGTTTCTGTATCTGCCAAGTGCTTCATCTCACAGTCTAGCTGCAGTTAAAATTGCTGCAGATTGTTTCCAGTACTTACTATCCAGTTGAGGCTGGTTGCTCCCATCCCCAACTCTGCCCTCTGTAGGTGCACTCCTTTGATAGCAGCTGGCTGTGAGGAACAGATGAACAAACTGATTTTTTCATTGCTTGCAAATGCTAGAATGCAGGCCTGGATTTAAGGCATAGTGTTGCATTCCCCTTATATAAAGAGTTTTTATTGTTCCACGTTTCAGTGATGAGTACTACAGCTTACGATGTGTTCCTCAAATTGCCTTCTGTCAGCAGAGTGGAAGACCTAAGCAAACATGCTAGATTCTGATTCTCTGCTGCAGTAAATGTGATTCTCCATAACTCTAGACTTATGGAAGGGGCAGGGGGCAAAATCTTGCTACAACAGAAACCTCAGTAACATACAAAAGAGAGCTGTTTGTCTAGGGCCTGCTCATTGTCAGCATGTAGGGGGGTTTACACGTTTTAAAGCTTATGTTTAAATGGGAACGCTAGTAGGATTCACATAAAATGTATGTGTAGGGCACAAATTGAAACCTGTGGGGTAGTGCCTCACAGCTGTGCAGGGAGGTCAAATAGCAGTACTGGATCACTTGACTACAGAAGTAGTTAAATGTAATTCTGTACATTATGTTGCATATGAGGAGAAAGCCCTGGAAATTTCTTAGCTGAGCTGCTTCAACAAATAGCTGGAATACTTAAAGCTGCCACACGTGCTCACATTCAGGGCTCACTCTCTGATAAAGAGGAGTGCAGCTGCTTTTTAAGATCTCTCGAGATGTCTATTATAAAAACAGACGATGGTGCCAGTTAGCCTTGCAGAGCTTGTAAACAAAAGCTCTGGAAATAGTAGTCTAAATTATTTTCTGCTTTAAAAAAAAAAGTTTGGAAAGTTAAGAATTTCACAAGTGGTAAGTGAAACTGGATTGAAAGCATGAAATTGCTGCTGCTGAACTGAAGTGCCACAGAGGAACAGGGAAGAACTAGTCTTTTGGCTTAGCTCTTAAACCCATTTGATTTTTATGTTGAACATAGGTGTACTTTCATGGTCTTCTGGAATTAAACACTGCAAGGGAGGGCTACGGCAGGGTGTTGTAGGGAAATTCAGAAACGTGGTTTATGTTAGGTAGCTCTTTGAAGATTGCAGGTTGCTCTGGAAGTTGATGTGGTGATTGGATTTTCACAAGTGCTATACTTGGTATCACCAGGAGCTTTTCTGATCCTTCTGGATGTGCTGTGTCCATAAGTGTTGGGGAGCATTGATCCTAGTGATGGGTCACCTGTGCTTCAGAAAGGACTTCTCTAAACTCCTGTGGAGCTCTGCCTATGCTAGATTTGTGGGTTTGTGGTTTGCATCCTTTGCGTCTGAGTGCACAAGTGTTTATGTAAACCTGCTGTGGGGTTTTTTTATGTAAAAACATTTACTTAGTAGCTGGAGCAGACCAAGGTGCTACTGCTCTGAAGTAGAGCAGAAGGGTGAGCACTCTTAGGCTGTTTCAGTGCAAAGTCCAGCAGCTTATCTTAAACTCTCATGGTAAGTGACATAAATGAATAATTGGATGTAGAACATGCTTTCTCATTCCTTTCTGCCAGTGGAGCTGGGCAAGAGAGAGAGGCTAGCATTTTAGGCTGCTATAGCTGTTGGAAAATGAATTACTATCTAAACTCTGAGGCAGTAAAACTTAAACTCTTACTACAGCTACAGAAGAGACTGATTTTAGAGGAACCAATTCAGCTGTCCACAGGCTTGGCTCAAATAGACAAGCAGTAACTTGAAGCAACTCTTGGAACCTGTAGTAAAATACAGACAGCCTTTATGGCTGCCTTTGTTACCTTACCTTCTTAGGGCCAAGAGGGCTTGTTCTTGAGACAAGTGTGAATGTTCCCACTGTTGCTGCTTAGCTCCTTGTAAGGTTCAGCAGTGCCTACAGAAGCTATAGCCTGCTCTGCGGAGACCAAACTGGTACTGGTGTGTATTAACAATACTGGGATGTAAATTGGCCATTCAGCTGCTGCTTCATGAGCAGTTAAGCCATCTCTGCAGCAGTTCTGGTATAGGCGTATAGGAGCTGCTACGGCTGGCCCAAGGTAAGCCAGCCCTGCCTGTGAAATGGAGTCTGGTGGCTGGACATACATGACATGGAAAAGAAAAAAAAAACCAAACCACCACACTTCAAAAGCCAGATATGCAAAGATTGCTATTTTGCTGTTGTTCTGGTGAGGGTAAATTTCTTCAGTATAGTTTTCTTTTTGTAGTACAGACAGAAAAGTTGATGCTTCTCCTCGCTGTTGCCTTAGTCTATGTGGAAGCCTACCCAGGATAGGGCAGTAAGCCACTGGGAACAATACCCATGGTATGTGGCTGCACAGATGTCACCTGCTCTGCAGAGATAGGTTAGGCTTGTGCCACAGCAGGGGTAGTTGCTTTCTGTCTCAGGGATATACTTGGACTATCACCTTCCAGCATACAGGATTAGTGGGCTGCCTTGTGGATTAAGTGTCTGATTTGACAGAGCAGCACTGCTAAAAGTGAAGAAAAATACTTCCTTGCAAATCTGCAAACTTTCTTGTCTCTGTACAAACACTTGCTTCCAGGAAAGGTCCTTGTTCTCTGTTTGACTTTCACAAATTATCCCTCCCAGAGCAGATTTGATTGTCTTCCTTTGAAGCTTGATTATATATTGCAGAGAGCTGGTGACCCTCTAGTCTATTTAAAACAAAACAACACACCACTTTTATTGGTAGGTGATTGCTGTGCTGTTTGTATTGCAAGTCTGAGATTGCTGCATGACTTTCTTGTTTCTTAAAAATCTTTTATTCCAGAAGAGCTTAAAGCAACGCCTCGGTAAAAGTAACATTCAGGCACGATTAGGTCGGCCAGCAGGACCCCTTGCTCGTGGAGCCATGGGAGGAAGAGGACTGTCTATGGGGCAGAGAGGCTTGCCACGAGGAGCCATGCGTGGTGGCCGGGGAGCAAGAGCTCTGCTGAGAGGAGGAGTCTCGCTCAGAGGTCAGTACTGTGGCTGAACCGGAGTTGCTTGTATGTCAGTAACACCGTCTTTTTGACAGTGTGACTGATTCTGTTGCTCAGTCTGAAAACTGATTTCTGTCTGATTTGAATTCCCTCTCTCTGTTGAAGGTCAGAGCCTGCTTCGTGGAGGACGAGGTATATCCCCCAGGATGGGCCTGAGAAGAGGTGGCCTTAGAGGTCGCGGTGGCCCTGGAAGAGGTGGTCTAGGCAGAGGTGCCATGGGGCGTGGAGGACTTGGTGGCAGAGGTTAGTGTGCACAAACTTCAGGAGCGACACGTTGCTGCTGAATAAGTAGAAGTAAGCTTTAATTCTTTTTCTCTTTAAGGCTACCATGCATAAGTACATGCAGCCCCAAACCCTCTCTGTTCTTGAATTCGTGTACAGCTTAGTGCTAAATTAAGGCTTTCGTTCCTGAAATATTTTGCCAGGCCTTATGCCTAACCAAGATCCTTGACTCTGTCAGTGTTGCTAGAGGGGTTCTGGGGACTGTCAGCAAAGTTGTCTGCTCCTGCAGGTATCACTGGCTGGCTGATGCTTGGAATAGTAGTTGAGGCAGTGAGTAATCTTCCGGCGTATTGAGGAAGACTACACTGTCTCCTCATGCTTAAGAAGGAAATGATACAGAGCCTGTGTAAACCAAGAGACTCTTTAAAATAATCAGTGAGGGGAAAAATTTAACAGAGAAGAAAGTCTAAACCCCTGCAAAATAAACTTAAATTCAAAGTCTGAAACTGAATCAAGTCTTGGATAGATGAACTCTATTTTTAACAACAAATCAGAGAAGCAGTAAAGCAGGAGTGCAAGAGGAAATACAGGAGACAGCTGTTGATGGTAGGGTTGTTACTGTTTCAGACAGATGTTTGGTTAGAACGCCAGCCAAATGGTGTCTCGTGTTGCTTTGGGATTGGCCCCATGTTTGTAGGAGTTAGAGCAGACAGCAGGAAGCTGCCTATCTCCTGACAGCTTTGTCTTATAGAGCTAAAGCTACTTTTTAGCCTGACAAACACATGCTGATCGATGTGGGCTCTTGGGTATCCTACTTCTGAAGCAGTCTGAAAACCTCTCAAAGTACTCATCTATAGGAAAAATTTGCCTGTAGTGGGTGATGGCATTGCCACTTTGCCAAAAGCTTCAGCCTGACCCAGAGGTTTGCAAGATCTTGGGGTATGCTCCATGGGAGAGAAGTATGCAACGTGTAGGTGGGATTGGAACACAAGCAGGGGAGACGGGAGTCTGAACTGAGAGCGTAGCTCTTAGTTGTGGATCAAATGTCTGTCTGGGCTTCTGGACTGAAAGAGAATCAGCCTGGGGAGCTAATCCAGTGTGGCAAAACCTGACCTGCTGTGCGGGACCTGGAAGTGGGCTGAGGGGTAGCTGCTGCCATGATGCTGTAGGACTTCCCCATGGAGGTGCTGAAGCAGCTCTGCCGAGCGTGCAATGTTGTCCAGGCTCTGCCAGGGAGCGGCAGCCGCAGCAAACCCCGAGGCTCGGTCAGGTGGAGTGTGTAACTGTCTTCTTGTCTCACTGTAAGGTCGTGGCATGACGGGCCGGGGACGAGGGGGCTTTGGAGGTCGTGGCAGAGGCAGAGGACGAGGAAGAGGATCAGCACGTCCTGCATTGACCAAGGAGCAGCTGGACAACCAGTTGGATGCTTACATGTCTAAAACAAAAGGACACCTCGATGCTGAGCTGGATGCTTACATGGCTCAGACGGACCCGGAAACAAATGACTGAAGGTCATAGTGAGAGACTGGTGTTGAAGTTAGTGTGTTATGTCGATGCCCATAAGCTAAAAACGGAAACCCTGATTCATGCTGGAAGGACCCGCAGGAATAGGGAGCGGCCCTGTTCTACTGAGAGATCAGACTTTAGTGTGTTCCTTTAATGTTTTGATACTATCTGTTGTATGAAACCTTTTTTTGGATTGTTTTTTACATATTTTTTTTCTTTCCCTGAGTACTCCAAACATGAATGTGACAGATCTGCCACAGTTAATCTGCTGACATCAGCGCTGGTGACTCGCTGTGCACGCCGCCCATGCTGTGTTAGGTGAAGTGCTCCTTGGCACTGGGATCGTGTGTTGATGTGCTGCTTGAGCTCCACAGTTGCGTTTTGGGATCGGCCTGGTCCCCAATCATGACCGAAGGGCTGAGTTCACACCCACAGTTCAGTTTAACCCATCTGAAGCAAAAAAAAAAAAAACCCAACCAAACTCCCAACAGGGCGAACAGTCAGGTTAGGTTTAGTTGTAGTGCTCCTTGTAGACATGCCAATCTCGTTTTGCACCAGAACTACTTCCTTTGTTGGTAGCCAGTGTTCTGTTAATGCCTAGTGCGGAGCACTTCCTAGGTTGAAAACTTCGTTGGTTTGGCTTTTTTGTTGTTGTTTTTAGGTGAAGTTTGAATTTCTTTTGCATTGTGTTGAACAGATGGCACCAGTGGTTTCTGTATCTGCAAGAAAACAAGTGTTTGTTTAAAGGAATTGGAAGCAGGAACATAAAATTACAGCTGTGATGGCCAAGTGTGGTAGAACTGTCTCTTCTAAAAAACGGGGTCCAAAATTCATCTGTTACCTTTTGGTGTAACCAAAACTGCCTCCTCTGCTCAGACCAACTGCCTGCACTTACCTCGGACAGGTTTGGGAAGGGGTCTGTTTCTCCCACCCTGCACCCTCAAGTTTTCAGTTCAGCCATTCTGTGAGCTGTTCCAGTTTCAATGGAATCTTGTATTTCTGGTTTGTTGTAACAAAGGAGAAATAATTATAAAAGCAAGACGGACTCTGGGTGGTCTTTTTGGTGTTTGGGGTTGGTTTTTTTCCCTGGAAATGGGTTTTTTCTGCTCCTGCTCTGCTGTGCCCTGGGGTAAATTTAACTTTACCGGGGGGGGGGGGGGGCGGCGCAGAAGGGAGCCGAGGGAAGGTCGTGTTCTCTGCTGTGAGAGGAATTGGACCTCAGCTGCCTTGGAATGGGGAAACTGTCTGGGAGTGGTCAGGGGCAGCTTGCTGCCTCTGCAGGCAGGATCTGCCCTGCCTGCCTGTGCTGTACAAAGGCCCCTGGGCCGAGGATGCTGAGGCTGGCATGGCTTTTCCTGCAGGTTCTGTATCCACTAGCTCATGCCTCCTTCCCTGTAACGTTCGTGGGGGGACCCGGCCCCGGCTGGGCCCTCGGCCCCGGCTGGGCCCTCAGCCCCGGTCGGGCGGCGGGCAGGCGCCGGGGCGGGGAGCGGGGCGGGGGGGCTATGGGTCCGTCTGGACGCAGACGGTCGCCCCGCCCGGGGTGGAAGCTCGGCTGTTATTGGTTGGTGAGGAGACGGCAGGCTGTCACGACGTTTGCTATTGGCTGCGACGCACCAGCGCCTCACGCGCTCCGGCTTCTCCCTTTTGTTATTGTAGCAAACAAGTTGCGAAGCGGCGGCAGGAGCGGGCAGGGCTGCGGCGGCGGGCTGCAGGCAGCCGGAGGAGATGCAGCAGGAGCCGGGGCCCGAGTGAGGAGAGCCGGGCGGTGGCGGTGAGTAGCCAGCCCCGGTCCTGATGCATGCTCCCCCTCCCTCCCTGCCCCGCATCGGCCCCAGCCCCTCTGTACCCCGAGTCCCACGGGCGTCCCTGCTCGTGTTCCCTCCTCGAAGCCTCACGCCGAGCCTATCGCCCCTCTCTGCTGACCCCGTCTGCCTGCTGCAGCATCCCCTGGCCTCTTGCTGGCAGCGCAGCCGCCTCTGTTAAACAGCCGTGCTGCACTGCCGGGGCCGGGCAGTTCACAGGGGTACAAGGACCCCCACCCACTCAGGCAGCCCCTCTGCGCTTCTCCCCGCTTTCCTCCCACCGACAGCCCCAAACCCTGCTCCAACGCTGCACTAAAAACAGGAAAACACCCGTTTTCAGCCTGCGGGTGATCTCAGGACGGAGGTGGGCCGCTGCCTTGTGAAGTCTTGCGAGTTGGGATGTGGTGGCGATTGCCCTTTGGCACTCACTTTTCCAGGGCATCCCTCCTGCTTCCCTCCTCGGCCTCTTTCTGTGAGCCAAGGCTTCAAGTACGGGGATCATCCCTCTTCCCAGCCTGGGGAGCCGGAGCTGGGCTGGGGGGGGACAGAAGCCAGGCTGGCACCGGGGAGGCGCAGACAGGAATGAAATCCCCACCGAGGCACCCGTCGGTCCCTTTGTCCCTGCCCTTGAGATTATCTGGGAGCAAAGTTAGCGGCCCTGGAGCCAAGGAGATTAGTCCAGGAACCGTGTCTGTGCAGGGGCTGCGGGAGCTGGCTTCCCTCCACCCCACACTGCCTGTCCCCCTCCAGAGCTGGGGTACAAGGCTGGCTCCAGTTTTGGGGCTTGGGCTATGGGATCAGCGAGGTGTTTTTAGGGCAGGAGCAAAGTAGGGTGGGGAGGAGGGGAGACCTTGATCCCAGCCCTGCGCTGCTGCAGGAGGAGCCCTGACAGGTTTGTGAAAAGCCCCCAGCCACGTACCCTCTGCTGGGACAAAAGACTCGCACAGAAATGTCACTTTCCATCTGGAGTGGGACGATGAGGCGCCTCATTATTCCTCTGGTTCGCTCTGATGCCGGGGCAGGAGGGCCGTTTTGGGGTCCACTCTGTCTGTGGTGCAACAGGGACAGCCATCCTCTCTGAGAGCCAGTGAGCACTGCCAGCTGTCGCATCGCCGGGGGGAGCTGGAGCCAGGGAGAAGCTATCTCTAGCCCGTGCTCACCCCAGTTTCCCTCAAACCAGACTGGGCTGAGTTTCAGATGGGGCTGGAGATGGCCTTGGCCCTTTGAGTCTTTGCTGGAGCAGCAGCCAGCATTGGCCTTGGGGTCCAGCCACCAGAGCTGGGGGGAACCAGGACCGATGCTGGGGCCCCCAGATGCTCCCTCCAGGGCAATCCTGGACAGCCCTTGCTCACAGAGTCCCTGACATCCTCTTTCACCTCCTCTGGCCTCAAAATGGAGCTCTGAGGCAGAGCATGCCAGGCAGGCAGGACCCCTGGAGAGGAGAAGGCTGGTAGAAAGCAGGCAGGAGTATCAACATCAAGGCAGCACCGGGCATCCCCAGGACGGGTGCCCCAGGCTGCGTTAGCACCCACAGGGTGAACCGCATAGCCTGGTGTGGTGCTCAGGCTTGTGCCCCAGCCACAGGGAGCTCCACAGGACCCCTCCAGCATCTCTGAGGGTGTCCCCATGGCCGACAGCATCTGGCTTATCTTGAGCCAGAGGAGCCCAGCCAGTGGCATCGCTCCAACAAAGAGGGGAGCCATGGCCCTGTGCCTGCATGGGGGGGAGACAAGCAGGCAGGGCGCTGGCAGGACACACTGCCTCCCATCCGCGGATAAGCGGCGCAGAGCAGGGGCTAATGGTTTGTTTTGTCTGCCGCCGGCCCAAGGTTTTTCCCAGGCCCTGGAGTGTTGTACCCACCATGACGCAAAACCAGGACCCCACTGCAGCAGCACTGCAGTGGGCACAGAGCCCTGGCACAGCCACAGCCGGGGTGGGGATGCTCATGGGGCCCCGGCACATGTGCGTATGCATGCAGCTCTTGGCATGTACACAGTCTGGCAGGGGAGGCAGGAAAGGGAGAAGCCCAGCAGCGAGTGAGGGGTTAAGGAGCGGCGCCAAGCTGGGGCTCTGTTTAGTCTGGCCCCTGTGCCTGCGATGGGACAGGCAGCGCAGAGCACGTGTCCCGTCACCCCAGCCCAGAACAAGTGCTTGCACGCACACAGGCACCCTTGCATGCTGCGCACACACAGGCGTGCCTCCCTGCCAGGCCGTTGGTGTGACACGGCTGGTGTCCCCGTACCCATACACACTGCAGAGCCTGATGCTGTGGCCCAGCTCTGGCTCTGCTGCCGTAGGAGCCAGGGACTGCGGGGAGCTGGGGACACCCCGAGTGTCCCGCTATCACTGTAACCCCTGTGCCTCTTCCCACCCCAGACAGGGAACGTGGAACCCCTAGGCATCCAGGCTGGCCCCCTGTTTCAAGGTGGCATACGGCTTTGTCCTGCATCCTTCTTGCCTGCCAGATGCCATTTTGGGGGGGCTGCCACATCTCCAGTGCCACACAGGGGCCACATGTCCCTCTTGCCAGCACCGACCGCCTCTTATCTACCCCGTGGGCTCCGGCACCCCGTACAGTGCTTAACTCCCAACTTGGTGGCCCAGTGCTACAGTGGCCATGCAGGCGAGGGCAGGTGGGACAGCAGGTCCCCTGCTGCAGGGTGACAGGCAGGGCCGTGCCGTGCCTTGCAGGGGAGCAGCGCAATGTCCCTCGGCGCGCCCACGAGCAGCGACGCCTGCCTGAGCATCGTGCACAGCCTGATGTGCCACCGGCAGGGTGGGGAGAACGAGACCTTTGCCAAGCGGGCCATCGAGAGCCTCGTCAAGAAGCTCAAGGAGAAGAAGGACGAGCTTGACTCGCTCATCGCCGCCATCACCACCAACGGTGCCCACCCCAGCAAGTGCGTCACCATCCAGCGCACCTTGGACGGGCGGCTCCAGGTAACCCTGCCGCACTGGGACCCAGGTGCCTGGGTGCCTCGGCAGCCCTGCGCCTCACAGCCATCCCTGAGCTGGGGGGGACCTCGGTGTGACCAATGACCCCCAAGATCCTACAGCCCTCCCTGAGCTGGGGGGACCTGAGTGTTGGGGTGCCCCATGGCCCCCGAGACCCCCCAACCCTCCTCGAGCTGGGGGGACCCAGGCAGGGGCCCTGGCAGAGGGGACCCCCCCATCCCCAGGAGGGACACGCAGGGGGACCCCAGCCACATCGAGCCTACGGCTCTGAGCTGAGAGCCACCCTGACTTAAGTGCCTGGGCTCACACCCACCCACCACGGGTGCTATTGGGCCACGGCTGCACCGGAGATGGGGGGACAGGGATACGCAGAAGTCCCCACCCCACCAGGTCAGATGCATCCAGGCAGGAGCAGCCGCAGGCAGTGTTGCCCCCTGCCCGCAGTCGTCCCCCCTCTCGGCGCTGGCATCCCCCGGCGACTCTGCCCCTCCTTCCCGGGATGAGTCACTGTCTGGCAGCCTGGGAGTCCGGAGCGGGCTGTGGGGGCGGGGGTTGTTATGTCTGGAGCCGGGGACGCTCAGGGGGAGCCCCCCGGCTGCCATGGGGTCCCGGCCTGGCGCCAGCCTTCGCCCTGGGGAGGCGGGGATGCTGGGGGGGGTCAGCCTGGGAGGTGGGGAGGGACTATGCCCACACACCCACCTCATCACCTCAGTGTCCCTGTCCTGTCCCCCCACCCCGCAGGTGGCTGGCAGGAAGGGGTTCCCCCACGTCATCTATGCCAGGCTCTGGCGCTGGCCCGACCTACACAAAAACGAGCTGAAACACATCAAATTCTGCCAGTTTGCCTTCGACCTCAAGTACGACAGCGTCTGCGTCAACCCTTACCACTACGAGCGTGTGGTGGCCCCCACCATCGGTGAGCCAGTCCCACAGCCGGGACCCCCCCAGGTTGGGGGGGGGTGGCCATCCCACTTCTGTCACCAGCACCCGTAACACCCCCACCACCCCATCTCTCCCTGGTAGGTCTGAGCATCCAGAGCACAGGTGAGACCCTGGTACAGGGCCGGCGGGGAGCACCCCCGGAGCCAGCATCCCCCCCCCCCAGCGGGTCCCCGTGCCCCCCATGGTCTCCGGTGTGTGTCCCCCCCGCTCCCCAGTGCCCCCCACGCGCCTGGTGAAGGAGGAGTTTGTCCATGACTGTGTGCAGATGGAGGTGCCGCCCAGCCGGGAGCGGGGAGACAAGCGGGCGCCACGTCTGCCCCCCGCTGAGCCATACCGCCAGCCGCTGCCCCCCCTGCAGCTCCCTGAGTCCCCCCACGTCCCCGGGAGCCTCTGCCCTGCGCTGCCCATGTCACCCCCAGGTAAGACCCTGTTAAACCTCTGTCCGCATCCCTGAGGAAGGGTTTGGGGGGGGGGTCGACTTGACACCCCCCCCACCGTGTGTCGCCCCCACAGTGGTCCCCGGCAGCTCCCTGCTCTCATTGCCCCACAGCGAGGGGCTGCTGCAGATTGCCTGCCCCACACCGCCCCCGGTCGCCCTGGCGCAGCCCCCCCCCCAGAATGGCTACCCCAAGCTGCCCTACCACAGTGAGTACCAGGGACACCCTGTGTCCCCTGGCTCGGCAAGGGTCTTGCATGGGGACACCCCCACCCGGCCACCCTCTCTCCTGCTCTAGGTTCACCGACAAGCTGGACTGGTGCAGCTGTCTATGCACGGAGCCTGGGGGGGCCGCAGCCCACCCCCCCGCCGCAGCCCAGCACCCAGAACCATCCGCAGCCCCCATTCCACCAACCCAACCACTACTGTAGGTTTAGGGGGGAATGGGGGGCTGGGGGTCATCTGCAGGGTCCTCACCCCTTCGCTGCACTGACCCCATCTCTACCCCCTCGCCAGGGCCCCCACACCATGGCTCCGGGCCATACCAGCAACCAGTGTCTACCCACCCAGGTAAGTGCCCCCCCACCCTAATTAGCACCCCAATGATCACCCCCTCCATGAGCTATGCGTGCCCTGGCCACCCCATGACCATGTGTGTTCCCCCTCCAGGGCCAGAGTTTTGGTGCTCCATTGCCTACTTTGAGATGGATGTGCAGGTGGGGGAGATCTTCAAGGTGCCATCCAGCTGCCCCGTGGTCATCGTGGACGGTTATGTGGACCCCTCGGGGGGGGACCGCTTCTGCCTGGGGCAGCTCTCCAATGTGCACCGCACCGACGCCAGCGAGCGGGCCCGGTGGGGTTGGGGGGGCAGAAGGGGGGGACAGAGCAATGTCAAGGTGGGGGGTTGGAGGGTAGGTGTGGGGCAGGATGGGGGGAAAAGGAGGGGGAGGTAGCTGGGGGATGCAGGCATGGATGGGGGGTGAAGGAACGGATGGGGTAAATGGGGAGGGCAATGTGGGGGTGGGAGGTGGGGGTCAAAAGGGTGTATGAGGGTGTAGGGGTGATGTACGGGGCAGAAGGGTGATACATGGGGCAGCTGGGGGATGATGGCGTGGAAGGGGGATGTAGGGAGCAAATGGATATACAGGGCAGGTGGAGGCATATGGGGGGCAACTGGAGGATGATGGGGCAGAGCGGAGGGATATAGGGAGGGAAATGGGTAATGTACAGGACAGAAGGGGGATATAGAGGGCAAATGAGGGATGTATGGAGCAGATGGGGGGATATAGGAGGCTACTGGGGGATTTTGGGGGCAGCCGGGGGATGCTGTAGGGGTGTGCCAGTGCTGATGGTCTCTGCGGGACAGGCTGCACATCGGGAAGGGCGTGCAGCTGGAGTGCCGGGGCGAGGGCGACGTGTGGATGCGGTGCCTGAGCGACCACGCCGTCTTCGTGCAGAGCTACTACTTGGACCGGGAAGCCGGGAGAGCCCCGGGGGACGCCGTGCACAAGATCTACCCCGGTGCCTACATCAAGGTGGAGCATCCCCAGAGAGAAGGGAGGGACCTTGCATCCCAGGAGGGAGGGGCACCAGGGATGGAGGGACTCCCCGAGTCCATGTTAAAGGGGGTCCCAGGCAAAGGGTCCCCCATGCTGGAGGGGGAATGGAAGGACCAGAGGTGGAGGGACCCCCATGCCCACATTAAAGGGGGTCCTGGGCAGTGGGTCACCCATGCTGTGGGGCAATGGAGGAACCCCGGGGACGGAGGGACCCCTGTGCCTATGCTGAAAGGGGTCCCCGGGGCATCACCCTCCCATGCTGCCCTGCTGAGGGGTTCCCTCCGTATTGGTCTCAGGTATTTGACCTGCGCCAGTGCCACCGTCAGATGCAGCAGCAAGCGGCCACGGCCCAGGCTGCGGCTGCCGCTCAGGCTGCTGCTGTAGCCGGCAACATCCCAGGTCCAGGCTCAGTGGGAGGCATCGCACCTGCTGTGGGTGAGTGAGCGAGCCCCTGGGGCTGAGCTAAGTGGGGAGGATAGCACCCTCATGGCCATGGGGATCCCCCACCCATGGCCGTGTCCCTCCCGGGCAGGGCTTTCAGCGGCAGCAGGGATCGGCGTGGATGATCTGCGGCGGTTGTGTATCCTGCGGCTGAGCTTCGTCAAGGGCTGGGGGCCTGACTACCCCCGGCAGAGCATCAAGCACACGCCATGCTGGATCGAGGTGCACCTCCATCGTGCCCTGCAGCTGCTGGACGAGGTCCTGCACACCATGCCCGCCGCAGAGCCGAGCTCCCTGCGCTAATCCTTGCCCTTCTTAATTTAATGTTTGTAAAAAAAAGCAAAAAAAAAAAAAAAAGTTAAAAAGAACAAGCAGAAAAGTACCAGAATGTGCGGCGGGGACTGTTTTTAACTGTTCATTAATGAACGGGCTTGGGTTTTGCTGCCTGGCTCTGCGCCTTTCGCGGGTGCTCGGCGCTCCTGAGGGTACGGGCTGTGCCTGCAGTTATGCCCCCAGGACTACATTTCCCAGCGGCCTCCGCGGCGCAGCGCGGAAGTTGCCAGTCGCGCGGACTCCACTTCCCGGCGGCCTGTGCGCTGCAGCTATTTCCCAGCGGCCCCGGCGGCGTCAAGATGGCGGCAGGGAGCGGCGGTCCCGCGGCGCGGGAGCTGTTCGCCGAGGGTTTGCTGCAGTTTTTGCGGCCGGCGGTGCGGCAGCTAGACGGACACGTCCATGCCGTCAGGTCCGGGAACTGGGAGCGGGGCCCGGGGCGCCTGAGGGTGAACGGCGGGAGCGGGGCTGAGGGGGCTGAGGAGCAGGTGCCGCGGCGGAAGCGCGGCTGAGGGGCAGGTACGGGGGGGCGGGGAGTGAGGGGCGGGGCAGTTTTGGGGTGGGATGAAGGGCTTTCGGAGCATCTGGGGGGTACTTAGGGGTGCCTGGGTGGGGAATTGAGGGGTTCGTAGCTGGGCCGAGGGGCCGCAGGAGTTGGTGCTGTTGGGGGCAGGTCCCCAGGCTTGGGGGGAGCATTAGAAGTGGGTGTGGGGTGAGGGTTAGAGGCGGGCGGGGCATGTAGGTGGGTTGGTGAGAGGGTGTGCAGGTAACAAGCTGGGGGGGGAGCATTTGGGCTGGGAGGGAATTAGGGGCAGCTGGGGGCACAGGTTCCTTGTTGGAGGGGGAGTAGGGGTGGGGCGGGGGCCTGTGGGGCTGGGGTGGAGAGTTTTATCTTGGTCAGTGAGCCATCCCCTCCACAGGGAAAGCCAGGTGGAGCTGCGGGAGCACATTGACAGCCTGGCCACAGGTGAGACACGAGGGGGGGAGTTAGCTCCGCAGCCTGGCTGTGGGTGCACAGCGGGGTTTGCCCCACATTCCCTGGGGATCTGTGGCACCCTGAGCCCACTCCCACGCTCTGCTCTCTCAGAGCTGTGCCGCATCAATGAGGACCAGAAAGTGGCGCTGGATCTCGACCCCTATGTGAAGAAGCTGCTGAATGCCCGGCGCAGGGTGGTGCTGGTCAACAACATCCTGCAGAACGCCCAGGTCAGCACAGGGACCCCAGGGGGGTTGGGAACCGCAGCATTTTGGGGGATCCCAGCCCCCCATCCTGACGGCTGCTGCTCCTCCGTGTAGGAACGGCTGCGGAGGCTGAACCACAGTGTGGCCAAGGAGACGGTGCGGAGGAAGGCCATGCTGGAGGCGGCGGGGGGCTACCCCCAGGGCCTGCCAGGCAAGTGAGGCCCCTGTGGCAGCGCTGGGCTGGATCTGACTCACACCACAGCTGCACCAACAGCCCTGTGAGCTGGGTCGGAGCAGGAGCGTCCCCATAAGGACAGCGAACAGAACGGGCCACTGGTGAGGGGAGCAGGTATCCCTGTTTGTAGCAGCGCTCTCCTGAGCATCCACAGCACAGGATGAAGTGAGAAGTCCTGCATTGAGGCAGAAATCTGTGTTTCCAGATTTGTAGGCACCATAATAAAAGTGATCCCGTGTTGCTTATGGGATGGTGAGGCAGCGTTGTGAGTCTGTAATGTTCCTGTGTCACAGCTGCAGAGTTGTGAGTCTGTAACACTCCCACATCACAGCCACAGCGTGACATTGATGTGCCTGGGGAAAAGCAGAACCAAGCAGATGCTGCCAGCAGAGAGCACAGGTGTGGGGTTTAGCATGCCCAGATGGGGTTCTTCAAGTTCTGGAACCCCCTCCTGCTGTTAGACCTTTTTCTGGCTCCCTTCTATAATGCGCATCTTCTACCTAAACAAACAGGATGCACTCGAAAGGGGGAAACACTTTAATGTGCAACTTATAAAAAACACATACAAGGGACAGGTCATGTCAGCTGGTTGTGTTCACTGAGGATGGGCTTAGTCCTCTACTCGGTTCTTCACGTCCTTCAGCCAGCGGCACCCAGCGGTGGGGAGTCCCACTGCAGGGGGAAAAGACAGACTGCCGAGGGAGGGAGCACTGCCCCAGGGTGGAGGCAGCCCGAACCGTTCCCTCCCTTGTCCAGAGCTGCCTTCTCCCAGGCAGCAGTACCAACAAGCTTTACCTGCATGAGTCACTCCTGCGTTTCCATGCTTTCCTCCTCCTCGCCTGTAGCGGGTTCTTCCTGATTCTCTTCTTCCTCCTCTCCTTCTTTCTTCTCTGGAGGTTTCTCGTAAGCCTTCTCAGAAGGCGTCACTATCACTCCATCCCATGTGGACATTTCAGAAGCCAGGTCTGCAAAAACAGTCTTGGGTGACCCTGAGCAGCGCGGAAGAGCCCCAGGACAGGCAGGGGGAAGCACGACACCCCACCTCGCCAGCTTCACCTCCCCA